>NC_137204.1:2400000-3000000 GCF_960531495.2 Zeus faber
AAGATTGAAAAATTGAAAGATTGAAAGAAAGATTTACAAAAAGATTGAAAGACTGGAAGAAAGAATGAAAGAAAGATTGAAAGATTCAACAATTGAAAGAAAGATTGCAAGAAAGATTTAAAAAAGAAAGATTGAAAGAAAGAATGAAAGAATGAAAGAAAGATTGAAAGATTGAAAGAAAGAAAGATTGAAAGAAAGAATGAAAGAACAATTGAAAGAAAGAATGAAAGAATGAAAGAAAAATTGACAGATTGAAAGTAATATTGAAAAAAGAAAGATTGAAAGAAAGAATGAAAGAAAGATTGAAAGAAAGATGGAAAGAAAGATTGAAAGAAAGAAAGATTGAAAGAAATAATAAAAGAAAGATTGAACGATTGGAAGAAATATTGAAAGATAGAAAAATTGAAAGTAAGAAAGATTGAAAGAAAGAATGAAACAAAGATTGAAAGATTGACAGAAAGAATGACAGAAAGATTGAAAGAATGAAATATTGAAAGAAAGAATGAAAAAGAGATTGAAAGACTGAAAGAAAGAATGAAAGAAAGATTGAAAGATTAAACAATTGAAAGAAAGTTTGCAAGAAAGATTGAAAAAAGAAAGATTGAAAGAAAGAATGAAAAAAAGATTGATAGATAGATGGATAGAAAGATTGAAAGAAAGAAAGATTGAAAGAATAACAAAAGAAAGATTGAAAGATTGGAAGAAATATTGAAAGATAGAAAAATTGAAAGTAAGAAAGATTGAAAAAAAAATTAAAGAAAGATTGAAAGATTGAAAGAAAGAATGAAAGAAAGATTGAAAGATTGAAAGAAAGATTGAAAGAAAGATTGAAAGATTGAAAGTTTGAAATAAAGATTGAAAGTTTGAAAGAAAGATTGAAAGAAAGATTTAAAGAAAGAAAGATTGAAAGAAATATTGAAAGAAAGACTGAAAGATTGAAAGAAAGATTGAAAGAAAGAATGAAAGAAAGATTGAAAGATTGAAAGATTGAAATAAAGAATGAAAGTTTGAAAGAAAGATTGAAAGAAAGATTTAAAGAAAGAAAGATTGAAAGTAAGAAAGATTGAAAGAAATATTGAAAGAAAGATTGAAAGATTGAAAGAAAGATTGAAAGAAAGAATGAAAGAAAGATTGAAAGAAAGATTGAAAGAAAGATTGAAAGAAAGATTGAAAGACTGAAGGAAAGAATGAAAGAAAGATTGAAAGAAAGATAGAAAGAAAGAAAGATTGAGAGAAAGATTGAAAGATTGAATGATTGAAAGAAAGACTGAAAGATAGATTGAAAGATTGAAGATTGAAAGATTCAAAGAAAGATTGAAAGAAAGATTGAACGACTGAAAGATTGAAAGAAAGATTGAAAGTTTGAAACAAATTTTGAAAGACTGAAAGAAAGAATGAAAGAAAGATTGAAAGAAAGATTGAAAAAAGAAAGATTGAAAGAAAATTTGAAAGAAAGATTGAAGAAGGAATGAAAGAAAGATTGAATGAAAAATTGAAAGACAGAAAGATTGAAAGAAAGAATGAAAGAAAGATTGAAAGATTGAAAGAAAGATTGAAAGATTAAAAGAAAGAATGAAAGAAAGATTGAAAAATTGAAAGATTGAAAGAAAGATTTAAAAAAAGATTGAAAGACTGGAAGAAAGAATGAAAGAAAGATTGAAAGATTCAACAATTGAAAGAAAGATTGCAAGAAAGATTTAAAAAAGAAAGATTGAAAGAAAGAATGAAAGAATGAAAGAAAGATTGAAAGATTGAAAGAAAGAAAGATTGAAAGAAAGAATGAAAGAACAATTGAAAGAAAGAATGAAAGAATGAAAGAAAAATTGACAGATTGAAAGAAATATTGAAAAAAGAAAGATTGAAAGAAAGAATGAAAGAAAGATTGAAAGAAAGATGGAAAGAAAGATTGAAAGAAAGAAATATTGAAAGAAATAATAAAAGAAAGATTGAACGATTGGAAGAAATATTGAAAGATAGAAAAATTGAAAGTAAGAAAGATTGAAAGAAAGAATGAAACAAAGATTGAAAGATTGACAGAAAGAATGACAGAAAGATTGAAAGATTGAAATATTGAAAGAAAGAATGAAAAAGAGATTGAAAGACTGAAAGAAAGAATGAAAGAAAGATTGAAAGATTAAACAATTGAAAGAAAGTTTGCAAGAAAGATTGAAAAAAGAAAGATTGAAAGAAAGAATGAAAAAAAGATTGATAGATAGATGGATAGAAAGATTGAAAGAAAGAAAGATTGAAAGAATAACAAAAGAAAGATTGAAAGATTGGAAGAAATATTGAAAGATAGAAAAATTGAAAATAAGAAAGATTGAAAGAAAAAATTAAAGAAAGATTGAAAGATTGAAAGAAAGAATGAAAGAAAGATTGAAAGATTGAAAGAAAGATTGAAAGAAAGATTGAAAGAAAGATTGAAAGATTGAAAGTTTGAAATAAAGATTGAAAGTTTGAAAGAAAGATTGAAAGAAAGATTTAAAGAAAGAAAGATTGAAAGAAATATTGAAAGAAAGACTGAAAGATTGAAAGAAAGATTGAAAGAAAGAATGAAAGAAAGATTGAAAGATTGAAAGATTGAAATAAAGAATGAAAGTTTGAAAGAAAGATTGAAAGAAAGATTTAAAGAAAGAAAGATTGAAAGTAAGAAAGATTGAAAGAAATATTGAAAGAAAGATTGAAAGATTGAAAGAAAGATTGAAAGAAAGAATGAAAGAAAGATTGAAAGAAAGATTGAAAGAAAGATTGAAAGACTGAAGGAAAGGATGAAAGAAAGATTGAAAGAAAGATTGAAAGATAGATAGAAAGAAAGAAAGATTGAAAGAAAGATTGAAAGATTGAATGATTGAAAGAAAGACTGAAAGATAGATTGAAAGATTGAAGATTGAAAGATTGAAAGAAAGATTGAAAGAAAGATTGAACGACTGAAAGATTGAAAGAAAGATTGAAAGTTTGAAACAAATTTTGAAAGACTGAAAGAAAGAATGAAAGAAAGATTGAAAGAAAGATTGAAAAAAGAAAGATTGAAAGAAAATTTGAAAGAAAGATTGAAGAAGGAATGAAAGAAAGATTGAATGAAAAATTGAAAGACAGAAAGATTGAAAGAAAGAATGAAAGAAAGATTGAAAGATTGAAAGAAAGATTGAAAGATTAAAAGAAAGAATGAAAGAAAGATTGAAAAATTGAAAGATTGAAAGAAAGATTTAAAAAAAGATTGAAAGACTGGAAGAAAGAATGAAAGAAAGATTGAAAGATTCAACAATTGAAAGAAAGATTGCAAGAAAGATTTAAAAAAGAAAGATTGAAAGAAAGAATGAAAGAATGAAAGAAAGATTGAAAGATTGAAAGAAAGAAAGATTGAAAGATTGAATGGTTGAAAGAAAGACTGAAAGAAAGATTGACAGACTGAAAGACTGAAAGAGAGAATGAAAGAAAGATTGAAAGATTCAAAAATTGAAAGAAAGATTGCAAGAACGATTGAAAAAAGAAAGATTGAAAGAAAGAATGAAAGAAATATTGAAAGAAATAACAAAAGAAAGATTGAAAGAAAGAATGAAAGAAAGATTGAAAGATTGAAATATTGAAAGAAAGAATGAAAGAAAGATTGAAAGAAGAAAGAAAGATTGAAAGAAAGATTGAAAGATTGAAAGATTGAAATAAAGATTGAAAGTTTGAAAGAAAGATTGAAAGAAAGATTTAAAGAAAGAAAGATTGAAAGTAAGAAAGATTGAAAGAAATATTGAAAGAAATAACAAAAGAAAGATTGAAAGAAAGAATGAAAGAAAGATTGAAAGATTGAAATATTGAAAGAAAGAATGAAAGAAAGATTGAAAGAAGAAAGAAAGATTGAAAGAAAGATTGAAAGATTGAAAGATTGAAAGATTGAAATAAAGATTGAAAGTTTGAAAGAAAGATTGAAAGAAAGATTTAAAGAAAGAAAGATTGAAAGTAAGAAAGATTGAAAGAAATATTAAAAGAAAGATTGAAAAAAAGAAAGATTGAAAGAAAGATTGAAAGACTGATGGAAAGAATGAAATAAAGATTGAAAGAAAGATTGAAAGAAAGAAATATTGAAGGAAAGATTGAAAGATTGAATGATTGAAAGAAAGACTGAAAGAAAGATTGACGGACAGAAAGATTGAAAGAAAGAATGAAAGAAAGATTGAAAGAAAGAAAGATTGAAAGATTAAACAATTGAAAGAAAGATTGCAAGAAAGATTGAAAAAAGAAAGATTGAAAGAAAGAATAAAAGAAAGATTGAAAGAAAGATGGAAAGGAAGAAAGATTGAAAGAAATAACAACAGAAAGATTGAAAGAAAGAATGAAAGAAAGATTGAACGATTGGAAACAATATTGAAAGAAAGAAAGATTGAAAGTAAGATAGATTGAAAGAAAGAATGAAAGAAAGATTGAAAGATTGAAAGAAAGAATGAAAGAAAGATTGAAAGATTGAAAGAAAGATTGAAAGATTGAAAGATTGAAATAAAGATTGAAAGTTTGAAAGAAAGATTTAAAGAAAGATTGAAAGACTGAAAGAAAGAATGAAAGGCAGATTGAAAGAAAGATTGAAAGTAAGAAGGATTGAAAGAAAGAATGAAAGAAAGACTGAAAGATTGCAAGAAAGAATGAAAGAAAGATTGAAAGATTGAAATATTGAAAGAAAGAATGAAAGAAAGATTGAAAGATTGAAAGAAAAAATGAAAGAAAGATTGAAAGAAAGATTGAAAGATTGAAAGATTGAAATAAATATTGAAAGTTTGAAAGAAAGATTGAAAGAAAGACTGAAAGAAAGATTGAAAGATTGAAAGAAAGATTGAAAGAAAGATTGAAAGATTGAAATATTGAAAGAAAGAATGAAAGAAAGATTGAAAGATTGAAAGAAAGATTGAAAGAAAGATTGAAAGAATGAAAGATTGAAATAATGATTGAAAGTTTGAAAGAAAGATTGAAAGAAAGATTTAAACAAAGAAAGATTGAAATTAAGAAAGATTGAAAGAAATATTGAACGAAAGATTGAAAGAAAGATTGAAAGAAAGATTGAAAAAAAGAAAGATTGAAAGAAAGATTGAACGACTGAAGGATAGAATGAAAGAAAGATTGAAAGAAAGATTGAAAGAATGAAATATTGAAGGAAAGATTGAAAGATTGAATGATTGAAAGAAAGACTGAAAGAAAGATTGACAGACAGAAAGATTGAAAGAAAGAATGAAAGAATGATTGAAAGAAAGAATAAAAGAAATATTGAAAGATTAAACAATTGAAAGAAAGATTGCAAGAAAGATTGAAAAAAGAAAGATTGAAAGAAAGAATAAAAGAAAGATTGAAAGAAAGATGGAAAGAAAGAAAGATTGAAAGAAATAACAAAAGAAAGATTGAAAGAAAGAATGAAAGAAAGATTGAACGATTGGAAGAAATATTGAAAGAAAGAAAGATTGAAAGTAAGATAGATTGAAAGTAAGAATGAAAGAAAGATTGAAAGATTTAAAGAAAGAATGAAAGAAAGATTGAAAGATTGAAAGAAAGAATGAAAGAAAGATTGAAAGATTGAAAGAAAGATTGAAAGAAAGATTGAAAGATTGAAATATTGAAAGAAAGAATGAAAGAAAGATTGAAAGATTGAAAGAAAGATTGAAAGAAAGATTGAAAGAATGAAAGATTGAAATAATGATTGAAAGTTTGAAAGAAAGATTGAAAGAAAGATTTAAACAAAGAAAGATTGAAATTAAGAAAGATTGAAAGAAATATTGAACGAAAGATTGAAAGAAAGATTGAAAGAAAGATTGAAAAAAAGAAATATTGAAAGAAAGATTGAACGACTGAAGGATAGAATGAAAGAAAGATTGAAAGAAAGATTGAAAGAATGAAATATTGAAGGAAAGATTGAAAGATTGAATGATTGAAAGAAAGACTGAAAGAAAGATTGACAGACAGAAAGATTGAAAGAAAGAATGAAAGAATGATTGAAAGAAAGAATAAAAGAAATATTGAAAGATTAAACAATTGAAAGAAAGATTGCAAGAAAGATTGAAAAAAGAAAGATTGAAAGAAAGAATAAAAGAAAGATTGAAAGAAAGATGGAAAGAAAGAAAGATTGAAAGAAATAACAAAAGAAAGATTGAAAGAAAGAATGAAAGAAAGATTGAACGATTGGAAGAAATATTGAAAGAAAGAAAGATTGAAAGTAAGATAGATTGAAAGTAAGAATGAAAGAAAGATTGAAAGATTTAAAGAAAGAATGAAAGAAAGATTGAAAGATTGAAATATTGAAAGAAAGAATGAAAGAAAGATTAAAAGATTGAAAGAAAGATTGAAAGATTGAAAGATTGAAATAAAGATTGAAAGTTTGAAAGAATGACTGAAAGAGAGATTTAAAGAAAGATTTAAAGAAAGATTGAAAGACTGAAAGAAAGAATGAAAGGCAGATTGAAAGAAAGATTGAAAGTAAGAAAGATTGAAAGAAAGAATGAAAGAAAGATTGAAAGATTGCAAGAAAGAATGAAAGAAATATTGAAAGATTGAAATTTTGAAAGAAAGAATGAAAGAAAGATTGAAAGAAAGATTGAAAGAAAGATTGAAAGAAAGATTGAAATAAAGATTGAAAAATTGAAAGAAAGATTGAAAGAAAGATTGAAAGAAAGAAAGAAAGATTGAAAGAAAGATTGAAAGAAAGATTGAAAGAAAGATTGAAACAAAGATTGAAATAAAGAATGAAAGAAAGATTGAAAGAAAGATTGAAAGAAAGAATGAAAGAAAGATTGAAAGAAAGATTGAAAGAAAGATTGAAAGACTGAAGGAAAGAATGAAAGAAAGATTGAAAGAAAGATTGAAAGAAAGAAAGATTGAAAGATTGAATGATTGAAAGATTGAATGATTGAAAGATTGAAAGAAAGATTGAAAGAAAGATTGAACGACTGAAAGATTGAAAGAAAGATTGAAAGTTTGAAAGAAAGATTGAAAGACTGAAGATTGAAAGATTGGAAGAAAGATTGAAAGAAAGATTGAACGACTGAAAGATTGAAAGAAAGATTGAAAGTTTGAAAGAAAGATTGAAAGACTGAAAGAAATAATGAAAGAAAGATTGAAAGAAAGATGGAAAGAAAGATTGAAAGAAAGATTGAAAGATTGAAATATTGAAAGAAAGAATGAAAGAAAGATTGAAAGATTGAAAGAAAGATTGAAAGAAAGATTGAAAGAATGAAAGATTGAAATAATGATTGAAAGTTTGAAAGAAAGATTGAAAGAAAGATTTAAACAAAGAAAGATTGAAATTAAGAAAGATTGAAAGAAATATTGAACGAAAGATTGAAAGAAAGATTGAAAGAAAGATTGAAAAAAAGAAAGATTGAAAGAAAGATTGAACGACTGAAGGATAGAATGAAAGAAAGATTGAAAGAAAGATTGAAAGAATGAAATATTGAAGGAAAGATTGAAAGATTGAATGATTGAAAGAAAGACTGAAAGAAAGATTGACAGACAGAAAGATTGAAAGAAAGAATGAAAGAATGATTGAAAGAAAGAATAAAAGAAATATTGAAAGATTAAACAATTGAAAGAAAGATTGCAAGAAAGATTTAAAAAAGAAGGATTGAAAGAAAGAATAAAAGAAAGATTGAAAGAAAGATGGAAAGAAAGAAAGATTGAAAGAAATAACAAAAGAAAGATTGAAAGAAAGAATGAAAGAAAGATTGAACGATTGGAAGAAATATTGAAAGAAAGAAAGATTGAAAGTAAGATAGATTGAAAGTAAGAATGAAAGAAAGATTGAAAGATTTAAAGAAAGAATGAAAGAAAGATTGAAAGATTGAAATATTGAAAGAAAGAATGAAAGAAAGATTAAAAGATTGAAAGAAAGATTGAAAGATTGAAAGATTGAAATAAAGATTGAAAGTTTGAAAGAATGACTGAAAGAGAGATTTAAAGAAAGATTTAAAGAAAGATTGAAAGACTGAAAGAAAGAATGAAAGGCAGATTGAAAGAAAGATTGAAAGTAAGAAAGATTGAAAGAAAGAATGAAAGAAAGATTGAAAGATTGCAAGAAAGAATGAAAGAAATATTGAAAGATTGAAATTTTGAAAGAAAGAATGAAAGAAAGATTGAAAGAAAGATTGAAAGAAAGATTGAAAGAAAGATTGAAATAAAGATTGAAAAATTGAAAGAAAGATTGAAAGAAAGATTGAAAGAAAGAAAGAAAGATTGAAAGAAAGATTGAAAGAAAGATTGAAAGAAAGATTGAAACAAAGATTGAAATAAAGAATGAAAGAAAGATTGAAAGAAAGATTGAAAGAAAGAATGAAAGAAAGATTGAAAGAAAGATTGAAAGAAAGATTGAAAGACTGAAGGAAAGAATGAAAGAAAGATTGAAAGAAAGATTGAAAGAAAGAAAGATTGAAAGATTGAATGATTGAAAGATTGAATGATTGAAAGATTGAAAGAAAGATTGAAAGAAAGATTGAACGACTGAAAGATTGAAAGAAAGATTGAAAGTTTGAAAGAAAGATTGAAAGACTGAAGATTGAAAGATTGGAAGAAAGATTGAAAGAAAGATTGAACGACTGAAAGATTGAAAGAAAGATTGAAAGTTTGAAAGAAAGATTGAAAGACTGAAAGAAATAATGAAAGAAAGATTGAAAGAAAGATGGAAAGAAAGATTGAAAGAAAGATGGAAAGAAAGATTGAAAGTTTGAAAGAAAGATTGAAAGATTGAAAGAAAGAATGAAAGAAAGATTGAAAGAAAGATGGAAAGAAAGATTGAAAGAAAGAAAGATTGAAAGAAATAACAAAAGAAAGATTGAAAGAAATAATGAAAGAAAGATTGAATGATTGGAAGAAATATTGAAAGATAGAAAAATTGAAAGATTGAAAGATTGAAAGAAAGAATGAAAGAAAGATTGAAAGATTGAAAGAAAGATTGAAAGATTGAAATATTTAAAGAAAGATTGAAAGAAAGAATGAAAGAACAATTGAAAGAAAGAATGAAAGTATGAAAGAAAAATTGACAGATTGAAAGAAATATTGAAAAAAGAAAGATTGAAAGAAAGAATGAAAGAAAGATTGAAAGAAAGATTGAAAGAAAGATGGAAAGAAAGATTGAAAGAAAGAAAGATTGAAAGAAATAATAAAAGAAAGATTGAACGATTGGAAGAAATATTGAAAGATAGAAAAATTGAAAGTAAGAAAGATTGAAAGAAAGAATGAAACAAAGATTGAAAGATTGACAGAAAGAATGACAGAAAGATTGAAAGATTGAAATATTGAAAGAAAGAATGAAAAAGAGATTGAAAGACTGAAAGAAAGAATGAAAGAAAGATTGAAAGATTAATCAATTGAAAGAAAGTTTGCAAGAAAGATTGAAAAAAGAAAGATTGAAAGAAAGAATGAAAAAAAGATTGATAGATAGATGGATAGAAAGAATGAAAGAAAGAAAGATTGAAAGAATAACAAAAGAAAGATTGAAAGATTGGAAGAAATATTGAAAGATAGAAAAATTGAAAGTAAGAAAGATTGAAAGAAAAAATTAAAGAAAGATTGAAAGATTGAAAGAAAGAATGAAAGAAAGATTGAAAGAAAGATTGAAAGAAAGATTGAAAGATTGAAAGTTTGAAATAAAGATTGAAAGTTTGAAAGAAAGATTGAAAGAAAGATTTAAAGAAAGAAAGATTGAAAGAAATATTGAAAGAAAGAATGAAAGAAAGATTGAAAGATTGAAAGATTGAAATAAAGAATGAAAGTTTGAAAGAAAGATTGAAAGAAAGATTTAAAGAAAGAAAGATTGAAAGTAAGAAAGATTGAAAGAAATATTGAAAGAAAGATTGAAAGATTGAAAGAAAGATTGAAAGAAAGAATGAAAGAAAGATTGAAAGAAAGATTGAAAGAAAGATTGAAAGACTGAAGGAAAGAATGAAAGAAAGATTGAAAGAAAGATAGAAAGAAAGAAAGATTGAAAGAAAGATTGAAAGATTGAATGATTGAAAGAAAGACTGAAAGATAGATTGAAAGATTGAAGATTGAAATATTCAAAGAAAGATTGAAAGAAAGATTGAACGACTGAAAGATTGAAAGTTTGAAACAAATTTTGAAAGACTGAAAGAAAGAATGAAAGAAAGATTGAAAGAAAGATTGAAAAAAGAAAGATTGAAAGAAAATTTGAAAGAAAGATTGAAGAAGGAATGAAAGAAAGATTGAATGAAAAATTGAAAGACAGAAAGATTGAAAGAAAGAATGAAAGAAAGATTGAAAGATTGAAAGAAAGATAGAAAGATTAAAAGAAAGAATGAAAGAAAGATTGAAAAATTGAAAGATTGAAAGAAAGATTTACAAAAAGATTGAAAGACTGGAAGAAAGAATGAAAGAAAGATTGAAAGATTCAACAATTGAAAGAAAGATTGCAAGAAAGATTTAAAAAAGAAAGATTGAAAGAAAGAATGAAAGAATGAAAGAAAGATTGAAAGATTGAAAGAAAGAAAGATTGAAAGAAAGAATGAAAGAACAATTGAAAGAAAGAATGAAAGAATGAAAGAAAAATTGACAGATTGAAAGTAATATTGAAAAAAGAAAGATTGAAAGAAAGAATGAAAGAAAGATTGAAAGAAAGATGGAAAGAAAGATTGAAAGAAAGAAAGATTGAAAGAAATAATAAAAGAAAGATTGAACGATTGGAAGAAATATTGAAAGATAGAAAAATTGAAAGTAAGAAAGATTGAAAGAAAGAATGAAACAAAGATTGAAAGATTGACAGAAAGAATGACAGAAAGATTGAAAGAATGAAATATTGAAAGAAAGAATGAAAAAGAGATTGAAAGACTGAAAGAAAGAATGAAAGAAAGATTGAAAGATTAAACAATTGAAAGAAAGTTTGCAAGAAAGATTGAAAAAAGAAAGATTGAAAGAAAGAATGAAAAAAAGATTGATAGATAGATGGATAGAAAGATTGAAAGAAAGAAAGATTGAAAGAATAACAAAAGAAAGATTGAAAGATTGGAAGAAATATTGAAAGATAGAAAAATTGAAAGTAAGAAAGATTGAAAAAAAAAATTAAAGAAAGATTGAAAGATTGAAAGAAAGAATGAAAGAAAGATTGAAAGATTGAAAGAAAGATTGAAAGAAAGATTGAAAGATTGAAAGTTTGAAATAAAGATTGAAAGTTTGAAAGAAAGATTGAAAGAAAGATTTAAAGAAAGAAAGATTGAAAGAAATATTGAAAGAAAGACTGAAAGATTGAAAGAAAGATTGAAAGAAAGAATGAAAGAAAGATTGAAAGATTGAAAGATTGAAATAAAGAATGAAAGTTTGAAAGAAAGATTGAAAGAAAGATTTAAAGAAAGAAAGATTGAAAGTAAGAAAGATTGAAAGAAATATTGAAAGAAAGATTGAAAGATTGAAAGAAAGATTGAAAGAAAGAATGAAAGAAAGATTGAAAGAAAGATTGAAAGAAAGATTGAAAGAAAGATTGAAAGACTGAAGGAAAGAATGAAAGAAAGATTGAAAGAAAGATAGAAAGAAAGAAAGATTGAGAGAAAGATTGAAAGATTGAATGATTGAAAGAAAGACTGAAAGATAGATTGAAAGATTGAAGATTGAAAGATTCAAAGAAAGATTGAAAGAAAGATTGAACGACTGAAAGATTGAAAGAAAGATTGAAAGTTTGAAACAAATTTTGAAAGACTGAAAGAAAGAATGAAAGAAAGATTGAAAGAAAGATTGAAAAAAGAAAGATTGAAAGAAAATTTGAAAGAAAGATTGAAGAAGGGATGAAAGAAAGATTGAATGAAAAATTGAAAGACAGAAAGATTGAAAGAAAGAATGAAAGAAAGATTGAAAGATTGAAAGAAAGATTGAAAGATTAAAAGAAAGAATGAAAGAAAGATTGAAAAATTGAAAGATTGAAAGAAAGATTTAAAAAAAGATTGAAAGACTGGAAGAAAGAATGAAAGAAAGATTGAAAGATTCAACAATTGAAAGAAAGATTGCAAGAAAGATTTAAAAAAGAAAGATTGAAAGAAAGAATGAAAGAATGAAAGAAAGATTGAAAGATTGAAAGAAAGAAAGATTGAAAGAAAGAATGAAAGAACAATTGAAAGAAAGAATGAAAGAATGAAAGAAAAATTGACAGATTGAAAGAAATATTGAAAAAAGAAAGATTGAAAGAAAGAATGAAAGAAAGATTGAAAGAAAGATGGAAAGAAAGATTGAAAGAAAGAAATATTGAAAGAAATAATAAAAGAAAGATTGAACGATTGGAAGAAATATTGAAAGATAGAAAAATTGAAAGTAAGAAAGATTGAAAGAAAGAATGAAACAAAGATTGAAAGATTGACAGAAAGAATGACAGAAAGATTGAAAGATTGAAATATTGAAAGAAAGAATGAAAAAGAGATTGAAAGACTGAAAGAAAGAATGAAAGAAAGATTGAAAGATTAAACAATTGAAAGAAAGTTTGCAAGAAAGATTGAAAAAAGAAAGATTGAAAGAAAGAATGAAAAAAAGATTGATAGATAGATGGATAGAAAGATTGAAAGAAAGAAAGATTGAAAGAATAACAAAAGAAAGATTGAAAGATTGGAAGAAATATTGAAAGATAGAAAAATTGAAAGTAAGAAAGATTGAAAGAAAAAATTAAAGAAAGATTGAAAGATTGAAAGAAAGAATGAAAGAAAGATTGAAAGATTGAAAGAAAGATTGAAAGAAAGATTGAAAGAAAGATTGAAAGATTGAAAGTTTGAAATAAAGATTGAAAGTTTGAAAGAAAGATTGAAAGAAAGATTTAAAGAAAGAAAGATTGAAAGAAATATTGAAAGAAAGACTGAAAGATTGAAAGAAAGATTGAAAGAAAGAATGAAAGAAAGATTGAAAGATTGAAAGATTGAAATAAAGAATGAAAGTTTGAAAGAAAGATTGAAAGAAAGATTTAAAGAAAGAAAGATTGAAAGTAAGAAAGATTGAAAGAAATATTGAAAGAAAGATTGAAAGATTGAAAGAAAGATTGAAAGAAAGAATGAAAGAAAGATTGAAAGAAAGATTGAAAGAAAGATTGAAAGACTGAAGGAAAGAATGAAAGAAAGATTGAAAGAAAGATTGAAAGATAGATAGAAAGAAAGAAAGATTGAAAGAAAGATTGAAAGATTGAATGATTGAAAGAAAGACTGAAAGATAGATTGAAAGATTGAAGATTGAAAGATTGAAAGAAAGATTGAAAGAAAGATTGAACGACTGAAAGATTGAAAGAAAGATTGAAAGTTTGAAACAAATTTTGAAAGACTGAAAGAAAGAATGAAAGAAAGATTGAAAGAAAGATTGAAAAAAGAAAGATTGAAAGAAAATTTAAAAGAAAGATTGAAGAAGGAATGAAAGAAAGATTGAATGAAAAATTGAAAGACAGAAAGATTGAAAGAAAGAATGAAAGAAAGATTGAAAGATTGAAAGAAAGATTGAAAGATTAAAAGAAAGAATGAAAGAAAGATTGAAAAATTGAAAGATTGAAAGAAAGATTTAAAAAAAGATTGAAAGACTGGAAGAAAGAATGAAAGAAAGATTGAAAGATTCAACAATTGAAAGAAAGATTGCAAGAAAGATTTAAAAAAGAAAGATTGAAAGAAAGAATGAAAGAATGAAAGAAAGATTGAAAGATTGAAAGAAAGAAAGATTGAAAGATTGAATGGTTGAAAGAAAGACTGAAAGAAAGATTGACAGACTGAAAGACTGAAAGAGAGAATGAAAGAAAGATTGAAAGATTCAAAAATTGAAAGAAAGATTGCAAGAACGATTGAAAAAAGAAAGATTGAAAGAAAGAATGAAAGAAATATTGAAAGAAATAACAAAAGAAAGATTGAAAGAAAGAATGAAAGAAAGATTGAAAGATTGAAATATTGAAAGAAAGAATGAAAGAAAGATTGAAAGAAGAAAGAAAGATTGAAAGAAAGATTGAAAGATTGAAAGATTGAAATAAAGATTGAAAGTTTGAAAGAAAGATTGAAAGAAAGATTTAAAGAAAGAAAGATTGAAAGTAAGAAAGATTGAAAGAAATATTGAAAGAAATAACAAAAGAAAGATTGAAAGAAAGAATGAAAGAAAGATTGAAAGATTGAAATATTGAAAGAAAGAATGAAAGAAAGATTGAAAGAAGAAAGAAAGATTGAAAGAAAGATTGAAAGATTGAAAGATTGAAAGATTGAAATAAAGATTGAAAGTTTGAAAGAAAGATTGAAAGAAAGATTTAAAGAAAGAAAGATTGAAAGTAAGAAAGATTGAAAGAAATATTAAAAGAAAGATTGAAAAAAAGAAAGATTGAAAGAAAGATTGAAAGACTGATGGAAAGAATGAAATAAAGATTGAAAGAAAGATTGAAAGAAAGAAATATTGAAGGAAAGATTGAAAGATTGAATGATTGAAAGAAAGACTGAAAGAAAGATTGACGGACAGAAAGATTGAAAGAAAGAATGAAAGAAAGATTGAAAGAAAGAAAGATTGAAAGATTAAACAATTGAAAGAAAGATTGCAAGAAAGATTGAAAAAAGAAAGATTGAAAGAAAGAATAAAAGAAAGATTGAAAGAAAGATGGAAAGGAAGAAAGATTGAAAGAAATAACAACAGAAAGATTGAAAGAAAGAATGAAAGAAAGATTGAACGATTGGAAACAATATTGAAAGAAAGAAAGATTGAAAGTAAGATAGATTGAAAGAAAGAATGAAAGAAAGATTGAAAGATTGAAAGAAAGAATGAAAGAAAGATTGAAAGATTGAAAGAAAGATTGAAAGATTGAAAGATTGAAATAAAGATTGAAAGTTTGAAAGAAAGATTTAAAGAAAGATTGAAAGACTGAAAGAAAGAATGAAAGGCAGATTGAAAGAAAGATTGAAAGTAAGAAGGATTGAAAGAAAGAATGAAAGAAAGACTGAAAGATTGCAAGAAAGAATGAAAGAAAGATTGAAAGATTGAAATATTGAAAGAAAGAATGAAAGAAAGATTGAAAGATTGAAAGAAAAAATGAAAGAAAGATTGAAAGAAAGATTGAAAGATTGAAAGATTGAAATAAATATTGAAAGTTTGAAAGAAAGATTGAAAGAAAGACTGAAAGAAAGATTGAAAGATTGAAAGAAAGATTGAAAGAAAGATTGAAAGATTGAAATATTGAAAGAAAGAATGAAAGAAAGATTGAAAGATTGAAAGAAAGATTGAAAGAAAGATTGAAAGAATGAAAGATTGAAATAATGATTGAAAGTTTGAAAGAAAGATTGAAAGAAAGATTTAAACAAAGAAAGATTGAAATTAAGAAAGATTGAAAGAAATATTGAACGAAAGATTGAAAGAAAGATTGAAAGAAAGATTGAAAAAAAGAAAGATTGAAAGAAAGATTGAACGACTGAAGGATAGAATGAAAGAAAGATTGAAAGAAAGATTGAAAGAATGAAATATTGAAGGAAAGATTGAAAGATTGAATGATTGAAAGAAAGACTGAAAGAAAGATTGACAGACAGAAAGATTGAAAGAAAGAATGAAAGAATGATTGAAAGAAAGAATAAAAGAAATATTGAAAGATTAAACAATTGAAAGAAAGATTGCAAGAAAGATTGAAAAAAGAAAGATTGAAAGAAAGAATAAAAGAAAGATTGAAAGAAAGATGGAAAGAAAGAAAGATTGAAAGAAATAACAAAAGAAAGATTGAAAGAAAGAATGAAAGAAAGATTGAACGATTGGAAGAAATATTGAAAGAAAGAAAGATTGAAAGTAAGATAGATTGAAAGTAAGAATGAAAGAAAGATTGAAAGATTTAAAGAAAGAATGAAAGAAAGATTGAAAGATTGAAAGAAAGAATGAAAGAAAGATTGAAAGATTGAAAGAAAGATTGAAAGAAAGATTGAAAGATTGAAATATTGAAAGAAAGAATGAAAGAAAGATTGAAAGATTGAAAGAAAGATTGAAAGAAAGATTGAAAGAATGAAAGATTGAAATAATGATTGAAAGTTTGAAAGAAAGATTGAAAGAAAGATTTAAACAAAGAAAGATTGAAATTAAGAAAGATTGAAAGAAATATTGAACGAAAGATTGAAAGAAAGATTGAAAGAAAGATTGAAAAAAAGAAAGATTGAAAGAAAGATTGAACGACTGAAGGATAGAATGAAAGAAAGATTGAAAGAAAGATTGAAAGAATGAAATATTGAAGGAAAGATTGAAAGATTGAATGATTGAAAGAAAGACTGAAAGAAAGATTGACAGACAGAAAGATTGAAAGAAAGAATGAAAGAATGATTGAAAGAAAGAATAAAAGAAATATTGAAAGATTAAACAATTGAAAGAAAGATTGCAAGAAAGATTGAAAAAAGAAAGATTGAAAGAAAGAATAAAAGAAAGATTGAAAGAAAGATGGAAAGAAAGAAAGATTGAAAGAAATAACAAAAGAAAGATTGAAAGAAAGAATGAAAGAAAGATTGAACGATTGGAAGAAATATTGAAAGAAAGAAAGATTGAAAGTAAGATAGATTGAAAGTAAGAATGAAAGAAAGATTGAAAGATTTAAAGAAAGAATGAAAGAAAGATTGAAAGATTGAAATATTGAAAGAAAGAATGAAAGAAAGATTAAAAGATTGAAAGAAAGATTGAAAGATTGAAAGATTGAAATAAAGATTGAAAGTTTGAAAGAATGACTGAAAGAGAGATTTAAAGAAAGATTTAAAGAAAGATTGAAAGACTGAAAGAAAGAATGAAAGGCAGATTGAAAGAAAGATTGAAAGTAAGAAAGATTGAAAGAAAGAATGAAAGAAAGATTGAAAGATTGCAAGAAAGAATGAAAGAAATATTGAAAGATTGAAATTTTGAAAGAAAGAATGAAAGAAAGATTGAAAGAAAGATTGAAAGAAAGATTGAAAGAAAGATTGAAATAAAGATTGAAAAATTGAAAGAAAGATTGAAAGAAAGATTGAAAGAAAGAAAGAAAGATTGAAAGAAAGATTGAAAGAAAGATTGAAAGAAAGATTGAAACAAAGATTGAAATAAAGAATGAAAGAAAGATTGAAAGAAAGATTGAAAGAAAGAAAGATTGAAAGATTGAATGATTGAAAGAAAGACTGAAAGAAAGAATGACGGACAGAAAGATTGAAAGAAAGAATGAAAGAAAGATTGAAAAAAAGATTGAAAGACTGAAAGAAAGAATGAAAGAAACATTGAAAGATTAAACAATTGAAAGAAAGATTGCAAGAAAGATGGAAAGAATGAAAGATTGAAATAATGATTGAAAGTTTGAAAGAATGATTGAAAGAAAGATTTAAACAAAGAAAGATTACATTTACATTTACATTTAGTCATTTAGCAGACGCTTTTATCCAAAGCGACTTACAAGGGAGAATAACATTCAGCTACATTGCGACAGAGATTAGTGTAACAACAACATTGGTGTAACAATAAATACTGCAAGGTGGTGCTCAGTAATTGTAGATTAGGACAGGAGGTACTCACTGAAGAGCTGGGTCTTCAGGTGCTTCTTAAAGACAGAGAGGGAGGTCCCCGCTCTGGTCATTTTTGGCAGCTCGTTCCACCAACGTGGAACTACAAATGAGAATAGCCTGGATTGCCGTGGCTGTATGGCCGGCAGAGCCAGGCGACACTCATTAGACGAGGGCAGCATCCGGGGGGCAACATGTGCTCTTACAAGAGCATTTAAGTAGGCGGGAGCATTCCCAACAATCACTCTGTAGGCCAGCATAAGAGACTTGAACTTGATGCGGGCGGCTACAGGTTACCAGTGGAGCTCGATGAGCAGCGGAGTGACATGTGCCCTCTTTGGCTGGTGCGAAGCGGCAGGACCGGGAGACGGCGGCAACATGGTCCGAGAATGTCAGTTGGTCATCAATAATGACACCAAGATTCCTTGCAGCCTTGGTAGGAACAAGAGATAGAGAGTCGATTTTAATATCAATGTTGTGATAAATACCTTGTTTGGCCGGGAAGACCAGCAGTTCCGTTTTCGCCAGATAGTCAAGTAGTTTAGATACCTCACTTTCAGCGAGGGGGGTGAAACCAGGGAACGATGAGCCTAGGGCTGGAGAAGACAGGTTGTGAGTAAGTTGTTTAGTGAATTGGCTGCTGATGGCTGCCACATTGTTAGTAAAAAAGGAGGCAAGGCAGTCAGCAGTGAGGTTAGTAGCTGGGGGAGGTGGTGGAGGGTAAAGCAGAGACTTGAAGGTGGTGAATAACGTACGTGTGTCTGTGGCACCGTTGATCCTATCGTTGAAGAAGGCCTTCTTGGCAGCAGTGATGCCGGAAGAGAAGGAGGACAGCAGTGTCTGGTAGCTAGCAAGATCCTCAGTTGTTTTGAATTTGTGCCATTTCCTCTCGGCTGCTCTGAGGTCAGTGCGCGTTGTCCGGGGGGTGTAACTCAGCCAAGGGTGCGACTGGGTTGAACGAGCAGGTCTGGTGGATAGTGGACACAGGATATCCAGACATGAGCTCAAGGTGGAGCAGAGGGAGTTAGTGGCATCATTAACCTGCAGAGAGGAGAAAGTGCCATGGGGTGGAAGAGAAGAGGAGAGCACAGAGGAGAAGTGGGTGGGAGACAAGTTGCGGAGATTGCTGCGGATAGTAACCATGGGTGGGGAGGTGGGGGGTTGTTTTGGTAGCTGGACATTGAAGTGGATGAAGAAGTGGTCAGAGAGATGAAGAGGAGTGACCCATAGGTTGTCGGTGGTACAGCTCCGAGCAAGAATGAGATCAAGCTCTTTGCCAGCCTTGTGAGTCGGTGGAGTCGGGATCTGTCTTAGGTCGAACGAGCGAACCAAAGACAGGAAGTCAGCCGAGCTCGCACTGTCCAAGTGAATGTTCATGTCTCCGAGGACGAGCATGGGACACTCGTGCTCAGGGATTGATGACAGCAGGGTGTCAAGCTCATGTAGGAAGTCACCTAGTTGTCCTGGTGGACGGTAGATGACGACCACATAGGCTTTCACCGGAGCAGTCACCAAGACGGCGTGATATTCAAAGGAGGCAAAGTTGTTTAAAGGCAGCAGTGGATTAAATTTCCATGTGTTGGAAATTAGCAGGCCAGTCCCACCACCACGGCCAGATGGTCTGGATGTGTGGGAGAATGAGTAGTTAGTGGAGAGTGCAGCCGGGGTTGCGCTATCTTCCGGTTTAATCCATGTCTCAGTGAGAGCAAGGAGCTCTAAGGAGAGTTGGTTGGCATGACCAGAAATGAAGTCTGCCTTGTTAACTGCAGATCGACAATTCCACAAGCCAACAGAGAAGGAGGTCTTTGCAGAAGATGTTTGCTGCAGGGACCTGAGGTTACCCGGATTGCATCGGCGTATGGTATAACGACGCTTTCTGGGTGACCTTGAAGTTGTAGGGATGCGGTAGTAGCACACTTTGTATGGAGTGAGAGAAAGAAGGCAGGTTTGCCTTGTTCGGTGTCCTTGCTTCGGTTGACGTGCAGAGGTAGACGTGCGTCTTTACACAGAGCGTCTTCACACGAGAGCGACTACAAATGGGCCAACGCTTGAAGGGCAGGACCATAAATAGGTGATAGAATACAGCTGCTCGTGTGATTAGGGTTGCACCTGGCTAAGAGCACGCCCACATAAGAGAGGACTTACCTGAATAGGGGGTGTGTCTGGAACACAAGCTTGTTGGCAGATCAGCAAATAGCAGTGAAATGTACAGAGTCAATCCAGTAGTCCAAGTTGCAATACTACAATACGAGCAGTGATACACTACACAGCAACCTCAGCACTAGAGCTCGACTCAGAGTTAGCTCGACTCAGATTGAAAGTAAGAAAGATTGAAAGAAATATTGAACGAAAGATTGAAAGAAAGATTGAAAGAAAGATTTAAACAAAGAAAGATTGAAAGTAAGAAAGATTGAAAGAAATATTGAACGAAAGATTGAAAGAAAGGATGAAAGAAAGATTGAAAAAAAGATTGAAAAAAAGAAAGATTGAAAGAAAGATTGAACGACTGAAGAAAAGAATGAAAGAAAGATTGAAAGAAAGATTGAAAGAAAGAAATATTGAAGGAAAGATTGAAAGATTGAATGATTGAAAGAAAGACTGAAAGAAAGATTGACCGACAGAAAGATTGAAAGAAAGAATGAAAGAAAGATTGAACGATTGGAAGAAATATTGAAAGAAAGATAGATTGAAAGAAAGAATGAAAGAAAGAATGAAAGATTTAAAGAAAGAATGAAAGAAAGATTGAAAGATTGAAATATTGAAAGAAAGAATGAAAGAAAGATTGAGAAAAAGATTGAAAGACTGAAAGAAACATTGAAAGATTAAACAATTGAAAGAAAGATTGCAAGAAAAATGGAAAGAATGAAAGATTGAAATAATGATTGAAAGTTTGAAAGAAAGATTGAAAGAAAGATTTAAGAAAGAAAGATTGAAAGAAATATTGAAAGAAAGATTGAAAGAAATAACAAAAGAAAGATTGAAAGAAAGAATGAAAGAAAGATTGAACGATTGGAAGAAATATTGAAAGAAAGATGGATTGAAAGTAAGATAGATTGAAAGAAAGAATGAAAGAAAGATTGAAAGATTTAAAGAAAGAATGAAAGAAAGATTGAAAGATTGAAATATTGAAAGAAAGAATGAAAGAAAGATTGAAAGATTGAAAGAAAGAACGATTGAAAGATTGAAAGAAAGAATGAAAGATTGAAAGAAAGATTGAAAGATTGAAAGAAAGATTGAAAAAATGAAAGATTGAAAGAAAGAATAAAAGAAAGATTGAAAGAACGATTGAAAGATTGAAAGAAAGAATGAAAGATTGAAAGAAACATTGAAAGAAAGATTGAAAGATTGAAAGAAAGAATGAAAGAGAGATTGAAAGATTGAATGAAAGATTGAAAGATCGATTGAAAGATTGAAAGATTGAAAGAAAGATTGAAAGAAAGATTGAAAGTTTGAAAGAAAGATTTAAAGAAAGATTTAAATATTGAAAGAAATATTGAAAGAGAGAAAGATTAAAAGTAAGAAAGATTGAAAGAAAGAATGAAAGAAAGATTGAATGATTGAAAGATTGAAAGAAAGATTGAAAGAAAGAAAGATTGAAAGAAAGAATGAAAGAATGAAAGAAAGAATGAAAGAAAGATTGAAAGAAAGATTGAAAGAAATATTGAAAGAAAGAAAGATTGAAAGTAAGAAAGATTGAAAGAAAGAATGAAAGAAAGATTGAAAGATTGAAAGAAAGATTGAAAAAAGAAAGATTGAAAGAAAGATTGAAAGAAAGATTGAACGACTGAAAGAAAGAATGAAAGAAAGATTGAAAGATAGATTGAAAGAGAGATTGAAAGAAATATTGAAAGACTGAAAGAAAGAATGAAAGAAAGATTGAAAGAAAGATTGAAAGAAAGAAAGAAAAATTGAAAGAAAGATTGAAAGATTGAAAGAAAGATTGAAAGAACGATTGAAATAAAGGAGAACGAAAGAAAGGTTGATCCATTAACATCAGCACAACCCCATTGTGTTTATTGTTCTATGATAAGATTGAAAGAAAGATTGAAAATAAGATTGAAAGAAACAAAGATTGAAAGAAAGATTTAAAAAAAATGAGTACTAGTCACTTTTAAAAAATCATTTGTCCTATGGATTAAATGCCATACACACTTGCATCTCTCCCCTCCCACCCCACACACATTCACATGACCAATCCTCCCAACACCCACACACACATGCGTACATGCACACACACACACACACACACACACACACACACACACTAGCACAGGAATAAATGTACTCGTACATGTTAGGCCCACGGCCTCCCAGCGCCACTAGAGGCCGCCCTTGCCCCATCTGCAGCTCCCTACTCAGACCCAATTGCACACACCTGGGATCAATTACCCGCACTGTATTTAGCCCCAGCTTCCTAGCCATTCCTTGCCAGACCGTCAACTAGCTTTCCCCGAGTTGCATCGCGATTGGCTCCCTTCCTAGTTCCTAGTTCCTAGTTCCTAGTTCCCAGTTCCCAGTTCCAAGTTCCTAGTTTATGTCTTGTTGTCTCGCCTTCCCTTCACCTGTCTGTCTCCGCTTGTCGACCAGGACTCTCCACCCAGCCTGGTTCCCCGTCTCTCCACCCGGATCCTGGACCCCATCTCCTGGTCATCATCGTCCCTGCCCTGCCCTGCTCCATCCCCTCCCGACCAGGTCGCCCCGGCCAGCTCCACCGTCCCAGTTAATAAACATCCCTTGCCTGCCTCCCGTGTCCCTGTGTCGTGCGTTTAGGTTCCTCCCTGTTCGGGTCGTGACAGTACGGTCTGGCCAGGAAAACATGGACCCAGCCGACACAGAAGGGCTCCGCCGCGCACTCCGGGACAGAGGAGTGTTGCTTGGGCAACATGACCGGGTCCTCCGGGACATCGCGGAACACCTCCGGACCATCTCTGCGGCCGTCAGCAGCCTGCAGGGCCCTCCGGCCCCCGTGGCCTCCCCTGCTCCTCCGACCTGCCCTCCTTCCCCCACCAGGGCTCCCAGCGCCTCTCTCGTTCCCCCTGAGCCCCACGTTCCGGCTCCAGCGCCTTACGACGGCGATTTCGGCACCTGCCGCGCCTTCCTTGTGCAGTGCGCGGTGGTTTTCCAACAGCGGCTGTCGTCGTACGACTCCGATAGTGCCCACATCGCGTTCCTCATCTCCTGCCTGAGAGGGGCGGCTCTCGGCTGGGGTTCCGCGGTTTGGAGTCAGGGGGGTCCCGTGAGTCTCTCCTACGATCTGTTTACCCGCGAAATGAGGAGAGTCTTCGACCACCCAGTTTGCGGCAAGGAGGCCGCCAGAAGACTCCTCTCCCTCCGCCAGGGTTCCCGTAGCGTCGCCTCCCTCGTCGTCGAGTTCCGGACTCTAGCCGCGGAAAGCGGCTGGAATGACGGAGCCCTGCAGGACGTGTTCCAGCGTGCCCTGAACGACGAGTTGCGGGACGAGCTGGCACGGCGGGACGAGCCCACGGACCTGGACCAACTAGTGGAGACCTCAATCCGCCTGGACAACCGGCTACGGGAGCGCCATCGCGAGAGGGAGGGGGCGAGCCTCCAGTCCGTGCCTCCCGCCTGGGCGGCCACGCCCCAGTCTCCAGCGCCCGCTACTCTTGGGCGCCGCACAAGTCCCCCGACTCTCTCCGATGCCGAGCCAATGCAGCTTGGTCACTCCCGGATCTACCCAGAGGAGCGAGCACGCCGCCTACAGACCGGTGCCTCTCTGTATTGCGGTCGGCTGGGACACCTCTGAGCCACCTGCCCGGTCCGGCCACGAGAGGGCGACTCCTCGGTAGGGCTACGCTCCGGCCGCTCCTTACCACGTCATCGCCCCTATGACTGCGCAATCAACCTCCTGCCAGGCGCCCCCCTCCCCTGCAGTCGCCTGTATAACGTCTCCCGGTCTGAACAGGAGGCCATGGAGACTCACATCCGCGACTCTCTCGCTGCCAGGATTACTCGTCCCTCGTTTTCTCCGCTAGGCGCAGGGTTCTTCTTTGTTGCGGAGAAGGACAAGACCCTCCGTCCTTGCGTCGATTTCAGGGGACTGAACGATATCACGATCAAAGACAAGTACCCCTTGCCCCTGATGGATTCAGTCTTCGTCCCCATCCAGGGGGCCACCCACTTTTCCAAGCTGGACCTCCGCAACGCTTACCACCTGGTCCGCATCCGCAAAGGGGACGAGTGGAAGACTGCCTTTAACACCCCGCTCGGTCACTTTGAGTACCTTGTTATGCCCTTTGGGCTGTCAAATGCCCCAGCGGTCTTCCAGGCCCTAATTAACGGGAGGTTAGCAACTAGCTTTCCCCGAGTTGCATCGCCGCGTCAGCCGCGTCAGCCGCGTCAGCCGCGTCAGCGATTGGCTCCCTTCCTAGTTCCTAGTTCCCAGTTCCAAGTTCCAAGTTCCTAGTTTATGTCTTGTTGTCTCGCCTTCCCTTCACCTGTCTGTCTCCGCTGGTCGACCAGGACTCTCCACCCAGCCTGGTTCCCCGTCTCTCCACCCGGATCCTGGACCCCATCTCCTGGTCATCATCGTCCCTGTCCTGCCCTGCTCCATCCCCCCCCGACCAGGTCCCTCCGGCCAGCTCCACCGTCCCGGTTAATAAACATCACTTTATTATTTGCCTGCCTCCCGTGTCCCTGTGTCGTGCGTTTGGGTTCCTCCCTGTTCTGGTCGTGACAGTACATCCAGTATGTATACACACACAGTCATGTTAACCTATACACTGTGGTTTAAACAGGACTACGTACTACCCATATGCACTCACAGCACTGTGTATATCCTCTCCCACCACACACATTCACATAACAAACCGTCCCGGCACACACACACACACACACACACACACAATGATGCAAGTCATATCAACACAGCTGAAGCCGCCTTGTGTTATGAATTCCTCTCATGCCGCAGCCTTCAGCTCTCCAGTAGCTCTCCAGCAGCTCCTCGTGTCCCAGCAGAGCTGCCGTGCAGTTGTTCTGCTGCTAAAGGCTGTCAACGTTCAGCGGGCGGACGCTCGTTTGCCCCCACCCTCCGAGCTCCCCTGCCATCCAGGGTCCTTCTGACCCCCCCCCCCCCCTTTAGCAGGGAGCTTGCCATCCTGCTTCTGTGTGTGGCCAGAGTCCACCGCTGCACACATCCCCTGGCCGACACGGCCCGTTGTGTTGTTTTTTTTTTATAATAGGGGGGATAAACAAAGTGTGTGTGTGGCGGAACAATCTCACGGTTACAGGGGCCAAGTTGGGTTCACCTGTCGACGATGACGAAGCCCGGCATTGACGTGCAAGCTTGGCGGCGGTAGTGGAGTCGGGTGGTGGGGGTAGGCAGACTCAGAGCTTTACAAGGAGCGGGGCCGGGAAATGTGGCGCACGGCTGAAGGCGACGTAGCTAAATCACCTCCACGGGGTGTTTACGGGGAAGGATCATTAGCGAGCTCGGCTACCTGCGTTACCCCTCGCTCTCCCTCCGTCAGCGTTTCGGCAGGAGTCCAGGGAGTCTGATGCCCTCATTAATAAAGATTACTATCTTATCCTACAATGAATAGTAGTAATTTTAATAATTATGCCGAACAGCGATAAACGTAATCTCATTAAATTAATGCCCAATCGTTCTTCTTTACAAAGAATAATCCACGTATTCATAATAATAAATAATAATTTGGTTATCAAAATGCGTCATTATAGACGTTTTTTTTAATATCTTAATGGTATATTTTGTACGATCACATTAGCATGATGTAATAATAATTTTGGGAATGCATTATTAAAATATATTAAAATAATTTATTTGGATGGAGTAATTTTTTGGAGAAGCTTCCGCATTGCGGGAGGAGAACGTCTGAGAGAAGCACACTATATTTACCCTATCTCCTCATGCCGTGACTGTGCCCAATATTGAAACAGCAGAAGAAGAACGGGGGCAATAAAATGGATATAGAGTAAGTGCACGAAAAAAAAATGTTTTAGAAAGTTAACTTTTCAATTGTTACACGTTTTTGCTGTTAAATGCTAGCAGTTTTGTGTTATAACACGATATAACACGGAGAGATTATGCATGCAAAAGTTAATGACTTTGTTTTATTTTATAAAGCCGTTTTTAACATGCACAGTATCTAGCTTTAGTTAAATGTGTGTTGGAGTGGAGTGTTAACTAGCATTTAGATTTAGTTTACTGTGTGTTGGTGCAGGGAGACGGTACTGTGAGAGAGAGACGGTTTTCAAACAGACAGACGGACCCGCTAGCTAAGTTTCACTTGATCGGTTCTCCACCAAAGCGTGCTGAGAGAGTCCGGACTGTTTTTTGCCAGTTTAGACTTTATTTGAAGGTACAATGGTACCTCGACTTATGACTGCATCTACTTACTAATCCAAGATACGATAGTCGCGAAAATTAGCATCGTCTTACGACTGACTGCTCCAAGATACGACCGTGGAAATTTGTAGTTGGCGCGTCGGCGTCAGTCAGCGGGCGACCTACATCGTGTGTGCACGTTGTTCGTGGCTTATCGATTTTTTTTTCATATTTACTGTGTTTGTGCTGTGCGTTTTGTTTTTTTGTTTTTTAACTTATGAAAGCAATATGTGCTCTCTGTCATTTGGGTGGGCCGGCTGTACAAGTGGTTGCCTGCTGAAATAGAATATTTTCTGCAATGATATCTGTTATCCTCGGGCAGTGCCTGACTTTAAGGATAAACAGTAAAAGATAACATTTATAAAGTCGCGATCATGTGGGACATCTGGAACAATCACAGCATCCCATTTTGCTGGTTCATACACATTGCTGTATGGAGGTGATTTAGCAGCATGAGAAATGTACCACTGAATTTTGGAGTCCTAAATAGTTGTAACTGGTTCTAATGTTGTGGCTGATCGGTGTGTATGTTGTTGTATGATGTTGTTGTGATTTTATTTTTTCCTATTGAAATAAAAAAAAAATGAAAGTCAAACCTGATTTTAAATTTCACTCATCCTTTGGTCATGAAATGGAAAAATAATTTTTCAATTTTGATTTTTGTATCTCCAAAAAAGCAAAATTTGAAAACCACTCATACCCCATTTTTTCCATTTCTGATTCTGAATTGAGAATAGAGTAACCAAAAGATACAGCGATTGAAAGACCTGGTCTACACTCCTAATTGTATTTGTCCTTTTACATTTCTATTTCTATCTTAGAAATCTCTGAGAGAAGGAGGTGGTTACCTGAGGAGGTCCATGCGGTGGAAAAGAACCTGAAGGCTTTCATTGAAAGTGGTAAAGTGCCGGGAAGGACTGAGTGTGATGCATGTATTAGAGCTTCACCTGAAGCTCTAAACCAGCGAAGCTGGACTGCATTGAAGTACTATGTAAAAAATCGTATCACTGCCATCCAATGCGAAAGTGCGAGAATAATTTATTAATAGAGTTGTTAAAGCATTTGCTCAAACATGTTGGTTCACGTTGCTCAAAAATGTTGGTTCATTTGATGCAACTTCATTTTTGATGATGTTTGTGTTGTTCGTTGGCATCCTGAGTACCCAGGTATACACTGGAGTTCAACTAGTTATTGATTTTATCAGGCGAAAACATTGATAATTAGTAGTTAGGTGCAGTCAAAGGCCGCAAGTCAATTCATCTGCTGATAACAACTGACTCTACGGTGGCCAACGGGAAAACTCTACAACTAAAGAAAATACATGTAAATAGACAAAACGCAAGCAAATTTAGAAAATGTCATCATCAATTTGACAACACAGGCAACAACACAATGGAAAAGTTCACGAAGGAACAAACTTAAAATAAAAACATCAAGAAATGTTTGTGTATCATATCTGATATATTCCCCAAATGAAGTGTCCGTGGTGAATTGCTTTTAAGTTTGTTTCTGTGCAAATGTTTCCATTGTTTTGCATCTCTTGCCTGTGTTGTCAAATTGATGATGATGTTTTCTGAATTTGCTTGTGTTTTGTCTATTTGCAGTGAGTTTTCCTGCCGACCACCGTAGGGTAGGTTTTTATCAGCAGATTAATTGAAAATGGATAGTTAGGTGCAGGCAAAGGCCAAAGGTCAGGGTTTACCACCATACTACTCTTCCCCCGCGTGAATACATTGCACTTTTTCTTTGTTACAAAGCATATCAGGAGACTTACTAAGCCCTGTGTGAGCCCTTGTTTGTTTTCTTGTGCCATCTGCTCCTTTTTATTTTATAATAAATAATTGTAATTTTTTATCTACCTTTTGTACAGTGGGTGTAGGTTTATTCCCCGTTCGATTAAGTTTGGAAGAAAATATTATACTGTCAAAACCATCAAATTCAATAACAATTGATTCTGTGCTCTCTTTTAAAGTATATGTGGTATTTGTCATACTTATCTGGAAATCAATTGATGAACCGGTATTTAAGTCGAAAATGATCTGCATAATATGCTCAAATTTACTACATTTACTTACAGCGTGCCTAGGTAGAAAAATAATCTTTACTTTCCAATTTTTGATATGTTTAAGTGGTGTTGGCCTGAGGCCTGATTTCTTAAATTGGTTGTATATCCTTTCAAATTAATAATTGTACTTTTGGAAGGTTTATATTTTTCAATCAGAATCTGACCTATTGATTAAAAAAAGTGTTCAGTGTCAAAGTTTGCATGTCAATAGACCATAACATGGTGGGTCCCCTGTGTAATCAAAAAGTCAGGTGGGGTTCCCATGAGGCTCAAAAATTCAGGTCTAAAATCTTTTTGAGGGTTATCATTTTTTAAAGTAGTTTTTGTATCATCAAAAAATGATCCGTGATTTATGTACTCAACACTAAACGTTTTACGAGACACAAGGACGCGTTAGCATGGGGTATGCCACGTGAAAACCCCAGCATGCAATGGGGGGCGTACCTTCGTATTCCTGTCTATTATTTGTCCGCATTTTGTTAATTGTTTATATTCTTGTTATTTACATTTACATTTACATTTAGTCATTAAGCAGATGCTTTTATCCAAAGCGACTTACAAGGGAGAATAACATTCAAGCAACAGCTATTTCTCTACATTCTGCTGGTACTTGTAGAGTTAATTGACTAACCGATATGATGGTCTATAGACCAATCAATAGAAAAAATAGTTTCACCTTTACAGCCAGCAGTAAGGTTTTTGGATGCTTTAAATTGCAGTACACTTGTTCTAGAAAATGATCAGTTTCTAAGTTATGGAGCCATTTCAAAATGTTATTGTCGAATAAGTGTCTTGTGCTGTTCTTATTTATCTATTGTGCCTCAACACTTTTAGAAGCCTCGTGGAAAGTCAGTAGTATTTATTTTGGGTTTTTGTCTGTTAAGAAACAGGTGATCACCAGAAAGTGCGCCTGTAGCCAATTTCCACCGTGACTGGACGAAGCCACAAGCTGGTCATTACAGCAGAGTCTCCAGATAAGAAGGTATTTTTGTTTGATTATTTATGAACAATACTTGAAGACAAAAGTTGTGATTTTCATGAAAAAAAAAGACTTTCTATGTTTCTAGTTTGTACTTCTTGTTGGTGACTCCCATCTAGGGAGCATTGTGGATGGATTTGTGAAGATGCCAGGGGACCGAGGTACTGAATGCTTTTTTGTCTCGGAGACCTGACGCAGTTTGTGTTGTAGCCCCTAGCAGCGACTTGACGGCCAGCAGGACCATCGACGAGGCAGCAGTAGACTTTCGCAGCCTCCTGGTCAGTGTCTGCAGTCGCTGGCCAAAGTTACGCTTCATGTTTAGTACATTTTTGGTAGTATTGGTACTATTAATACTTTTGCTTTGTGAGCTCTGCAGAACATATTTTACATTTTGAAAACAAATGTACTGTAATAAACACCTTTTTTTTTTTGTGTGTTTGTATAGGTGTTTGTCCTGGACTTCCTTCCGCGTCTGACTATTTGCTCCGTGAGGAATACCATCCTGTGGCGGCATGCATGGGAAGCATATTTTAATTTTAGTACAGTTAAATGTATAACGGAGTATATATTTTTAGACAAACCAATTCAATAAATATTTCTAATGAACAAAGTTGACATCTATGTATGCATATTTCTATTCGTCCTAATCGTTGTTTTAAGGCATCAAGTACTTTTCTGCAGCCAACCACTTCCCATTGAACCACCCAGAGCTGTGAAGCAGAGATGGTGTAAGTACAATTGTACAATTTGTTGTCATGTCACGGGATGGCTATTTTATGAATAACTTTGCTATGTTGTGAAACCATGGCCCTGTGACATTGCTGTGAAATGCTGCTTATCGCCAACTGGAGACAACAGCGCCGCCAACAGCACGAAAGTCAAAGGTTTCTCCCGGCAGGTCACTTCCAACATTCTCTCCAAAAGTGGTTGTGAAGGGAGAGCTCATCGTGCCTCATCCTTCACCTAACCCTTTTGAGTGGAGACTGGTTGGAAGGGGCAGAAAGATAATCGGTTGCACACTGTTATTGTTGGGGTAAGACCCTCTGGAAACTGTGATAGTCTCTGATATTCACTCAAAGTGTACCGATTTTCATTAAACAATTTTAATATGTTTGTTATGAAACATATGGACATTAACACACACACACACACACACACACACACACACATGTCTAACACACTTTAATTAACTGAACAACTTACCAGTGAGCGCTCCGGGCTACAGTTGATTCTGCTGTCGGCTCCCCTCAACCGTCCTCTATTGTTTTGTATCCAGGAGATTTTCTGCAGTTTGTTGGTTTTTTTATTCTCTTTTTAGTTAGTAGTTTAGTTTAGTTTAGTTTAGTTTAGTAGTTAGTGCTTTTAGTTGGCCTTTTGTCAAGACATTGTCTTAAATCGACATTTTGCTCTATGATTTCACAGGTGGACACAACACCAGTAGCGTCGCCGGAATGATCCATCCCGTTATCAACTTGTTCCATCGCATCTTTCTAGCGCTGTCCAGTGTGGAGAATTTTATATTGTTTTTATATCAACAATTGTATATCAATTTTATATCAAGAAAATTTTGCTTTGCTTACATGGGAAAGCCACGGTGGGACATTGGCAGAAAGCTACTGCCTCCAAGAGGACACTGGGAACGGAGCAGGTTTGCTTTGTTCGTTGTTTTTCTTCTTTTTTCAATGACATTTTTGATAGTAGTACTTCATTTTAGTTTTATTTTGTCCATGCATTCCATTCTCTTGCTTTTTTTTAGGGGAAGGCAGCACCAACCGTTGTGGAGGTGTCTTCAAAGCCACACCTGCCAGTGATGTGCCAGTTCTTGTGAAGGAATAGCAGCGCTCTCAAACATTTGTCAAAGGTCAGAGTGATGCTGCTCCTTATTATCCTGATATGGAGAGTGCTACAGTGTTTTCTGATGTTGCAGCAGAGCTTGACGCTAGCAGTTCTGTCATGGGAACAATTGATGTCACTTCTATCAGCGGAACAGGTGATAGCTGAGAACATTTTTTAACAAAGAAAAACGTAGAACACTTTCAGTGCCGGGAAAGCATACGTTGAGTGTTTACACAAATGGTCCTTTTACGATCTAGAAAAACTGAGATAACGACTAAAACTTTCGTGACAGTGATATACAGGAATGTAAGATCTCCTGTGAAAGAGTCGGGCGTCACCAAACAAACATATGCCTCAGCATTCAGACATCACTTGGTGGTAGAATTATATCATTCATTAACATTGATCATCATTTTTCTCTCACACTCCCTTCTGTTGTTCCCAGTGGAATGATACAAAAGGAAAATGCAATAATGCTTAAGTATAATATAATTGAGGCAAAGGGATCAGAAAATTATGTATAAATTGAGTACAATACATTTATACAGAGATATTGTTTTATCTGTGTCCTTTTGATGGAGGGGCCAAGGAAAATGATGACCATATAACAAGGTGGGAAGTGGCCAGGTGTAATCAAATGTGGAGCAGAAGTCCAGCGGTGGAGCCGTCTGTGGGGCGCCAATGTTGGTGTAGAAAGCCCCTTCGATAACTGCTTCCAAAACACACATTTCTTCGGCTGTGGTAAGGGGAATGGCAGTAACCCAAGTAGCCTATGTAGGTATGGTTGAAGTGGTTCCATCGCAGTTGCAGGGTGAGCAGCGTTCAGCGTACACTCACGTTGTCTCCTCAACGAGTACCTAGAGGGGAGTAGGAACTTTCTTGCGATGAGATACGTGTATCCATATTGGTCGTTCTACCACCTTAACTGCTGCTGCAGTGGTGCGGGTCCCTAACCCTGCTGGAAAGGTCCTAGGAATCTGGCAGAGTTCCAGCTTTTCCTCTGTAAGTCGCGATCACCACCCATTCACCTGGTCAGCGGCCGTGTAGAGGTCCTTCAAGTGGGACGGGTAGGGCTGCTTTGACCTGGGCACATAGACTTAAACACTTGGGTGAGAGACACATTTTGACAACATTGTTTGGTATAGGTCCAAGATTGTTAAATGGGCGTTAAATAGTTGAATAGCAGACTACAGGCTCAGTACAAAAATGAATGTATGCACACTCGTGTAACAACAGAATAATATTATCACAATGTCTAATATGTAGGAGATAATAGGCGGCCATTTTGACACGCCCATGCATGGCACCACTAGAAAATCAAATGACACACTGGGACTGACGAGTGTGCAAAGATTTGTGAATTTCCAAGTATCTTTTGGAACATGAAATTGTACGTGTTGCCACGCCCACACCGTGTGCCAAAATATATATGTATTTTAATAAGTTTTAGCTGTGAAGGTGTCTTGTAGACACTCGTCAAGTTTGAAGTCGATCCGATAAATCGCCAAGGAGGAGTTTCGCGAAAGTACAAAGCATAAATATGACTAAAAAGTCAGGAAAATTCAAAATGGCCGACTTCCTGTTGGGTTTCCGTCATGGCGGAAATATATATTTTTTCCAAGTCTAGAGAGGTTACAAATGTGTACCGAATTTTGGGAGTTTACGTGGAAAAAGGTGAATAGGTCAGAAAATTATTATTTTATTTTCTAGGGTGGCGTGGCAACACGTAAAATTTCATGTTCCAAAGATACTAATTCACGAAACTTTGCGCACTTGTTAGTCCCAGTGTGGCAATTGATATTGTATGAGTTGCCTGCATGGGCGTGGCAAAATGGCCCGACACACCCTGTTGAAAATTTCAAAACATCAAACCTATTCACTTTTTACCATGAAATTAACAAAATTCGGGACACTTTTGTAACTTCTTGGATTAAATGTGTAATTTTAGTCACTTTCCGTTCATTTTCTCACTTTGTACTTTCGTAAACTCCTCCGAGGCCATTTATCTGGCTTCAAACTTGGCGAGTGTCTACAAGACACCTTCACGATTAAAAGATATTAAAAAAAATAATAATTGTCACACGATGTGGCCGTGGCAAAGCGTTGGATTTCGTGTTCCAAAAAAAGCTGTGTTTTTGTAATATTTTATCCACTTTTTATGCTTTGTACTTTCGTGAACTTCTCCTGGGGGATTTTTTGGATTGAGACTCATTGGGGATTAAAAGTTATTAAAACATTTTTTTTTCGTCACGATGCGGGTGTGGCAACGCGTTGAATTTTATGTTAAAAAAAACAGTTTACGTGACTTTTGGGGCCTTGAGAAACTACAAAATTATTGCAAAACTTTGCACACTCTTCAGTCCCAGTGTGGCATTTAATATTCTATGGGTCCTATACATGGGCGTGTCAAAATGATCAACTAGATGCAGTTATCGTGGATGAGGATGTCGGGGTCCTGGTGCTGGGGAAAGGAGGCCCATACCTATAGCAACATAGGTGTCGCCACATTCCTTCTGTCTCAATGCCATGTACGCTTGTATTTCTGGTTTTCCCAACGCAGTCATGATGCATTTTTCACTAGAGTACAAATGCATGGTATACAACAACATCCACATACAATTAACAGAGCAGCAATGATAGCAACGTTGATTATGCATGATAAAATGAGGCCTTTTCATTTGGAAAACATAGAGTCCAACCAACCAGTGATGTGATCATCCATTCCTGCATTTTCTTTTAGTTCTACGCTCCGTGAGTGGAGTAGCAATTCCTCCTACTGGTTCCTGTGTTTATAAGCACATTACTCCATGCCCCACAATCAATATGGGTACCTTAAACCTCGTCCAGCCACCAGTCACTTGTTAGTCTAGGGTTGGTGGACCACGCATATTTCTCATTCCACTGGTACTGCTCCTACCCGGTGGAATCACACTTTATTATGGAACAGAAATCAACATTGAATGCCAGGATTTGTCCTTCATAAGCATAAATGACAAGAACTGTTTCTTTCATTCGGCCCCACTCTTTGACCTTTGTCATATACTGGTCATACGATAATTGGGGTCCCACTTGGTAAGAATATGTATACTGTGTAGGGTCCAGGACTTCTCCTAGGGTAAACAAAAAAAATATTATTTTTTTTTTACATGGTTAATTACAGAATGCTTACGTCTTTCAGCTGGATCCTTGTTTCTGTGAGAGTTCTTGCGGGTGGGGTGACAGGGGCGCAGTGGGAGAGGTGTTGACAGGGAGCACCAGTTTTATTTTTGAGCTTTACTGCATGTGAGGTGGCCAACACTACCTCCCAAGGTCCAGTCCACCTTGGCTCAGGCCACTTCTGTTTGTGGACCTTGATGTGGACCCAGTCTCCGGGGCTGACCACCAGGGTGTGGGGCAGTCTGGGGCAGTGTTCTTGACCTGTGAATACAAAACTCGAGATACTGCGGTTAGTGCTTTGACATATTCAGGTAAACCTTCCTGGAAATCATCAAAAGCGGGTGATTTAGCTGGTAGGTTGTGAGGACCTGGCATGGGGCGGCCTGTTAATATCTCGTGTGGGCTAAGATGTGTTTGACTATGGGGAGAGGTCTCGCATGGACATTAATGCTAGGGGTAGGGCATCTACCCACGTTAGTTTAGTCGTTTTTGTGATGTTCTGTAGAGACATACTGAGTTGCTGTTTTGTCTCTATCAGCACCTTGGCCATTTTTTCTTTCAACGTCTGGTTTGCACTTTCAACTAGGCCTTTTGACTGGGGGTGATAGACTGAACCAAATCTATGGGAGATACCTAATGCCTGTTCTACCTGGCTGAGTTTTTTATCGCTGGTAAAATGAGATCCATTGTCCGAGCAGATAACTGTGGGGTAACCCCACCGAGGAATGCGTTTTTTCCATAACCATTTAATCACAGATACTGCATCCTCTCTTTTGCAAGGGACTGCTTCTACCCATTTGGAGAATCGATCTACCATCACGAGTAGGTATCTGTACCCTTGTACTCTGTTGTCCCTGCCCATGCCGGTGTAATCTATGCATATTTCTCTGAAGGGGTAGGGGGGCACTGAGAATGTTCCCAAAGGTCTTTGGTAGACTGTCTTCTTATTTAGCTCGTGACAGACGACGCATTCTGCAATATGGTTGGCCACCATTTCCTCCAGGTAGGGATGCCACCAGTCCTGTTTGAGCCTGTTGGTGGTTCTTTTGGGTCCTTCATGAGTCTGTCCATGTGCATCCTTGATGAGGTAGACCAGGAGTGCGGCTGGTGCTACTGGGCGCCCATCGTGGCTTCTCCATAGGCCGCTGGTGCATGTGGCTCCTTTCTTCTGCCACTGCGAGTGTTCGTTCCATTTCGCTTCTTTCTGCACTTCTTTCAGATGTTCCTCTGACAAATTGAGGGCGTTGTCTTCAGTAAATACAATCATCATTGCTGCGCTTTCTTTTAGGTTCCCTCCTGCTTCTTTTGCTGCTGTGTCGGCTGCGTTTGAATTTCCTTTGGAGTGTCCTTTGCATTTGATGATCTGGATTTTTCGGGGGAGATGTATAGCTTCCAGGAGGGCGAGTATGAGGTCTTTGTGTTTTACCGGGGCTCCTGCTGACGTTTGGAGTCCTCTTTTCATCCATATGGCTACATCCACGTGAGCTGCAGCGTGTGCGTATGCTGAGTCGGTGAATATGTTTGCATTTTTGTTTTTTGAGATTTTTAATGCTTTCACCGAGGCGTCGAGTTCTGCTTTTTGTGCTGATGCTGGTTGTTCTATCATCCCACTTCTTAGGGTGACGTGGTGTCCATTAATTTGTTGAATGGCTGCGTATGATGCTCTATTTCCCTCTTCTTCTTTGAAACAACAACCATCTATAAACAGGACAATTTCTGCATCGGGGTCAGATGTTCCATCCAAGTCTGTGCGGCCCTTTGCTTCCAGTTTCATGAGCTGTACGCAGTCATGGGTGCCATCTGCATACTGTAGTCCGCCGGCCAAGTTGATTCCATCGGCTGTGTACAAGACATTGTCTCTTTCCAGGGTGACATGCAAGCGCATCTTGTGTTTTGGTGTGGTAAAGGTGAAATCCGTTTGATCGAGGTAGGATTTGACTCCATGAGTGGTATGCACGATGGTGGGGTGGTAGAAAGTAATGTGGTCGGTTCTCGTAGGGCGTGTGCGATGGCAGCCGTGTGTCGTCCACATCCGGAGAGTCCATGTTCCACTGTGTCGAGTTTGCAACTGTGGTGAGCCAGGATCGCGCGCTCACCGTGTCGAGGCTGCCAGAGCACAGCTTGACAATTCCGTGCTTTTCAGTAACGTCCAAATGGAACGAGGAAGAGATGTCTGGGGTGCATAGGTGTTCGGCCTTCCCCATGAGTTGTTTCAATCTTATGAACGCTTCCTCCGCACTTGTGGTCCAGTTGAGTGGTGCCTTGACGTTCCGATGGCCAGCTTCCGCAATGGGTTCGCGTGGGGGAACAGTGTGGTCCACATAATCAGCTATGTGGTGTCTGCTATAGCCAGTGAGTCCCAGGAATGCTAGCATTTGCTGCACGGTGGTGGGTTTAGGGTACTGGAGCATTGCCTGTTGTCTTTCCGGGTTGATGTATCTCTTATCTCCCGTGATCCTTTTTCCCAGGAATACCACTTCTGTGCGGCAGACCTGTGCTTTTTCCTTCCTGATTTTGTAGCCACATTTTGCGATGCGCCGTAGCAGGGATTTGGTGGCCGTGAGGCAATTTTCTACTGTGGTGATGTCCATGAGGATGTCGTCGACATACTGGATGAGTAGGAGTTCCTTGAGATCTGCCTTCAGGCAGGCGTTGAATATGGTTGGCGTGCATGTGAATCCTCGTAGCATTCTTGTGTAGGTCTAAGAGCATTTTTTAAATGTGAATGCAAACATATCTTGACTTTCTTTGGCCAAGGGGAGGCCAAAAAATGCGTTGGCCAGGTCGATGACGGTGAAAAATTGATGACTCGGGGAGCCTGCATGCAGGGCGACATGGGGGTTGGGCACTTTTTCAGTAATGGGTTGGACCACCTGGTTGATACGTCGCAGATCGTGGACCAGGCGCCATGAGTGTCCTCCAGCCTTGGGTACTGGTAGAATTTGTGTGTTCCACGGTGAATCCGCTGGTCGTAGAACTCCTGCTTGTAAGAGGCCTTCAATGGTGGAGGCTATTCGAGCAGCTGCCTCGGGCTTGACCTTGTACTGACCTTGCCAAATGGGCACAGCGTGGGCTTTCACTTTGATGTGTATATTGTGGTGTGGTGTGCAGCCAACGTGGTAGGGGCCGGTGGTCCAGAGGGTTGGCGGTAGTTGGGCGAACATTTCTGCTGCCAGGGGGTGTTCTTCGATGCTTCCTTGATAAGTTCTTTCCAGGACATTTCTTTCATATATGCCTTGTTCGTAGCTGTTGTGTCCTATTCTCCAAACCGATTTGTCTGGCGTGTGTTGCAACAGGGGGTTCGTTGTGGGGACCCAGGTGGGTTGGCGAGGGCTCTTTTGACCATGGGGCCCAATTGTTTGGCTGCATGGTTGGCTTCTACGGCTAGGGTCACATGTGGAACTGCGGTGTCGTGAAGTAGATACCAGGATTGTTGGTCTGGTGTCAGGCGGACCGCTGCTGCAACTCCTTCGTGGCCCAGATAGAAGTCTGTTGTCTGGAGTCGTTCTTGTCGTCCCTCCTTTTTCGCTTCCCAGCCTTCGTCATAGATGTCATCACGGTGGCGTGTGAAACAGAGAGTGCAGTGTACAGGTCCAGCATCGACTTTTTCCAGAGTTGGTAGGTTTACAAAATGCCACCAGCCGGTGAGTGTGGGGTCGGGGGTGGTATCAGGAGTTCCACCTAAGACGAGTATACGTTCGAGGGGTATTAGCTCTTCTTTTGGCTCAGAGAAACTAACTTCCAGACCGTGGAGGTTACATATCACAGATGCCCCTGTTCTTCGGAGAAGGTCCCTTCCCATTAGGTTGGTGGGGCAGCTTGGTGAGTAGAGGTTTTGGTGTCTGACTTTGTGAGGACCTATCTTGGTAGGGAGGGGTGCGGTGAAGGACTTGTGTCGTCCCAGAGAATCCAACAGTCCGTAATTTCCGAGTGGATAGTTGTATGTAGTACGTAGTATGTTGCCGGCCAGGTTCTTCAAGCAAGACACGTGACAGTGACAGTGACAGTAATTCCTTGGAGTGACAGTGATTCCTTGGATTGTACATGGCACTACTGGTTCGGCATTTATTTTTGTCTGTACCACCACTTCCATGTCCCCTGGGCGCCTCTATGCTCCATGCCATGGCGGGGTGTCCATGCGGGGTCCTCCCTTTCCTCTCGAGGAAGCTCCTCTTCCTCTCTGAGGGGGGCGGTAGGATCCTCTATATAATTGCTGGGGTTGTTGGTTCTGGGGGCATTCCCTTGCCCAGTGGTCACTTTGGCCACAGATGAAACATCCTGTAGTTTTCTCGGGTCCTCCCCATCCTCTAGAGGATTGGAATTGTCCTCTCCCTCTCAGTTGCTGCCATTGGGGGGGGCCTTGGGGGTATGAGGGTGCGGGGGCCCCTGGATACTGCCGCTGGGGATATTCATAGGGAGTCCAGGCCTGCTGCCATTGGGGTAGGTGCTGGGCTGGTGGGTAGGCGGGGGTTACAGTTAGGGGCTGTGGTCCTGTCCATTGTAGTGGCGCGGTTTGGGGCGGGGCCTGTGCTTCAGGGGTGGTGACTACTGCTTGCACAGTTGCTTTCTTCTTTTTGTCCGTATTGACTTCATCTTCCAGTTTTTTTACCTGCATTTTTAGTAGTCTGGTTTGTATGGAATCTTTCTCCAGGAATTCGTCTTCTTGCTTTTTGATGTGTCTTTCCAGGTGATGGATGAGATGGCTCTCCCACTGTCTCTCGGTCATGTCTGACAGTCAAACTGTGTCTGCGAGCTACAGCCTGACATCTCCTGGGAGGCCATTTTGGCATTTGGCATCTGCATGTACATGGGGAGACCCACTAGGCAGGGGTCATGACGTTCTACAGTGCTATCACTCCAGAGCTCCTTTGCTCATGTGAGATAGGCGTGTGGTTCTTCCCCATTTTTAAATCTCAGGCCTGCCAGGGCCACTGTGTTGCGTCTGGTCGGCCAGGTTTCTCTCATGGCTGTCCATATGTCATTCCGCATGTGGTCGAATGGGTGCTCGTGTGCCATGGTGAGGGTTCTAACTTCTCTTTCCAGGGAGGTCAGGGTGATGTTTCCTGCTGTGGCGCGGAGAATGGCTCGCACATCTCTTAGGGCTAGTGTGTCAGCCGCTGTGTGGTTTTCGAAGATTCGGATCCATGCTGCAGCTCCTTTGTCCAACGCTGATAGGTTGCCTTTGAGGGCCTGCATGTCGCGGTGGTACCAGGGAACAAATGTTTCTCTTTTGGCGGACTGCTTTTGTTCCTCCTCTCGTTGTCTAATTTTCGAGCGGGTAACTATCCCTATTGCTGACGATCTTCTGGCCTGGCTTTTGGATGATGCTATAAGGGTTCCTTTTCTTCTGTTGTCGTTTGTGTACTCTCCCCGGGAGCTGCCACTGTTTTTGAATGACCACTTTTTTGTCTTAGTCTCGTGGTCTGACATGGGTTCTTCTTCCCAGGAGCGGAGGGGGGTGGGGTGTCTTTGTTTTGTTTTCTTAAAGGTGTATTTGGGGACTACAGGGGTAGGTGAAGGTGTGGGCTGGCTTCGGGTCTTTTGTTTTTCTTTGGGTTGTTGTTTGGCTGTAGCGTCTGCAGGAGGTGCTATGAGATGAACATGGGTTGTGTTGGCATCCTCTGGTAGTGGGCCACATTGTCCAGTCAGTGTGACAGTTGCGTGGCTAACCCTTGTGGTACATTTCTTTTTCCTTTCTTGATGTCTTTTTGTGGTTTTTAGGACTGGCAAGTGCATTCGTCGTCCTCTGTATTAGAGGAGAGAAACTCTTTGTGTCTGTTTGATCGTTAGGGGGCGATGTCTGATCATTGTCCTTGTTCTCACTGTCAGATGGCTTTGGGGAGGGCTGTACTCGGAAATGGATTTGGATCGGTCCTTCCATTACTAATACGGGTGCTTGTATTTCTGGCGGGGGTGGGGTGGCTATTTTCTGGTTGCTCAGCACAGGGGGCGCTGTTGCTTCAGGTGTGTGCTCGGTCTTAGGGTTGTACGGAGAGGGGGGGTGCCGATGTGTTTCTTCATCGGCCAGCAGGGAGGGGTAGAGGGATGGGGTGGTGTGTGGTTGGAGTGGGGTGTGACCTTGGGGGATGGGTTCGGGGAGGGGTGGTAACTTGTCTTCTTGTGGGGGGTAGGGTTCCTTCTGGGCTTCTACCACTGCCTTGGTTGCGGCATTTCTGATTTTATTGCGACGTTCGACAATCATTTCCGCTCGAATCCATGCCGTCATTATGTGCTGAACCAGCGCCCATTGTGCACGCTGCTTGTTTAACTTGCGCTTTCAAGCCCCCATTAAGCCAGCAGTCTTTTTTCTTCCTCTATCACCTTGGTGCGGTTTTCTGCTGTCGGGGTAGTGTCTTTCGACCACCACCCTGCTTTGATCCATTTTTGTTCATATTTATGGAATTTCCAAGTTTCTCAAGCATGGAACTTTGGCTCTGTTCTGTTCTTGAGCTCAGCTACAGCTTCAATACGAATCTCACTGGTGCCGGGTCTGGGGGATGGGGTCTTTTCCATTATGTTTTTGAATGGCAGGAGAACAAAAGACATGGGAAGAAGTGGGAGGGGGAAACCTCAAATGTTCGGATCTCAATGTGTTTCTGGTGCAGCTACGCCACTAGTGGTCTTTTAGGTTATTACAGGTCAACTTTTTTTTTTTATTTGTATTTTTGTTTTATATATTGCCCTTTTATCTAGGGCAATTTGAGGAGGTTGTTCATACACATACACACACAAAACCTCTATCACACATGCACAGACTCTATCAAACACACACTCTCTTAAACACAAAGACTGTCTCAAACACACACACGCCCGCGGTCTCTCTCACATTCACACACACGCATGGTACCTCTCTTTCCACACACACAAGGTACCTCGTTGCGCACACTCTCACTCACACAGCCGGCAATACAATTTTACGCTAAGTCACGTGAATTGGGCCTTTAACCCTTTAATATTTGGTTTCTCTAAGAACCGGGCCTTTAACCCCTAAATGCTTGGCTTCCTTTTTACTTTAAAAATGATTCCGGGCCTTTCACCCTTAAATGAAATTACCGACTATCGACTACCCTTCTGAAGGCTGAGTTTAACATTTTTCATCGCCAGACATCACTTAGTTTAGGCATTTCGGAGGTCTTTTCAACAACCGGGCCTAAACGGGATTCGGAATTACTTCACGAGTTAAACATTGTTCATCACCAAAACGTCGCTCAGTTTAGGCATACTGGATGTATTCTCTACACACGGGCCCAAACGTTACGTGGAATTACTACGCAATTTAAACACACAGCCGCTTCGAAGGGGGGTTTCCTAACCCGTTCCCTTAACTTACCTTACTACCGTTCTCATCAAACAATCCAATTTCTCCTCTCCACAATATTTAACAATTATTATTCATGCATCATTCAACAATACATCCCCAAAACCACAAAGTTGTTCGTCCAGCCTTAAACAGTACAACACTTCCACCTAAAATATTCCTATCTAATCTATGCAGACTTCATGAAATGGCTCTGCTCACCTTTTAGCGGGTACCCATGGAAGTATCGCAACCGTTCAGGCTTTCGGAACTCCTCTGCAGTCTTGTAATGGGATCACGTCGGGGTCACCAATTTGTCGTGTTCAAAATTTCCAAATCCGGAATGATGGGATGAAACTGGAACTTTGAGCTACGGAGAGTTTATAGGACGGTTTGAGAATCTACCAAAAAATAAAAAACGTTTTACGTCGACGTGGTTAGTCCTAAGCTGCGTGTCTCATCTAGCATACATTTCACCCAGGAGTCTGCAGAAACTTTGTTTCCTCGTCACTTTGTTACAAATGACAGACCCCCCTTTGCGAGGCGGTCCCGCCTTTGTTATTTCCCATCTCCCGAGTATCTAGTTTCAGACTCCCCGCTGTGTGTGCGCCAGATTAACCGTTTCAGTGCCGGTTTCTAACTGGTTGCGTAGTTACACCCAGTGTCTTTAGACATGTTTTAATTTTGGCTCTGACTGATCAATAAAACTGTATTTCATAATTACCCACTATATGAATGATAGTAATGTACATGAATAAATTTATGTAATGTATACTGTAGTATACACACATATAGTTTTGCTATCGAGGATTAGTTCAATCTGTAATGTTATAGTTATAGTAGTATAGTTATATGTAGTACCTAATAGTTATAGTATATGTATATATATATATTTTTTTTTTTTCTCACAAAACCCAACAGGAAGTCGGCCATTTTTAATTTTCCTGACTTTTTAGTCATATTTATGTTTTGTACTTTAGCGAAACTCCTCCTTGGCGATTTATCGGATCGGCTTCAAACTTGACGAGTGTCTACAAGACACCTTCACAGCTTAACATTATCAAAATATATATATTTTTTGGCACACGGTGTGGGCGTGGCAACACGTTAAATTTCATGTTCCAAAAGATACTTGGAAATTCACGAAACTTTGTGCACTCGTCAGTCCCAGTGTGGCAATTGATATTCTATGGGTTCCGTGCTTGGGCATGGCAAAATGACCGGACACGCCCTGTTGAAAATTTCAAAACATCAAACCTATTCACTTTTTAACATGAAATTGGGTATATTAATGTAACATCACTAGACTCAAAAAAAATTATATTGCCGCCATGACCGACACCCAACCAACAGGAAGGTGGCCATATTGGATTTAATGTGCGCAAACTCCTAGGGGATTCATCAGATCGACTTCAAAGTTCGCGAGTGTCTACAAGACACTTTGGGGATTAAATGTATTAAAACATTGGGTTTTCGTCACACAATGTGGGCATGGCACTGTGTTGAATTGAAGTGTTAACCTGACTTTTGGGGCCTTAAGAAACTCGAAAAATCACAAAACTTTACACACTCAAGATCAAACCTATTCACTTTTTTAGTATCTCCTCCGAGATCTGCATAGAATTCCGGCAGGTTTTCCTCTTGTCTTTCTCCTCCGTCGGCGTATTGGTAAACACAGTGGCGGCAGGACAAAGAGATCTTAGTACGTACTCCGGTAAGTTGCGAAAAAGTCCGTATGAGGTGTCGAACAGACGTCCAGGAGTGCTTGTCGTTCATATTGTAATAGCGACAGTGCACTGCATGCAAAAATAAGAACAATACAAATAGTAATAAACACAAAACTAAGAGTTGAATGCAGAGCCGGTGTGTCCATACTACGGCGCACCCGGAAGTTAGTCCGGGTTAACTCATAAGTTAGCTAGCTTCCTCTGCTGAACCAATATTTTACTAAAATGACTTTTACAACTCTCTTTGCTCCAACTTCCATCCTTAACAAAGAATCCCAAATGCATCATTTGCTAACTTTCCCACTTTCATTGTCTTTCACATCAACTTCCATAATCATTTCAGCCTGTCAACTAACTTTACAGCTCTCTCGCCTTGTTATATTTTTTTCAAATAAATTTAAAGCCTTACAGTATCCTTTCCAGAAATCCTACCAGATATTTAGATTATAACGCTACTTTTAAACCAAGGACTCCTGTGGAAAGAAAGAATGAAAGAAAGATTGAAAGACTGAAAAAAATATTGAAAGAAAGATTGAAAGATTGAAAGATAGAATGAAAGAAAGATTGAAAGATTGAAAGATTGAAAGAAAGAATGAAATAAAGATTGAAAGACTGAAAGAAAGAATGAAAGAAAGATTGAAAGTGCGAAAGAAAGAATGAAAGAATTAAAGAAAGATTTAAAGATTGAAAGAATATTGAAAGAAAGAGAGAATGAAAGTAAGAAAGATTGAAAGAAAGATTGAAAGTAAAAAAGATTGAAAGAAAGAATGAAAGAAAAATTGAAAGATTGAAAGATTGAAAGAAAGATTTAAAGAAAGATTTAAAGAAAGATTGAAAGACTGAAAGAAAGAATGAATAAAAGAATTAAAGAAAGATTGAAAGATCGAAAGATTGAAAGATTGAAAGAAAGATTGAAAAAAGAATGATTGAAAGAAAGAAAGATTTAAAGAATGAAAGATTTAAAGAAAGATTGAAAGACTAAAAGTAAGAATGAAAAAAAAGAATGAAAGAAAGATTGAAAGATTGAAAGAAAGAATGAAAGAACGATTGAAAGAAAGAATGAAAGAATGAAAGAAAGATTGAAAGATTGAAAGAAATATTGAAAGAAAGAGAGAATGAAAGTAAGAAAGATGGAAAGAAAAATTGAAAGATTGAAAGATTGAAAGAAAGAATTAAAGAAAGATTGAATGATTGAAAGATTGAAAGAAAGATTGAAAGAAAGATTGAAGAAAGAAAGATTTAAAGAAAAAAAGATTTAAAGAAAGATTGAAAGACTAAAAGTAAGAATGAAAAAAAAGATTGAAAGAAAGATTGAAAAAAGAAAGAAAGATTGAAAGAAAGATTGAAAGAAAGATTGAAAGAAAGAATGAAAGTTTGAAAGAAAGATTGAAAGAAAGATTGAAAGAAAGATTGAAAGACAAAGAAAAAATGAAAGAAAGATTAAAAGAGAGATTGAAAGATTGAAAGATTGAAAGAAAGAATGAAAGATTGAAAGAAAGAATGAAAGAATGAATGAAAGATTAAAAGCTTGAAAGAAATATTGAAAAAAAGAAAGATTGAAAGTAAGAAAAATTGAAAGAATGAATGAAAGAAACAAAAAAAGACTGATAAAAAGAAAGAATGTTTGAGAGATCAAAATATTTAAAGAAAGAAAGATTGAAAGAAAGATTTTAAGACTGAATTAAAGAATTAAAGAAAGATTGAAAGAAAGGTTGAAAGATAGAATGAAAGAAAGATTGAAAGATTGAAAGTTGTAAAGAAAGATTGAAAGAAAGATTTAAAGAAAGATTGAAAGACTAAAAAAAAGAATGAAAGAAAGATTGAAAGGTTGAAAGAAAGAATGAAAGAATGAAAGAAAGATTGAAAGATTGAAAGAAAGTTTGAAAGAGAGATTTAAACAAAGAAAGATTGAAAGTAAGAAAGATTGAAAGAATTAATGAAAGAAAGATTGAAAGATTGAAAGAAAGAATGAAAGAAAGATTGAAAGATTGAAATATTGAAAGAAAGATTGAATGTTTGAAAAAAGATTGAAAGTATTAAAGATCGAAAGAAATATTTAAAGAAAGATTGAAAGATTGAAAGAAAGAATGAAAGAACGATTGAAAGAAAGAATGAATGAATGAAAGAAAGAATGAAAGATTAAACAATTGAAAGAAAGATTGGAAGAAAGATTGAAAAAAGAAATATTGAAAGAAAGAATGAAAGAAAGATTGAAAGAAAGTTGGAAAGAAAGATTGAAAGAAAGAAAGATTGAAAGAAATAATGAAAGAAAGATTGCACGATTGGAACCAATATTGAAAGATAGAAAAATTGAAAGTAAGAAAGAATGAAAGCAAGATTGAAAGATTGAAAGAAAGAATGAAAGAAAGATTGAAAGATTGACAGAATGATTGAAAAAAAGGTTGAAAGACTGAAAGAAAGAATGAAAAAAAGATTGAAAGATTGAAAGATTGAAAGAAAGATTGAATGTTTGAAAGAAAGTTTGAAAGAAAGATTTAAAGAAAGAAAGATTGAAAGAAATATTGAAAGAAAGATTGAAAGATTGAAAGAAAGATTGAAAGATTGAAAGATTGAAATAATGATTGAAAGATTGAAAGAAAGATTGAAAGAAAGAATGAAAGAAAGATTGAAAGAAAGATTGAAAAAAAGAAAGATTGAAAGAAAGATTGAAAGACTGAAGGAAAGAATGAAAGAAAGATTGAAAGAAAGATTGAAAGAAAGATTGAAAGAAAGAAAGATTGAAAGAAAGATTGAAAGATTGAAAGATTGAAAGAAAGAATGAAAAATTGAAAGAAAGAATGAAAGAACGATTGAAAGGAAGAATGAAAGAGTGAAAGAAAGATTGAAAGATTGAAAGAAAGATTGAAAGAAAGATTTAAAGAAAGATTGAAAGACTGAAAGAAAGAATGAAAGAAATAATTAAAGAAAGATTGAAAGAACGAATGTAAGAAAGATTGAAAGATTGAAAGATTGAAATAAAGATTGAAAGTTTGAAAGAAAGATTGAAAGAAAGATTTAAAGAAAGAAAGATTGAAAGAAATATTGAAAGAAAGATTGAAAGAATTAACAAAAGAAAGATTGAAAGAAAGAATGAAAGAAAGATTGAACGATTGGAAGAAATATTGAATGAAAGATAGATTGAAAGTAAGATAGATTGAAAGAAAGAATGAAAGAAAGATTGAAAGATTTAAAGAATGAATGAAAGAAAGATTGAAAGATTGAAATATTGAAAGAAAGAATGAATGAAAGATTGAAAGATTGAAAGAAAGATTGAAAGATTGAAAGATTGAAATAAAGATTGAAAGTTTGAAAGAAAGATTGAAAGAAAGATTGAAAGAAAGAAAGAAATATTGAAAGAAAGATTGAAAGAAAGATTGAAAGAAAGAAAGATTGAATGATTGAATGATTGAAAGAAAGACTGAAAGAAAGAATGACGGACAGAAAGATTGAAAGAAAGAATGAAAGAAAGATTGAAAAAAAGATTGAAAGATTAAACAATTGAAAGAAAGATTGCAAGAAAGATGGAAAGAATGAAAGATTGAAATAATGATTGAAAGTTTGAAAGAAAGATTGAAAGAAAGATTTAAACAAAGAAAGATTGAAAGTAAGAAAGATTGAAAGAAATATTGAACGAAAGATTGGAAGAAAGGATGAAAGAAAAATTGAAAGAAAGATTGAAAGAAAGATTGAAAGAAAGATTGAAAGAATGATTTAAACAAAGAAAGATTGAAAGTAAGAAAGATTGAAAGAAATATTGAACGAAAGATTGAAAGAAAGGATGAAAGAAAGATTGAAAGAAAGATTGAAATATTGAAAGAAAGAATGAAAGAAAGATTGAAAGATTGAAAGAAAGATTGAAAGATTGAAAGATTGAAATAAAAATTGAAAGTTTGAAAGAAAGATTGAAAGAAAGATTTAAAGAAAGATTGAAAGACTGAAAGAAAAAATGAAAGGCAGATTGAAAGAAAGATTGAAAGATTGCAAGAAAGAATGAAAGAAATATTGAAAGATTGAAATATTGAAAGAAAGAATGAAAGAAAGATTGAAAGATTGAAAGAAAGATTGAAAGATTGAAAGATTGAAAGATTGAAATAAAGATTGAAAGTTGAAAGAAAGATTGAAAGATTGAAAGAAAGATTGAAAGAAAGATTGAAATAAAGATTGAAAGTTTGAAAGAAAGAAAGAAAGATTGAAAGAAAGATTGAAAGAAAGATTGAAAGAAAGATTGAAAGAAAGAATGAAACAAAGATTGAAATAAAGAATGAAAGAAAGATTGAAAGAAAGATTGAAAGAAAGAAAGATTGAAAGATTGAATGATTGAAAGAAAGACTGAAAGAAAGAATGACGGACAGAAAGATTGAAATAAAGAATGAAAGAAAGATTGAAAAAAAGATTGAAAGATTAAACAATTGAAAGAAAGATTGCAAGAAAGATGGAAAGAATGAAAGATTGAAATAATGATTGAAAGTTTGAAAGAAAGATTGAAAGAAAGATTTAAACAAAGAAAGATTGAAAGTAAGAAAGATTGAAAGAAATATTGAACGAAAGATTGAAAGAAAGGATGAAAGAAAGATTGAAAGAAAGATTGAAAGATTGAAAGAAAGATTGAAAGAAAGATTGAAAGAATGATTTAAACAAAGAAAGATTGAAAGTAAGACAGATTGAAAGAAATATTGAACGAAAGATTGAAAGAAAGGATGAAAGAAAGATTGAAAGAAAGATTGAAAAAAAGAAACATTGAAAGAAAGATTGAACGACTGAAGGAAAGAATGAAAGAAAGATTGAAAGAAAGATTGAAAGAAAGATTTAAACAAAGAAAGATTGAACGTAAGAAAGATTGAAAGACATATTGAACGAAAGATTGAAAGAAAGGATAAAAGAAAGATTGAAAGAAAGATTGAAAGATTGAAAGAAAGATTGAAAGAAAGATTGAAAGAATTAAATATTGAAATAATGATTGAAGTTTGAAAGAAAGATTGAAAGAAAGATTTGAACAAAGATAGATTGAAAGTAAGAAAGATTGATAGAAATATTGAACGAAAGATTGAAAGAAAGGATGAAAGAAAGATTTAAACAAAGATAGATTGAAAGTAAGAAAGATTGAAAGAAATATTGAACGAAAGATTGAAAGAAAGGATGAAAGAAAGATTGAAAGAAAGATTGAAAAAAGAAAGATTGAAAGAAAGTTTGAAAGAAAGATTGAAAGAATTAAATATTGAAATAATGATTGAAGTTTGAAAGAAAGAATGAAAGAAAGATTGAAAGATTGAAAGAAAGAATGAAAAATTGAAAGAAGGAATGAAAGAACGATTGAAAGAAAGAATGAAAGAATGAAAGAAAGATTGAAAGATTGAAAGAAATATTGAAAGAAAGAGAGAATGAAAGTAAGAAAGATTGAAAGAAAGATTGAAAGTAATAAAGATTGAAAGAAAGAATGAAAGAAAAATTGAAAGATTGATAGATTGAAAGAAAGATTGAAAGAAAGATATAAAGAAAGATTGAAAGACTGAAAGAAAGAATGAATAAAAGAATTAAAGAAAGATTGAAAGATTGAAAGATTGAAAGAAAGATTGAAAGAAAGAAAGATTTATAGAAAGAATGAAAGAAAGATTGAAAAAAGATTGAAAAAAAGAAAAATTGAAAGAAAGATTGAAAGAAATATTGAAAGACTGAAGGAAAGAATGAAAGAAAGATTGAATGAAAGAAAGATTGAAAGTAAGAAAGATTGAAAGAAATATTGAAAGAAAGATTGAAAGATTGAAAGAAAGAATGAAAGAAAGATTGAAAGATTGAAAGATTGAAAGATTGAAAGAAAGAATGAAAGAAAGAGTGAAAGATTGAAAGAAAAATTGAAAGAAAGATTGAAAGATTGAAAGATTGAAAGAAAGATTGAAAGTTTGAAAGAAATATTGAAAGACTGAAAGAAAGATTGCAAGAAAGATTGAAAAAAGAAAGAAAGATTGAAAGATTCAATGAAAGAAAGATTGAAAGATTAAAAGAAAGAATGAAAGAAAGATTGAAAAATTGAAAGATTGAAAGAAAGACTAAAAGAAAGATTGAAAGAAAGATTGAAAGAAAGAAAGATTGTAAGAAAGAATGAAACAAAGATTGAAATAAAGAAAGAAAGAAAGATTGAAAGAAAGATTGAAAGAAAGATTGAAAGACTGAAAGAAAGAATTAAAGAAAGATTGAAAGTTTGAAAGAAAGAATAAAAGAATTAAAGAAAGATTGAAAGAAATATTGAAAGAAAGAATGAAAGAAAGATTGAAAGATTAAACAATTGAAAGAAAGATTGCAAGAAAGATTGAAAAAAGAAAGATTGAAAGAAATAATGAAAGATAGATTGAACGATTGGAAGAAATATTGAAAGATAGAAAAATTGAAAGTAAGAAAGATTGAAAGAAATAATGAAAGAAAGATTGAAAGATTGAAAGAAAGAATGAAAGAAAGATTGGAAGATTGGAAGAAATATTGAAAGATAGAAAAATTGAAAGAAAGAAAGATTGAAAAAAAGAATTAAAGAAAGATTGAAAGATTGAAAGAAAGAATGAAAGAAAGATTGAAAGATTGAAAGATTGAAATATTGAAAGAAAGAATGAAAGAAAGATTGAAAGATTGAAAGAAATATTGAAAGAAAGAGAGATTGAAAGAAAGATTGAAAGTTTGAAAGAAAGATTGAAAGAAAGATTGAAAGACTGAAAGAAAGAATGAAAGAAAGATTGAAAGTTTGAAAGAAAGAATAAAAGAATTAAAGAAAGATTGAAAGAAATATTGAAAGAAAGAATGAAAGAAAGATTGAAAGATTAAACAATTGAAAGAAAGAGAGATTGAAAGATTGAAAGAAATATTGAAAGAAAGATTGAAAGATTGAAAGAAAGATTGAAAGAAAGAATGAAAGAAAGATTGAACGATTGAAATATTGAAATAAAGAATGAAAGTTTGAAAGAAAGATTGAAAGAAAGTTTTAAAGAAAGAAAGAAAGATTGAAATAAATAATGAAAGAAAGATTGAAAGAAGGAATGAAAGAATGAAAGAAAGATTGAAAGATTGAAAGAAATATTGAAAGAAAGAACAATTGAAAGATTGAAAGAAAGAATGAAAGATTGAAAGAAAGATTGAAAGATTGAAAGAAAGATTGAAAAAATGAAAGATTGAAAGAAAGAATAAAAGAAAGATTGAAAGAACGATTGAAAGATTGAAAGAAAGAATGAAAGAAAGATTAAAGGAAGGAATGAAAGAATGAAAGAAAGATTGAAAGATTGAAAGAAATATTGAAAGAAAGAACGATTGAAAGATTGAAAGAAAGAATGAAAGATTGAAAGAAAGATTGAAAGATTGAAAGAAAGATTGAAAAAATGAAAGATTGAAAGAAAGAATAAAAGAAAGATTGAAAGAACGATTGAAAGATTGAAAGATAGAATGAAAGATTGAAAGAAACATTGAAAGAAAGATTGAAAGATTGAAAGAAAGAATGAAAGAGAGATTGAAAGATTGAATGAAAGATTGAAAGATCGATTGAAAGATTGAAAGATTGAAAGAAAGATTGAAAGAAAGATTGAAAGTTTGAAAGAAAGATTTAAAGAAAGATTGAAATATTGAAAGAAATATTGAAAGAGAGAAAGATTAAAAGTAAGAAAGATTGAAAGAAAGAATGAAAGAAAGATTGAATGATTGAAAGATTGAAAGAAAGATTGAAAGAAAGAAAGATTGAAAGAAAGAATGAAAGATTGAAAGAAGGAATGAAAGAATGAAAGAAAGAATGAAAGAAAGATTGAAAGAAAGATTGAAAGAAATATTGAAAGAAAGAAAGATTGAAAGTAAGAAAGATTGAAAGAAAGAATGAAAGAAAGATTGAAAGATTGAAAGAAAGATTGAAAAAAGAAAGATTGAAAGAAAGATTGAAAGAAAGATTGAACGACTGAAAGAAAGAATGAAAGAAAGATTGAAAGATAGATTGAAAGAGAGATTGAAAGAAATATTGAAAGACTGAAAGAAAGAATGAAAGAAAGATTGAAAGAAAGATTGAAAGAGAGAAAGAAAAATTGAAAGAAAGATTGAAAGATTGAAAGAAAGATTGAAAGAACGATTGAAATAAAGGAGAACGAAAGAAAGGTTGATCCATTAACATCAGCACAACCCCATTGTGTTTATTGTTCTATGATAAGATTGAAAGAAAGATTGAAAATAAGATTGAAAGAAACAAAGATTGAAAGAAAGATTTAAAAAAAATGAGTACTAGTCACTTTTAAAAAATCATTTGTCCTATGGATTAAATGAATGAAAGAATGAAAGAAAGATTGAAAGAAGGATTGAAAGAAAGAAAGATTGAAAGTCATATAAATTGAAAGAAAGAATGAAAGAAAGATTGAACAATTGAAAGAAAGATTGAAAGAAAGAAAGATTGAAAGAAAGAATGAAAGACAGATTGAAAGAAAGAATGAAAGAAAGATTGAAAGAAAGAATGAAAGAATGAAAAAAAGATTTAAAGATTGAAAGAAATATTGAAAGAAAGAAAGATTGAAAGAAAGATTTAAAAAAAATGAGTACTAGTCACTTTTAAAAAATCATTTGTCCTATGGATTAAATGCCATACACACTTGCATCTCTCCCCTCCCACCCCACACACATTCACATAACCAATCCTCCCAACACCCACACACACATGCGTACATGCACACACACACACACACACACACACACACACACACACTAGCACAGGAATAAATGTACCCGTACATGTTAGGCCCACGGCCTCCCAGCGCCACTAGAGGCCGCCCTTGCCCCATCTGCAGCTCCCTACTCAGACCCAATTGCACACACCTGGGATCAATTACCCGCACTGTATTTAGCCCCAGCTTCCTAGCCATTCCTTGCCAGACCGTCAACTAGCTTTCCCCGAGTTGCATCGCGATTGGCTCCCTTCCTAGTTCCTAGTTCCTAGTTCCTAGTTCCTAGTTCCTAGTTCCCAGTTCCCAGTTCCAAGTTCCTAGTTTATGTCTTGTTGTCTCGCCTTCCCTTCACCTGTCTGTCTCCGCTTGTCGACCAGGACTCTCCACCCAGCCTGGTTCCCCGTCTCTCCACCCGGATCCTGGACCCCATCTCCTGGTCATCATCGTCCCTGCCCTGCCCTGCTCCATCCCCTCCCGACCAGGTCCCCCCGGCCAGCTCCACCGTCCCAGTTAATAAACATCCCTTGCCTGCCTCCCGTGTCCCTGTGTCGTGCGTTTGGGTTCCTCCCTGTTCGGGTCGTGACAGTACGGTCTGGCCAGGAAAACATGGACCCAGCCGACACAGAAGGGCTCCGCCGCGCACTCCGGGACAGAGGAGTGTTGCTTGGGCAACATGACCGGGTCCTCCGGGACATCGCGGAACACCTCCGGACCATCTCTGCGGCCGTCAGCAGCCTGCAGGGCCCTCCGGCCCCCGTGGACTCCCCTGCTCCTCCGACCTGCCCTCCTTCCCCCACCAGGGCTCCCAGCGCCTCTCTCGTTCCCCCTGAGCCCCACGTTCCGGCTCCAGCGCCTTACGACGGCGATTTCGGCACCTGCCGCGCCTTCCTTGTGCAGTGCGCGGTGGTTTTCCAACAGCGGCTGTCGTCGTACGACTCCGATAGTGCCCACATCGCGTTCCTCATCTCCTGCCTGAGAGGGGCGGCTCTCGGCTGGGGTTCCGCGGTTTGGAGTCAGGGGGGTCCCGTGAGTCTCTCCTACGATCTGTTTACCCGCGAAATGAGGAGAGTCTTCGACCACCCAGTTTGCGGCAAGGAGGCCGCCAGAAGACTCCTCTCCCTCCGCCAGGGTTCCCGTAGCGTCGCCTCCCTCGTCGTCGAGTTCAGGACTCTAGCCGCGGAAAGCGGCTGGAATGACGGAGCCCTGCAGGACGTGTTCCAGCGTGCCCTGAACGACGAGTTGCGGGACGAGCTGGCACGGCGGGACGAGCCCACGGACCTGGACCAACTAGTGGAGACCTCAATCCGCCTGGACAACCGGCTACGGGAGCGCCATCGCGAGAGGGAGGGGGCGAGCCTCCAGTCCGTGCCTCCCGCCTGGGCGGCCACGCCCCAGTCTCCAGCGCCCGCTACTCTTGGGCGCCGCACAAGTCCCCCGACTCTCTCCGATGCCGAGCCAATGCAGCTTGGTCGCTCCCGGATCTACCCAGAGGAGCGAGCACGCCGCCTACAGACCGGTGCCTCTCTGTATTGCGGTCGGCTGGGACACCTCTGAGCCACCTGCCCGGTCCGGCCACGAGAGGGCGACTCCTCGGTAGGGCTACGCTCCGGCCGCTCCTTACCACGTCATCGCCCCTATGACTGCGCAATCAACCTCCTGCCAGGCGCCCCCCTCCCCTGCAGTCGCCTGTATAACGTCTCCCGGTCTGAACAGGAGGCCATGGAGACTCACATCCGCGACTCTCTCGCTGCCAGGATTACTCGTCCCTCGTTTTCTCCGCTAGGCGCAGGGTTCTTCTTTGTTGCGGAGAAGGACAAGACCCTCCGTCCTTGCGTCGATTTCAGGGGACTGAACGATATCACGATCAAAGACAAGTACCCCTTGCCCCTGATGGATTCAGTCTTCGTCCCCATCCAGGGGGCCACCCACTTTTCCAAGCTGGACCTCCGCAACGCTTACCACCTGGTCCGCATCCGCAAAGGGGACGAGTGGAAGACTGCCTTTAACACCCCGCTCGGTCACTTTGAGTACCTTGTTATGCCCTTTGGGCTGTCAAATGCCCCAGCGGTCTTCCAGGCCCTAATTAACGGGAGGTTAGCAACTAGCTTTCCCCGAGTTGCATCGCCGCGTCAGCCGTGTCAGCGATTGGCTCCCTTCCTAGTTCCTAGTTCCCAGTTCCAAGTTCCAAGTTCCTAGTTTATGTCTTGTTGTCTCGCCTTCCCTTCACCTGTCTGTCTCCGCTGGTCGACCAGGACTCTCCACCCAGCCTGGTTCCCCGTCTCTCCACCCGGATCCTGGACCCCATCTCCTGGTCATCATCGTCCCTGTCCTGCCCTGCTCCATCCCCCCCCGACCAGGTCCCCCCGGCCAGCTCCACCGTCCCGGTTAATAAACATCACTTTATTATTTGCCTGCCTCCCGTGTCCCTGTGTCGTGCGTTTGGGTTCCTCCCTGTTCTGGTCGTGACAGTACATCCAGTATGTATACACACACAGTCATGTTAACCTATACACTGTGGTTTAAACAGGACTACGTACTACCCATATGCACTCACAGCACTGTGTATATCCTCTCCCACCACACACATTCACATAACAAACCGTCCCGGCACACACACACACACACACACACACACAATGATGCAAGTCATATCAACACAGCTGAAGCCGCCTTGTGTTATGAATTCCTCTCATGCCGCAGCCTTCAGCTCTCCAGTAGCTCTCCAGCAGCTCCTCGTGTCCCAGCAGAGCTGCCGTGCAGTTGTTCTGCTGCTAAAGGCTGTCAACGTTCAGCGGGCGGACGCTCGTTTGCCCCCACCCTCCGAGCTCCCCTGCCATCCAGGGTCCTTCTGACCCCCCCCCCCCCCCCTTTAGCAGGGAGCTTGCCATCCTGCTTCTGTGTGTGGCCAGAGTCCACCGCTGCACACATCCCCTGGCCGACACGGCCCGTTGTGTTGTTGTTTTTTTATAATAGGGGGGATAAACAAAGTGTGTGTGTGGCGGAACAATCTCACGGGTTACAGGGGCCAAGTTGGGTTCACCTGTCGACGATGACGAAGCCCGGCATTGACGTGCAAGCTTGGCGGCGGTAGTGGAGTCGGGTGGTGGGGGTAGGCAGACTCAGAGCTTTACAAGGAGCGGGGCCGGGAAATGTGGCGCACGGCTGAAGGCGACGTAGCTAAATCACCTCCACGGGGTGTTTACGGGGAAGGATCATTAGCGAGCTCGGCTACCTGCGTTACCCCTCGCTCTCCCTCCGTCAGCGTTTCGGCAGGAGTCCAGGGAGTCTGATGCCCTCATTAATAAAGATTACTATCTTGTCCTACAATGAATAGTAGTAATTTTAATAATTATGCCGAACAGCGATAAACTTAATCTCATTAAATTAATGCCCAATCGTTCTTCTTTACAAAGAATAATCCACGTATTCATAATAATAAATAATAATTTGGTTATCAAAATGCGTCATTATAGACGTTTTTTTTAATATCTTAATGGTATATTTTGTACGATCACATTAGCATGATGTAATAATAATTTTGGGAATGCATTATTAAAATATATTAAAATAATTTATTTGGATGGAGTAATTTTTTGGAGAAGCTTCCGCATTGCGGGAGGAGAACGTCTGAGAGAAGCACACTATATTTACCCTATCTCCTCATGCCGTGACTGTGCCCAATATTGAAACAGCAGAAGAAGAACGGGGGCAATAAAATGGATATAGAGTAAGTGCACGAAAAAAAAATGTTTTAGAAAGTTAACTTTTCAATTGTTACACGTTTTTGCTGTTAAATGCTAGCAGTTTTGTGTTATAACACGATATAACACGGAGAGATTATGCATGCAAAAGTTAATGACTTTGTTTTATTTTATAAAGCCGTTTTTAACATGCACAGTATCTAGCTTTAGTTAAATGTGTGTTGGAGTGGAGTGTTAACTAGCATTTAGATTTAGTTTACTGTGTGTTGGTGCAGGGAGACGGTACTGTGAGAGAGAGACGGTTTTCAAACAGACAGACGGACCCGCTAGCTAAGTTTCTCTTGATCGGTTCTCCACCAAAGCGTGCTGAGAGAGTCCGGACTGTTTTTTGCCAGTTTAGACTTTATTTGAAGGTACAATGGTACCTCGACTTATGACTGCATCTACTTACTAATCCAAGATACGATAGTCGCTAAAATTAGCATCGTCTTACGACTGACTGCTCCAGGATACGACCGTGGAAATTTGTAGTTGGCGCGTCGGCGTCAGTCAGCGGGCGACCTACATCGTGTGTGCACGTTGTTCGTGGCTTATCGATTTTTTTTTCATATTTACTGTGTTTGTGCTGTGCATTTTGTTTTTTTGTTTTTTAACTTATGAAAGCAATATGTGCTCTCTGTCATTTGGGTGGGCCGGCTGTACAAGTGGTTGCCTGCTGAAATAGAATATTTTCTGCAATGATATCTGTTATCCTCGGGCAGTGCCTGACTTTAAGGATAAACAGTAAAAGATAACATTTATAAAGTCGCGATCATGTGGGACATCTGGAACAATCACAGCATCCCATTTTGCTGGTTCATACACATTGCTGTATGGAGGTGATTTAGCAGCATGAGAAATGTACCACTGAATTTTGGAGTCCTAAATAGTTGTAACTGGTTCTAATGTTGTTGTGATTTTATTTTTTCCTATTGAAATAAAAAAAAATGAAAGTCAAACCTGATTTTAAATTTCACTCATCCTTTGGTCATGAAATGGAAAAATAATTTTTCAATTTAGATTTTTGTATCTCCAAAAAAGCAAAATTTGAAAACCACTCATACCCCATTTTTTCCATTTCTGATTCTGAATTGAGAATAGAGTAACCAAAAGATACAGCGATTGAAAGACCTGGTCTACACTCCTAATTGTATTTGTCCTTTTACATTTCTATTTCTATCTTAGAAATCTCTGAGAGAAGGAGGTGGTTACCTGAGGAGGTCCATGCGGTGGAAAAGAACCTGAAGGCTTTCATTGAAAGTGGTAAAGTGCCGGGAAGGACTGAGTGTGATGCATGTATTAGAGCTTCACCTGAAGCTCTAAACCAGCGAAGCTGGACTGCATTGAAGTACTATGTAAAAAATCGTATCACTGCCATCCAATGCGAAAGTGCGAGAAGAATTTATTAATAGAGTTGTTAAAGCATTTGCTCAAACATGTTGGTTCACGTTGCTCAAAAATGTTGGTTCATTTGATGCAACTTCATTTTTGATGATGTTTGTGTTGTTCGTTGGCATCCTGAGTACCCAGGTATACACTGGAGTTCAACTAGTTATTGATTTTATCAGGCGAAAACATTGATAATTAGTAGTTAGGTGCAGTCAAAGGCCGCAAGTCAATTCATCTGCTGATAACAACTGACTCTACGGTGGCCAACGGGAAAACTCTGCAACTAAAGAAAATACATGTAAATAGACAAAACGCAAGCAAATTTAGAAAATGTCATCATCAATTTGACAACACAGGCAACAACACAATGGAAAAGTTCACGAAGGAACAAACTTAAAATAAAAACATCAAGAAATGTTTGTGTATCATATCTGATATATTCCCCAAATGAAGTGTCCGTGGTGAATTGCTTTTAAGTTTGTTTCTGTGCAAATGTTTCCATTGTTTTGCATCTCTTGCCTGTGTTGTCAAATTGATGATGATGTTTTCTGAATTTGCTTGTGTTTTGTCTATTTGCAGTGAGTTTTCGTGCCGACCACCGTAGGGTAGGTTTTTATCAGCAGATTAATTGAAAATGGATAGTTAGGTGCAGGCAAAGGCCAAAGGTCAGGGTTTACCACCATACTACTCTTCCCCCGCGTGAATACATTGCACTTTTTCTTTGTTACAAAGCATATCAGGAGACTTACTGAGCCCTGTGTGAGCCCTTGTTTGTTTTCTTGTGCCATCTGCTCCTTTTTATTTTATAATAAATAATTGTAATTTTTTATCTACATTTTGTACAGTGGGTGTAGGTTTATTCCCCGTTCGATTAAGTTTGGAAATAAATATTATACTGTCAAAACCATCAAATTAAATAACAATTGATTCTGTGCTCTCTTTTAAAGTATATGTGGTATTTGTCATACTTATCTGGAAATCAATTGATGAACCGGTATTTAAGTCGAAAATGATCTGCATAATATGCTCAAATTTACTACATTTACTTACAGCGTGCTTAGGTAGAAAAATAATCTTTACTTTCCAATTTTTGATATGTTTAAGTGGTGTTGGCCTGAGGCCTGATTTCTTAAATTGGTTGTATATCCTTTCAAATTAATAATTATACTTTTGGAAGGTTTATATTTTTCAATCAGAATCTGACCTATTGATTAAAAAAAGTGTTCAGTGTCAAAGTTTGCATGTCAATAGACCATAACATGGTGGGTCCCCTGTGTAATCAAAAAGTCAGGTGGGGTTCCCATGAGGCTCAAAAATTCAGGTCTAAAATCTTTTTGAGGGTTATCATTTTTTAAAGTAGTTTTTGTATCATCAAAAAATGATCCGTGATTTATGTACTCAACACTAAACATTTTACGAGACACAAGGACGCGTTAGCATGGGCTATGCCACGTGAAAACCCCAGCATGCAATGGGGGGCGTACCTTCGTATTCCTGTCTATTATTTGTCCGCATTTTGTTAATTGTTTATATTCTTGTTATTTACATTTACATTTACATTTAGTCATTTAGCAGATGCTTTTATCCAAAGCGACTTACAAGGGAGAATAACATTCAAGCTACAGCTATTTCTCTACATTCTGCTGGTACTTGTAGAGTTAATTGACTAACCGATATGATGGTCTATAGACCAATCAATAGAAAAAATAGTTTCACCTTTACAGCCAGCAGTAAGGTTTTTGGATGCTTTAAATTGCAGTACACTTGTTCTAGAAAATGATCAGTTTCTAAGTTATGGAGCCATTTCAAAATGTTATTGTCGAATTAGTGTCTTGTGCTGTTCTTATTTATCTATTGTGCCTCAACACTTTTAGAAGCCTCGTGGAAAGTCAGTAGTATTTATTTTGGGTTTTTGTCTGTTAAGAAACAGGTGATCACCAGAAAGTGCGCCTGTAGCCAATTTCCACCGTGACTGGACGAAGCCACAAGCTGGTCATTACAGCAGAGTCTCCAGATAAGAAGGTATTTTTGTTTGATTATTTATGAACAATACTTGAAGACAAAAGTTGTGATTTTCATGAAAAAAAAAGACTTTCTATGTTTCTAGTTTGTACTTCTTGTTGGTGACTCCCATCTACGGAGCATTGTGGATGGATTTGTGAAGATGCCAGGGGACCGAGGTACTTAATGCTTTTTTGTCTCGGAGACCTGACGCAGTTTGTGTTGTAGCCCCTAGCAGCGACTTGACGGCCAGCAGGACCATCGACGAGGCAGCAGTAGACTTTCGCAGCCTCCTGGTCAGTGTCTGCAGTCGCTGGCCAAAGTTACGCTTCATGTTTAGTACATTTTTGGTAGTATTGGTACTATTAATACTTTTGCTTTGTGAGCTCTGCAGAACATATTTTACATTTTGAAAACAAATGTACTGTAATAAACACCTTTTTTTTTGTGTGTGTTTGTATAGGTGTTTGTCCTGGACTTCCTTCCGCGTCTGACTATTTGCTCCGTGAGGAATACCATCCTGTGGCGGCATGCATGGGAAGCATATTTTAATTTTAGTACAGTTAAATGTATAACGGAGTATATATTTTTAGACAAACCAATTCAATAAATATTTCTAATGAACAAAGTTGACATCTATGTATGCATATTTCTATTCGTCCTAATCGTTGTTTTAAGGCATCAAGTACTTTTCTGCAGCCAACCACTTCCCATTGAACCACCCAGAGCTGTGAAGCAGAGATGGTGTAAGTACAATTGTACAATTTGTTGTCATGTCACGTGATGGCTATTTTATGAATAACTTTGCTATGTTGTGAAACCATGGCCCTGTGACATTGCTGTGAAATGCTGCTTATCGCCAACTGGAGACAACAGCGCCGCCAACAGCACGAAAGTCAAAGGTTTCTCCCGGCAGGTCACTTCCAACATTCTCTCCAAAAGTGGTTGTGAAGGGAGAGCTCATCGTGCCTCATCCTTCACCTAACCCTTTTGAGTGGAGACTGGTTGGAAGGGGCAGAAAGATAATCGGTTGCACACTGTTATTGTTGGGGTAAGACCCTCTGGAAACTGTGATAGTCTCTGATATTCACTCAAAGTGTACCGATTTTCATTAAACAATTTTAATATGTTTGTTATGTGTGTAGTTGGCCTTTTGTCAAGACATTGTCTTAAATCGACATTTTGCTCTATGATTTCACAGGTGGACACAACACCAGTAGCGTCGCCGGAATGATCCATCCCGTTATCAACTTGTTCCATCGCATCTTTCTAGCGCTGTCCAGTGTGGAGAATTTTATATTGTTTTTATATCAACAATTCTATATCAATTTTATATCAAGAAAATTTTGCTTTGCTTACATGGGAAAGCCACGGTGGGACATTGGCAGAAAGCTACTGCCTCCAAGAGGACACTGGGAACGGAGCAGGTTTGCTTTGTTCGTTGTTTTTCTTCTTTTTTCAATGACATTTTTGATAGTAGTACTTCATTTTAGTTTTATTTTGTCCATGCATTTCATTCTCTTGCTTTTTTTTAGGGGAAGGCAGCACCAACCGTTGTGGAGGTGTCTTCAAAGCCACACCTGCCAGTGATGTGCCAGTTCTTGTGAAGGAATAGCAGCGCTCTCAAACATTTGTCAAAGGTCAGAGTGATGCTGCTCCTTATTATCCTGATATGGAGAGTGCTACAGTGTTTTCTGATGTTGCAGCAGAGCTTGACGCTAGCAGTTCTGTCATGGGAACAATTGATGTCACTTCTATCAGCGGAACAGGTGATAGCTGAGAACATTTTTTAACAAAGAAAAACGTAGAACACTTTCAGTGCCGGGAAAGCATACGTTGAGTGTTTACACAAATGGTCCTTTTACGATCTAGAAAAACTGAGATAACGACTAAAACTTTCGTGACAGTGATATACAGGAATGTAAGATCTCCTGTGAAAGAGTCGGGCGTCACCAAACAAACATATGCCTCAGCATTCAGACATCACTTGGTGGTAGAATTATATCATTCATTAACATTGATCATCATTTTTCTCTCACACTCCCTTCTGTTGTTCCCAGTGGAATGATACAAAAGGAAAATGCAATAATGCTTAAGTATAATATAATTGAGGCAAAGGGATCAGAAAATGATGTATAAATTGAGTACAATACATTTATACAGAGATATTGTTTTATCTGTGTCCTTTTGATGGAGGGGCCAAGGAAAATGATGACCATATAACAAGGTGGGAAGTGGCCAGGTGTAATCAAATGTGGAGCAGAAGTCCAGCGGTGGAGCCGTCTGTGGGGCGCCAATGTTGGTGTAGAAAGCCCCTTCGATAACTGCTTCCAAAACACACATTTCTTCGGCTGTGGTAGGGGGAATGGCAGTAACCCAAGTAGCCTATGTAGGTATGGTTGAAGTGGTTCCATCGCAGTTGCAGGGTGAGCAGCGTTCAGCGTACACTCACGTTGTCTCCTTAACGAGTACCTAGAGGGGAGTAGGAACTTTCTTGCGATGAGATACGTGTATCCATATTGGTCGTTCTACCACCTTAACTGCTGCTGCAGTGGTGCGGGTCCCTAACCCTGCTGGAAAGGTCCTAGGAATCTGGCAGAGTTCCAGCTTTTCCTCTGTAAGTCGCGATCACCACCCATTCACCTGGTCAGCGGCCGTGTAGAGGTCCTTCAAGTGGGACGGGTAGGGCTGCTTTGACCTGGGCACATAGACTTAAACACTTGGGTGAGAGACACACATTTTGACAACATTGTTTGGTATAGGTCCAAGATTGTTAAATGGGCGTTAAATAGTTGAATAGCAGACTACAGGCTCAGTACAAAAATGAATGTATGCACACTCGTGTAACAACAGAATAATATTATCACAATGTCTAATATGTAGGAGATAATAGGCGGCCATTTTGACACGCCCATGCATGGCACCACTAGAATATCAAATGACACACTGGGACTGACGAGTGTGCAAAGATTTGTGAATTTCCAAGTATCTTTTGGAACATGAAATTGTACGTGTTGCCACGCCCACACCGTGTGCCAAAATATATATGTATTTTAATAAGTTTTAGCTGTGAAGGTGTCTTGTAGACACTCGTCAAGTTTGAAGTCGATCCGATAAATCGCCAAGGAGGGGTTTCGCGAAAGTACAAAGCATAAATATGACTAAAAAGTCAGGAAAATTCAAAATGGCCGACTTCCTGTTGGGTTTCCGTCATGGCGGAAATATATATTTTTTCCAAGTCTAGAGAGGTTACAAATGTGTACCGAATTTTGGGAGTTTACGTGGAAAAAGGTGAATAGGTCAGAAAATTATTATTTTATTTTCTAGGGTGGCGTGGCAACACGTAAAATTTCATGTTCCAAAGATACTAATTCACGAAAACTTTGCGCACTTGTTAGTCCCAGTGTGGCAATTGATATTGTATGAGTTGCCTGCATGGGCGTGGCAAAATGGCCCGACACACCCTGTTGAAAATTTCAAAACATCAAACCTATTCACTTTTTACCATGAAATTCACAAAATTCGGGACACTTTTGTAACTTCTTGGATTAAATGTGTAATTTTAGTCACTTTCCGTTCATTTTCTCGCTTTGTACTTTCGTAAACTCCTCCGAGGCCATTTATCTGGCTTCAAACTTGGCGAGTGTCTACAAGACACCTTCACGATTAAAAGATATAAAAAAAAATAATAATTGTCACACGATGTGGCCGTGGCAAAGCGTTGGATTTCGTGTTCCAAAAAAAGCTGTGTTTTTGTAATATTTTATCCACTTTTTATGCTTTGTACTTTCGTGAACTTCTCCTGGGGGATTTTTTGGATTGAGACTCATTGGGGATTAAAAGTTATTAAAACATTTTTTTTTCGTCACGATGCGGGTGTGGCAACGCGTTGAATTTTATGTTCAAAAAAACAGTTTACGTGACTTTTGGGGCCTTGAGAAACTACAAAATTATTGCAAAACTTTGCACACTCTTCAGTCCCAGTGTGGCATTTAATATTCTATGGGTCCTATACATGGGCGTGTCAAAATGATCAACTAGATGCAGTTATCGTGGATGAGGATGTCGGGGTCCTGGTGCTGGGGAAAGGAGGCCCATACCTATAGCAACATAGGTGTCGCCACATTCCTTCTGTCTCAATGCCATGTACGCTTGTATTTCTGGTTTTCCCAACGCAGTCATGATGCATTTTTCACTAGAGTACAAATGCATGGTATACAACAACATCCACATACAATTAACAGAGCAGCAATGATAGCAACGTTGATTATGCATGATAAAATGAGGCCTTTTCATTTGGAAAACATAGAGTCCAACCAACCAGTGATGTGATCATCCATTCCTGCATTTTCTTTTAGTTCTACGCTCCGTGAGTGGAGTAGCAATTCCTCCTACTGGTTCCTGTGTTTATAAGCACATTACTCCATGCCCCACAATCAATATGGGTACCTTAAACCTCGTCCAGCCACCAGTCACTTGTTAGTCTAGGGTTGGTGGACCACGCATATTTCTCATTCCACTGGTACTGCTCCTACCCTGTGGAATCACACTTTATTATGGAACAGAAATCAACATTGAATGCCAGGATTTGTCCTTCATAGGCATAAATGACAAGAACTGTTTCTTTCATTCGGCCCCACTCTTTGACCTTTGTCATATACTGGTCATACGATAATTGGGGTCCCACTTGGTAAGAATATGTATACTGTGTAGGGTCCAGGACTTCTCCTAGGGTAAACAAAAAAAATATTATTTTTTTTTTACATGGTTAATTACAGAATGCTTACGTCTTTCAGCTGGATCCTTGTTTCTGTGAGAGTTCTTGCGGGTGGGGTGACAGGGGCGCAGTGGGAGAGGTGGTGACAGGGAGCACCAGTTTTATTTTTGAGCTTTACTGCATGTGAGGTGGCCAACACTACCTCCCAAGGTCCAGTCCACCTTGGCTCAGGCCACTTCTGTTTGTGGACCTTGATGTGGACCCAGTCTCCGGGGCTGACCACCAGGGTGTGGGGCAGTCTGGGGCAGTGTTCTTGACCTGTGAATACAAAACTCGAGATACTGCGGTTAGTGCTTTGACATATTCAGGTAAACCTTCCTGGAAATCATCAAAAGCGGGTGATTTAGCTGGTAGGTTGTGAGGACCTGGCATGGGGCGGCCTGTTAATATCTCGTGTGGGCTAAGATGTGTTTGACTATGGGGAGAGGTCTCGCATGGACATTAATGCTAGGGGTAGGGCATCTACCCACGTTAGTTTAGTCGTTTTTGTGATGTTCTGTAGAGACATACTGAGTTGCTGTTTTGTCTCTATCAGCACCTTGGCCATTTTTTCTTTCAACGTCTGGTTTGCACTTTCAACTAGGCCTTTTGACTGGGGGTGATAGACTGAACCAGATCTATGGGAGATACCTAATGCCTGTTCTACCTGGCTGAGTTTTTTATCGCTGGTAAAATGAGATCCATTGTCCGAGCAGATAACTGTGGGGTAACCCCACCGAGGAATGCGTTTTTTCCATAACCATTTAATCACAGATACTGCATCCTCTCTTTTGCAAGGGACTGCTTCTACCCATTTGGAGAATCGATCTACCATCACGAGTAGGTATCTGTACCCTTGTACTCTGTTGTCCCTGCCCATGCCGGTGTAATCTATGCATATTTCTCTGAAGGGGTAGGGGGGCACTGAGAATGTTCCCAAAGGTCTTTGGTAGACTGTCTTCTTATTTAGCTCGTGACAGACGACGCATTCTGCAATATGGTTGGCCACCATTTCCTCCAGGTAGGGATGCCACCAGTCCTGTTTGAGCCTGTTGGTGGTTCTTTTGGGTCCTTCATGAGTCTGTCCATGTGCATCCTTGATGAGGTAGACCAGGAGTGCGGCTGGTGCTACTGGGCGCCCATCGTGGCTTCTCCATAGGCCGCTGGTGCATGTGGCTCCTTTCTTCTGCCACTGCGAGTGTTCGTTCCATTTCGCTTCTTTCTGCACTTCTTTCAGATGTTCCTCTGACAAATTGAGGGCGTTGTCTTCAGTAAATACAATCATCATTGCTGCGCTTTCTTTTAGGTTCCCTCCTGCTTCTTTTGCTGCTGTGTCGGCTGCGTTTGAATTTCCTTTGGAGTGTCCTTTGCATTTGATGATCTGGATTTTTCGGGGGAGATGTATAGCTTCCAGGAGGGCGAGTATGAGGTCTTTGTGTTTTACCGGGGCTCCTGCTGACGTTTGGAGTCCTCTTTTCATCCATATGGCTACATCCACGTGAGCTGTATGCTGAGTCGGTGAATATGTTTGCATTTTTGTTTTTTGAGATTTTTAATGCTTTCACCGAGGCGTCGAGTTCTGCTTTTTGTGTTGATGCTGGTTGTTCTATCATCCCACTTCTTAGGGTGACGTGGTGTCCATTAATTTGTTGAATGGCTGCGTATGATGCTCTATTTCCCTCTTCTTCTTTGAAACAACAACCATCTATAAACAGGACAATTTCTGCATCGGGGTCAGATGTTCCATCCAAGTCTGTGCGGCCCTTTGCTTCCAGTTTCATGAGCTGTACGCAGTCATGGGTGCCATCTGCATACTGTAGTCCGCCGGCCAAGTTGATTCCATCAGCTGTGTACAAGACATTGTCTCTTTCCAGGGTGACATGCAAGCGCATCTTGTGTTTTGGTGTGGTAAAGGTGAAATCCGTTTGATCGAGGTAGGATTTGACTCCATGTGTGGTATGCACGATGGTGGGGTGGTAGAAAGTAATGTGGTCGGTTCTCGTAGGGCGTGTGCGATGGCAGCCGTGTGTCGTCCACATCCGGAGAGTCCATGTTCCACTGTGTCGAGTTTGCAACTGTGGTGAGCCAGGATCGCGCGCTCACCGTGTCTAGGCTGCCAGAGCACAGCTTGACAATTCCGTGCTTTTCAGTAACGTCCAAATGGAACGAGGAAGAGATGTCTGGGGTGCATAGGTGTTCGGCCTTCCCCATGAGTTGTTTCAATCTTATGAACGCTTCCTCCGCACTTGTGGTCCAGTTGAGTGGTGCCTTGACGTTCCGATGGCCAGCTTCCGCAATGGGTTCGCGTGGGGGAACAGTGTGGTCCACATAATCAGCTATGTGGTGTCTGCTATAGCCAGTGAGTCCCAGGAATGCTAGCATTTGCTGCACGGTGGTGGGTTTAGGGTACTGGAGCATTCTCTGTTGTCTTTCCGGGTTGATGTATCTCTTATCTCCCGTGATCCTTTTTCCCAGGAATACCACTTCTGTGCGGCAGACCTGTGCTTTTTCCTTCCTGATTTTGTAGCCACATTTTGCGATGCGCCGTAGCAGGGATTTGGTGGCCGTGAGGCAATTTTCTACTGTGGTGATGTCCATGAGGATGTCGTCGACATACTGGATGAGTAGGAGTTCCTTGAGATCTGCCTTCAGGCAGGCGTTGAATATGGTTGGCGTGCATGTGAATCCTCGTAGCATTCTTGTGTAGGTCTAAGAGCATTTTTTAAATGTGAATGCAAACATATCTTGACTTTCTTTGGCCAAGGGGAGGCAAAAAAATGCGTTGGCCAGGTCGATGACGGTGAAAAATTGATGACTCGGGGAGCCTGCATGCAGGGCGACATGGGGGTTGGGCACTTTTTCAGTAATGGGTTGGACCACCTGGTTGATACGTCGCAGATCGTGGACCAGGCGCCATGAGTGTCCTCCAGCCTTGGGTACTGGTAGAATTTGTGTGTTCCACGGTGAATCCGCTGGTCGTAGAACTCCTGCTTGTAAGAGGCCTTCAATGGTGGAGGCTATTCGAGCAGCTGCCTCGGGCTTGACCTTGTACTGACCTTGCCAAATGGGCACAGCGTGGGCTTTCACTTTGATGTGTATATTGTGGTGTGGTGTGCAGCCAACGTGATAGGGGCCGGTGGTCCAGAGGGTTGGCGGTAGTTGGGCGAACATTTCTGCTGCCAGGGGGTGTTCTTCGATGCTTCCTTGATAAGTTCTTTCCAGGACATTTCTTTCATATATGCCTTGTTCGTAGCTGTTGTGTCCTATTCTCCAAACCGATTTGTCTGGCATGTGTTGCAACAGGGGGTTCGTTGTGGGGACCCAGGTGGGTTGGCGAGGGCTCTTTTGACCATGGGGCCCAATTGTTTGGCTGCATGGTTGGCTTCTACGGCTAGGGTCACATGTGGAACTGCGGTGTCGTGAAGTAGATACCAGGATTGTTGGTCTGGTGTCAGGCGGACCGCTGCTGCAACTCCTTCGTGGCCCAGATAGAAGTCTGTTGTCTGGAGTCGTTCTTGTCGTCCCTCCTTTTTCGCTTCCCAGCCTTCGTCATAGATGTCATCACGGTGGCGTGTGAAACAGAGAGTGCAGTGTACGGGTCCAGCATCGACTTTTTCCAGAGTTGGTAGGTTTACAAAATGCCACCAGCCGGTGAGTGTGGGGTCGGGGGTGGTATCAGGAGTTCCACCTAAGACGAGTATACGTTCGAGGGGTATTAGCTCTTCTTTTGGCTCAGAGAAACTAACTTCCAGACCGTGGAGGTTACATATCACAGATGCCCCTGTTCTTCGGAGAAGGTCCCTTCCCATTAGGTTGGTGGGGCAGCTTGGTGAGTAGAGGTATTGGTGTCTGACTTTGTGAGGACCTATCTTGGTAGGGAGGGGTGCGGTGAAGGGTTGGACTTGTGTCGTCCCAGAGAATCCAACAGTCCGTAATTTCCGAGTGGATAGTTGTATGTAGTACGTAGTATGTTGGCGGCCAGGTTCTTCAAGCAAGACACGTGACAGTGACAGTGACAGTAATTCCTTGGATTGACAGTGATTCCTTGGATTGTACATGGCACTACTGGTTCGGCATTTATTTTTGTCTGTACCACCACTTCCATGTCCCCTGGGCGCCTCTATGCTCCATGCCATGGCGGGGTGTCCATGCGGGGTCCTCCCTTTCCTCTCGAGGAAGCTCCTCTTCCTCTCTGAGGGGGGCGGTAGGATCCTCTATATAATTGCTGGGGTTGTTGGTTCTGGGGGCATTCCCTTGCCCAGTGGTCACTTTGGCCACAGATGAAACATCCTGTAGTTTTCTCGGGTCCTCCCCATCCTCTAGAGGATTGGAATTGTCCTCTCCCTCTCAGTTGCTGCCATTGGGGGGGGCCTTGGGGGTATGAGGGTGCGGGGGCCCCTGGATACTGCCGCTGGGGATATTCATAGGGAGTCCAGGCCTGCTGCCATTGGGGTAGGTGCTGGGCTGGTGGGTAGGCGGGGGTTACAGTTAGGGGCTGTGGTCCTGTCCATTGTAGTGGCGCGGTTTGGGGCGGGGCCTGTGCTTCAGGGGTGGTGACTACTGCTTGCACAGTTGCTTTCTTCTTTTTGTCCGTATTGACTTCATCTTCCAGTTTTTTTACCTGCATTTTTAGTAGTCTGGTTTGTATGGAATCTTTCTCCAGGAATTCGTCTTCTTGCTTTTTGATGTGTCTTTCCAGGTGATGGATGAGATGGCTCTCCCACTGTCTCTCGGTCATGTCTGACAGTCAAACTGTGTCTGCGAGCTACAGCCTGACATCTCCTGGGAGGCCATTTTGGCATTTGGCATCTGCATGTACATGGGGAGACCCACTAGGCAGGGGTCATGACATTCTACAGTGCTATCACTCCAGAGCTCCTTTGCTCATGTGAGATAGGCGTGTGGTTCTTCCCCATTTTTAAATCTCAGGCCTGCCAGGGCCACTGTGTTGCGTCTGGTCGGCCAGGTTTCTCCTATGGCTGTCCATATGTCATTCCGCATGTGGTCGAATGGGTGCTCGTGTGCCATGGTGAGGGTTCTAACTTCTCTTTCCAGGGAGGTCAGGGTGATGTTTCCTGCTGTGGCGCGGAGAATGGCTCGCACATCTCTTAGGGCTAGTGTGTCAGCCGCTGTGTGGTTTTCGAAGATTCGGATCCATGCTGCAGCTCCTTTGTCCAACGCTGATAGGTTGCCTTTGAGGGCCTGCATGTCGCGGTGGTACCAGGGAACAAATGTTTCTCTTTTGGCGGACTGCTTTTGTTCCTCCTCTCGTTGTCTAATTTTCGAGCGGGTAACTATCCCTATTGCTGACGATCTTCTGGCCTGGCTTTTGGATGATGCTATAAGGGTTCCTTTTCTTCTGTTGTCGTTTGTGTACTCTCCCCGGGAGCTGCCACTGTTTTTGAATGACCACTTTTTTGTCTTAGTCTCGTGGTCTGACATGGGTTCTTCTTCCCAGGAGCGGAGGGGGGTGGGGTGTCTTTGTTTTGTTTTCTTAAAGGTGTATTTGGGGACTACAGGGGTAGGTGAAGGTGTGGGCTGGCTTCGGGTCTTTTGTTTTTCTTTGGGTTGTTGTTTGGCTGTAGCGTCTGCAGGAGGTGCTATGAGATGAACATGGGTTGTGTTGGCATCCTCTGGTAGTGGGCCACATTGTCCAGTCAGTGTGACAGTTGCGTGGCTAACCCTTGTGGTACATTTCTTTTTCCTTTCTTGATGTCTTTTTGTGGTTTGTAGGACTGGCAAGTGCATTCGTCGTCCTCTGTATTAGAGGAGAGAAACTCTTTGTGTCTGTTTGATCGTTAGGGGGCGATGTCTGATCATTGTCCTTGTTCTCACTGTCAGATGGCTTTGGGGAGGGCTGTACTCGGAAATGGATTTGGATCGGGCCTTCCATTACTAATACGGGTGCTTGTATTTCTGGCGGGGGTGGGGTGGCTATTTTCTGGTTGCTCAGCACAGGGGGCGCTGTTGCTTCAGGTGTGTGCTCGGTCTTAGGGTTGTACGGAGAGGGGGGGTGCCGATGTGTTTCTTCATCGGCCAGCAGGGAGGGGTAGCGGGATGGGGTGGTGTGTGGTTGGAGTGGGGTGTGACCTTGGGGGATGGGTTCGGGGAGGGGTGGTAACTTGTCTTCTTGTGGGGGGTAGGGTTCCTTCTGGGCTTCTACCACTGCCTTGGTTGCGGCATTTCTGATTTTATTGCGACGTTCGACAATCATTTCCGCTCGAATCCATGCCGTCATTATGTGCTGAACCAGCGCCCATTGTGCACGCTGCTTGTTTAACTTGCGCTTTCAAGCCCCCATTAATCCAGGGTTGTTTTTTGCATCCACTCCTGCTTCAGCCAGCAGTCTTTTTTCTTCCTCTATCACCTTGGTGCGGTTTTCTGCTGTCGGGGTAGTGTCTTTCGACCACCACCCTGCTTTGATCCATTTTTGTTCATATTTATGGAATTTCCAAGTTTCTCAAGCATGGAACTTTGGCTCTGTTCTGTTCTTGAGCTCAGCTACAGCTTCAATACGAATCTCACTGGTGCCGGGTCTGGGGGATGGGGTCTTTTCCATTATGTTTTTGAATGGCAGGAGAACAAAAGACATGGGAAGAAGTGGGAGGGGGAAACCTCAAATGTTCGGATCTCAATGTGTTTCTGGTGCAGCTACGCCACTAGTGGTCTTTTAGGTTATTACAGGTCAACTTTTTTTTTTTTATTTGTATTTTTTTTTTATATATTGCCCTTTTATCTAGGGCAATTTGAGGAGGTTGTTCATACACATACACACACAAAACCTCTATCACACATGCACAGACTCTATCAAACACACTCTCTTAAACACAAAGACTGTCTCAAACACACACACGCCCGCGGTCTCTCTCACATTCACACACACGCATGGTACCTCTCTTTCCACACACACAAGGTACCTCGTTGCGCACACTCTCACTCACACAGCCGGCAATACAATTTTACGCTAAGTCACGTGAATTGGGCCTTTAACCCTTTAATATTTGGTTTCTCTAAGAACCGGGCCTTTAACCCCTAAATGCTTGGCTTCCTTTTTACTTTAAAAATGATTCCGGGCCTTTCACCCTTAAATGAAATTACCGACTATCGACTACCCTTCTGAAGGCTGAGTTTAACATTTCATCGCCAGACATCACTTAGTTTAGGCATTTCGGAGGTCTTTTCAACAACCGGGCCTAAACGGGATTCGGAATTACTTCACGAGTTAAACATTGTTCATCACCAAAACGTCGCTCAGTTTAGGCATACTGGATGTATTCTCTACACACGGGCCCAAACGTTACGTGGAATTACTACGCAAGTTAAACACACAGCCGCTTCGAAGGGGGGTTTCCTAACCCGTTCCCTTAACTTACCTTACTACCGTTCTCATCAAACAATCCAATTTCTCCTCTCCACAATATTTAACAATTATTATTCATGCATCATTCAACAATACATCCCCAAAACCACAAAGTTGTTCGTCCAGCCTTAAACAGTACAACACTACCACCTAAAATATTCCTATCTAATCTATGCAGACTTCATGAAATGGCTCTGCTCACCTTTTAGCGGGTACCCATGGAAGTATCGCAACCGTTCAGGCTTTCGGAACTCCTCTGCAGTCTTGTAATGGGATCACGTCGGGGTCACCAATTTGTCGTGTTCAAAATTTCCAAATCCGGAATGATGGGATGAAACTGGAACTTTGAGCTACGGAGAGTTTATAGGACGGTTTGAGAATCTACCAAAAAATAGAAAACGTTTTACGTCGACGTGGTTAGTCCTAAACTGCGTGTCTCATCTAGCATACATTTCACCCAGGAGTCTGCAGAAACTTTGTTTCCTCGTCACTTTGTTACAAACGACAGACCCCCCTTTGCGAGGCGGTCCCGCCTTTGTTATTTCCCATCTCCCGAGTATCTAGTTTCAGACTCCCCGCTGTGTGTGCGCCAGATTAACCGTTTCAGTGCCGGTTTCTAACTGGTTGCGTAGTTACACCCAGTGTCTTTAGACATGTTTTAATTTTGGCTCTGACTGATCAATAAAACTGTATTTCATAATTACCCACTATATGAATGATAGTAATGTACATGAATAAATTTATGTAATGTATACTGTAGTATACACACATATAGTTTTGCTATCGAGGATTAGTTCAATCTGTAATGTTATAGTTATAGTAGTAAAGTTATATGTAGTACGTAATAGTTATAGTATATGTATATATATATATTTTTTTTTTTTTCTCACAAAACCCAACAGGAAGTCGGCCATTTTTAATTTTCCTGACTTTTTAGTCATATTTATGTTTTGTACTTTAGCGAAACTCCTCCTTGGCGATTTATCGGATCGGCTTCAAACTTGACGAGTGTCTACAAGACACCTTCACAGCTTAACATTATCAAAATATATATATTTTTTGGCACACGGTGTGGGCGTGGCAACACGTTAAATTTCATGTTCCAAAAGATACTTGGAAATTCACGAAACTTTGTGCACTCGTCAGTCCCAGTGTGGCAATTGATATTCTATGGGTTCCGTGCTTGGGCATGGCAAAATGACCGGACACGCCCTGTTGAAAATTTCAAAACATCAAACCTATTCACTTTTTAACATGAAATTGGGTATATTAATGTAACATCACTAGACTCAAAAAAAATTATATTGCCGCCATGACCGACACCCAACCAACAGGAAGGTGGCCATATTGGATTTAATGTGCGCAAACTCCTAGGGGATTCATCAGATCGACTTCAAAGTTAGCGAGTGTCTACAAGACACTTTGGGGATTAAATGTATTAAAACATTGGGTTTTCGTCACACAATGTGGGCATGGCACTGTGTTGAATTGAAGTGTTAACCTGACTTTTGGGGCCTTAAGAAACTCGAAAAATAACAAAACTTTACACACTCAAGATCAAACCTATTCACTTTTTTAGTATCTCCTCCGAGATCTGCATAGAATTCCGGCAGGTTTTCCTCTTGTCTTTCTCCTCCGTCGGCGTATTGGTAAACACAGTGGCGGCAGGACAAAGAGATCTTAGTACGTACTCCGGTAAGTTGCGAAAAAGTCCGTATGAGGTGTCGAACAGACGTCCAGGAGTGCTTGTCGTTCATATTGTAATAGCGACAGTGCACTGCATGCAAAAATAAGAACAATACAAATAGTAATAAACACAAAACTAAGAGTTGAATGCAGAGCCGGTGTGTCCATACTACGGCGCACCCGGAAGTTAGTCCGGGTTAACTCATAAGTTAGCTAGCTTCCTCTGCTGAACCAATATTTTACTAAAATGACTTTTACAACTCTCTTTGCTCCAACTTCCATCCTTAACAAAGAATCCCAAATGCATCATTTGCTAACTTTCCCACTTTCATTGTCTTTCACATCAACTTCCATAATCATTTCAGCCTGTCAACTAACTTTACAGCTCTCTCGCCTTGTTATATTTTTTTCAAATAAATTTAAAGCCTTACAGTATCCTTTCCAGAAATCCTACCAGATATTTAGATTATAACGCTACTTTTAAACCAAGGACTCATGTGGGAAACTAGTTTGACATGTTGTGTACAACACACATACTATGCTTACTGTATCTCACATTTATACATTTGCTTGTTTTTAATCGCGATTTTCATCAGCCATGTAGCTAAACATACCCCGAGACACTGATAAAATGTCTCCGAACTCATCTCATCCATACGTGCTCCAGAGTGATCCATCGGCCAGGCGGTCACACGCCTCAAACATCATTTCAATCACCCAAGGATTCATTCATTCAACGCTTTTGCTAGGATGGGTCAAGAATAATCTATAATAATCATGTATTTAATAATGTCGATTTTATTATTGGATAACATAAAGCAAATAAACAGACAAAAACCACGATTCTCTTGATCAATGCAAAATTGGCTACTTCATAAGTAAGGCATACATTTTTAATGTACAACACATCTCTGAGTACTTAAAAAAGCCCTCTATATAATACATTTCTCTTTATTCTTCTTCATAATATTGTTCTTATACTGTAGCTAACCAATAATAAATGAAATACTTTTTACCATTAATGCAACTTCTGGTGCTCCTTCGTTTTGCTGATGGCCTTCTAGTCTGGATCATACGTTGTGAGGTTAAGCTTAATGCAGGCGTTGAGGCTTCCATCAGTTAAACTTAAGCGTAGGATGGTCTTAATGTTTCTCAGATGCGAGAAAGACTGCTCACATGCATTTGTAAAGCCAAACATGGTCAATACGGCATTACTCACACGCTGCATTGTGTGCTGTGTGACGGGACGCTCGTTCCAAGGTTTAAGAATCAGCTGGTCTTCAGTTTCAAGTTCAAGTTCAAGTTCAAGAGATTATTTGTCACATACATATTGAAGTTTTTTCGACTTCTGTCCACTTTTGTTCAGCTGATTGGTCCGACTCGAGGCAGGGAGTTTTCTTAATGTTTGTCTGTCTTACAGAGGGGATCGGCGCATGGGCTCGTAAGCAGTCCAGCAGTGGAACGCCATTCCTCCTGCTCCCAAGAGGATCATTATTATCCACAATTATTATAATGATCCTCAGTGATACATATAATTGTGGCCTGCAAGTTGAAATGAACAGTAAAACTTTCGCCATGTCGGCGCACCACAGCCATCTCCTTCCCTAAGCCCTTACCTGTGGGCAGAGACTTCCACAAGTTGTGCCTGAGCAGAGACCCGGTAGGGGCAGGGCGCCGAGTAAATGGCGCCCCGGAGTCTTTATGTTGTCCGCAGCCGGTGCTTGACTACTTTGTCCGCCACATTTATAGTTTGAATTTTATTTTCAAGTTGTAATTTCTCTTACCTGTTTTACTTTAAAATGACACAGAATAATAATTTATTACTTGTTAATTGTGATGAACAATTTTAGCTCAAAATTGTATGCGAGCCATATACCGTCATCAAAAGAGCCGTAATTGGCTCGCGAGCCATAGGTTCCCGACCCCTGCTCTAGATTGATTCAATCTTTAAGCTTACTCAGATCTTCCTTGATCGGAACAATATCTCAGTGAGTCGTCACCTTCACTTTTCGGGAATCTTGTGTTGCCTTTGCTGGACCTGTCCAGACGACTCCTTGTTGGATATCTTACGGCCGGTCTCTGACTGCCGCTGGGCACACAACCTGGACATGAAGAGAGTCTCATCATCGTCGCCAGATTGTTGGATAAATTATCCTAGGTGGTCGGTGAGGTTAATCTGCCCGCTACAGGAAAACAAAACTGAGAGTATTAAAGATATTTATTCTGCAAAATAAAGAGAAAGATACCGTCATGCTTCAAAGCAGTGTTCTGATCAGTCTACCCCTATTACTGACGAAGAGGGCTTTATACCAAAGAGAGGTTGTGTGTCAGGTGTCATTTACAACTCTGATCCTCAGTCATATCCCTGGGTGTTCCCCCAAACAGTGATTTAACAGTCAAACTTCGGTCACAGACACAATCCTACTGTACCATAAAACAAACACACAACGCTCTTTTAAGTCCCTCTTGTCCTTATCCTTATCTCCACACAAGGTTAAGTGAAGGATGGAATGTGGTCTGGTTTTTCCAATACTACAACTGAAATGTTTTAGACAGTTTTTACACACAGACACACACAGACAATTTTTTTGTCTCTTTATATTAACTCTGAGTGACTCCTAAAAACCCATAGACAATGAGTTTTATAACTAAGTAACATACAAAAGGCTATTGTCCTGTATAAAACATGTAAAACCTCATTCAAATAGTTGATCATGTGCATTTTTCTCTCACAGCCTACATACGTGCAACTGCGGCTCTAGCGCATGCCACTGTGATTGCACTGACGTTTCACCTTCTGGACTTGATAGACCTGCTGGCTAATTTAAGGGTCTTATTGGCCCGACTTAATGGCCTTGTTGGCCGACTTGAAGGACCTGCTGGATGCGTTGCCAAGCCCGCTTTGCGCACTCAAAGTTGTACTGCCACTGCGGTCCAGGCCTTTTGCCCGTTCCTCCAAGCCTGGCTGTCTGTTTGGGCCCACGAGTTCTGTGGAGCCTCAGCCTTCCGAGGGGTCTGAGGGTTCCGTGGGCCCTGGGTGTTCTGACATCATTGCTCTCAGCAATGCCTTGAGGTGAGGCCAATCTTTTTACTCTTAAGCCCTCACCACATGTAGCTGTACTTGGCTATACAGCGAGCTAAACACTCTTGCAATAAGTACCCAGAGACAGGAGCGCACTTTTGGTATCGTTAATGAAAGCGGTGTAAAACTGTGGAACAGTAGAGAAATATGCAGATAAACGATCAATCTCTATGCAGATGTAGATAACGTGTTAATACGTTGTCATAGCTCCCACATTGTATACATACAACAATAACATGAATTATCTCACAAATTGTGCTTTCTCAAGGGCAGTGAAGAGGCTGATGGAAGAGATGTTAATCCGGGTCTGGGACATGATCAGATTGGCTGAGTGTGCCTTGATCTGTTTATGCCTGTTCTGATTTTACTATTATATTATTATACTATCATCCAAATGCTATGATGTTGCAATACTGACTGCGCGGGGGGCGCACCGGGAGGCAGAACAACCGTGTTTTGGTTGCATCTAAATTTTTTAGTATGGCTTTTAAGTTGGTTTTTAACTGTATTTCTGTGTTTGTATTGGAACTGATTTTTTTAATCTGGCTTTTAAATCAGTTTTGAAACTGTATTTCTGTATCAGGATTGGGTCTGAATTTTTGGGACACATCATCAGTAGTGGACCCCAGGACCATGGGGTGTTTGACCATTATCACTAGACACCCTCGCCTGAGGAAGGCCCTCCCGTGGTTGATCAAGCCTCGGAGTGTGTCCCATAGCCAATTGGAGTTCAATTTGGGTTATGCTCGATTGTGGGTAGGCAAAGAGTTTTGCTAAGCATTAATTTAGAATGATTTATGTTAAGAGTTTTGCTAAACATTAATTTTGAATGACCAATTTACTAATGCTTCATGCAATTATGCCATGTCAAGGTTGGTATGGTAAATTATAAAAAAAAAATAAAAGGTTACGTTTAATAGGTATGTATTTAGAGGTGTCTTGTGTTCCTACTTTGTGTCAGGGTCTTCTGTAGGTTCAGAATGAAGTTAGCTCCTCGGCACATCTGAATTTATGGGGCATAGCTCCACCCATTTTTTGGAATAAACTCCTTTTTTTTCTTTGTTTTCTTCCAATAAAAATCCTAATTGGTTTTAACCAATTGGGGATGGGGGGATGGGTTTTAACCAACTTCATCTTTCATTTTCATAAACGTCCTTTACTTACTCAACTTACTACGCCGGATCGAGCTGTACACTCTACCTTCATCCACTCCCTCATTTTCATGAGGGAAAGGAGGATAGAAAGAAGGAATGAATGAAAGATTGAAAGAAAGATTGAAAGAAAGATTGAAAGATTGAAGGAAAGAATGAAAGAAAGATTGAAAGAAAAATTGAAAGAAAGATTGAAAGAAAGATTGAAAGACTGAAGGAAAGAATGAAAGAAAGATGGAAAGAAAGATGGAAAGAAAGATTGACAGAAAGAAAGATTGAAAGAAATATTGAAAGAAAGATTGAAAGATTGAAAGAAAGAATGAAAGAAAGATTGAAAGATTGAAAGATTGAAAGATTGAAAGAAAGAATGAAAGAAAGACTGAAAGATTGAAAGAAAAATTGAAAGAAAGATTGAAAGATTGAAAGATTGAAAGAAAGATTGAAAGTTTGAAAGACAGATTGAAAGACTGAAAGAAAGATTGCAAGAAAGATTGAAAAAACAGAAAGATTTAAAGATAGAATAAAAGAAAGATTGAAAGAAAGATTGAAAAAAAAGAAAGATTGAAAGATTGAAAGAAATATTGAAAGACAGAAAGATTGAAAGAAACAATTAAAGAAAGATTGAAAGATTAAAATAAAGAATGAAAGAACGATTGAAAGAAAGATTGAAAGAAAGATTGAAAGAAAGATTGAATGAAAGATTGAAAGAAAGAATGAAACAAAGATTGAGATAAAGAACGAAAGAAAGACTGAAAGAAAGAATGACGGACAGAAAGATTGAAAGAAAGAATGAAAGAAAGATTGAAAAAAAGATTGAAAGACTGAAAGAAAGAATGAAAGAAAGATTGAAAGATTAAACAATTGAAAGAACGATTGCAAGAAAGATTGAAAAAAGAAAGATTGAAAGAAAGAATGAAAGACTGAAGGAAAGAATGAAAGAAAGATTGAAAGATTAAAAGAAAGAATGAAAGAAAGATTGAAAAATTGAAAGATTGAAAGAAAGACTAAAAGAAAGAAAGAACGATTGAAAGAAAGATTGAAAGAAAGAATGAAAGAAAGATTGAAAGAAACAATGAAAGAAAGATCGAAAGATTAAAAGAAAGAATGAAAGAAAGATTGAAAAATTGAAAGAATGAAAGAAAGACTAAAAGAAAGAAAGAACGATTGAAAGAAAGATTGAAAGAAAGAATGAAAGAATGAATGAAAGAAAGATTGAAAGATTAAACAATTGAAAGAAAGATTGCAAGAAAGATTGAAAAAAGAAAGATTGAAAAAAGAAAGATTGAAAGAAAGAATGAAAGAAAGATTAAAAGAAAGATGGAAAGAAAGTTTGAAAGAAAGAAAGATTGAAAGAGATAAAAGAAAGATTGAAAGAAATAATGAAAGAAAGATTGAACGATTGGAAGAAATATTGAAAGAGAAAAGTTGAAAGTAAGAAAGATTGAAAGAAAGAATGAAAGAAAGATTGAAAGATTGAAAGAAAGAATGAAAGAAAGATTGAAAGATTGAAATATTTAAAGAAAGAATGAAAGAAAGATTGAACGATTGAAAGAAAGATTGAAAGAAAGATTGAATGATTGAAATATTTAAAGAAAGATTGAAAGATTGAAAGAAAGAATGAAAGAACGATTGAAAGAAAGAATGAAAGAAAAATTGACTGATTGAAAGAAATATTGAAAAAAGATACATTGAAAGAAAGAATGAAAGAAAGATTGAAAGAAAGATGGAAAGAAAGATTGAAAGAAAGAAAGATTGAAAGAAATAATGAAAGAAAGATTGAACGATTGGAAGAAATATTGAAAGATAGAAAAATTGAAAGTAAGAAAGATTGAAAGAAAGAATGAAAGAAAGATTGAAAGATTGAAAGAAAGAATGAAAGAAAAATTGAAAATTGAAAGAAAGAATGAAAGAAAGATTGAAATATTGAAAGAAAGATTGAAATAAAGATTGAAAGTTTGAAAGAAAGATTGAAAGAAAGATTTAAAGAAAGAAAGATTGAAAGAAAGATTTAAAGAAAGATTGAAAGATTGAAAGAAAGATTGAAAGAAAGAATGAAAGAAAGATTGAAAGATTGAAAGATTGAAATAAAGAATGAAAGAAAGATTGAAAGATTGAAAGATTGAAATAAAGAATGAAAGTTTGAAAGAAAGATTGAAAGAATAACAAAAGAAAGATTGAAAGATTGGAAGAAATATTGAAAGATAGAAAAATTGAAAGTAAGAAAGATTGAAAGAAAGAATTAAAGAAAGATTGAAAGAAAGAATGAAAAAAAGATTGAAATATTGAAAGAAAATATTGAAATAAAGATTGAAAGTTTGAAAGAAAGATTGAAAGAAAGATTTAAAGAAAGAAAGATTGAAAGAAATATTGAAAGAAAGATTGAAAGATTGAAAGAAAGATTGAAAGAAAGAATGAAAGAAAGATTGAAAGATTGAAATAAAGAATGAAAGTTTGAAAGAAAGATTGAAAGAAAGATTTAAAAAAAGAAAGATTGAAAGTAAGAAAGATTGAAAGACATATTGAAAGAAAGATTGAAAGATTGAAAGAAAGATTGAAAGAAAGATTTAAAGAAAGATTGTAAGACTGAAGGAAAGAATGAAAGAAAGATTGAAAGAAAGAAAGATTGAAAGATTGAATGATTGAAAGATTGAATGATTGAAAGATTGAAAGAAAGATTGAAAGAAAGATTGAATGACTGAAAGATTGAAAGAAATATTGAAAGTTTGAAAGAAAGATTGAAAGACTAAAAGATAGATTGAAAGATTGAAGATTGAAAGATTGAAAGAAAGATTGAAAGAAAGATTGAACGACTGAAAGATTGAAAGAAAGATTGAAAGTTTGAAAGAAAGATTGAAAGACTGAAAGAAATAATGAAAGAAAGATTGAAAGAAAGAATGAAAGAAATATAGAAAGAAAGATGGAAAGAAAGATTGAAAGAAAGAAAGATTGAAAGAAATATTGAAAGTTTGAAAGAAAGATTGAAAGACTGAAAGATAGATTGAAAGATTGAAGATTGAAAGATTGAAAGAAAGATTGAAAGAAAGATTGAACGACTGAAAGATTGAAAGTTTGAAAGAAAGATTGAAAGACTGAAAGAAATAATGAAAGAAAGATTGAAAGAAAGAATGAAAGAAATATTGAAAGAAAGATGGAAAGAAAGATTGAAAGAAAGAAAGATTGAAAGAAATAATAAAAGAAAGATTGAACGATTGGAAGAAATATTGAAAGTAAGATTGAAAGTTTGAAAGAAAGATTGAAAGAAAAATTGAAAGAAAGATTGAAAGACTGAAGGAAAGAATGAGTGAAAGATTGAAAGAAAGATTAAAAGAAAAAAAGATTGAAAGTATTAAAGACTGAAAAAACCTACCCTACGGCCGACCACCGTAGGGTAGGTTTTTATCAGCAGATTAATTGAAAATGGATAGTTAGGTGCAGGCAAAGGCCAAAGGTCAGGGTTTACCACCATACTACTCTTCCCCCGCGTGAATACATTGCACTTTTTCTTTGTTACAAAGCATATCAGGAGACTTACTAAGCCCTGTGTGAGCCCTTGTTTGTTTTCTTGTGCCATCTGCTCCTTTTTATTTTATAATAAATAATTGTAATTTTTTATCTACCTTTTGTACAGTGGGTGTAGGTTTATTCCCCGTTCGATTAAGTTTGGAAGAAAATATTATACTGTCAAAACCATCAAATTAAATAACAATTGATTCTGTGCTCTCTTTTAAAGTATATGTGGTATTTGTCATACTTATCTGGAAATCAATTGATGAACCGGTATTTAAGTCGAAAATGATCTGCATAATATGCTCAAATTTACTACATTTACTTACAGCGTGCTTAGGTAGAAAAATAATCTTTACTTTCCAATTTTTGATATGTTTAAGTGGTGTTGGCCTGAGGCCTGATTTCTTAAATTGGTTGTATATCCTTTCAAATTAATAATTATACTTTTGGAAGGTTTATATTTTTCAATCAGAATCTGACCTATTGATTAAAAAAAGTGTTCAGTGTCAAAGTTTGCATGTCAATAGACCATAACATGGTGGGTCCCCTGTGTAATCAAAAAGTCAGGTGGGGTTCCCATGAGGCTCAAAAATTCAGGTCTAAAATCTTTTTGAGGGTTATCATTTTTTAAAGTAGTTTTTGTATCATCAAAAAATGATCCGTGATTTATGTACTCAACACTAAACATTTTACGAGACACAAGGACGCGTTAGCATGGGCTATGCCACGTGAAAACCCCAGCATGCAATGGGGGGCGTACCTTCGTATTCCTGTCTATTATTTGTCCGCATTTTGTTAATTGTTTATATTCTTGTTATTTACATTTACATTTACATTTAGTCATTTAGCAGATGCTTTTATCCAAAGCGACTTACAAGGGAGAATAACATTCAAGCTACAGCTATTTCTCTACATTCTGCTGGTACTTGTAGAGTTAATTGACTAACCGATATGATGGTCTATAGACCAATCAATAGAAAAAATAGTTTCACCTTTACAGCCAGCAGTAAGGTTTTTGGATGCTTTAAATTGCAGTACACTTGTTCTAGAAAATGATCAGTTTCTAAGTTATGGAGCCATTTCAAAATGTTATTGTCGAATTAGTGTCTTGTGCTGTTCTTATTTATCTATTGTGCCTCAACACTTTTAGAAGCCTCGTGGAAAGTCAGTAGTATTTATTTTGGGTTTTTGTCTGTTAAGAAACAGGTGATCACCAGAAAGTGCGCCTGTAGCCAATTTCCACCGTGACTGGACGAAGCCACAAGCTGGTCATTACAGCAGAGTCTCCAGATAAGAAGGTATTTTTGTTTGATTATTTATGAACAATACTTGAAGACAAAAGTTGTGATTTTCATGAAAAAAAAAGACTTTCTATGTTTCTAGTTTGTATTTCTTGTTGGTGACTCCCATCTACGGAGCATTGTGGATGGATTTGTGAAGATGCCAGGGGACCGAGGTACTGAATGCTTTTTTGTCTCGGAGACCTGACGCAGTTTGTGTTGTAGCCCCTAGCAGCGACTTGACGGCCAGCAGGACCATCGACGAGGCAGCAGTAGACTTTCGCAGCCTCCTGGTCAGTGTCTGCAGTCGCTGGCCAAAGTTACGCTTCATGTTTAGTACATTTTTGGTAGTATTGGTACTATTAATACTTTTGCTTTGTGAGCTCTGCAGAACATATTTTACATTTTGAAAACAAATGTACTGTAATAAACACCTTTTTTTTTGTGTGTGTTTGTATAGGTGTTTGTCCTGGACTTCCTTCCGCGTCTGACTATTTGCTCCGTGAGGAATACCATCCTGTGGCGGCATGCATGGGAAGCATATTTTAATTTTAGTACAGTTAAATGTATAACGGAGTATATATTTTTAGACAAACCAATTCAATAAATATTTCTAATGAACAAAGTTGACATCTATGTATGCATATTTCTATTCGTCCTAATCGTTGTTTTAAGGCATCAAGTACTTTTCTGCAGCCAACCACTTCCCATTGAACCACCCAGAGCTGTGAAGCAGAGATGGTGTAAGTACAATTGTACAATTTGTTGTCATGTCACGTGATGGCTATTTTATGAATAACTTTGCTATGTTGTGAAACCATGGCCCTGTGACATTGCTGTGAAATGCTGCTTATCGCCAACTGGAGACAACAGCGCCGCCAACAGCACGAAAGTCAAAGGTTTCTCCCGGCAGGTCACTTCCAACATTCTCTCCAAAAGTGGTTGTGAAGGGAGAGCTCATCGTGCCTCATCCTTCACCTAACCCTTTTGAGTGGAGACTGGTTGGAAGGGGCAGAAAGATAATCGGTTGCACACTGTTATTGTTGGGGTAAGACCCTCTGGAAACTGTGATAGTCTCTGATATTCACTCAAAGTGTACCGATTTTCATTAAACAATTTTAATATGTTTGTTATGAAACATATGGACATTAACACACACACACACACACACACACACACATGTCTAACACACTTTAATTAACTGAACAACTTACCAGTGAGCGCTCCGGGCTACAGTTGATTCTGCTGTCGGCTCCCCTCAACCGTCCTCTATTGTTTTGTATCCAGGAGATTTTCTGCAGTTTGTTGGTTTTTTTATTCTCTTTTTAGTTAGTAGTTTAGTTTAGTTTAGTTTAGTAGTTAGTGCTTTTAGTTGGCCTTTTGTCAAGACATTGTCTTAAATCGACATTTTGCTCTATGATTTCACAGGTGGACACAACACCAGTAGCGTCGCCGGAATGATCCATCCCGTTATCAACTTGTTCCATCGCATCTTTCTAGCGCTGTCCAGTGTGGAGAATTTTATATTGTTTTTATATCAACAATTGTATATCAATTTTATATCAAGAAAATTTTGCTTTGCTTACATGGGAAAGCCACGGTGGGACATTGGCAGAAAGCTACTGCCTCCAAGAGGACACTGGGAACGGAGCAGGTTTGCTTTGTTCGTTGTTTTTCTTCTTTTTTCAATGACATTTTTGATAGTAGTACTTCATTTTAGTTTTATTTTGTCCATGCATTCCATTCTCTTGCTTTTTTTTAGGGGAAGGCAGCACCAACCGTTGTGGAGGTGTCTTCAAAGCCACACCTGCCAGTGATGTGCCAGTTCTTGTGAAGGAATAGCAGCGCTCTCAAACATTTGTCAAAGGTCAGAGTGATGCTGCTCCTTATTATCCTGATATGGAGAGTGCTACAGTGTTTTCTGATGTTGCAGCAGAGCTTGACGCTAGCAGTTCTGTCATGGGAACAATTGATGTCACTTCTATCAGCGGAACAGGTGATAGCTGAGAACATTTTTTAACAAAGAAAAACGTAGAACACTTTCAGTGCCGGGAAAGCATACGTTGAGTGTTTACACAAATGGTCCTTTTACGATCTAGAAAAACTGAGATAACGACTAAAACTTTCGTGACAGTGATATACAGGAATGTAAGATCTCCTGTGAAAGAGTCGGGCGTCACCAAACAAACATATGCCTCAGCATTCAGACATCACTTGGTGGTAGAATTATATCATTCATTAACATTGATCATCATTTTTCTCTCACACTCCCTTCTGTTGTTCCCAGTGGAATGATACAAAAGGAAAATGCAATAATGCTTAAGTATTGTATTACTGCATGTGAGGTGGCCAACACTACCTCCCAAGGTCCAGTCCACCTTGGCTCAGGCCACTTCTGTCTCTTAACAACAGAATAATATTATCACAATGTCTAATATGTAGGAGATAATAGGCGGCCATTTTGACACGCCCATGCATGGCACCACTAGAATATCAAATGACACACTGGGACTGACGAGTGTGCAAAGATTTGTGAATTTCCAAGTATCTTTTGGAACATGAAATTGTACGTGTTGCCACGCCCACACCGTGTGCCAAAATATATATGTATTTTAATAAGTTTTAGCTGTGAAGGTGTCTTGTAGACACTCGTCAAGTTTGAAGTCGATCCGATAAATCGCCAAGGAGGAGTTTCGCGAAAGTACAAAGCATAAATATGACTAAAAAGTCAGGAAAAATCAAAATGGCCGACTTCCTGTTGGGTTTCCGTCATGGCGGAAATATATATTTTTTCCAAGTCTAGAGAGGTTACAAATGTGTACCGAATTTTGGGAGTTTACGTGGAAAAAGGTGAATAGGTCAGAAAATTATTATTTTATTTTCTAGGGTGGCGTGGCAACACGTAAAATTTCATGTTCCAAAGATACTAATTCACGAAACTTTGCGCACTTGTTGGTCCCAGTGTGGCAATTGATATTGTATGAGTTGCCTGCATGGGCGTGGCAAAATGGCCCGACACACCCTGTTGAAAATTTCAAAACATCAAACCTATTCACTTTTTACCATGAAATTAACAAAATTTGGGACACTTTTGTAACTTCTTGGATTAAATGTGTAATTTTAGTCACTTTCCGTTCATTTTCTCGCTTTGTACTTTCGTAAACTCCTCCGAGGCCATTTATCTGGCTTCAAACTTGGCGAGTGTCTACAAGACACCTTCACGATTAAAAGATATTAAAAAAAATAATAATTGTCACACGATGTGGCCGTGGCAAAGCGTTGGATTTCGTGTTCCAAAAAAAGCTGTGTTTTTGTAATATTTTATCCACTTTTTATGCTTTGTACTTTCGTGAACTTCTCCTGGGGGATTTTTTGGATTGAGACTCATTGGGGATTAAAAGTTATTAAAACATTTTTTTTTCGTCACGATGCGGGTGTGGCAACGCGTTGAATTTTATGTTAAAAAAAACAGTTTACGTGACTTTTGGGGCCTTGAGAAACTACAAAATTATTGCAAAACTTTGCACACTCTTCAGTCCCAGTGTGGCATTTAATATTCTATGGGTCCTATACATGGGCGTGTCAAAATGATCAACTAGATGCAGTTATCGTGGATGAGGATGTCGGGGTCCTGGTGCTGGGGAAAGGAGGCCCATACCTATAGCAACATAGGTGTCGCCACATTCCTTCTGTCTCAATGCCATGTACGCTTGTATTTCTGGTTTTCCCAACGCAGTCATGATGCATTTTTCACTAGAGTACAAATGCATGGTATACAACAACATCCACATACAATTAACAGAGCAGCAATGATAGCAACGTTGATTATGCATGATAAAATGAGGCCTTTTCATTTGGAAAACATAGAGTCCAACCAACCAGTGATGTGATCATCCATTCCTGCATTTTCTTTTAGTTCTACGCTCCGTGAGTGGAGTAGCAATTCCTCCTACTGGTTCCTGTGTTTATAAGCACATTACTCCATGCCCCACAATCAATATGGGTACCTTAAACCTCGTCCAGCCACCAGTCACTTGTTAGTCTAGGGTTGGTGGACCACGCATATTTCTCATTCCACTGGTACTGCTCCTACCCGGTGGAATCACACTTTATTATGGAACAGAAATCAACATTGAATGCCAGGATTTGTCCTTCATAGGCATAAATGACAAGAACTGTTTCTTTCATTCGGCCCCACTCTTTGACCTTTGTCATATACTGGTCATACGATAATTGGGGTCCCACTTGGTAAGAATATGTATACTGTGTAGGGTCCAGGACTTCTCCTAGGGTAAACAAAAAAAATATTATTTTTTTTTTACATGGTTAATTACAGAATGCTTACGTCTTTCAGCTGGATCCTTGTTTCTGTGAGAGTTCTTGCGGGTGGGGTGACAGGGGCGCAGTGGGAGAGGTGGTGACAGGGAGCACCAGTTTTATTTTTGAGCTTTACTGCATGTGAGGTGGCCAACACTACCTCCCAAGGTCCAGTCCACCTTGGCTCAGGCCACTTCTGTTTGTGGACCTTGATGTGGACCCAGTCTCCGGGGCTGACCACCAGGGTGTGGGGCAGTCTGGGGCAGTGTTCTTGACCTGTGAATACAAAACTCGAGATACTGCGGTTAGTGCTTTGACATATTCAGGTAAACCTTCCTGGAAATCATCAAAAGCGGGTGATTTAGCTGGTAGGTTGTGAGGACCTGGCATGGGGCGGCCTGTTAATATCTTGTGTGGGCTAAGATGTGTTTGACTATGGGGAGAGGTCTCGCATGGACATTAATGCTAGGGGTAGGGCATCTACCCACGTTAGTTTAGTCGTTTTTGTGATGTTCTGTAGAGACATACTGAGTTTCTGTTTTGTCTCTATCAGCACCTTGGCCATTTTTTCTTTCAACGTCTGGTTTGCACTTTCAACTAGGCCTTTTGACTGGGGGTGATAGACTGAACCAGATCTATGGGAGATACCTAATGCCTGTTCTACCTGGCTGAGTTTTTTATCGCTGGTAAAATGAGATCCATTGTCCGAGCAGATAACTGTGGGGTAACCCCACCGAGGAATGCGTTTTTTCCATAACCATTTAATCACAGATACTGCATCCTCTCTTTTGCAAGGGACTGCTTCTACCCATTTGGAGAATCGATCTACCATCACGAGTAGGTATCTGTACCCTTGTACTCTGTTGTCCCTGCCCATGCCGGTGTAATCTATGCATATTTCTCTGAAGGGGTAGGGGGGCACTGAGAATGTTCCCAAAGGTCTTTGGTAGACTGTCTTCTTATTTAGCTCGTGACAGACGACGCATTCTGCAATATGGTTGGCCACCATTTCCTCCAGGTAGGGATGCCACCAGTCCTGTTTGAGCCTGTTGGTGGTTCTTTTGGGTCCTTCATGAGTCTGTCCATGTGCATCCTTGATGAGGTAGACCAGGAGTGCGGCTGGTGCTACTGGGCGCCCATCGTGGCTTCTCCATAGGCCGCTGGTGCATGTGGCTCCTTTCTTCTGCCACTGCGAGTGTTCGTTCCATTTCGCTTCTTTCTGCACTTCTTTCAGATGTTCCTCTGACAAATTGAGGGCGTTGTCTTCAGTAAATACAATCATCATTGCTGCGCTTTCTTTTAGGTTCCCTCCTGCTTCTTTTGCTGCTGTGTCGGCTGCGTTTGAATTTCCTTTGGAGTGTCCTTTGCATTTGATGATCTGGATTTTTCGGGGGAGATGTATAGCTTCCAGGAGGGCGAGTATGAGGTCTTTGTGTTTTACCGGGGCTCCTGCTGACGTTTGGAGTCCTCTTTTCATCCATATGGCTACATCCACGTGAGCTGCAGCGTGTGCGTATGCTGAGTCGGTGAATATGTTTGCATTTTTGTTTTTTGAGATTTTTAATGCTTTCACCGAGGCGTCGAGTTCTGCTTTTTGTGCTGATGCTGGTTGTTCTATCATCCCACTTCTTAGGGTGACGTGGTGTCCATTAATTTGTTGAATGGCTGCGTATGATGCTCTATTTCCCTCTTCTTCTTTGAAACAACAACCATCTATAAACAGGACAATTTCTGCATCGGGGTCAGATGTTCCATCCAAGTCTGTGCGGCCCTTTGCTTCCAGTTTCATGAGCTGTACGCAGTCATGGGTGCCATCTGCATACTGTAGTCCGCCGGCCAAGTTGATTCCATCGGCTGTGTACAAGACATTGTCTCTTTCCAGGGTGACATGCAAGCGCATCTTGTGTTTTGGTGTGGTAAAGGTGAAATCCGTTTGATCGAGGTAGGATTTGACTCCATGAGTGGTATGCACGATGGTGGGGTGGTAGAAAGTAATGTGGTCGGTTCTCGTAGGGCGTGTGCGATGGCAGCCGTGTGTCGTCCACATCCGGAGAGTCCATGTTCCACTGTGTCGAGTTTGCAACTGTGGTGAGCCAGGATCGCGCGCTCACCGTGTCGAGGCTGCCAGAGCACAGCTTGACAATTCCGTGCTTTTCAGTAACGTCCAAATGGAACGAGGAAGAGATGTCTGGGGTGCATAGGTGTTCGGCCTTCCCCATGAGTTGTTTCAATCTTATGAACGCTTCCTCCGCACTTGTGGTCCAGTTGAGTGGTGCCTTGACGTTCCGATGGCCAGCTTCCGCAATGGGTTCGCGTGGGGGAACAGTGTGGTCCACATAATCAGCTATGTGGTGTCTGCTATAGCCAGTGAGTCCCAGGAATGCTAGCATTTGCTGCACGGTGGTGGGTTTAGGGTACTGGAGCATTGCCTGTTGTCTTTCCGGGTTGATGTATCTCTTATCTCCCGTGATCCTTTTTCCCAGGAATACCACTTCTGTGCGGCAGACCTGTGCTTTTTCCTTCCTGATTTTGTAGCCACATTTTGCGATGCGCCGTAGCAGGGATTTGGTGGCCGTGAGGCAATTTTCTACTGTGGTGATGTCCATGAGGATGTCGTCGACATACTGGATGAGTAGGAGTTCCTTGAGATCTGCCTTCAGGCAGGCGTTGAATATGGTTGGCGTGCATGTGAATCCTCGTAGCATTCTTGTGTAGGTCTAAGAGCATTTTTTAAATGTGAATGCAAACATATCTTGACTTTCTTTGGCCAAGGGGAGGCCAAAAAATGCGTTGGCCAGGTCGATGACGGTGAAAAATTGATGACTCGGGGAGCCTGCATGCAGGGCGACATGGGGGTTGGGCACTTTTTCAGTAATGGGTTGGACCACCTGGTTGATACGTCGCAGATCGTGGACCAGGCGCCATGAGTGTCCTCCAGCCTTGGGTACTGGTAGAATTTGTGTGTTCCACGGTGAATCCGCTGGTCGTAGAACTCCTGCTTGTAAGAGGCCTTCAATGGTGGAGGCTATTCGAGCAGCTGCCTCGGGCTTGACCTTGTACTGACCTTGCCAAATGGGCACAGCGTGGGCTTTCACTTTGATGTGTATATTGTGGTGTGGTGTGCAGCCAACGTGATAGGGGCCGGTGGTCCAGAGGGTTGGCGGTAGTTGGGCGAACATTTCTGCTGCCAGGGGGTGTTCTTCGATGCTTCCTTGATAAGTTCTTTCCAGGACATTTCTTTCATATATGCCTTGTTCGTAGCTGTTGTGTCCTATTCTCCAAACCGATTTGTCTGGCGTGTGTTGCAACAGGGGGTTCGTTGTGGGGACCCAGGTGGGTTGGCGAGGGCTCTTTTGACCATGGGGCCCAATTGTTTGGCTGCATGGTTGGCTTCTACGGCTAGGGTCACATGTGGAACTGCGGTGTCGTGAAGTAGATACCAGGATTGTTGGTCTGGTGTCAGGCGGACCGCTGCTGCAACTCCTTCATGGCCCAGATAGAAGTCTGTTGTCTGGAGTCGTTCTTGTCGTCCCTCCTTTTTCGCTTCCCAGCCTTCGTCATAGATGTCATCACGGTGGCGTGTGAAACAGAGAGTGCAGTGTACAGGTCCAGCATCGACTTTTTCCAGAGTTGGTAGGTTTACAAAATGCCACCAGCCGGTGAGTGTGGGGTCGGGGGTGGTATCAGGAGTTCCACCTTAGACGAGTATACGTTCGAGGGGTATTAGCTCTTCTTTTGGCTCAGAGAAACTAACTTCCAGACCGTGGAGGTTACATATCACAGATGCCCCTGTTCTTCGGAGAAGGTCCCTTCCCATTAGGTTGGTGGGGCAGCTTGGTGAGTAGAGGTATTGGTGTCTGACTTTGTGAGGACCTATCTTGGTAGGGAGGGGTGCGGTGAAGGACTTGTGTCGTCCCAGAGAATCCAACAGTCCGTAATTTCCGAGTGGATAGTTGTATGTAGTACGTAGTATGTTGCCGGCCAGGTTCTTCAAGCAAGACACGTGACAGTGACAGTGACAGTAATTCCTTGGAGTGACAGTGATTCCTTGGATTGTACATGGCACTACTGGTTCGGCATTTATTTTTGTCTGTACCACCACTTCCATGTCCCCTGGGCGCCTCTATGCTCCATGCCATGGCGGGGTGTCCATGCGGGGTCCTCCCTTTCCTCTCGAGGAAGCTCCTCTTCCTCTCTGAGGGGGGCGGTAGGATCCTCTATATAATTGCTGGGGTTGTTGGTTCTGGGGGCATTCCCTTGCCCAGTGGTCACTTTGGCCACAGATGAAACATCCTGTAGTTTTCTCGGGTCCTCCCCATCCTCTAGAGGATTGGAATTGTCCTCTCCCTCTCAGTTGCTGCCATTGGGGGGGGCCTTGGGGGTATGAGGGTGCGGGGGCCCCTGGATACTGCCGCTGGGGATATTCATAGGGAGTCCAGGCCTGCTGCCATTGGGGTAGGTGCTGGGCTGGTGGGTAGGCGGGGGTTACAGTTAGGGGCTGTGGTCCTGTCCATTGTAGTGGCGCGGTTTGGGGCGGGGCCTGTGCTTCAGGGGTGGTGACTACTGCTTGCACAGTTGCTTTCTTCTTTTTGTCCGTATTGACTTCATCTTCCAGTTTTTTTACCTGCATTTTTAGTAGTCTGGTTTGTATGGAATCTTTCTCCAGGAATTCGTCTTCTTGCTTTTTGATGTGTCTTTCCAGGTGATGGATGAGATGGCTCTCCCACTGTCTCTCGGTCATGTCTGACAGTCAAACTGTGTCTGCGAGCTACAGCCTGACATCTCCTGGGAGGCCATTTTGGCATTTGGCATCTGCATGTACATGGGGAGACCCACTAGGCAGGGGTCATGACGTTCTACAGTGCTATCACTCCAGAGCTCCTTTGCTCATGTGAGATAGGCGTGTGGTTCTTCCCCATTTTTAAATCTCAGGCCTGCCAGGGCCACTGTGTTGCGTCTGGTCGGCCAGGTTTCTCTCATGGCTGTCCATATGTCATTCCGCATGTGGTCGAATGGGTGCTCGTGTGCCATGGTGAGGGTTCTAACTTCTCTTTCCAGGGAGGTCAGGGTGATGTTTCCTGCTGTGGCGCGGAGAATGGCTCGCACATCTCTTAGGGCTAGTGTGTCAGCCGCTGTGTGGTTTTCGAAGATTCGGATCCATGCTGCAGCTCCTTTGTCCAACGCTGATAGGTTGCCTTTGAGGGCCTGCATGTCGCGGTGGTACCAGGGAACAAATGTTTCTCTTTTGGCGGACTGCTTTTGTTCCTCCTCTCGTTGTCTAATTTTCGAGCGGGTAACTATCCCTATTGCTGACGATCTTCTGGCCTGGCTTTTGGATGATGCTATAAGGGTTCCTTTTCTTCTGTTGTCGTTTGTGTACTCTCCCCGGGAGCTGCCACTGTTTTTGAATGACCACTTTTTTGTCTTAGTCTCGTGGTCTGACATGGGTTCTTCTTCCCAGGAGCGGAGGGGGGTGGGGTGTCTTTGTTTTGTTTTCTTAAAGGTGTATTTGGGGACTACAGGGGTAGGTGAAGGTGTGGGCTGGCTTCGGGTCTTTTGTTTTTCTTTGGGTTGTTGTTTGGCTGTAGCGTCTGCAGGAGGTGCTATGAGATGAACATGGGTTGTGTTGGCATCCTCTGGTAGTGGGCCACATTGTCCAGTCAGTGTGACAGTTGCGTGGCTAACCCTTGTGGTACATTTCTTTTTCCTTTCTTGATGTCTTTTTGTGGTTTTTAGGACTGGCAAGTGCATTCGTCGTCCTCTGTATTAGAGGAGAGAAACTCTTTGTGTCTGTTTGATCGTTAGGGGGCGATGTCTGATCATTGTCCTTGTTCTCACTGTCAGATGGCTTTGGGGAGGGCTGTACTCGGAAATGGATTTGGATCGGGCCTTCCATTACTAATACGGGTGCTTGTATTTCTGGCGGGGGTGGGGTGGCTATTTTCTGGTTGCTCAGCACAGGGGGCGCTGTTGCTTCAGGTGTGTGCTCGGTCTTAGGGTTGTACGGAGAGGGGGGGTGCCGATGTGTTTCTTCATCGGCCAGCAGGGAGGGGTAGAGGGATGGGGTGGTGTGTGGTTGGAGTGGGGTGTGACCTTGGGGGATGGGTTCGGGGAGGGGTGGTAACTTGTCTTCTTGTGGGGGGTAGGGTTCCTTCTGGGCTTCTACCACTGCCTTGGTTGCGGCATTTCTGATTTTATTGCGACGTTCGACAATCATTTCCGCTCGAATCCATGCCGTCATTATGTGCTGAACCAGCGCCCATTGTGCACGCTGCTTGTTTAACTTGCGCTTTCAAGCCCCCATTAATCCAGGGTTGTTTTTTGCATCCACTCCTGCTTCAGCCAGCAGTCTTTTTTCTTCCTCTATCACCTTGGTGCGGTTTTCTGCTGTCGGGGTAGTGTCTTTCGACCACCACCCTGCTTTGATCCATTTTTGTTCATATTTATGGAATTTCCAAGTTTCTCAAGCATGGAACTTTGGCTCTGTTCTGTTCTTGAGCTCAGCTACAGCTTCAATACGAATCTCACTGGTGCCGGGTCTGGGGGATGGGGTCTTTTCCATTATGTTTTTGAATGGCAGGAGAACAAAAGACATGGGAAGAAGTGGGAGGGGGAAACCTCAAATGTTCGGATCTCAATGTGTTTCTGGTGCAGCTACGCCACTAGTGGTCTTTTAGGTTATTACAGGTCAACTTTTTTTTTTTATTTGTATTTTTGTTTTATATATTGCCCTTTTATCTAGGGCAATTTGAGGAGGTTGTTCATACACATACACACACAAAACCTCTATCACACATGCACAGACTCTATCAAACACACACTCTCTTAAACACAAAGACTGTCTCAAACACACACACGCCCGCGGTCTCTCTCACATTCACACACACGCATGGTACCTCTCTTTCCACACACACAAGGTACCTCGTTGCGCACACTCTCACTCACACAGCCGGCAATACAATTTTACGCTAAGTCACGTGAATTGGGCCTTTAACCCTTTAATATTTGGTTTCTCTAAGAACCGGGCCTTTAACCCCTAAATGCTTGGCTTCCTTTTTACTTTAAAAATGATTCCGGGCCTTTCACCCTTAAATGAAATTACCGACTATCGACTACCCTTCTGAAGGCTGAGTTTAACATTTTTCATCGCCAGACATCACTTAGTTTAGGCATTTCGGAGGTCTTTTCAACAACCGGGCCTAAACGGGATTCGGAATTACTTCACGAGTTAAACATTGTTCATCACCAAAACGTCGCTCAGTTTAGGCATACTGGATGTATTCTCTACACACGGGCCCAAACGTTACGTGGAATTACTACGCAATTTAAACACACAGCCGCTTCGAAGGGGGGTTTCCTAACCCGTTCCCTTAACTTACCTTACTACCGTTCTCATCAAACAATCCAATTTCTCCTCTCCACAATATTTAACAATTATTATTCATGCATCATTCAACAATACATCCCCAAAACCACAAAGTTGTTCGTCCAGCCTTAAACAGTACAACACTTCCACCTAAAATATTCCTATCTAATCTATGCAGACTTCATGAAATGGCTCTGCTCACCTTTTAGCGGGTACCCATGGAAGTATCGCAACCGTTCAGGCTTTCGGAACTCCTCTGCAGTCTTGTAATGGGATCACGTCGGGGTCACCAATTTGTCGTGTTCAAAATTTCCAAATCCGGAATGATGGGATGAAACTGGAACTTTGAGCTACGGAGAGTTTATAGGACGGTTTGAGAATCTACCAAAAAATAAAAAACGTTTTACGTCGACGTGGTTAGTCCTAAGCTGCGTGTCTCATCTAGCATACATTTCACCAAGGAGTCTGCAGAAACTTTGTTTCCTCGTCACTTTGTTACAAATGACAGACCCCCCTTTGCGAGGCGGTCCCGCCTTTGTTATTTCCCATCTCCCGAGTATCTAGTTTCAGACTCCCCGCTGTGTGTGCGCCAGATTAACCGTTTCAGTGCCGGTTTCTAACTGGTTGCGTAGTTACACCCAGTGTCTTTAGACATGTTTTAATTTTGGCTCTGACTGATCAATAAAACTGTATTTCATAATTACCCACCATATGAATGATAGTAATGTACATGAATAAATTTATGTAATGTATACTGTAGTATACACACATATAGTTTTGCTATCGAGGATTAGTTCAATCTGTAATGTTATAGTTATAGTAGTATAGTTATATGTAGTACGTAATAGTTATAGTATATGTATATATATATATATTTTTTTTTTTCTCACAAAACCCAACAGGAAGTCGGCCATTTTTAATTTTCCTGACTTTTTAGTCGTATTTATGTTTTGTACTTTAGCGAAACTCCTCCTTGGCGATTTATCGGATCGGCTTCAAACTTGACGAGTGTCTACAAGACACCTTCACAGCTTAACATTATCAAAATATATATATTTTTTGGCACACGGTGTGGGCGTGGCAACACGTTAAATTTCATGTTCCAAAAGATACTTGGAAATTCACGAAACTTTGTGCAATCGTCAGTCCCAGTGTGGCAATTTATATTCTATGGGTTCCGTGCTTGGGCATGGCAAAATGACCGGACACGCCCTGTTGAAAATTTCAAAACATCAAACCTATTCACTTTTTAACATGAAATTGGGTATATTAATGTAACATCACTAGACTCAAAAAAAATTATATTGCCGCCATGACCGACACCCAACCAACAGGAAGGTGGCCATATTGGATTTAATGTGCGCAAACTCCTAGGGGATTCATCAGATCGACTTCAAAGTTCGCGAGTGTCTACAAGACACTTTGGGGATTAAATTTATTAAAACATTGGGTTTTCGTCACACAATGTGGGCATGGCACTGTGTTGAATTGAAGTGTTAACCTGACCTTTGGGGCCTTAAGAAACTCGAAAAATAACAAAACTTTACACACTCAAGATCAAACCTATTCACTTTTTTAGTATCTCCTCCGAGATCTGCATAGAATTCCGGCAGGTTTTCCTCTTGTCTTTCTCCTCCGTCGGCGTATTGGTAAACACAGTGGCGGCAGGACAAAGAGATCTTAGTACGTACTCCGGTAAGTTGCGAAAAAGTCCGTATGAGGTGTCGAACAGACGTCCAGGAGTGCTTGTCGTTCATATTGTAATAGCGACAGTGCACTGCATGCAAAAATAAGAACAATACAAATAGTAATAAACACAAAACTAAGAGTTGAATGCAGAGCCGGTGTGTCCATACTACGGCGCACCCGGAAGTTAGTCCGGGTTAACTCATAAGTTAGCTAGCTTCCTCTGCTGAACCAATATTTTACTAAAATGACTTTTACAACTCTCTTTGCTCCAACTTCCATCCTTAACAAAGAATCCCAAATGCATCATTTGCTAACTTTCCCACTTTCATTGTCTTTCACATCAACTTCCATAATCATTTCAGCCTGTCAACTAACTTTACAGCTCTCTCGCCTTGTTATATTTTTTTCAAATAAATTTAAAGCCTTACAGTATCCTTTCCAGAAATCCTACCAGATATTTAGATTATAACGCTACTTTTAAACCAAGGACTCCTGTGGGAAACTAGTTTGACATGTTGTGTACAACACACATACTATGCTTACTGTATCTCACATTTATACATTTGCTTGTTTTTAATCGCGATTTTCATCAGCCATGTAGCTAAACATACCCCGAGACACTGATAAAATGTCTCCGAACTCATCTCATCCATACGTGCTCCAGAGTGATCCATCGGCCAGGCGGTCACACGCCTCAAACACCATTTCAATCACCCAAGGATTCATTCATTCAACGCTTTTGCTAGGATGGGTCAAGAATAATCTATAATAATCATGTATTTAATAATGTCGATTTTATTATTGGATAACATAAAGCAAATAAACAGACAAAAACCACGATTCTCTTGATCAATGCAAAATTGGCTACTTCATAAGTAAGGCATACATTTTTAATGTACAACACATCTCTGAGTACTTAAAAAAGCCCTCTATATAATACATTTCTCTTTATTCTTCTTCATAATATTGTTCTTATACTGTAGCTAACCAATAATAAATGAAATACTTTTTACCATTAATGCAACTTCTGGTGCTCCTTCGTTTTGCTGATGGCCTTCTAGTCTGGATCATACGTTGTGAGGTTAAGCTTAATGCAGGCGTTGAGGCTTCCATCAGTTAAACTTAAGCGTAGGATGGTCTTAATGTTTCTCAGATGCGAGAAAGACTGCTCACATGCATTTGTAAAGCCAAACATGGTCAATACGGCATTACTCACACGCTGCATTGTGTGCTGTGTGACGGGACGCTCGTTCCAAGTTTTAAGAATCAGCTGGTCTTCAGTTTCAAGTTCAAGTTCAAGTTCAAGAGATTATTTGTCACATACATATTGAAGTTTTTTCGACTTCTGTCCACTTTTGTTCAGCTGATTGGTCCGACTCGAGGCAGGGAGTTTTCTTAATGTTTGTCTGTCTTACAGAGGGGATCGGCGCATGGGCTCGTAAGCAGTCCAGCAGTGGAACGCCATTCCTCCTGCTCCCAAGAGGATCATTATTATCCACAATTATTATAATGATCCTCAGTGATACATATAATTGTGGCCTGCGTGCCGCAAGTTGAAATGAACAGTAAAACTTTCGCCATGTCGGCGCACCACAGCCATCTCCTTCCCTAAGCCCTTACCTGTGGGCAGAGACTTCCACAAGTTGCGCCTGAGCAGAGACCCGGTAGGGGCAGGGCGCCGAGTAAATGGCGCCCCGGAGTCTTTATGTTGTCCGCAGCCGGTGCTTGACTACTTTGTCCGCCACATTTATATTTTGAATTTTATTTTCAAGTTGTAATTTCTCTTACCTGTTTTACTTTAAAATGACACAGAATAATAATTTATTACTTGTTAATTGTGATGAAAAATTTTAGCTCAAAATTGTATGCGAGCCATATACCGTCATCAAAAGAGCCGTAATTGGCTCGCGAGCCATAGGTTCCCGACCCCTGCTCTAGATTGATTCAATCTTTAAGCTTACTCAGATCTTCCCTGATCGGAACAATATCTCAGTGAGTCGTCACCTTCACTTTTCGGGAATCTTGTGTTGCCTTTGCTGGACCTGTCCAGACGACTCCTTGTTGGATATCTTACGGCCGGTCTCTGACTGCCGCTGGGCACACAACCTGGACATGAAGAGAGTCTCATCATCGTCGCCAGATTGTTGGATAAATTATCCTAGGTGGTCGGTGAGGTTAATCTGCCCGCTACAGGAAAACAAAACTGAGAGTATTAAAGATATTTATTCTGCAAAATAAAGAGAAAGATACCGTCATGCTTCAAAGCAGTGTTCTGATCAGTCTACCCCTATTACTGACGAAGAGGGCTTTATACCAAAGAGAGGTTGTGTGTCAGGTGTCATTTACAACTCTGATCCTCAGTCATATCCCTGGGTGTTCCCCCAAACAGTGATTTAACAGTCAAACTTCGGTCACAGACACAATCCTACTGTACCATAAAACAAACACACAACGCTCTTTTAAGTCCCTCTTGTCCTTATCCTTATCTCCACACAAGGTTAAGTGAAGGATGGAATGTGGTCTGGTTTTTCCAATACTACAACTGAAATGTTTTAGACAGTTTTTACACACAGACACACACAGACAATTTTTTTGTCTCTTTATATTAACTCTGAGTGACTCATAAAAACCCATAGACAATGAGTTTTATAACTAAGTAACATACAAAAGGCTATTGTCCTGTATAAAACATGTAAAACCTCATTCAAATAGTTGATCATGTGCATTTTTCTCTCACAGCCTACATACGTGCAACTGCGGCTCTAGCGCATGCCACTGTGATTGCACTGACGTTTCACCTTCTGGACTTGATAGACCTGCTGGCTAATTTAAGGGTCTTATTGGCCCGACTTAATGGCCTTGTTGGCCGACTTGAAGGACCTGCTGGATGCGTTGCCAAGCCCGCTTTGCGCACTCAAAGTTGTACTGCCACTGCGGTCCAGGCCTTTTGCCCGTTCCTCCAAGCCTGGCTGTCTGTTTGGGCCCACGAGTTCTGTGGAGCCTCAGCCTTTCGAGGGGTCTGAGGGTTCCGTGGGCCCTGGGTGTTCTGACATCATTGCTCTCAGCAATGCCTTGAGGTGAGGCCAATCTTTTTACTCTTAAGCCCTCACCACATGTAGCTGTACTTGGCTATACAGCGAGCTAAACACTCTTGCAATAAGTACCCAGAGACAGGAGCGCACTTTTGGTATCGTTAATGAAAGCGGTGTAAAACTGTGGAACAGTAGAGAAATATGCAGATAAACGATCAATCTCTATGCAGATGTAGATAACGTGTTAATACGTTGTCATAGCTCCCACATTGTATACATACAACAATAACATGAATTATCTCACAAATTGTGCTTTCTCAAGGGCAGTGAAGAGGCTGATGGAAGAGATGTTAATCCGGGTCTGGGACATGATCAGATTGGCTGAGTGTGCCTTGATCTGTTTATGCCTGTTCTGATTTTACTATTATATTATTATACTATCATCCAAATGCTATGATGTTGCAATACTGACTGCGCGGGGGGCGCACCGGGAGGCAGAACAACCGTGTTTTGGTTGCATCTAAATTTTTTAGTATGGCTTTTAAGTTGGTTTTTAACTGTATTTCTGTGTTTGTATTGGAACTGATTTTTTTAATCTGGCTTTTAAATCAGTTTTGAAACTGTATTTCTGTATCAGGATTGGGTCTGAATTTTTGGGACACATCATCAGTAGTGGACCCCAGGACCATGAGGTGTTTGACCATTATCACTAGACACCCTCGCCTGAGGAAGGCCCTCCCGTGGTTGATCAAGCCTCGGAGTGTGTCCCATAGCCAATTGGAGTTCAATTTGGGTTATGCTCGATTGTGGGTAGGCAAAGAGTTTTGCTAAGCATTAATTTAGAATGATTTATGTTAAGAGTTTTGCTAAACATTAATTTTGAATGACCAATTTACTAATGCTTCATGCAATTATGCCATGTCAAGGTTGGTATGGTAAATTATAAAAAAAAAATAAAAGGTTACGTTTAATAGGTAAGTATTTAGAGGTGTCTTGTGTTCCTACTTTGTGTCAGGGTCTTCTGTAGGTTCAGAATGAAGTTAGCTCCTCGGCACATCTGAATTTATGGGGCATAGCTCCACCCATTTTTTGGAATAAACTCCTTTTATTTTCTTTGTTTTCTTCCAATAAAAATCCTAATTGGTTTTAACCAATTGGGGATGGGGGGATGGGTTTTAACCAACTTCATCTTTCATTTTCATAAACGTCCTTTACTTACTCAACTTACTACGCCGGATCGAGCTGTACACTCTACCTTCATCCACTCCCTCATTTTCATGAGGGAAAGGAGGATAGAAGAGAGAAGATAGAAGATAACGTATTGTCAGACGATTTAAAATGCTGAAAAGGCGGTTAGGTTAAAAGCTTGTATGTGCGCCCCACACTGTGTTGGTGTGGGGCGTGGTTGTGTGTTTGGGCGCCGCGCCCCTGCATCGATCTGGTCGCGATTCGCCTATCTCTCCCAGTGCCAAAACTTATATTCACAAATACACCACACAATAGGCCTAGGGCTTGCGGGATGGGTGGGGTGCAAGCTATATAGGTGGGGATGCAGCGGGCAGCTGCCATCTTGCCTGTCACGCTCCTGCCCCAGCGTGCTTCTCGTCCGTTACGAAATGTTAATCCGACTCATATTGGCTTAGAATGCATACACTCGCACACGAATCCTACTCCAAGCAACACTCCACCAGACCAGGGTCTGCGGGGCAGGAGGGGTGTGAGTGATTCAGGGTCGACTTGCCTGAAGGACTTGCATCCCCAACCCCGCAATTTTGACTGCAATAGGCAACAGTACACATTTAGCACTGGGGTTTTCCGGGATGGACAGACAGGCGGTCCTATCACACACACACACACATGCACACACCACCACACCTTCTTTGAATGCACCCCAGCAGCCTTCTGGTTGCATTACTCTCCTTTTCTCCCTCATTTACTGCCATAACTATGACAGGAAGAGGCCAGGTGACCATTTGTCATTCCAGTTTTCCTGGACCTAATCAACTGTTTTTCATTACATGTTGTCGTCCAATGTTAATTTTTTTGTGTAAATGTTTTCAGGTTCTATGTTTAATTGTCTCACCGGCCATGATTCTCTCCCTCTTGGGGTAGTGATCAGTTGTTTATAGACCCAAACATGATAAATAGTTTTCCAAAGAGGGGGGTTGGTGGTGGTTCTCTTTGACCAAAAACTGTGCTCTTGTCATCCTACAGGTCATCCACTGGACAGAATTATTGCAGCAGTTCTTGATGATTTAAGAATTAATAAAGTGTTGCATTGCAGGTGGAGAACTTGAGCTACACTTGCGGACTAACTCCGTCCTAGATGCAATGGCATGCAAATACTCTTTGTTGTATGCCCAGCATGCTGACAGGATGGGTTGAAAATAAATAAATAAAAAATAAAATCTCCACGAATTACTCTGTGTGGCAGGATCAGACAAAAGGTCAAACATGTATTTGTCGAGTTAAAAAACGCATTTTCAGCCCATTTAAACGTCGAAAAGGCGGATCGGTTAAACGCTACAGTCATTACTCTGTGTGACAGTGTCAGGCAGTTTAAATACTATGATGAACTAGTATGTGCTGCTAAAGTGTTGTTTGTCAAACAGTTGTAGGTCCTTCTAACATTTATTTTTCGAGTAATGATTATTTTTATCAACGTCTGCACATGTGGGAAAAAACGCATTTTCAGCCGATTTAAACGCCGAAAAGGCGGATCGGTTAAACGCTACAGTCATTACTCTGTGCGACAGTGTCAGACAGTTTAAATACTATGATAAACTAGTATGTGCTGCTAAAGTGTTGTCTGTCAACGAGTTTTAGGCTCATATAAAATGTATTTTTCGAGTTATGAGTATTTTCAGAATTTTGGACGGTTTGCTGCCTTGCTGAATTAGAGAAACACCGAACCAATGTCTCTTTATAGGTGAATGATTCAGAATGCTGCAGTACACCATATAATTTTAATTAATATGAGGAACAATTATGTGCTTAAGTCTTTCTCAAAGACAGTTTAAATACAATGATAAACTAGTATGTGCTGCTAAAGTGTTGTTTGTCAACCAGTTTTAGGCCCATATAAAATGTATTTCTCGAGTTATGATCATTTTCATCAAAGTCTACACATGTGGGAAAAAACGCATTTTCAGCCGATTTAAACGTCGATTTGGCGGAACGGTTAAACGCTTCAGCCATTACTATGTGACAGTGTCAGACAGTTTAAATACAATGATAAACTAGTATGTGCTGCTAAAGTGTTGTTTTTCAAACAGTTTTAGGCCCATTTAAAATGTATTTTTCGAGTTATGATCATGTTCAGAACTTTGGACGATTTGCTGTCTAGCTGAATTAGAGAAACACCGAACAATTGTCTCTTTGTAGGTGCATGATTTTGAATGCTGCAGTACACCATATAACTTTAATTAATATGAGGAACTATTATGTGCTTCTTAAGTCTTTCTCAAAGACAGTTTAAATACAATGATAAACTAGTATGTGCTGCTAAAGTCTTGTTTGTCAACCAGTTTTAGGCCCATATAAAATGTATTTTTCGAGTTCTGATAATTTTCATCAAAGTCTACACGTGGGAAAAAACGCATTTTCAGTCGATTTAAACGTCGACAAGGCGAATCGGTTAAACGCTTAAGTCATTACTCCATGTGACAGTGTCAGACAGTTTAAATACAATGATAAACTAGAATGTGCTGCTAAAGTCTTGTTTGTCAACCAGTTTTAGGCCCAAATAAAATGTATTTTTCGAGTTCTGATAATTTTCATCAAAGTCTACACGTGAGAAAAAACGCATTTTCAGCCGATTTAAACGTCGAAAAGGCGAATCGTTTTAACGCTTCAGTCATTACTCTATGTGACAGTGTCAGTCAGTTTAAATACAATGATGAACTAGTATGTGCTGCTAAAGTCTTGTTTGTCAACCAGTTTTAGGCCCATATAAAATGTATTTTTCGAGTTCAGATAATTTTCATCAAAGTCTACACGTGGGAAAAAACGCATTTTCAGTCGATTTAAACGTCGATTTGGCGGAACGGTTAAACACTTCAATCATTACTCTATGTGACAGTGTCAGACAGTTTAAATACAATGATAAACTAGTATGTGCTGCTAAAGTCTTGTTTGTCAACCAGTTTTAGGCCCAAATAAAATGTATTTTTCGAGTTCTGATAATTTTCCGAACTTTGGACCGTTTGCTGTCTAGCTGAATTAGAGAAACACCGAACCATTGTCTCTTTGTTGGTGAATGATTCAGAATGCTGCAGTACACCATATAACTTTAATTAATATGAGGAACAATTATTTTGCTTCTTAAGTCTTTCTCAAAGACAGTTTAAATACAATGATAAACTAGTATGTGCTGCTAAAGTGTTGTTTGTCAACCAGTTTTAGGCCCATATAAAATGTATTTTTCGAGTTATGATAATTTTCATCAAAGTCTACACATGTGGGAAAAAACGCATTTTCAGCCGATTTAAACGTCGAAAAGGCGGATCGGTTAAACGCTTCAGCCATTACTCTGTGACAGTGTCAGACAGTTTAAATACAATGATAAACTAGTATGTGCTACTAAAGTCTTGTTTGTCAACCAGTTTTAGGCCCATATAAAATGTATTTTTCGAGTTCTGATAATTTTCATCAAAGTCTACACGTGGGAAAAAACGCATTTTCAGCCGATTTTAACGTCGATTGGCGGAACGGTTAAACGCTTCAGTCATTACTCTATGTGACAGTGTCAGACAGTTTAAATACAATGATAAACTAGTATGTGCTGCTAAAGTGTTGTTTGCCAACCAGTTTTAGGCCCATATAAAATGTATTTTTCGAGTTATGATCATTTTCCGAACTTTGGACCGTTTGCTGTCTAGCTGAATTAGAGAAACACCGAACCATTGTCTCTTTGTAGGCGCATGATTTAGAATGCTGCAGTACAGCATAGAAATTTAATTAATATGATGAACTATTATGTGCTTCTTAAGTTTTTCTCACAGAGTTCTAGGCCCATCTAACATGTATTTGTGGAGTTATGATCATTTTCAGAACTTTGGACGATTTGCTGTCGAGCTGAATTAGAGAAACACCGAACCATTGTCTCTTTGTAGGTGAATGATTCAGAATGCTGCAGTACACCATATAACTTTAATTAATATGAGGAACAATTATTTTGCTTCTTAAGTCTTTCTCAAAGACAGTTTAAATACAATGATGAACTAGTATGTGCTGCTTATGTCTTGTTTGTCAACCAGTTTTAGGCCCATATAAAATGTATTTTTCGAGTTCTGATAATTTTCATCAAAGTCTACACATGTGGGAAAAAATGCATTTTCAGCTGATTTTAACGTCGATTTGGTGGAACGGTTAAACGCTTCAGTCATTACTCTATGTGACAGTGTCAGACAGTTTAAATACAATGATAAACTAGTATGTGCTGCTAAAGTGTTGTTTGCCAACCAGTTTTAGGCCCATATAAAATGTATTTTTCGAGTTATGATCATTTTCCGAACTTGGGACCGTTTGCTGTCTAGCTGAATTAGAGAAACACCGAACCATTGTCTCTTTGTAGGCGCATGATTTAGAATGCTGCAGTACACCATATAACTTTAATGAATATGAGGAACTATTATGTGCTTCTTAAGTCTTTCTCAAAGACAGTTTAAATACAATGATAAACTAGTATGTGCTGCTATAGTGTTGTTTGTCAACCAGTTTTAGGCCCATATAAAATGTATTTTTCGAGTTCTGATAATCTTCATCAAAGTCTACACGTGGGAAAAAACGCATTTTCAGCCGATTTTAACGTCGATTTGGCGGAACGGTTAAACGCTTCAGTCATTAATCTATGTGACAGTGTCAGACAGTTTAAATACAATGATAAACTAGTATGTGCTGCTAAAGTGTTGTATGTCAAACAGTTTTAGGTCCATATAAAATGTATTTTTCGAGTTATGATCATTTTCAGAACTTTGGACGATTTGCTGTCTAGCTGAATTAGAGAAACACCGAACAATTGTCTCTTTGTAGGTGCATGATTTTGAATGCTGCAGTACACCATATAACTTTAATTAATATGAGGAACAATTATGTGCTTCTTAAGTCTTTCTCAAAGACAGTTTAAATACAATGATAAACTAGTATGTGCAGCTAAAGTCTTGTTTGTCAACCAGTTTTAGGCCCATATAAAATGTATTTTTCGAGTTATGATAATTTTCATCAATGTCTACACGTGGGAAAAAACGCATTTTCAGTCGATTTAAACGTCGATTTGGCGGAACGGTTAAACGCTTCAGTCATTACTCTATGTGACAGTGTCAGACAGTTTAAATACAATGATAAACTAGTATGTGCTGCTAAAGTGTTGTTTGTCAGCCAGTTTTAGGCCCTTATAAAATGTATTTTTCGAGTTATGATCATTTTCAGAACTTTGGACGATTTGCTGTCTAGCTGAATTAGAGAAACACCGAACCATTGTCTCTTTGTAGGCGCATGATTTAGAATGCTGCAGTACACCATATAACTTTAATGAATATGAGGAACTATTATGTGCTTCTTAAGTCTTTCTCAAAGACAGTTTAAATACAATGATAAACTAGTATGTGCTGCTAAAGTGTTGTATGTCAAACAGTTTTAGGTCCATATAAAATGTATTTTTCGAGTTATGATCATTTTCAGAACTTTGGACGATTTGCTGTCTAGCTGAATTAGAGAAACACCGAACAATTGTCTCTTTGTAGGTGCATGATTTTGAATGCTGCAGTACACCATATAACTTTAATTAATATGAGGAACAATTATGTGCTTCTTAAGTCTTTCTCAAAGACAGTTTAAATACAATGATAAACTAGTATGTGCAGCTAAAGTCTTGTTTGTCAACCAGTTTTAGGCCCATATAAAATGTATTTTTCGAGTTATGATAATTTTCATCAATGTCTACACGTGGGAAAAAACGCATTTTCAGTCGATTTAAACGTCGATTTGGCGGAACGGTTAAACGCTTCAGTCATTACTCTATGTGACAGTGTCAGACAGTTTAAATACAATGATAAACTAGTATGTGCTGCTAAAGTGTTGTTTGTCAGCCAGTTTTAGGCCCTTATAAAATGTATTTTTCGAGTTATGATCATTTTCAGAACTTTGGACGATTTGCTGTCTAGCTGAATTAGAGAAACACCGAACCATTGTCTCTTTGTAGGTGAATGATTCAGAATGCTGCAGTACAGCATAGAAATTTAATTAATATGATGAACTATTATGTGCTTCTTAAGTGTTTCTCACAGAGTTCTAGGCCCATCTAACATGTATTTGTGGAGTTATGATCATATTCAGAACTTTGGACGATTTGCTGTCTAGCTGAATTAGAGAAACACCGAACAATTGTTTCTTTGTAGGTGCATGATTCAGTATACTGCAGTACAGCATAGAAATTTAATTAATATGATGAACTATTATGTGCTTCTTAAGTGTTTCTCACAGAGTTCTAGGCCCATCTAACATGTATTTGTGGAGTTATGATCATATTCAGATCTTTGGACGATTTGCTGTCGAGCTGAATTAGAGAAACACCGAACCATTGTCTCTTTGTAGGTGAATGATTCAGAATGCTGCAGTACACCATATAACTTTAATTAATATGAGGAACAATTATTTTGCTTCTTAAGTCTTTCTCAAAGACAGTTTAAATACAATGATAAACTAGTATGTGCAGCTAAAGTCTTGTTTGTCAACCAGTTTTAGGCCCATATAAAATGTATTTTTCGAGTTATGATCATTTTCCGAACTTTGGACCGTTTGCTGTCTAGCTGAATTAGAGAAACACCGAACCATTATCTCTTTGTAGGCGCATGATTTAGAATGCTGCAGTACACCATATAACTTTAATGAATATGAGGAACTATTATGTGCTTCTTAAGTCTTTCTCAAAGACAGTTTAAATACAATGATAAACTAGTATGTGCTGCTAAAGTCTTGTTTGTCAACCAGTTTTAGGCCCATATAAAATGTATTTTTCGAGTTCTGATAATTTTCATCAAAGTCTACACATGTGGGAAAAAACGCATTTTCAGTCGATTTAAACGTCGAAAAGGCGAATCGGTTAAACGCTTCAGTCATTACTCCATGTGACAGTGTCAGACAGTTTAAATACAATGATGAACTAGTATGTGCTGCTAAAGTGTTGTTTGTCAACCAGTTTTAGGCCCATATAAAATGTATTTTTCGAGTTCTGATAATTTTCATCAAAGTCTACACGTGGGAAAAAACACATTTTCAGCCGATTTTAACGTCGATTTGGCGGAACGGTTAAACGCTTCAGTCATTACTCTATGTGACAGTGTCAGACAGTTTAAATACAATGATAAACTAGTATGTGCTGCTAAAGTGTTGTTTGTCAAACAGTTTTAGGTCCATATAAAATGTATTTTTCGAGTTATGATCATTTTCAGAACTTTGGACGATTTGCTGTCTAGCTGAATTAGAGAAACACCGAACAATTGTCTCTTTGTAGGTGCATGATTTTGAATGCTGCAGTACAGCATATAACTTTAATTAATATGAGGAACAATTATGTGCTTCTTAAGTCTTTCTCAAAGACAGTTTAAATACAATGATAAACTAGTATGTGCAGCTAAAGTCTTGTTTGTCAACCAGTTTTAGGCCCATATAAAATGTATTTTTCGAGTTATGATAATTTTCATCAATGTCTACACGTGGGAAAAAACGCATTTTCAGTCGATTTAAACGTCGATTTGGCGGAACGGTTAAACGCTTCAGTCATTACTCTATGTGACAGTGTCAGTCAGTTTAAATACAATGATGAACTAGTATGTGCTGCTAAAGTCTTGTTTGTCAACCAGTTTTAGGCCCATATAAAATGTATTTTTCGAGTTCAGATAATTTTCATCAAAGTCTACACGTGGGAAAAAACGCATTTTCAGTCGATTTAAACGTCGATTTGGCGGAACGGTTAAACACTTCAGTCATTACTCTATGTGACAGTGTCAGACAGTTTAAATACAATGATAAACTAGTATGTGCTGCTAAAGTCTTGTTTGTCAACCAGTTTTAGGCCCAAATAAAATGTATTTTTCGAGTTCTGATCATTTTCATCAAAGTCTACACGTGAGAAAAAACGCATTTTCAGCCGATTTAAACGTCAAAAAGGCGAATCGGTTGAACGCTTCAGTCATTACTCCTTGTGACAGTGTCAGAAAGTGTAAATACAATGATAAACTAGTATGTGCTGCTAAAGTGTTGTTTGCCAACCAGTTTTAGGCCCATATAAAATGTATTTTTCGAGTTATGATCATTTTCCGAACTTTGGACCGTTTGCTGTCTAGCTGAATTAGAGAAACACCGAACCATTGTCTCTTTGTAGGCGCATGATTTAGAATGCTGCAGTACACCATATAACTTTAATGAATATGAGGAACTATTATGTGCTTCTTAAGTCTTTCTCAAAGACAGTTTAAATACAATGATAAACTAGTATGTGCTGCTAAAGTGTTGTTTGTCAACCAGTTTTAGGCCCATATAAAATGTATTTTTCGAGTTCTGATAATTTTCATCAAAGTCTACACATGTGGGAAAAAATGCATTTTAAGCCGATTTTAACGTCGATTTGGTGGAACGGTTAAACGCTTCAGTCATTACTCTATGTGACAGTGTCAGACAGTTTAAATACAATGATCAACTAGTATGTGCTGCTAAAGTGTTGTTTGTCAAACAGTTTTAGGCCCATATAAAATGTATTTTTCGAGTTATGATAATTTTCATCAAAGTCTACACGTGGGAAAAAACGCATTTTCAGTCGATTTAAACGTCGATTTGGCGGAACGGTTAAACACTTCAGTCATTACTCTATGTGACAGTGTCAGACAGTTTAAATACAATGATAAACTAGTATGTGCTGCTAAAGTCTTGTTTGTCAACCAGTTTTAGGCCCAAATAAAATGTATTTTTCGAGTTCTGATCATTTTCATCAAAGTCTACACGTGAGAAAAAACGCATTTTCAGCCGATTTAAACGTCGAAAAGGCGAATCGGTTGAACGCTTCAGTCATTACTCCTTGTGACAGTGTCAGAAAGTGTAAATACAATGATAAACTAGTATGTGCTGCTAAAGTGTTGTTTGCCAACCAGTTTTAGGCCCATATAAAATGTATTTTTCGAGTTATGATCATTTTCCGAACTTTGGACCGTTTGCTGTCTAGCTGAATTAGAGAAACACCGAACCATTGTCTCTTTGTAGGCGCATGATTTAGAATGCTGCAGTACACCATATAACTTTAATGAATATGAGGAACTATTATGTGCTTCTTAAGTCTTTCTCAAAGACAGTTTAAATACAATGATAAACTAGTATGTGCTGCTAAAGTGTTGTTTGTCAACCAGTTTTAGGCCCATATAAAATGTATTTTTCGAGTTCTGATAATTTTCATCAAAGTCTACACATGTGGGAAAAAATGCATTTTAAGCCGATTTTAACGTCGATTTGGTGGAACGGTTAAACGCTTCAGTCATTACTCTATGTGACAGTGTCAGACAGTTTAAATACAATGATCAACTAGTATGTGCTGCTAAAGTGTTGTTTGTCAAACAGTTTTAGGCCCATATAAAATGTATTTTTCGAGTTATGATAATTTTCATCAAAGTCTACACGTGGGAAAAAACGCATTTTCAGCCGATTTTAACGTCGATTTGGCGGAACGGTTAAACGCTTCAGTCATTACTCTATGTGACAGTGTCAGACAGTTTAAATACAATGATAAACTAGTATGTGCTGCTAAAGTGTTGTTTGTCAAACAGTTTTAAGTCCATATAAAATGTATTTTTCGAGTTATGATCATTTTCAGAACTGTGGACGATTTGCTGTCTAGCTGAATTAGAGAAACACCGAACAATTGTCTCTTTGTAGGTGCATGATTTTGAATGCTGCAGTACAGCATATAACTTTAATTAATATGAGGAACAATTATGTGCTTCTTAAGTCTTTCTCAAAGACAGTTTAAATACAATGATAAACTAGTATGTGCTGCTAAAGTGTTGTTTGTCAACCAGTTTTAGGCCCATATAAAATGTATTTTTCGAGTTATGATAATTTTCATCAAAGTCTACACATGTGGGAAAAAACGCATTTTCAGCCGATTTAAACGTCGAAAAGGCGGATCGGTTAAACGCTTCAGCCATTACTCTGTGACAGTGTCAGACAGTTTAAATACAATGATAAACTAGTATGTGCTACTAAAGTGTTGTTTGTCAAACAGTTTTAGGCCCATATAAAATGTATTTTTCGAGTTCTGATAATTTTCATCAAAGTCTACACGTGGGAAAAAACGCATTTTCAGCCGATTTTAACGTCGATTTGGCGGAACGGTTAAACGCTTCAGTCATTACTCTATGTGACAGTGTCAGACAGTTTAAATACAATGATAAACTAGTATGTGCTGCTAAAGTGTTGTATGTCTAACAGTTTTAGGTCCATATAAAATGTATTTTTCGAGTTATGATCATTTTCAGAACTTTGGACGATTTGCTGTCTAGCTGAATTAGAGAAACACCGAACAATTGTCTCTTTGTAGGTGCATGATTTTGAATGCTGCAGTACACCATATAACTTTAATTAATATGAGGAACAATTATGTGCTTCTTAAGTCTTTCTCAAAGACAGTTTAAATACAATGATAAACTAGTATGTGCAGCTAAAGTCTTGTTTGTCAACCAGTTTTAGGCCCATATAAAATGTATTTTTCGAGTTATGATAATTTTCATCAATGTCTACACGTGGGAAAAAACGCATTTTCAGTCGATTTAAACGTCGATTTGGCGGAACGGTTAAACGCTTCAGTCATTACTCTATGTGACAGTGTCAGACAGTTTAAATACAATGATAAACTAGTATGTGCTGCTAAAGTGTTGTTTGTCAGCCAGTTTTAGGCCCTTATAAAATGTATTTTTCGAGTTATGATCATTTTCAGAACTTTGGACGATTTGCTGTCGAGCTGAATTAGAGAAACACCGAACCATTGTCTCTTTGTAGGTGAATGATTCAGAATGCTGCAGTACAGCATAGAAATTTAATTAATATGATGAACTATTATGTGCTTCTTAAGTGTTTCTCACAGAGTTCTAGGCCCATCTAACATGTATTTGTGGAGTTATGATCATATTCAGAACTTTGGACGATTTGCTGTCTAGCTGAATTAGAGAAACACCGAACAATTGTTTCTTTGTAGGTGCATTATTCAGTATACTGCAGTACAGCATAGAAATTTAATTAATATGATGAACTATTATGTGCTTCTTAAGTGTTTCTCACAGAGTTCTAGGCCCATCTAACATGTATTTGTGGAGTTATGATCATATTCAGATCTTTGGACGATTTGCTGTCGAGCTGAATTAGAGAAACACCGAACCATTGTCTCTTTGTAGGTGAATGATTCAGAATGCTGCAGTACACCATATAACTTTATTTAATATGAGGAACAATTATTTTGCTTCTTAAGTCTTTCTCAAAGACAGTTTAAATACAATGATAAACTAGTATGTGCAGCTAAAGTCTTGTTTGTCAACCAGTTTTAGGCCCATATAAAATGTATTTTTCGAGTTATGATCATTTTCCGAACTTTGGACCGTTTGCTGTCTAGCTGAATTAGAGAAACACCGAACCATTGTCTCTTTGTAGGCGCATGATTTAGAATGCTGCAGTACACCATATAACTTTAATGAATATGAGGAACTATTATGTGCTTCTTAAGTCTTTCTCAAAGACAGTTTAAATACAATGATAAACTAGTATGTGCTGCTAAAGTCTTGTTTGTCAACCAGTTTTAGGCCCATATAAAATGTATTTTTCGAGTTCTGATAATTTTCATCAAAGTCTACACATGTGGGAAAAAACGCATTTTCAGTCGATTTAAACGTCGAAAAGGCGAATCGGTTAAACGCTTCAGTCATTACTCCATGTGACAGTGTCAGACAGTTTAAATACAATGATGAACTAGTATGTGCTGCTAAAGTGTTGTTTGTCAACCAGTTTTAGGCCCATATAAAATGTATTTTTCGAGTTCTGATAATTTTCATCAAAGTCTACACGTGGGAAAAAACACATTTTCAGCCGATTTTAACGTCGATTTGGCGGAACGGTTAAACGCTTCAGTCATTACTCTATGTGACAGTGTCAGACAGTTTAAATACAATGATAAACTAGTATGTGCTGCTAAAGTGTTGTTTGTCAAACAGTTTTAGGTCCATATAAAATGTATTTTTCGAGTTATGATCATTTTCAGAACTTTGGACGATTTGCTGTCTAGCTGAATTAGAGAAACACCGAACAATTGTCTCTTTGTAGGTGCATGATTTTGAATGCTGCAGTACACCATATAACTTTAATTAATATGAGGAACAATTATGTGCTTCTTAAGTCTTTCTCAAAGACAGTTTAAATACAATGATAAACTAGTATGTGCAGCTAAAGTGTTGTTTGTCAACCAGTGCGCATGCGCGACTGGCATCCGACAGCACCAGGAAGTGGAACACCGCGGGTGGAACACGGAAGGGAGTTTTTTTTTTTCCGGACTCCAGAACGTCTTTACGGAATCTTTTTCATCTTTATGTGACTGATCCTCCAGCAGTGGTTGTTTTCAGTGCGTGGGGGGTCCCCCCCCCCACACACCCCAACCACCCTTTTTCTTCGGGTGTGCGATGACCGATCACATTGAAACAAACTCTGCGACCGGGAAAATGGATCACGTACGGCTGAATGAAGAAGCAAACGCACCAAAAGGTGGCGGCGAAGCAGACAGAAGCTATGGAAAAGAGCTTACAGTCTGTGTGGAACTGCAAGGGGAGGAAAGTATTACGACGACGGAATTGATGAACAACGTGCGAGAGCTCTGCGGCGGTTTACTAGCTTGCCGCACCACCGGAGATCGACGATACGAACTTACAATGAGTGACCAAAGAGGGAAAGATCGCCTGCTGGAGGGATTCAAGATTGGAGAGGTAAGAATAATAGCCAGAGAATTGAGGAATGACGAGATGGTCGTTTCCTTCCTCAACCTCCCGGCTTATATTACTGACGACGAAATACTGGGGAAGCTACATGGTTGGGGCGTGTCGGCCACCTCGCCGATTAAGCGCAGAATGTGGCCAGGAACCCGTATTGCGGACGGTACACGGTTTATGAGAGTAAAATTCAATAAATTAGTTCAGAGTCTTCCATACTCTGCAAAGTTTCACACTGCCATAGGGCCAGAGTACTTCCGCGTCATTCACGATAGACAATCAAAGGTCTGCCGCCTCTGTATACAGCCTGGACATATCCTACGGGAATGTCCGGAGTTCTTCTGTCGCAAATGTGGATTGCAAGGACACTTTGCGAGAGAGTGCAAAAGTGCCAAGAAATGTGACCTGTGTCATAACACTTGGAATGAATGTGACTGCAATAAGAGCGAGGAGGACGGCGGCGCTCCGCTGGTGACGACGGCCGCTTCAACCGATAGGCAAGGCGAACTGCATAGCGAGGATGAAAATAAAATGGAGACTGAGACGGGGCAGGCGGATGTGAGGGATGAAACTCAACCTGCAGTGGCGGGTAGTATGAACCAAGCAAGCGAGGTGAGGCTAGATCTGAGCCCCGGCTCTGACGATGAGAGCGGAGCGAGACGAGGAGCGAGGCTGAAGGCGGAGGTGGGAGGGGAGGTGCTAGCCTTGGGAGTGGGCCCCACCCCCGCTCCTACCCCGCTGCTGCTGAAGCAAATCAGAGATCCTGCATCTGAGATGGGAATGATGAATAGGTCATCATCTCAGTCCCAGCCCCTCCAGCGACTGCCTCTTGATAACCTGATCTCAAGTGCAAGTGAGGCCGAATCCGAGATAGACTTGTCTCATATGAACAGAATTGGGAAAAGGCTAAGTGAAAAGCAGATGAGAAGGAGAAGCAAGAGAAACAAAGACAGACTTAATAACTAAATGTCGAAAATCATACTCTCTTCTCAGTGTGACTCTTATGATTAGCTTCACTACTCTAAATGCTAACGGCCTGCGCTCAAAATCGAAAATAGATTCTGTACTGCAAACTTTGAACTCGGATGTAGTCTGCCTGCAAGAAACTTGGTGGGACCAGGAGCATCACGACTATGTGGCGAACCAGAGAAACAAGCAGGTATTTTCAAACCACGGGTCAGCAAGATCATGCGGGGTGGCAATCATATCTAAGATTGCTTTAGGCATGAGTGCTGAAGAGATATACAAAGACGATCAAGGCAGAGTATTAATTGTAGATTTTTCACTTAATAAACAACGATATAGAATAATTAACATATATGCACCAAACAATGAAAATCATAGAAAGCAGTTTTTTATTGAATTAAAGAAATGGTACGGAAACAATGTAATAATAACTGGAGACTTTAATGTGGCTCTAACAAAAATGGACGTGTCAGTAAACAATACCTTCAAGAGTGACGCCAGTCGAACAACCCTAATGAATTTGATAAATCACCATAACCTAGTAGAAATGTGGAGAATCTCAAACCCTTTGAAGCGGGACTTCTCGAGAAGGCAGATTGTAAAGGGGGTCCTCAAACAGTCCAGAATCGATCTCTGTCTGGCTTCCTCCAGCATTATCAGAGACATTAACAAAATTAAATATGAGTTCAATAGCTGGAGCGATCACGCATCTTTATATTGGCAATTAGGGGACGATGGAAGGCCCAGAGGTGGGGGCATCTGGTGCTTCAATGCCAGTCTCCTTGAGGACCAAACCTTCAAAAAAAAGATAAGGAATCTACTGAGCAATATAACAGATGAATTAGCTATAGAAGGAAACTACATTAAATCATGGGACGATGTAAAAAGACGAATTAAGAGAGCCTGTATAAATTATAGTAAAGAGAAAGAATGGCGGGAAGGAATGGAGGAGAGAACATTAAGGGACCTCCTCGCAAAAGAAATTACATTACTTGACCATGACCCTGACAGAAGTTGTGCAAAATTTGAAGAATATGAAGCTAAACTTCACTCTTTTGAAAAGAAAAGATGCATAGGAGCAGCTGTTAGAAGTAGATTTAAAAATATCACAGATGGGGAGAAATGTACAGCTTTTTTCCTTGGCCTAGAAAAAAAAAAACAAAACAAAGCCAGAATGGGTCCGATTGAAAATAGTAAGGGGGAAATAATAGTTGAGCAGGAAGACATACTGGACGAAATACATAGGTATTACGAGAACCTCTTTACTAGTAACAGCTCCAATCCAAAACAAACTAAAGAAATACTGGAATGTATTGATAGGGAAATAAATCACATCGACAAAGAAGAGTGCGACACGGTAATCACATTAGCGGAAGTAGAACTGGCAATAGATGGACTAAATAAGAACAAAAGCCCAGGCCCAGACGGAATCTCGACAGAGTTCTACCAGTGCTTCAAAGCCCAGCTGGCCCCCTTGCTGCTAAAACTTTACACTAGTATTAGAGTAAACCAGACAACTCCGGACTCCCTCACAAAAGGTATCATCACAATTGTATTTAAGAATAAAGGATGCCGGAACCAACTGAAAAACTATAGGCCAATTAGCCTACTCAATTCAGATTATAAGATTCTGGCAAAAATTCTGGCTAATAGACTTAAAGCAGTAATAGGCTCAATCATCAGCAATACGCAAACTTACAGTATCCCAGGCAGAGATATTACAGACTCCATCAATACAATTAGGGATACAGTAAAAACAATGACTATGCAGAGGGGCCTGCTGCTTGGAGTAGACCTAGAAAAAGCTTTTGACAGGGTTGAGCATCCGTTCCTCTGGTCCGTAATGGAAAAGTTCGGCTTCGGAGCAAAGTTCATCGATTGGATCAAGGTGTTATATCGAAGTGCGAGTAGCAGGGTGAAATGCAACGGACTTCTCACCAGGGACATTCGGATCGAGAGGTCTGTGAGACAGGGATGCCCCCTTTCAGCTCTGCTATACACCCTGGTCGCAGAACCCCTCGCACTCCTAATACTGAAAGACAAAAATATAAAAGGTATCTTAACGCCAAATGGCAACAAAACCAAAATAGTCCAATATGCAGACGACATTAATATCATGGTCTCGGATGGTGACAGCATAGACCATGTCTTCAAACACCTAGGGGCCTATGAGAAAGCCTCTGGCGCAAGAATCAATAAAGAAAAATCTGCAATAATGTTCTGCGGTAAGAATCAAAAAACGATAAACAAATGGGGCCTTAAAGAGACCACAGGGTGCAGAGAAATCTTGGGTGTGTACATTGGGAAAGACGAGAGTGAAGCAAGAGATAAAACATGGAAGAGTGTGATAATTAAAATACAGTGTACCTTGAACCTGTGGAGGGCGAGGGGGCTTAGTCTAAAAGGAAAGGTAATAGTATCTAATGCCTTAGTGCTGTCAAAAATTAATCATGCTTTGGGAACCTGTGAGCTGCCCGATTGGGCACTAAATTCATTGAACGGTGAGATATCCTCCTTTCTTTGGAAGGGTAAGGGAAATATGATCGCCCACAGGACGTTAATTGCTAATAAACGGGAGGGGGGATTAGGGCTGATTGACATTGGTGCCAAAAGAGACGCACTGAGGGTTAAATTGATAGGGAAATTCTTGGATTCGACCAGGCAGTATCCCTGGGAGGACGCACTCGCAGGCTACCTGGCGGAGTTTGGGGAGAGGAGCAAATACAATCTCTGTACCCACTACCCCAGAAAAACCTACAGTGGCCTGCCGGGCTTCTACCAGGAGGTGCTGGAGGCATGGGGAAGGATACTCCCCCACCTCAGACCCGAGTGCAGTAAAAAAGAGCATGTGCTGCAGTTACCTTTCCTCTCGAATCCATGCTTCACCTATAATGGGAGAAACCTCGTCAGCAGTCACTTGACGGCAGCAGGCCTAACAAGAGTGGGACAGGTGACCGACCACAAAGGGAACTTTGATATAGGGAATGTACTTTGGGAATTAGACAGATGGAAGGTGCAATACAGGGAAAAACTGATTGTCTCTTTCGGGGAAAAATTTGATCAAAGCCTACGACCTGAGTGGCGAGGCATGCTCAAAGAGAAAGGACCCAAGGTGCAGGATGATGCCCTGAACTTCCTCCTGTGCCTTAGAGGAAAATTCCCCACCATCCAATCAGTGAAAACCAGAGACTGGTATAGATTACTCATTTCAAAGATTGTGACAATTCCAGCTTCAGAAAAGGCCTGGTCAAGGATATTTCCTGGCTATTCAATTAGAAATATATGGAACAACATGGAAATCCCTTTTGCCACATCAGCCATCTTCCACCTGGATTTCAAGATAAGGCACAGGAGGATTTTTACTGGCATCATCCTGCATCAAATACACAAAGACTTGCACAAGAGGGAGTGTGCGGTCTGCATGGAAGAAGCAGAAGACATTGAGCACCTGTTCCTTAGGTGCACGGCCCTCACGAACTATAGGGAGAGGGTCAAGAGCCTACTGGTGGAACATTGTGGCCTTAGGAGACTAACAGGGCTTACATGGGACTGGGCCTACATGTTTGGCCCCCCCCCAAAACAAAGAGTCCAACGGAAAACTTACTGATAAACACTGTGCTGGCATTTGCCAGGCGCGCAACATGGACAAGAAGGAACTTGGCACTATATGAGGGTAGAGACGTAAGCATACAAAGCCTCTTTGGAAACTCACTAAAAGCCCACCTATCGTTGGTATATGGAGGAAACAAAGACCTTTTTGTAAGCCAATTCATGCAACAAACTACCCTACTCCAGGAAACTGAATGCCACTCTCTCTCCTTCGCATTCTGATAGGATAGAGAATGGGAGAAAAAGGGAAAACATGTATTTCCCAAGTGTTTAAAAATGTTTTCTTGGCATAATTGTTACTGTTGATGATTCTGTATTTTTATATTAAAAAAAAAAAAAAAAAAAAAAAAATGTATTTTTCGAGTTATGATAATTTTCATCAATGTCTACACGTGGGAAAAAACGCATTTATAGTCGATTTAAACGTCGATTTGGCGGAACGGTTAAACGCTTCAGTCATTACTCTATGTGACAGTGTCAGTCAGTTTAAATACAATGATGAACTAGTATGTGCTGCTAAAGTCTTGTTTGTCAACCAGTTTTAGGCCCATATAAAATGTATTTTTCGAGTTCAGATAATTTTCATCAAAGTCTACACGTGGGAAAAAACGCATTTTCAGTCGATTTAAACGTCGATTTGGCGGAACGGTTAAACACTTCAGTCATTACTCTATGTGACAGTGTCAGACAGTTTAAATACAATGATAAACTAGTATGTGCTGCTAAAGTCTTGTTTGTCAACCAGTTTTAGGCCCAAATAAAATGTATTTTTCGAGTTCTGATCATTTTTATCAAAGTCTACACGTGAGAAAAAACGCATTTTCAGCCGATTTAAACGTCGAAAAGGCGAATCGGTTGAACGCTTCAGTCATTACTCCTTGTGACAGTGTCAGAAAGTGTAAATACAATGATAAACTAGTATGTGCTGCTAAAGTGTTGTTTGCCAACCAGTTTTAGGCCCATATAAAATGTATTTTTCGAGTTATGATCATTTTCCGAACTTTGGACCGTTTGCTGTCTAGCTGAATTAGAGAAACACCGAACCATTGTCTCTTTGTAGGCGCATGATTTAGAATGCTGCAGTACACCATATAACTTTAATGAATATGAGGAACTATTATGTGCTTCTTAAGTCTTTCTCAAAGACAGTTTAAATACAATGATAAACTAGTATGTGCTGCTAAAGTGTTGTTTGTCAACCAGTTTTAGGCCCATATAAAATGTATTTTTCGAGTTCTGATAATTTTCATCAAAGTCTACACATGTGGGAAAAAATGCATTTTAAGCCGATTTTAACGTCGATTTGGTGGAACGGTTAAACGCTTCAGTCATTACTCTATGTGACAGTGTCAGACAGTTTAAATACAATGATCAACTAGTATGTGCTGCTAAAGTGTTGTTTGTCAAACAGTTTTAGGCCCATATAAAATGTATTTTTCGAGTTATGATAATTTTCATCAAAGTCTACACGTGGGAAAAAACGCATTTTCAGTCGATTTAAACGTCGATTTGGCGGAACGGTTAAACACTTCAGTCATTACTCTATGTGACAGTGTCAGACAGTTTAAATACAATGATAAACTAGTATGTGCTGCTAAAGTCTTGTTTGTCAACCAGTTTTAGGCCCAAATAAAATGTATTTTTCGAGTTCTGATCATTTTCATCAAAGTCTACACGTGAGAAAAAACGCATTTTCAGCCGATTTAAACGTCGAAAAGGCGAATCGGTTGAACGCTTCAGTCATTACTCCTTGTGACAGTGTCAGAAAGTGTAAATACAATGATAAACTAGTATGTGCTGCTAAAGTGTTGTTTGCCAACCAGTTTTAGGCCCATATAAAATGTATTTTTCGAGTTATGATCATTTTCCGAACTTTGGACCGTTTGCTGTCTAGCTGAATTAGAGAAACACCGAACCATTGTCTCTTTGTAGGCGCATGATTTAGAATGCTGCAGTACACCATATAACTTTAATGAATATGAGGAACTATTATGTGCTTCTTAAGTCTTTCTCAAAGACAGTTTAAATACAATGATAAACTAGTATGTGCTGCTAAAGTGTTGTTTGTCAACCAGTTTTAGGCCCATATAAAATGTATTTTTCCAGTTCTGATAATTTTCATCAAAGTCTACACATGTGGGAAAAAATGCATTTTAAGCCGATTTTAACGTCGATTTGGTGGAACGGTTAAACGCTTCAGTCATTACTCTATGTGACAGTGTCAGACAGTTTAAATACAATGATCAACTAGTATGTGCTGCTAAAGTGTTGTTTGTCAAACAGTTTTAGGCCCATATAAAATGTATTTTTCGAGTTATGATAATTTTCATCAAAGTCTACACGTGGGAAAAAACGCATTTTCAGCCGATTTTAACGTCGATTTGGCGGAACGGTTAAACGCTTCAGTCATTACTCTATGTGACAGTGTCAGACAGTTTAAATACAATGATAAACTAGTATGTGCTGCTAAAGTGTTGTTTGTCAAACAGTTTTAGGTCCATATAAAATGTATTTTTCGAGTTATGATCATTTTCAGAACTGTGGACGATTTGCTGTCTAGCTGAATTAGAGAAACACCGAACAATTGTCTCTTTGTAGGTGCATGATTTTGAATGCTGCAGTACAGCATATAACTTTAATTAATATGAGGAACAATTATGTGCTTCTTAAGTCTTTCTCAAAGACAGTTTAAATACAATGATAAACTAGTATGTGCTGCTAAAGTGTTGTTTGTCAACCAGTTTTAGGCCCATATAAAATGTATTTTTCGAGTTATGATAATTTTCATCAAAGTCTACACATGTGGGAAAAAACGCATTTTCAGCCGATTTAAACGTCGAAAAGGCGGATCGGTTAAACGCTTCAGCCATTACTCTGTGACAGTGTCAGACAGTTTAAATACAATGATAAACTAGTATGTGCTACTAAAGTGTTGTTTGTCAAACAGTTTTAGGCCCATATAAAATGTATTTTTCGAGTTCTGATAATTTTCATCAAAGTCTACACGTGGGAAAAAACGCATTTTCAGCCGATTTTAACGTCGATTTGGCGGAACGGTTAAACGCTTCAGTCATTACTCTATGTGACAGTGTCAGACAGTTTAAATACAATGATAAACTAGTATGTGCTGCTAAAGTGTTGTATGTCTAACAGTTTTAGGTCCATATAAAATGTATTTTTCGAGTTATGATCATTTTCAGAACTTTGGACGATTTGCTGTCTAGCTGAATTAGAGAAACACCGAACAATTGTCTCTTTGTAGGTGCATGATTTTGAATGCTGCAGTACACCATATAACTTTAATTAATATGAGGAACAATTATGTGCTTCTTAAGTCTTTCTCAAAGACAGTTTAAATACAATGATAAACTAGTATGTGCAGCTAAAGTCTTGTTTGTCAACCAGTTTTAGGCCCATATAAAATGTATTTTTCGAGTTATGATAATTTTCATCAATGTCTACACGTGGGAAAAAACGCATTTTCAGTCGATTTAAACGTCGATTTGGCGGAACGGTTAAACGCTTCAGTCATTACTCTATGTGACAGTGTCAGACAGTTTAAATACAATGATAAACTAGTATGTGCTGCTAAAGTGTTGTTTGTCAGCCAGTTTTAGGCCCTTATAAAATGTATTTTTCGAGTTATGATCATTTTCAGAACTTTGGACGATTTGCTGTCGAGCTGAATTAGAGAAACACCGAACCATTGTCTCTTTGTAGGTGAATGATTCAGAATGCTGCAGTACAGCATAGAAATTTAATTAATATGATGAACTATTATGTGCTTCTTAAGTGTTTCTCACAGAGTTCTAGGCCCATCTAACATGTATTTGTGGAGTTATGATCATATTCAGAACTTTGGACGATTTGCTGTCTAGCTGAATTAGAGAAACACCGAACAATTGTTTCTTTGTAGGTGCATTATTCAGTATACTGCAGTACAGCATAGAAATTTAATTAATATGATGAACTATTATGTGCTTCTTAAGTGTTTCTCACAGAGTTCTAGGCCCATCTAACATGTATTTGTGGAGTTATGATCATATTCAGATCTTTGGACGATTTGCTGTCGAGCTGAATTAGAGAAACACCGAACCATTGTCTCTTTGTAGGTGAATGATTCAGAATGCTGCAGTACACCATATAACTTTATTTAATATGAGGAACAATTATTTTGCTTCTTAAGTCTTTCTCAAAGACAGTTTAAATACAATGATAAACTAGTATGTGCAGCTAAAGTCTTGTTTGTCAACCAGTTTTAGGCCCATATAAAATGTATTTTTCGAGTTATGATCATTTTCCGAACTTTGGACCGTTTGCTGTCTAGCTGAATTAGAGAAACACCGAACCATTGTCTCTTTGTAGGCGCATGATTTAGAATGCTGCAGTACACCATATAACTTTAATGAATATGAGGAACTATTATGTGCTTCTTAAGTCTTTCTCAAAGACAGTTTAAATACAATGATAAACTAGTATGTGCTGCTAAAGTCTTGTTTGTCAACCAGTTTTAGGCCCATATAAAATGTATTTTTCGAGTTCTGATAATTTTCATCAAAGTCTACACATGTGGGAAAAAACGCATTTTCAGTCGATTTAAACGTCGAAAAGGCGAATCGGTTAAACGCTTCAGTCATTACTCCATGTGACAGTGTCAGACAGTTTAAATACAATGATGAACTAGTATGTGCTGCTAAAGTGTTGTTTGTCAACCAGTTTTAGGCCCATATAAAATGTATTTTTCCAGTTCTGATAATTTTCATCAAAGTCTACACGTGGGAAAAAACGCATTTTCAGCCGATTTTAACGTCGATTTGGCGGAACGGTTAAACGCTTCAGTCATTACTCTATGTGACAGTGTCAGACAGTTTAAATACAATGATAAACTAGTATGTGCTGCTAAAGTGTTGTTTGTCAAACAGTTTTAGGTCCATATAAAATGTATTTTTCGAGTTATGATCATTTTCAGAACTTTGGACGATTTGCTGTCTAGCTGAATTAGAGAAACACCGAACAATTGTCTCTTTGTAGGTGCATGATTTTGAATGCTGCAGTACACCATATAACTTTAATTAATATGAGGAACAATTATGTGCTTCTTAAGTCTTTCTCAAAGACAGTTTAAATACAATGATAAACTAGTATGTGCAGCTAAAGTCTTGTTTGTCAACCAGTTTTAGGCCCATATAAAACGTATTTTTCGAGTTATGATAATTTTCATCAATGTCTACACGTGGAAAAAACGCATTTTCAGTCGATTTAAACGTCGATTTGGCGGAACGGTTAAACGCTTCAGTCATTACTCTATGTGACAGTGTCAGTCAGTTTAAATACAATGATGAACTAGTATGTGCTGCTAAAGTCTTGTTTGTCAACCAGTTTTAGGCCCATATAAAATGTATTTTTCGAGTTCAGATAATTTTCATCAAAGTCTACACGTGGGAAAAAACGCATTTTCAGTCGATTTAAACGTCGATTTGGCGGAACGGTTAAACACTTCAGTCATTACTCTATGTGACAGTGTCAGACAGTTTAAATACAATGATAAACTAGTATGTGCTGCTAAAGTCTTGTTTGTCAACCAGTTTTAGGCCCAAATAAAATGTATTTTTCGAATTCTGATAATTTTCATCAAAGTCTACATGTGAGAAAAAAGGCATTTTCAGCCGATTTAAACGTCGAAAAGGCGAATCGGTTGAACGCTTCAGTCATTACTCCTTGTGACAGTGTCAGAAAGTGTAAATACAATGATAAACTAGTATGTGCTGCTAAAGTGTTGTTTGCCAACCAGTTTTAGGCCTATATAAAATGTATTTTTCGAGTTATGATCATTTTCCGAACTTTGGACCGTTTGCTGTCTAGCTGAATTAGAGAAACACCGAACCATTGTCTCTTTGTAGGCGCATGATTTAGAATGCTGCAGTACACCATATAACTTTAATGAATATGAGGAACTATTATGTGCTTCTTAAGTCTTTCTCAAAGACAGTTTAAATACAATGATAAACTAGTATGTGCTGCTAAAGTGTTGTTTGTCAACCAGTTTTAGGCCCATATAAAACGTATTTTTCGAGTTATGATAATTTTCATCAATGTCTACACGTGGGAAAAAACGCATTTTCAGTCGATTTAAACGTCGATTTGGCGGAACGGTTAAACGCTTCAGTCATTACTCTATGTGACAGTGTCAGTCAGTTTAAATACAATGATGAACTAGTATGTGCTGCTAAAGTCTTGTTTGTCAACCAGTTTTAGGCCCATATAAAATGTATTTTTCGAGTTCAGATAATTTTCATCAAAGTCTACACGTGGGAAAAAACGCATTTTCAGTCGATTTAAACGTCGATTTGGCGGAACGGTTAAACACTTCAGTCATTACTCTATGTGACAGTGTCAGACAGTTTAAATACAATGATAAACTAGTATGTGCTGCTAAAGTCTTGTTTGTCAACCAGTTTTAGGCCCAAATAAAATGTATTTTTCGAATTCTGATAATTTTCATCAAAGTCTACATGTGAGAAAAAAGGCATTTTCAGCCGATTTAAACGTCGAAAAGGCGAATCGGTTGAACGCTTCAGTCATTACTCCTTGTGACAGTGTCAGAAAGTGTAAATACAATGATAAACTAGTATGTGCTGCTAAAGTGTTGTTTGCCAACCAGTTTTAGGCCTATATAAAATGTATTTTTCGAGTTATGATCATTTTCCGAACTTTGGACCGTTTGCTGTCTAGCTGAATTAGAGAAACACCGAACCATTGTCTCTTTGTAGGCGCATGATTTAGAATGCTGCAGTACACCATATAACTTTAATGAATATGAGGAACTATTATGTGCTTCTTAAGTCTTTCTCAAAGACAGTTTAAATACAATGATAAACTAGTATGTGCTGCTAAAGTGTTGTTTGTCAACCAGTTTTAGGCCCATATAAAATGTATTTTTCGAGTTCTGATAATTTTCATCAAAGTCTACACATGTGGGAAAAAATGCATTTTAAGCCGATTTTAACGTCGATTTGGTGGAACGGTTAAACGCTTCAGTCATTACTCTATGTGACAGTGTCAGACAGTTTAAATACAATGATCAACTAGTATGTGCTGCTAAAGTGTTGTTTGTCAAACAGTTTTAGGCCCATATAAAATGTATTTTTCGAGTTCTGATAATTTTCATCAAAGTCTCCACGTGGGAAAAAACGCATTTTCAGCCGATTTTAACGTCGATTTGGCGGAGCGGTTAAACGCTTCAGTCATTACTCTATGTGACAGTGTCAGACAGTTTAAATACAATGATAAACTAGTATGTGCTGCTAAAGTGTTGTTTGTCAAACAGTTTTAGGTCCATATAAAATGTATTTTTCGAGTTATGATCATTTTCAGAACTTTGGACGATTTGCTGTCTAGCTGAATTAGAGAAACACCGAACAATTGTCTCTTTGTAGGTGCATGATTTTGAATGCTGCAGTACACCATATAACTTTAATTAATATGAGGAACTATTATGTGCTTCTTAAGTCTTTCTCAAAGACAGTTTAAATACAATGATGAACTAGTATGTGCTGCTAAAGTCTTGTTTGTCAACCAGTTTTAGGCCCATATAAAATGTATTTTTCGAGTTCAGATAATTTTCATCAAAGTCTACACGTGGGAAAAAACGCATTTTCAGTCGATTTAAACGTCGATTTGGCGGAACGGTTAAACACTTCAGTCATTACTCTATGTGACAGTGTCAGACAGTTTAAATACAATGATAAACTAGTATGTGCTGCTAAAGTCTTGTTTGTCAACCAGTTTTAGGCCCAAATAAAATGTATTTTTCGAGTTCTGATAATTTTCCGAACTTTGGACCGTTTGCTGTCTAGCTGAATTAGAGAAACACCGAACCATTGTCTCTTTGTAGGCGCATGATTCAGAATACTGCAGTACAGCATAGAAATTTAATTAATATGATGAACTATTATGTGCTTCTTAAGTGTTTCTCACAGAGTTCTAGGCCCATCTAACATGTATTTGTGGAGTTATGATCATTTTCAGAACTTTGGACGATTTGCTGTCTAGCTGAATTAGAGAAACACCGAACCATTGTCTCTTTGTAGGCGCATGATTTAGAATGCTGCAGTACACCATATAACTTTAATGAATATGAGGAACTATTATGTGCTTCTTAAGTCTTTCTCAAAGACAGTTTAAATACAATGATAAACTAGTATGTGCTGCTAAAGTGTTGTTTGTCAACCAGTTTTAGGCCCATATAAAATGTATTTTTCGAGTTCTGATAATTTTCATCAAAGTCTACACATGTGGGAAAAAATGCATTTTAAGCCGATTTTAACGTCGATTTGGTGGAACGGTTAAACGCTTCAGTCATTACTCTATGTGACAGTGTCAGACAGTTTAAATACAATGATCAACTAGTATGTGCTGCTAAAGTGTTGTTTGTCAAACAGTTTTAGGTCCATATAAAATGTATTTTTCGAGTTATGATCATTTTCCGAACTTTGGACCGTTTGCTGTCTAGCTGAACTAGAGAAACACCGAACCATTGTCTCTTTGTTGGCGCATGATTTAGAATGCTGCAGTACACCATATAACTTTAATGAATATGAGGAACTATTATGTGCTTCTTAAGTCTTTCTCAAAGACAGTTTAAATACAATGATAAACTAGTATGTGCTGCTAAAGTCTTGTTTGTCAACCAGTTTTAGGCCCATATAAAATGTATTTTTCGAGTTCTGATAATTTTCATCAAAGTCTACACATGTGGGAAAAAACGCATTTTCAGTCGATTTAAACGTCGAAAAGGCGAATCGGTTAAACGCTTCAGTCATTACTCCATGTGACAGTGTCAGACAGTTTAAATACAATGATGAACTAGTATGTGCTGCTAAAGTGTTGTTTGTCAACCAGTTTTTGGCCCATATAAAATGTATTTTTCGAGTTCTGATAATTTTCATCAAAGTCTACACATGTGGGAAAAAATGCATTTTAAGCCGATTTTAACGTCGATTTGGTGGAACGGTTAAACGCTTCAGTCATTACTCTATGTGACAGTGTCAGACAGTTTAAATACAATGATCAACTAGTATGTGCTGCTAAAGTGTTGTTTGTCAAACAGTTTTAGGCCCATATAAAATGTATTTTTCGAGTTCTGATAATTTTCATCAAAGTCTACACGTGGGAAAAAACGCATTTTCAGCCGATTTTAACGTCGATTTGGCGGAACGGTTAAACGCTTCAGTCATTACTCTATGTGACAGTGTCAGACAGTTTAAATACAATGATAAACTAGTATGTGCTGCTAAAGTGTTGTTTGTCAAACAGTTTTAGGCCCATATAAAATGTATTTTTCGAGTTATGATCATTTTCCGAACTTTGGACCGTTTGCTGTCTAGCTGAATTAGAGAAACACCGAACCATTGTCTCTTTGTTGGCGCATGATTTAGAATGCTGCAGTACACCATATAACTTTAATTAATATGAGGATCAATTATGTGCTTCTTAAGTCTTTCTCAAAGACAGTTTAAATACAATGATAAACTAGTATGTGCAGCTAAAGTCTTGTTTGTCAACCAGTTTTAGGCCCATATAAAATGTATTTTTCGAGTTATGATAATTTTCATCAATGTCTACACGTGGGAAAAAACGCATTTTCAGTCGATTTAAACGTCGATTTGGCGGAACGGTTAAACGCTTCAGTCATTACTCTATGTGACAGTGTCAGTCAGTTTAAATACAATGATGAACTAGTATGTGCTGCTAAAGTCTTGTTTGTCAACCAGTTTTAGGCCCATATAAAATGTATTTTTCGAGTTCAGATAATTTTCATCAAAGTCTACACGTGGGAAAAAACGCATTTTCAGTCGATTTAAACGTCGATTTGGCGGAACGGTTAAACACTTCAGTCATTACTCTATGTGACAGTGTCAGACAGTTTAAATACAATGATAAACTAGTATGTGCTGCTAAAGTCTTGTTTGTCAACCAGTTTTAGGCCCAAATAAAATGTATTTTTCGAGTTCTGATAATTTTCATCAAAGTCTACACGTGAGAAAAAACGCATTTTCAGCCGATTTAAACGTCGAAAAGGCGAATCGGTTGAACGCTTCAGTCATTACTCTATGTGACAGTGTCAGAAAGTGTAAATACAATGATAAACTTGTATGTGCTGCTAATGTGTTGTTTGCCAACCAGTTTTAGGCCCATATAAAATGTATTTTTCGAGTTATGATAATTTTCATCAAAGTCTACACATGTGGGAAAAAACGCATTTTCAGCCGATTTAAACGTCGATTTGGTGGAACGGTTAAACGCTTCAGTCATTACTCTATGTGACAGTGTCAGACAGTTTAAATACAATGATAAACTAGTATGTGCTGCTAAAGTGTTGTTTGTCAGCCAGTTTTAGGCCCTTATAAAATGTATTTTTCGAGTTATGATCATTTTCAGAACTTTGGACGATTTGCTGTCGAGCTGAATTAGAGAGACACCGAACCATTGTCTCTTTGTAGTTGAATGATTCAGGATGCTGCCGTACACCATATAACTTTAATTAATATGAGGAAAAATTATTTTGCTTCTTAAGTCTTTCTCAAAGACAGTTTAAATACAATGATGAACTAGTATGTGCTGCTAATGTCTTGTTTGTCAACCAGTTTTAGGCCTATATAAAATGTATTTTTCGAGTTCTGATAATTTTCATCAAAGTCTACACGTGGGAAAAAACGCATTTTCAGTCGATTTAAACGTCGAAAAGGCGAATCGGTTAAACGCTTAAGTCATTACTCCATGTGACAGTGTCAGACAGTTTAAATACAATGATGAACTAGTATGTGCTGCTAAAGTGTTGTTTGTCAACCAGTTTTAGGCCCATATAAAATGTATTTTTCGAGTTATGATCATTTTCAGAAATTTGGACGATTTGCTGTCTAGCTGAATTTGAGAAACACCGAACCATTGCCTCTTTGTACGTGCATGATTTAGAATGCTGCAGTACACCATATAACTTTAATTAATATGAGGAACAATTATGTGCTTCTTAAGTCTTTCGCAAAGACAGTTTAAATACAATGATAAACTAGTATGTGCTGCTAAAGTGTTGTTTGTCAACCAGTGCGCATGCGCGACTGGCATCCGACAGCACCAGGAAGTGGAACACCGCGGGTGGAACACGGAAGGGAGTTTTTTCCGGACTCCAGAACATCTTTACGGAATCTTTTTCATTTTTATGTGACTGATCCTCCAGCAGTGGTTGTTTTCAGTGCGTGGGGGGTCCCCCCCCCCACACACCCCAACCACCCTTTTTCTTCGGGTGTGCGATGACCGATCACATTGAAACAAACTCTGTGACCGGGAAAATGGATCACGTACGGCTGAATGAAGAAGCAAACGCACCAAAAGGTGGCGGCGAAGCAGACAGAAGCTATGGAAAAGAGCTTACAGTCTGTGTGGAACTGCAAGGGGAGGAAAGTATTACGACGACGGAATTGATGAACAACGTGCGAGAGCTCTGCGGCGGTTTACTAGCTTGCCGCACCACCGGAGATCGACGATACGAACTTACAATGAGTGACCAAAGAGGGAAAGATCGCCTGCTGGAGGGATTCAAGATTGGAGAGGTAAGAATAATAGCCAGAGAATTGAGGAATGACGAGATGGTCGTTTCCTTCCTCAACCTCCCGGCTTATATTACTGACGACGAAATACTGGGGAAGCTACATGGTTGGGGCGTGTCGGCCACCTCGCCGATTAAGCGCAGAATGTGGCCAGGAACCCGTATTGCGGACGGTACACGGTTTATGAGAGTAAAATTCAATAAATTAGTTCAGAGTCTTCCATACTCTGCAAAGTTTCACACTGCCATAGGGCCAGAGTACTTCTGCGTCATTCACGATAGACAATCAAAGGTCTGCCGCCTCTGTATACAGCCTGGACATATCCTACGGGAATGTCCGGAGTTCTTCTGTCGCAAATGTGGATTGCAAGGACACTTTGCGAGAGAGTGCCAAAGTGCCAAGAAATGTGACCTGTGTCATAACACTTGGAATGAATGTGATTGCAATAAGAGCGAGGAGGACAGCGGCGCTCCGCTGGTGACGACGGCCGCTTCAACCGATAGGCAAGGCGAACTGCATAGCGAGGATGAAAATAAAATGGAGACTGAGACGGGGCAGGGGGATGTGAGGGATGAAACTCAACCTGCAGTGGCGGGTAGTATGAACCAAGCAAGCGAGGTGAGGCTAGATCTGAGCTCGGGCTCTGACGAGGAGAGCGGAGCGAGACGAGGAGCGAGGCTGAAGGCGGAGGTGGGAGGGGAGGTGCTAGCCTTGGGAGTGGGCCCCACCCCCGCTCCTACCCCGCTGCTGCTGAAGCAAATCAGAGATCCTGCATCTGAGATGGGAATGATGAATAGGTCATCATCTCAGTCCCAGCCCCTCCAGCGACTGCCTCTTGATAACCTGATCTCAAGTGCAAGTGAGGCCGAATCCGAGATAGACTTGTCTCATATGAACAGAATTGGGAAAAGGCTAAGTGAAAAGCAGATGAGAAGGAGAAGCAAGAGAAACAAAGACAGAGTTAATAACTAAATGTCGAAAATCATACTCTCTTCTCAGTGTGACTCTTATGATTAGCTTCACTTCTCTAAATGCTAACGGCCTGCGCACAAAATCGAAAATAGATTCTGTACTGCAAACTTTGAACTCGGATGTAGTCTGCCAGCAAGAAACTTGGTGGGACCAGGAGCATCACGACTATGTGGCGAACCAGAGAAACAAGCAGGTATTTTCAAACCACGGGTCAGCAAGATCATGCGGGGTGGCAATCATATCTAAGATTGCTTCAGGCATGAGTGCTGAAGAGATATACAAAGACGATCAAGGCAGAGTATTAATTGTAGATTTTTCACTTAATAAACAACGATATAGAATAATTAACATATATGCACCAAACAATGAAAATCATAGAAAGCAGTTTTTTATTAAATTAAAGAAATGGTACGGAAACAATGTAATAATAACTGGAGACTTTAATGTGGCTCTAACAAAAATGGACGTGTCAGTAAACAATACCTTCAAGAGTGACGCCAGTCGAACAACCCTAATGAATTTGATAAATCACCATAACCTAGTAGAAATGTGGAGAATCTCAAACCCTTTGAAGCGGGACTTCTCGAGAAGGCAGATTGTAAAGGGGGTCCTCAAACAGTCCAGAATCGATCTCTGTCTGGCTTCCTCCAGCATTATCAGAGACATTAACAAAATTAAATATGAGTTCAATAGCTGGAGCGATCACGCATCTTTATATTGGCAATTAGGGGACGATGGAAGGCCCAGAGGTGGGGGCATCTGGTGCTTCAATGCCAGTCTCCTTGAGGACCAAACCTTCAAAAAAAAGATAAGGAATCTACTGAGCAATATAACAGATGAATTAGCTGTAGAAGGAAACTACATGAAATCATGGGACGATGTAAAAAGACGAATTAAGAGAGCCTGTATAAATTATAGTAAAGAGAAAGGATGGCGGGAAGGAATGGAGGAGAGAACATTAAGGGACCTCCTCGCAAAAGAAATTACATTACTTGACCATGACCCTGACAGAAGTTGTGCAAAATTTGAAGAATATGAAGCTAAACTTCACTCTTTTGAAAAGAAAAGATGCATAGGAGCAGCTGTTAGAAGTAGATTTAAAAATATCACAGATGGGGAGAAATGTACAGCTTTTTTCCTTGGCCTAGAAAAAAAAAACCAAAACAAAGCCAGAATGGGTCCGAATGAAAATAGTAAGGGGGAAATAATAGTTGAGCAGGAAGACATACTGGACGAAATACATAGGTATTACGAGAACCTCTTTACTAGTAACAGCTCCAATCCAAAACAAACTAAAGAAATACTGGAATGTATTGATAGGGAAATAAATCACATCGACAAAGAAGAGTGCGACACGGTAATCACATTAGCGGAAGTAGAACTGGCAATAGATGGACTAAATAAGAACAAAAGCCCAGGCCCAGACGGAATCTCGACAGAGTTCTACCAGTGCTTCAAAGCCCAGCTGGCCCCCTTGCTGCTAAAACTTTACACTAGTATTAGAGTAAACCAGACAACTCCGGACTCCCTCACAAAAGGTATCATCACAATTGTATTTAAGAATAAAGGATGCCGGAACCAACTGAAAAACTATAGGCCAATTAGCCTACTCAATTCAGATTATAAGATTCTGGCAAAAATTCTGGCTAATAGACTTAAAGCAGTAATAGGCTCAATCATCAGCAATACGCAAACTTACAGTATCCCAGGCAGAGATATTACGGACTCCATCAATACAATTAGGGATACAGTAAAAACAATGACTATGCAGAGGGGCCTGCTGCTTGGAGTAGACCTAGAAAAAGCTTTTGACAGGGTTGAGCATCCGTTCCTCTGGTCCGTAATGGAAAAGTTCGGCTTCGGAGCAAAGTTCATCGATTGGATCAAGGTGTTATATCGAAGTGCGAGTAGCAGGGTGAAATGCAACGGACTTCTCACCAGGGACATTCGGATCGAGAGGTCTGTGAGACAGGGATGCCCCCTCTCAGCTCTGCTATACACCCTGGTCGCAGAACCCCTCGCACTCCTAATACTGAAAGACAAAAATATAAAAGGTATCTTAACGCCAAATGGCAACAAAACCAAAATAGTCCAATATGCAGACAACATTAATATCATGGTCTCGGATGGTGACAGCATAGACCATGTCTTCAAACACCTAGGGGCCTATGAGAAAGCCTCTGGCGCAAGAATCAATAAAGAAAAATCTGCAATAATGTTCTGCGGTAAGAATCAAAAAACGATAAACAAATGGGGCCTTAAAGAGACCACAGGGTGCAGAGAAATCTTGGGTGTGTACATTGGGAAAGACGAGAGTGAAGCAAGAGATAAAACATGGAAGAGTGTGATAATTAAAATACAGTGTACCTTGAACCTGTGGAGGGCGAGGGGGCTTAGTCTAAAAGGAAAGGTAATAGTATCTAATGCCTTAGTGCTGTCAAAAATTAATCATGCTTTGGGAACCTGTGAGCTGCCCGATTGGGCACTAAATTCATTGAACGGTGAGATATCCTCCTTTCTTTGGAAGGGTAAGGGAAATATGATCGCCCACAGGACGTTAATTGCTAATAAACGGGAGGGGGGATTAGGGCTGATTGACATTGGTGCCAAAAGAGACGCACTGAGGGTCAAATTGATAGGGAAATTCTTGGATTCGACCAGGCAGTATCCCTGGGAGGACGCACTCGCAGGCTACCTGGCGGAGTTTGGGGAGAGGAGCAAATACAATCTCTGTACCCACTACCCCAGAAAAACCTACAGTGGCCTGCCGGGCTTCTACCAGGAGGTGCTGGAGGCATGGGGAAGGATACTCCCCCACCTCAGACCCGAGTGCAGTAAAAAAGAGCATGTGCTGCAGTTACCTTTCCTCTCGAATCCATGCTTCACCTATAATGGGAGAAACCTCGTCAGCAGTCACTTGACGGCAGCAGGCCTAACAAGAGTGGGACAGGTGACCGACCACAAAGGGAACTTTGATATAGGGAATGTACTTTGGGAATTAGACAGATGGAAGGTGCAATACAGGGAAAAACTGATTGTCTCTTTCGGGGAAAAATTTGATCAAAGCCTACTACCTGAGTGGCGAGGCATGCTCAAAGAGAAAGGACCCAAGGGGCAGGATGATGCCCTGAACTTCCTCCTGTGCCTTAGAGGAAAATTCCCCACCATCCAATCAGTGAAAACCAGAGACTGGTATAGATTACTCATTTCAAAGATTGTGACAATTCCAGCTTCAGAAAAGGCCTGGTCAAGGATATTTCCTGGCTATTCAATTAGAAATATATGGAACAACATGGAAATCCCTTTTGCCACATCAGCCATCTTCCACCTGGATTTCAAGATAAGGCACAGGAGGATTTTTACTGGCATCATCCTGCATCAAATACACAAAGACTTGCACAAGAGGGAGTGTGCGGTCTGCATGGAAGAAGCAGAAGACATTGAGCACCTGTTCCTTAGGTGCACGGCCCTCACGAACTATAGGGAGAGGGTCAAGAGCCTACTGGTGGAACATTGTGGCCTTAGGAGACTAACAGGGCTTACATGGGACTGGGCCTACATGTTTGGCCCCCCCCCCAAAACAAAGAGTCCAACGGAAAACTTACTGATAAACACTGTGCTGGCATTTGCCAGGCGCGCAACATGGACAAGAAGGAACTTGGCACTATATGAGGGTAGAGACGTAAGCATACAAAGCCTCTTTGGAAACTCACTAAAAGCCCACCTATCGTTGGTATATGGAGGAAACAAAGACCTTTTTGTAAGCCAATTCATGCAACAAACTACCCTACTCCAGGAAACTGAATGCCACTCTCTCTCCTTCGCATTCTGATAGGATAGAGAATGGGAGAAAAAGGGAAAACATGTATTTCCCAAGTGTTTAAAAATGTTTTCTTGGCATAATTGTTACTGTTGATGATTCTGTATTTTTATATTAAAAAAAAAAAAAAAAAAAAATGTGTTTTTCGAGTTATGATAATTTTCATCAAAGTCTACACATGTGGGAAAAAACGCATTTTCAGCCGATTTAAACGTCGAAAAGGCGGATCGGTTAAACGCTTCAGCCATTACTCTGTGACAGTGTCAGGCAGTTTAAATACAATGATAAACTAGTATGTGCTACTAAAGTCTTGTTTGTCAACCAGTTTTAGGCCCATATAAAATGTATTTTTCGAGTTTGATAATTTTCATCAAAGTCTACACATGTGGGAAAAAACGCATTTTCAGCCGATTTAAACGTCGAAAAGGCGGATCGGTTAAACGCTTCAGCCATTACTCTGTGACAGTGTCAGACAGTTTAAATACAATGATAAACTAGTATGTGCTACTAAAGTCTTGTTTGTCAACCAGTTTTAGGCCCATATAAAATGTATTTTTCGAGTTCTGATAATTTTCATCAAAGTCTACAAGTGGGAAAAAACGCATTTTCAGCCGATTTTAACGTCGATTTGGCGGAACGGTTAAACGCTTCAGTCATTACTCTATGTGACAGTGTCAGACAGTTTAAATACAATGATAAACTAGTATGTGCTGCTAAAGTCTTGTTTGTCAACCAGTTTTAGGCCCGAATAAAATGTATTTTTCGAGTTCTGATAATTTTCATCAAAGTCTACACATGTGGGAAAAAACGCATTTTCAGTCGATTTAAACGTCGAAAAGGCGAATCGGTTAAACGCTTCAGTCATTACTCCATGTGACAGTGTCAGACAGTTTAAATACAATGATGAACTAGTATGTGCTGCTAAAGTGTTGTTTGACAACCAGTTTTAGGCCCATATAAAATGTATTTTTCGAGTTTGATAATTTTCATCAAAGTCTACACGTGGGAAAAAACGCATTTTCAGCGGATTTTAACGTCGATTTGGCGGAACGGTTAAACGCTTCAGTCATTACTCTATGTGACAGTGTCAGACAGTTTAAATACAATGATAAACTAGTATGTGCTGCTAAAGTGTTGTTTGTCAACCAGTTTTAGGCCCATATAAAATGTATTTTTCGAGTTATGATCATTTTCAGAACTTTGGACGATTTGCTGTCTAGCTGAATTAGAGAAACACCGAACCATTGTCTCTTTGTAGGTGCATGATTCAGAATACTGCAGTACAGCATAGAAATTTAATTAATATGATGAACTATTATGTGCTTCTTAAGTGTTTCTCACAGAGTTCTAGGCCCATCTAACATGTATTTGTGGAGTTATGATCATTTTCAGAATTTTGGACGATTTGCTGTCTAGCTGAATTAGAGAAACACCGAACCATTGTCTCGTTGTAGGTGAATGATTCAGAATGCTGCAGTACACCATATAACTTTAATTAATATGAGAAACAATTATTTTGCTTCTTAAGTCTTTCTCAAAGACAGTTTAAATTCAATGATGAACTAGTATGTGCTGCTAAAGTCTTGTTTGTCAACCAGTTTTAGGCCCATATAAAATGTATTTTTCGAGTTATGATAATTTTCATCAAAGTCTACACATGTGGGAAAAAACGCATTTTCAGCCGATTTAAACGTCGAAAAGGCGGATCGGTTAAACGCTTCAGCCATTACTATGTGACAGTGTCAGGCAGTTTAAATACAATGATAAACTAGTATGTGCTGCTAAAGTGTTGTTTTTCAAACAGTTTTACGCCCATTTAAAATGTATTTTTCGAGTTATGATCATTTTCAGAACTTTGGACGATTTGCTGTCGAGCTGAATTAGAGAAACACCGAACAATTTTCTCTTTGTAGGTGCATGATTTTGAGTGCTGCAGTACACCATATAACTTTAATTAATATGAGGAACAATTATGTGCTTCTTAAGTCTTTCGCAAAGACAGTTTAAATACAATGATAAACTAGTATGTGCTGCTAAAGTGTTGTTTGTCAACCAGTTTTAGGCCCATATAAAATGTATTTTTCGAGTTATGATCATTTTCAGAACTTTGGATCGTTTGCTGTCTAGCTGAATTAGAGAAACACCGAACCATTGTCTCTTTGTAGGCGCATGATTTAGAATGCTGCAGTACACCATATAACTTTAATGAATATTAGGAACTATTATGTGCTTCTTATGTCTTTCTCAAAGACAGTTTAAATACAATGATAAACTAGTATGTGCTGCTAAAGTCTTGTTTGTCAACCAGTTTTAGGCCCATATAAAATGTATTTTTCGAGTTCTGATAATTTTCATCAAAGTCTACACATGTGGGAAAAAACGCATTTTCAGTCGATTTAAACGTCGAAAAGGCGAATCGGTTAAACGCTTAAGTCATTACTCCATGTGACAGTGTCAGACAGTTTAAATACAATGATGAACTAGTATGTGCTGCTAAAGTGTTGTTTGTCAACCAGTTTTAGGCCCATATAAAATGTATTTTTCGAGTTATGATCATTTTCAGAAATTTGGACGATTTGCTGTCTAGCTGAATTTGAGAAACACTGAACCATTGCCTCTTTGTAGGTGCATGGTTTAGAATGCTGCAGTACACCATATAACTTAAATTAATATGAGGAACAATTATTTGCTTCTTAAGTCTTTCGCAAAGACAGTTTAAATACAATGATAAACTAGTATGTGCTGCTAAAGTGTTGTTTGTCAACCAGTTTTAGGCCCATATAAAATGTATTTTTCGAGTTATGATAATTTTCATCAAAGTCTACACATGTGGGAAAAAACGCATTTTCAGCCGATTTAAACGTCGAAAAGGCGGATCGGTTAAACGCTTCAGCCATTACTCTGTGACAGTGTCAGACAGTTTAAATACAATGATAAACTAGTATGTGCTACTAAAGTCTTGTTTGTCAACCAGTTTTAGGCCCATATAAAATGTATTTTTCGAGTTCTGATAATTTTCATCAAAGTCTACAAGTGGGAAAAAACGCATTTTCAGCCGATTTTAACGTCGATTTGGCGGAACGGTTAAACGCTTCAGTCATTACTCTATGTGACAGTGTCAGACAGTTTAAATACAATGATAAACTAGTATGTGCTGCTAAAGTCTTGTTTGTCAACCAGTTTTAGGCCCGAATAAAATGTATTTTTCGAGTTCTGATAATTTTCATCAAAGTCTACACATGTGGGAAAAAACGCATTTTCAGTCGATTTAAACGTCGAAAAGGCGAATCGGTTAAACGCTTCAGTCATTACTCCATGTGACAGTGTCAGACAGTTTAAATACAATGATGAACTAGTATGTGCTGCTAAAGTGTTGTTTGACAACCAGTTTTAGGCCCATATAAAATGTATTTTTCGAGTTCTGATAATTTTCATCAAAGTCTACACGTGGGAAAAAATGCATTTTAAGCCGATTTTAACGTCGATTTGGTGGAACGGTTAAATGCTTCAGTCATTACTCTATGTGACAGTGTCAGACAGTTTAAATACAATGATAAACTAGTATGTGCTGCTAAAGTGTTGTTTGTCAAACAGTTTTAGGCCCATATAAAATGTATTTTTCGAGTTCTGATAATTTTCATCAAAGTCTACACGTGGGAAAAAACGCATTTTCAGCCGATTTTAACGTCGATTTGGCGGAACGGTTAAACGCTTCAGTCATTACTCTATGTGACAGTGTCAGACAGTTTAAATACAATGATAAACTAGTATGTGCTGCTAAAGTGTTGTTTGTCAAACAGTTTTAGGTCCATATAAAATGTATTTTTCGAGTTATGATCATTTTCAGAACTTTGGACGATTTGCTGTCTAGCTGAATTAGAGAAACACCGAACAATTGTCTCTTTGTAGGTGCATGATTTTGAATGCTGCAGTACACCATATAACTTTAATTAATATGAGGAACAATTATGTGCTTCTTAAGTCTTTCTCAAAGACAGTTTAAATACAATGATAAACTAGTATGTGCAGCTAAAGTCTTGTTTGTCAACCAGTTTTAGGCCCATATAAAATGTATTTTTCGAGTTATGATAATTTTCATCAATGTCTACACGTGGGAAAAAACGCATTTTCAGTCGATTTAAACGTCGATTTGGCGGAACGGTTAAACACTTCAGTCATTACTCTATGTGACAGTGTCAGACAGTTTAAATACAATGATAAACTAGTATGTGCTGCTAAAGTCTTGTTTGTCAACCAGTTTTAGGCCCAAATAAAATGTATTTTTCGAGTTCTGATTATTTTCATCAAAGTCTACACATGTGGGAAAAAACGCATTTTCAGTCGATTTAAACGTCGAAAAGGCGAATCGGTTAAACGCTTCAGTCATTACTCCATGTGACAGTGTCAGACAGTTTAAATACAATGATGAACTAGTATGTGCTGCTAAAGTGTTGTTTGACAACCAGTTTTAGGCCCATATAAAATGTATTTTTCGAGTTCTGATAATTTTCATCAAAGTCTACACGTGGGAAAAAATGCATTTTAAGCCGATTTTAACGTCGATTTGGTGGAACGGTTAAACGCTTCAGTCATTACTCTATGTGACAGTGTCAGACAGTTTAAATACAATGATAAACTAGTATGTGCTGCTAAAGTGTTGTTTGTCAAACAGTTTTAGGCCCATATAAAATGTATTTTTCGAGTTCTGATAATTTTCATCAAAGTCTACATGTGGGAAAAAACGCATTTTCAGCCGATTTTAACGTCGATTTGGCGGAACGGTTAAACGCTTCAGTCATTACTCTATGTGACAGTGTCAGACAGTTTAAATACAATGATAAACTAGTATGTGCTGCTAAAGTGTTGTTTGTCAAACAGTTTTAGGTCCATATAAAATGTATTTTTCGAGTTATGATCATTTTCAGAACTTTGGACGATTTGCTGTCTAGCTGAATTAGAGAAACACCGAACAATTGTCTCTTTGTAGGTGCATGATTTTGAATGCTGCAGTACACCATATAACTTTAATTAATATGAGGAACAATGATGTGCTTCTTAAGTCTTTCTCAAAGACAGTTTAAATACAATGATAAACTAGTATGTGCAGCTAAAGTCTTGTTTGTCAACCAGTTTTAGGCCCATATAAAATGTATTTTTCGAGTTATGATAATTTTCATCAATGTCTACACGTGGGAAAAAACGCATTTTCAGTCGATTTAAACGTCGATTTGGCGGAACGGTTAAACACTTCAGTCATTACTCTATGTGACAGTGTCAGACAGTTTAAATACAATGATAAACTAGTATGTGCTGCTAAAGTCTTGTTTGTCAACCAGTTTTAGGCCCAAATAAAATGTATTTTTCGAGTTCTGATAATTTTCATCAAAGTCTACACGTGAGAAAAAACGCATTTTCAGCCGATTTAAACGTCGAAAAGGCGAATCGGTTGAACGCTTCAGTCATTACTCTATGTGACAGTGTCAGAAAGTGTAAATACAATGATAAACTAGTATGTGCTGCTAATGTGTTGTTTGCCAACCAGTTTTAGGCCCATATAAAATGTATTTTTCGAGTTATGATCATTTTCCGAACTTTGGACCGTTTGCTGTCTAGCTGAATTAGAGAAACACCGAACCATTGTCTCTTTGTAGGTGAATGATTCAGAATGCTGCAGTACACCATATAACTTTAATTAATATGAGGAACAATTATTTTGCTTCTTAAGTCTTTCTCAAAGACAGTTTAAATACAATGATGAACTTGTATGTGCTGCTTATGTCTTGTTTGTCAACCAGTTTTAGGCCCATATAAAATGTATTTTTCGAGTTCTGATAATTTTCATCAAAGTCTACACATGTGGGAAAAAATGCATTTTCAGCCGATTTTAACGTCGATTTGGTGGAACGGTTAAACGCTTCAGTCATTACTCTATGTGACAGTGTCAGACAGTTTAAATACAATGATAAACTAGTATGTGCTGCTAAAGTGTTGTTTGTCAGCCAGTTTTAGGACCTTATAAAATGTATTTTTCGAGTTATGATCATTTTCAGAACTTTGGACGATTTGCTGTCTAGCTGAATTAGAGAAACACCGAACAATTGTTTCTTTGTAGGTGCATGATTCAGTATACTGCAGTACAGCATAGAAATTTAATTAATATGATGAACTATTATGTGCTTCTTAAGTGTTTCTCACAGAGTTCTAGGCCCATCTAACATGTATTTGTGGAGTTATGATCATTTTCAGAACTTTGGACGATTTGCTGTCGAGCTGAATTAGAGAAACACCGAACCATTGTCTCTTTGTAGGTGAATGATTTTGAATGCTGCAGTACACCATATAACTTTAATTAATATGAGGAACAATTATGTGCTTCTTAAGTCTTTCTCAAAGACAGTTTAAATACAATGATAAACTAGTATGTGCAGCTAAAGTATTGTTTGTCAACCAGTTTTAGGCCCATATAAAATGTATTTTTCGAGTTATGATAATTTTCATCAATGTCTACACGTGGGAAAAAACGCATTTTCAGTCGATTTAAACGTCGATTTGGCGGAACGGTTAAACGCTTCAGTCATTACTCTATGTGACAGTGTCAGTCAGTTTAAATACAATGATGAACTAGTATGTGCTGCTAAAGTCTTGTTTGTCAACCAGTTTTAGGCCCATATAAAATGTATTTTTCGAGTTCAGATAATTTTCATCAAAGTCTACACGTGGGAAAAAACGCATTTTCAGTCGATTTAAACGTCGATTTGGCGGAACGGTTAAACACTTCAGTCATTGCTCTATGTTAAACGCTTCAGTCATTACTCTGTGTGACAGTGTCAGACAGTTTAACATGGGCCTAAAACTGTCTGAACTAACAGAAGCGTTTAACCAATTCCCCTTTTCGACGTTAAAATCGGCTGAAAATGCGTTTTTTCCCACATGTGCACAAAATGATGAAAATGACCATAACTCGACAAATACATGTTAGATGGGCCTAAAACTGTTTGACAAACAACACTTTAGCAGCATATACTAGTTCACCATTGTATTTAAACTGTCTGACACTGTCACACAGAGTAATGACTGAAGCGTTTAACCAATTCCCCTTTTCGACGTTTAAATCGGCTGAAAATGCGTTTTTTCCCACATGTGCACACAATGATGAAAATGATCATAACTCCACAAATACATGTTAGATGGGCCTAGAAATCTGTGAGAAACACTTAAGAAGCACATAATAGTTCATCATATTAATTAAATTTCTATGCTGTACTGCAGCATTCTGAATCATTCACCTCTGAAGAGACAATGGTTCGGTGTTTCTCTAATTCAGCTACACAGCAAACCGTCACAAGTTCTGAAAATGCTCATACCTCAACAAATACATGTTGTATGGGCCTAAAACTGTTTGACAAACAACGCTTTAGCAGCATATACTAGTTCACCATTGTATTTAAACTGTCTGACACTGTCACACAGAGTAATGACTGAAGCGTTTAACCAATTCCCCTTTTCGACGTTTAAATCGGCTGAAAATGCGTTTTTTCCCACATGTGCACACAATGATGAAAATGATCATAACTCCACAAATACATGTTAGATGGGCCTAGAAATCTGTGAGAAACACTTAAGAAGCACATAATAGTTCATCATATTAATTAAATTTCTATGCTGTACTGCAGCATTCTGAATCATTCACCTCTGAAGAGACAATGGTTCGGTGTTTCTCTAATTCAGCTAGACAGCAAACCGTCCAATGTTCTGAAAATGCTCATACCTCGACAAATACATGTTGTATGGGCCGAAAACTGTTTGACAAACAACGCTTTAGCAGCATATACTAGTTCACCATTGTATTTAAACTGTCTGACACTGTCACACAGAGTAATGACTGAAGCGTTTAAGCAATTCCCCTTTTCGACGTTTAAATCGGCTGAAAATGCGTTTTTTCCCACATGTGCACATAATGATGAAAATGACCATAACTCGACAAATACATGTTAGATGGGCCTAAAACTGTTTGACAAACAACACTTTAGCAGCATATACTAGTTCACCATTGTATTTAAACTGTCTGACACTGTCACACAGAGTAATGACTGAAGCGTTTAACCAATTCCCCTTTTCGACGTTTAAATCGGCTGAAAATGCGTTTTTTCCCACATGTGCACATAATGATGAAAATGACCATAACTCGACAAATACATGTTAGATGGGCCTAAAACTGTTTGACAAACAACACTTTAGCAGCATATACTAGTTCACCATTGTATTTAAACTGTCTGACACTGTCACACAGAGTAAGGACTGAAGCGTTTAACCAATTCCCCTTTTCGACGTTTAAATCGGCTGAAAATGCGTTTTTTCCCACATGTGCACACAATGATGAAAATGATCATAACTCCACAAATACATGTTAGATGGGCCTAGAAATCTGTGAGAAACACTTAAGAAGCACATAATAGTTCATCATATTAATTTAATTTCTATGCTGTACTGCAGCATTCTGAATCATTCACCTCTGAAGAGACAATGGTTCGGTGTTTCTCTAATTCAGCTACACAGCAAACCGTCCAATGTTCTGAAAATGCTCATACCTCGACAAATACATGTTGTATGGGCCTAAAACTGTTTGACAAACAACGCTTTAGCAGCATATACTAGTTCACCATTGTATTTAAACTGTCTGACACTGTCACACAGAGTAATGACTGAAGCGTTTAAGCAATTCCCCTTTTCGACGTTTAAATCGGCTGAAAATGCGTTTTTTCCCACACGTGCACATAATGATGAAAATGACCATAACACGACAAATACATGTTAGATGGGCCTAAAACTGTTTGACAAACAACACTTTAGCAGCATATACTAGTTCACCATTGTATTTAAACTGTCTGACACTGTCACACAGAGTAATGACTGAAGCGTTTAACCAATTCCCCTTTTCGACGTTTAAATCGGCTGAAAATGCGTTTTTTCCCACATGTGCACACAATGATGAAAATGATCATAACTCCACAAATACATGTTAGATGGGCCTAGAAATCTGTGAGAAACACTTAAGAAGCACATAATAGTTCATCATATTAATTAAATTTCTATGCTGTACTGCAGCATTCTGAATCATTCACCTCTGAAGAGACGATGGTTCGGTGTTTCTCTAATTCAGCTACATAGCAAACCGTCACAAGTTCTGAAAATGCTCATACCTCAACAAATACATGTTGTATGGGCCTAAAACTGTTTGACAAACAACGCTTTAGCAGCATATACTAGTTCACCATTGTATTTAAACTGTCTGACACTGTCACACAGAGTAATGACTGAAGCGTTTAACCAATTCCCCTTTTCGACGTTTAAATCGGCTGAAAATGCGTTTTTTCCAGCATGTGCACACTATGATGAAAATGATCCTAACTCGACAAATACATGTTAGATGGGCCTAAAACTGTTTGACAAACAACACTTTAGCAGCATATACTAGTTCACCATTGTATTTAAACTGTCTGACACTGTCACACAGAGTAATGACTGAAGCGTTTAACCAATTCCCCTTTTCGACGTTTAAATCGGCTGAAAATGCGTTTTTTCCCACATGTGCACATAATGATGAAAATGACCATAACTCGACAGATACATGTTAGATGGGCCTAAAACTGTTCGACAAACAACACTTTAGCAGCATATACTAGTTCACCATTGTATTTAAACTGTCTGAAACTGTCACACAGAGTAATGACTGAAGCGTTTAACCAATTCCCCTTTTCGACGTTTAAATCGGCTGAAAATGCGTCTTTTTCCCACATGTGCACACAATGATGAAAATGATCATAACTCCACAAATACATGTTAGATGGGCCTAGATATCTGTGAGAAACACTTAAGAAGCACATAATAGTTCATCATATTAATTAAATTTCTATGCTGTACTGCAGCATTCTGAATCATTCACCTCTGAAGAGACAATGGTTCGGTGTTTCTCTAATTCAGCTAGACAGCAAACCGTCACAAGTTCTGAAAATGCTCATACCTCAACAAATACATGTTGTATGGGCCTAAAACTGTTTGACAAACAACGCTTTAGCAGCATATACTAGTTCACCATTGTATTTAAACTGTCTGACACTGTCACACAGAGTAATGACTGAAGCGTTTAACCAAGTCCCCTTTTCGACGTTTAAATCGGCTGAAAATGCGTTTTTTCCCACATGTGCACACTATGATGAAAATGATCCTAACTCGACAAATACATGTTAGATGGGCCTAAAACTGTTTGACAACAACACTTTAGCAGCATATACTAGTTCACCATTGTATTTAAACTGTCTGACACTGTCACACAGAGTAATGACTGAAGCGTTTAACCAATTCCCCTTTTCGACGTTTAAATCGGCTGAAAATGCGTTTTTTCCCACATGTGCACACAATGATGAAAATGATCATAACTCCACAAATACATGTTAGATGGGCATAGAAATCTGAGAGAAAAACTTAGGAAGCACATAATAGTTCATCATATTAATTAAATTTCAATGCTGTACTGCAGCATTCTGAATCATACACCTCTGAAGAGACAATGGTTCGGTGTTTCTCTAATTCAGCTAGACAGCAAACCGTCCAATGTTCTGAAAATGCTCATACCTCGACAAATACATGTTGTATGGGCCTAAAACTGTTTGACAAACAACGCTTTAGCAGCATATACTAGTTCACCATTGTATTTAAACTGTCTGACACTGTCACACAGAGTAATGACTGAAGCGTTTAACCAATTCCCCTTTTCGACGTTTAAATCGGCTGGAAATGCGTTTTTTCCCACATGTGCACATAATGATGAAAATGACCATAACTCGACAAATACATTTTACATGGGCCTAAAACTGTTTGACAAACAACACTTTAGCAGCATATACTAGTTCACCATTGTATTTAAACTGTCTGACACTGTCACACAGAGTAATGACTGAAGCGTTTAACCAATTCCCCTTTTCGACGTTTAAATCGGCTGAAAATGCGTTTTTTCCCACATGTGCACATAATGATGAAAATGACCATAACTCGACAAATACATGTTAGATGGGCCTAAAACTGTTTGACAAACAACACTTTAGCAGCATATACTAGTTCACCATTGTATTTAAACTGTCTGACACTGTCACACAGAGTAAGGACTGAAGCGTTTAACCAATTCCCCTTTTCGACGTTTAAATCGGCTGAAAATGCGTTTTTTCCCACATGTGCACACAATGATGAAAATGATCATAACTCCACAAATACATGTTAGATGGGCCTAGAAATCTGTGAGAAACACTTAAGAAGCACATAATAGTTCATCATATTAATTGAATTTCTATGCTGTACTGCAGCATTCTGAATCATTCACCTCTGAAGAGACAATGGTTCGGTGTTTCTCTAATTCAGCTACACAGCAAACCGTGACAAGTTCTGAAAATGCTCATACCTCAACAAATACATGTTGTATGGGCCTAAAACTGTGTGACAAACAACGCTTTAGCAGCATATACTAGTTCACCATTGTATTTAAACTGTCTGACACTGTCACACAGAGTAATGACTGAAGCGTTTAAGCAATTCCCCTTTTCGACGTTTAAATCGGCTGAAAATGCGTTTTTTCCCACATGTGCACACAATGATGAAAATGATCATAACTCCACAAATACATGTTAGATGGGCCTAGATATCTGTGAGAAACACTTAAGGAGCACATAATAGTTCATCATATTAATTAAATTTCTATGCTGTACTGCAGCATTCTGAATCATTCACCTCTGAAGAGACAATGGTTCGGTGTTTCTCTAATTCAGCTAGACAGCAAACCGTCACAAGTTCTGAAAATGCTCATACCTTAACAAATACATGTTGTATGGGCCTAAAACTGTTTGACAAACAACGCTTTAGCAGCATATACTAGTTCACCATTGTATTTAAACTGTCTGACACTGTCACACAGAGTAATGACTGAAGCGTTTAACCAATTCCCCTTTTCGACGTTTAAATCGGCTGAAAATGCGTTTTTTCCAGCATGTGCACACTATGATGAAAATGATCCTAACTCGACAAATACATGTTAGATGGGCCTAAAACTGTTTGACAAACAACACTTTAGCAGCATATACTAGTTCACCATTGTATTTAAACTGTCTGACACTGTCACACAGAGTAATGACTGAAGCGTTTAACCAATTCCCCTTTTCGACGTTTAAATCGGCTGAAAATGCGTTTTTTCCCACATGTGCACATAATGATGAAAATGACCATAACTCGACAGATACATGTTAGATGGGCCTAAAACTGTTCGACAAACAACACTTTAGCAGCATATACTAGTTCACCATTGTATTTAAACTGTCTGAAACTGTCACACAGAGTAATGACTGAAGCGTTTAACCAATTCCCCTTTTCGACGTTTAAATCGGCTGAAAATGCGTCTTTTTCCCACATGTGCACACAATGATGAAAATGATCATAACTCCACAAATACATGTTAGATGGGCCTAGATATCTGTGAGAAACACTTAAGAAGCACATAATAGTTCATCATATTAATTAAATTTCTATGCTGTACTGCAGCATTCTGAATCATTCACCTCTGAAGAGACAATGGTTCGGTGTTTCTCTAATTCAGCTAGACAGCAAACCGTCACAAGTTCTGAAAATGCTCATACCTCAACAAATACATGTTGTATGGGCCTAAAACTGTTTGACAAACAACGCTTTAGCAGCATATACTAGTTCACCATTGTATTTAAACTGTCTGACACTGTCACACAGAGTAATGACTGAAGCGTTTAACCAAGTCCCCTTTTCGACGTTTAAATCGGCTGAAAATGCGTTTTTTCCCACATGTGCACACTATGATGAAAATGATCCTAACTCGACAAATACATGTTAGATGGGCCTAAAACTGTTTGACAACAACACTTTAGCAGCATATACTAGTTCACCATTGTATTTAAACTGTCTGACACTGTCACACAGAGTAATGACTGAAGCGTTTAACCAATTCCCCTTTTCGACGTTTAAATCGGCTGAAAATGCGTTTTTTCCCACATGTGCACACAATGATGAAAATGATCATAACTCCACAAATACATGTTAGATGGGCATAGAAATCTGAGAGAAAAACTTAGGAAGCACATAATAGTTCATCATATTAATTAAATTTCAATGCTGTACTGCAGCATTCTGAATCATACACCTCTGAAGAGACAATGGTTCGGTGTTTCTCTAATTCAGCTAGACAGCAAACCGTCCAATGTTCTGAAAATGCTCATACCTCGACAAATACATGTTGTATGGGCCTAAAACTGTTTGACAAACAACGCTTTAGCAGCATATACTAGTTCACCATTGTATTTAAACTGTCTGACACTGTCACACAGAGTAATGACTGAAGCGTTTAACCAATTCCCCTTTTCGACGTTTAAATCGGCTGGAAATGCGTTTTTTCCCACATGTGCACATAATGATGAAAATGACCATAACTCGACAAATACATTTTACATGGGCCTAAAACTGTTTGACAAACAACACTTTAGCAGCATATACTAGTTCACCATTGTATTTAAACTGTCTGACACTGTCACACAGAGTAATGACTGAAGCGTTTAACCAATTCCCCTTTTCGACGTTTAAATCGGCTGAAAATGCGTTTTTTCCCACATGTGCACATAATGATGAAAATGACCATAACTCGACAAATACATGTTAGATGGGCCTAAAACTGTTTGACAAACAACACTTTAGCAGCATATACTAGTTCACCATTGTATTTAAACTGTCTGACACTGTCACACAGAGTAAGGACTGAAGCGTTTAACCAATTCCCCTTTTCGACGTTTAAATCGGCTGAAAATGCGTTTTTTCCCACATGTGCACACAATGATGAAAATGATCATAACTCCACAAATACATGTTAGATGGGCCTAGAAATCTGTGAGAAACACTTAAGAAGCACATAATAGTTCATCATATTAATTGAATTTCTATGCTGTACTGCAGCATTCTGAATCATTCACCTCTGAAGAGACAATGGTTCGGTGTTTCTCTAATTCAGCTACACAGCAAACCGTGACAAGTTCTGAAAATGCTCATACCTCAACAAATACATGTTGTATGGGCCTAAAACTGTGTGACAAACAACGCTTTAGCAGCATATACTAGTTCACCATTGTATTTAAACTGTCTGACACTGTCACACAGAGTAATGACTGAAGCGTTTAAGCAATTCCCCTTTTCGACGTTTAAATCGGCTGAAAATGCGTTTTTTCCCACATGTGCACACAATGATGAAAATGATCATAACTCCACAAATACATGTTAGATGGGCCTAGATATCTGTGAGAAACACTTAAGGAGCACATAATAGTTCATCATATTAATTAAATTTCTATGCTGTACTGCAGCATTCTGAATCATTCACCTCTGAAGAGACAATGGTTCGGTGTTTCTCTAATTCAGCTAGACAGCAAACCGTCACAAGTTCTGAAAATGCTCATACCTTAACAAATACATGTTGTATGGGCCTAAAACTGTTTGACAAACAACGCTTTAGCAGCATATACTAGTTCACCATTGTATTTAAACTGTCTGACACTGTCACACAGAGTAATGACTGAAGCGTTTAACCAATTCCCCTTTTCGACGTTTAAATCGGCTGAAAATGCGTTTTTTCCAGCATGTGCACACTATGATGAAAATGATCCTAACTCGACAAATACATGTTAGATGGGCCTAAAACTGTTTGACAAACAACACTTTAGCAGCATATACTAGTTCACCATTGTATTTAAACTGTCTGACACTGTCACACAGAGTAATGACTGAAGCGTTTAACCAATTCCCCTTTTCGACGTTTAAATCGGCTGAAAATGCGTTTTTTCCCACATGTGCACATAATGATGAAAATGACCATAACTCGACAAATACATGTTAGATGGGCCTAAAACTGTTTGACAAACAACACTTTAGCAGCATATACTAGTTCACCATTGTATTTAAACTGTCTGACACTGTCACACAGAGTAATGACTGAAGCGTTTAACCAATTCCCCTTTTCGACGTTTAAATCGGCTGAAAATGCGTTTTTTCCCACATGTGCACACAATGATGAAAATGATCATAACTCCACAAATACATGTTAGATGGGCCTAGAAATCTGTGAGAAACACTTAAGAAGCACATAATAGTTCATCATATTAATTGAATTTCTATGCTGTACTGCAGCATTCTGAATCATTCACCTCTGAAGAGACAATGGTTCGGTGTTTCTCTAATTCAGCTACACAGCAAACCGTCACAAGTTCTGAAAATGCTCATACCTCAACAAATACATGTTGTATGGGCCTAAAACTGTTTGACAAACAACGCTTTAGCAGCATATACTAGTTCACCATTGTATTTAAACTGTCTGACACTGTCACACAGAGTAATGACTGAAGCGTTTAACCAATTCCCCTTTTCGACGTTTAAATCGGCTGGAAATGCGTTTTTTCCCACATGTGCACATAATGATGAAAATGACCATAACTCGACAAATACATTTTACATGGGCCTAAAACTGTTTGACAAACAACACTTTAGCAGCATATACTAGTTCACCATTGTATTTAAACTGTCTGACACTGTCACACAGAGTAATGACTGAAGCGTTTAACCAATTCCCCTTTTCGACGTTTAAATCGGCTGAAAATGCGTTTTTTCCCACATGTGCACATAATGATGAAAATGACCATAACTCGACAAATACATGTTAGATGGGCCTAAAACTGTTTGACAAACAACACTTTAGCAGCATATACTAGTTCACCATTGTATTTAAACTGTCTGACACTGTCACACAGAGTAATGACTGAAGCGTTTAACCAATTCCCCTTTTCGACGTTTAAATCGGCTGAAAATGCGTTTTTTCCCACATGTGCACACAATGATGAAAATGATCATAACTCCACAAATACATGTTAGATGGGCCTAGAAATCTGTGAGAAACACTTAAGAAGCACATAATAGTTCATCATATTAATTAAATTTCTATGCTGTATTGCAGCATTCTGAATCATTCACCTCTGAAGAGACAATGGTTCGGTGTTTCTCTAATTCAGCTAGACAGCAAACCGTCCAATGTTCTGAAAATGCTCATACCTCGACAAATACATGTTGTATGGGCCTAAAACTGTTTGACAAACAACGCTTTAGCAGCATATACTAGTTCACCATTGTATTTAAACTGCCTGACACTGTCACACAGAGTAATGACTGAAGCGTTTAAGCAATTCCCCTTTTCGACGTTTAAATCGGCTGAAAATGCGTTTTTTCCCACACGTGCACATAATGATGAAAATGACCATAACACGACAAATACATGTTAGATGGGCCTAAAACTGTTTGACAAACAACACTTTAGCAGCATATACTAGTTCACCATTGTATTTAAACTGTCTGAAACTGTCACACAGAGTAATGACTGAAGCGTTTAACCAATTCCCCTTTTCGACGTTTAAATCGGCTGAAAATGCGTTTTTTCCCACATGTGCACACAATGATGAAAATGATCATAACTCCACAAATACATGTTAGATGGGCCTAGAAATCTGTGAGAAACACTTAAGAAGCACATAATAGTTCATCATATTAATTAAATTTCTATGCTGTACTGCAGCATTCTGAATCATTCACCTCTAGAGAGACAATGGTTCGGTGTTTCTCTAATTCAGCAAGACAGCAAACCGTCACAAGTTCTGAAAATGATCATAACTCCAGAAATACATGTTAGATGGGCATAGAAATCTGAGAGAAAAACTTAGGAAGCACATAATAGTTCATCATATTAATTAAATTTCAATGCTGTACTGCAGCATTCTGAATCATACACCTCTGAAGAGACAATGGTTCGGTGTTTCTCTAATTCAGCTAGACAGCAAACCGTCCAATGTTCTGAAAATGCTCATACCTCGACAAATACATGTTTGTATGGGCCTAAAACTGTTTGACAAACAACGCTTTAGCAGCATATACTAGTTCACCATTGTATTTAAACTGTCTGACACTGTCACACAGAGTAATGACTGAAGCGTTTAAGCAATTCCCCTTTTCGACGTTTAAATCGTTTGAAAATGCGTTTTTTCCCACATGTGCACATAATGATGAAAATGACCATAACTCGACAAATACATGTTAGATGGGCCTAAAACTGTTTGACAAACAACACTTTAGCAGCATATACTAGTTCACCATTGTATTTAAACTGTCTGACACTGTCACACAGAGTAATGACTGAAGCTTTTAACCAATTCCCCTTTTCGACGTTGAAATCGGCTGAAAATGCATTTTTTCCCACATGTGCACACAATGATGAAAATGATCATAACTCGACAAATACATGTTACAAAAAAAAGAAAGATTTAAAGATAGAATAAAAGAAAGATTGAAAGAAAGTTTGAAAAAAGAAAGAAAGATTGAAAGATTGAAAGAAATATTGAAAGACAGAAAGATTGAAAGAAACAATGAAAGAAAGATTGAAAGATTAAAAGAAAGAATGAAAGAAAGATTGAAAGAAAGATTGAAAGAAAGATTGAAAGAAAGAAAGATTGAAAGAAAGAATGAAAAAAAGATTGAAATAAAGAATGAAAGAAAGATTGAAAGAAAGATAGAAAGAAAGATTGAAAGATTGAAAGAAAGATTGAAAAAAAGATTGAAAGACTGAAAGAAAGAATGAAAGAAAGATTGAAAGATTAAACAATTGAAAGAAAGTTTGCAAGAAAGATTGAAAAAAGAAAGATTGAAAGAAAGAATGAAAGAAAGATTGAAAGATAGATAGAAAGAAAGATTGAAAGAAAGAAAGATTGAAAGAATAACAAAAGAAAGATTGAAAGATTGGAAGAAATATTGAAAGATAGAAAAATTGAAAGAAAGAAAGATTGAAAGAAAAATTGAAAGATTGAAAGAAAGAATGAAAGATTGAAAGAAAGAATGAAAGAAAGATTGAAAGATTGAAATATTGAAAGAAAGAATGAAAGAAAGATTGAAAGATTGAAAGATTGAAATAAAGATTGAAAGTTTGAAAGAAACATTTAAAGAAAGAAAGATTGAAAGAAACATTGAAAGAAAGATTGAAAGATTGAAAGAAAGATTGAAAGAAAGAATGAAAGAAAGATTGAAGGATTGAAATATTGAAATAAAGAATGAAAGTTTGAAAGAAAGATTGAAAGAAAGATTTAAAGAAAGAAAGATTGAAAGTAAAAAAGATTGAAAGAAATATTGAAAGAAAGATTGAAAGATTGAAAGAAGGAATGAATGAAAGATTGAAAGAAAGATTGAAAGAAAGATTGAAAGATTGAAGGTAAGAATGAAAGAAAGATTGAAAGAAAAATTGAAAGAAAGATTGAAAGAAAGATTGAAAGACTGAAGGAAAGAATGAAAGAAAGATGGAAAGAAAGATGGAAAGAAAGATTGACAGAAAGAAAGATTGAAAGAAATATTGAAAGAAAGATTGAAAGATTGAAAGAAAGAATGAAAGAAAGATTGAAAGATTGAAAGATTGAAAGATTGAAAGAAAGAATGAAAGATTGAAAGAAAAATTGAAAGAAAGATTGAAAGATTGAAAGATTGAAAGAAAGATTGAAAGTTTGAAAGACAGATTGAAAGACTGAAAGAAAGATTGCAAGAAAGATTGAAAAAACAGAAAGATTTAAAGATAGAATAAAAGAAAGATTGAAAGAAAGATTGAAAAAAAAAGAAAGATTGAAAGATTGAAAGAAATATTGAAAGACAGAAAGATTGAAAGAAACAATTAAAGAAAGATTGAGAGATTAAAATAAAGAATGAAAGAACGATTGAAAGAAAGATTGAAAGAAAGATTGAAAGAAAGATTGAATGAAAGATTGAAAGAAAGAATGAAACAAAGATTGAAATAAAGAATGAAAGAAAGACTGAAAGAAAGAATGACGGACAGAAAGATTGAAAGAAAGAATGAAAGAAAGATTGAAAAAAGATTGAAAGACTGAAAGAAAGAATGAAAGAAAGATTGAAAGATTAAACAATTGAAAGAACGATTGCAAGAAAGATTGAAAAAAGAAAGATTGAAAGAAAGAATGAAAGACTGAAGGAAAGAATGAAAGAAAGATTGAAAGATTAAAAGAAAGAATGAAAGAAAGATTGAAAAATTGAAAGATTGAAAGAAAGACTAAAAGAAAGAAAGAAAGATTGAAAGAAAGATTGAAAGAAAGAATGAAAGAAAGAATGAAAGAAAGATTGAAAGAAACAATGAAAGAAAGATTGAAAGATTAAAAGAAAGAATGAAAGAAAGACTAAAAGAAAGAAAGAACGATTGAAAGAAAGATTGAAAGAAAGAATGAAAGAAAGATTGAAAGAAAGAATGAAAGAATGAATGAAAGAAAGATTGAAAGATTAAACAATTGAAAGAAAGACTGCAAGAAAGATTGAAAAAAGAAAGATTGAAAGAAAGAATGAAAGAAAGATGGAAAGAAAGATTGAAAGAAAGAAAGATTGAAAGAGATAAAAGAAAGATTGAAAGAAATAATGAAAGAAAGATTGAACGATTGGAAGAAATTTTGAAAGATAGAAAAATTGAAAGTAAGAAAGATTGAAAGAAAGAATGAAAGAAAGATTGAAAGATTGAAAGAAAGAATGAAAGAAAGATTGAAAGATTGAAATATTGAAAGAAAGAATGAAAAAAAGATTGAAAGACTGAAAGAAAGAATGAAAGAAAGATTGAAAGATTAAACAATTGAAAGAAAGTTTGCAAGAAAGTTTGAAAAAAGAAAGATTGAAAGAAAGAATGAAAGAAAGATTGAAAGATAGATGGATAGAAAGATTGAAAGAAAGAAAGATTGAAAGAATAACAAAAGTAAGATTGAAAGATTGGAAGAAATATTGAAAGATAGAAAAATTGAAAGTAAGAAAGATTGAAAGAAAGAATTAAAGAAAGATTGAAAGATTGAAAGAAAGAATGAAAGAAAGATTGAAATATTGAAAGAAAGATTGAAATAAAGATTGAAAGTTAGAAAGAAAGATTGAAAGAAAGATTTAAAGAAAGAAAGATTGAAAGAAATATTGAAAGAAAGATTGAAAGATTGAAAGAAAGATTGAAAGAAAGAATGAAAGAAAGATTGAAAGATTGAAAGATTGAAATAAAGAATGAAAGAAAGATTGAACGATTGAAAGATTGAAATAAAGAATGAAAGTTTGAAAGAAAGATTGAAAGAAAGATTTTAAGAAAGAAAGATTTAAAGAAAGAAAGATTGAAAGAAATATTGAAAGAAAGATTGAAAGATTGAAAGAAAGATTGAAAGAAAGAATGAAAGAAAGATTGAAAGATTGAAAGATTGAAATAAAGAATGAAAGAAAGATTGAACGATTGAAAGATTGAATTAAAGAATGAAAGTTTGAAAGAAAGATTGAAAGAAAGATTTAAAAAAAGAAAGATTGAAAGTAAGAAATATTGAAAGACATATTGAAAGAAAGATTGAAAGAAAGAATGAAAGAAAGATTGAAAGAAAGATTGAAAGACTGAAGGAAAGAATGAAAGAAAGATTGAAAGAAAGATTGAAAGAAAGAAAGATTGAAAGATTGAATGATTGAAAGATTGAATGATTGAAAGATTGAATGATTGAAAGATTGAAAGAAAGATTGAAAGAAAGATTGAACGACTGAAAGATTGAAAGAAATATTGAAAGTTTGAAAGAAAGATTGAAGGACTGAAAGATAGATTGAAAGATTGAAGATTGAAAGATTGAAAGAAAGATTGAAAGAAAGATTGAACGACTGAAAGATTGAAAGAAAGATTGAAAGTTTGAAAGAAAGATTGAAAGACTGAAAGAAATAATGAAAGAAAGATTGAAAGAAAGAATGAAAGAAAGATTGAAAGAAAGATGGAAAGAAAGATTGAAAGAAAGAAAGATTGAAAGATATAACAAAAGAAAGATTGAAAGAAATAATGAAAGAAACATTGAACGATTGGAAGAAATATTGAAAGATAGAAAAATTGAAAGATTGAAAGATTGAAAGAAAGAATGAAAGAAAGACTGAAAGATTGAAAGAAAGATTGAAAGAAAGATTGAAATATTTAAAGAAAGATTGAAAGAAAGAATGAAAGAACAATTGAAAGAAAGAATGAAAGAATGAAAGAAAATTTGACAGATTGAAAGAAATATTGAAAAAAGAAAGATTGAAAGAAAGAATGAAAGAAAGATTGAAAGAAAGATGGAAAGAAAGATTGAAAGAAAGAAAGATTGAAAGAATAACAAAAGAAAGATTGAAAGATTGGAAGAAATATTGAAAGATAGAAAAATTGAAAGTAAGAAAGATTGAAAGAAAGAATTAAAGAAAGATTGAAAGATTGAAAGAAAGAATGAAAGAAAGATTGAAATATTGAAAGAAAGATTGAAATAAAGATTGAAAGTTTGAAAGAAAGATTGAAAGAAATATTTAAAGAAAGAAAGATTGAAAGAAATATTGAAAGAAAGATTGAAAGATTGAAAGAAAGATTGAAAGAAAGAATGAAAGAAAGATTGAAAGATTGAAAGATTGAAATTAAGAATGAAAGAAAGATTGAAAGATTGAAAGATTGAAATAAAGAATGAAAGTTTGAAAGAAAGATTGAAAGAAAGATTTAAAAAAGGAAAGATTGAAAGTAAGAAAGATTGAAAGACATATTGAAAGAAAGATTGAAAGATTGAAAGAAAGAATGAAAGAAAGATTGAAAGAAAGATTGTAAGACTGAAGGAAAGAATGAAAGAAAGATTGAAAGAAAGAAAGATTGAAAGATTGAATGATTGAAAGATTGAATGATTGAAAGATTGAAAGAAAGATTGAAAGAAAGATTGAAAATATTGAAAGATTGAAATAAAGATTGAAAGTTTGAAAGAAAGATTGAAAGATTGAAATAAAGATTGAAAGTTTGAAAGAAAGATTGAAAGACTGAAAGATAGATTGAAAGATTGAAGATTGAAAGATTGAAAGAAAGATTGAAAGAAAGATTGAACGACTGAAAGAAAGATTGAAAGACTGAAAGAAATAATGAAAGAAAGATGGAAAGAAAGATTGAAAGAAAGAAAGATTGAAAGATATAACAAAAGAAAGATTGAAAGAAATAATGAAAGAAAGATTGAACGATTGGAAGAAATATTGAAAAATAGAAAAATTGAAAGATTGAAAGATTGAAAGAAAGAATGAAAGAAAGATTGAAAGATTGAAAGAAAGAATGAAAGAAAGATTGAAAGATTGAAATATTGAAAGAAAGAATGAAAGATTGAAAGAAAGATTGAAAGATTGAAATATTTAAAGAAAGATTGAAAGAAAGAATGAAAGAACAATTGAAAGAAAAAATGAAAGAATGAAAGAAAAATTGACAGATTGAAAGAAATATTGAAAAAAGAAAGATTGAAAGAAAGAATGAAAGAAAGATTGAAAGAAAGATGGAAAGAAAGATTGAAAGAAAGAAAGATTGAAAGAAATAATAAAAGAAAGATTGAACGATTGGAAGAAAGAATGACAGAAAGATTGAAAGATTGAAATATTGAAAGAAAGAATGAAAAAAAGATTGAAAGACTGAAAGAAAGAATGAAAGAAAGATTGAAAGATTAAACAATTGAAAGAAAGTTTGCAAGAAAGATTGAAAAAAGAAAGATTGAAAGAAAGAATCAAAAAAAGATTGATAGATAGATGGATAGAAAGATTGAAAGAAAGAAAGATTTAAAGAATAACAAAAGAAAGATTGAAAGATTGGAAGAAATATTGAAAGATAGAAAAATTGAAAGTAAGAAAGATTGAAAGAAAAAATTAAAGAAAGATTCAAAGATTGAAAGAAAGAATGAAAGAAAGGTTCAAAGATTGAAATATTGAAAGAAAGAATGAAAGAAAAAATTGAAATATTGAAAGAAAGATTGAAAGAAAGTTTGAAAGATTGAAAGATTGAAATAAAGATTGAAAGTTTGAAAGAAAGATTGAAAGAAAGATTGAAAGAAAGATTGAAAGAAATATTGAAAGATTGAAAGAAAGATTGAAAGAAAGAATGAAAGAAAGAATGAAAGAAAGATTGAAAGATTGAAAGATTGAAATAAAGAATGAAAGTTTGAAAGAAAGATTGAAAGAAAGATTTTAAGAAAGAAAGATTGAAAGTAAGAAAGATTGAAAGAAATATTGAAAGAAAGATTGAAAGATTGAAAGAAAGATTGAAAGAAAGAATGAAAGAAAGATTGAAAGAAAGATTGAAAGAAAGATTGAAAGAAAGATTGAAAGAAAGATTGAAAGACTGAAGGAAAGAATGAAAGAAAGATTGAAAGAAAGATTGAAAGAAAGAAAGATTGAAAGAAAGATTGAAAGATTGAATGATTGAAAGAAAGACTGAAAGATAGATTGAAAGATTGAAGATTGAAAGATTCAAAGAAAGATTGAAAGAAAGATTGAACGACTGAAAGATTGAAAGAAAGATTGAAAGTTTGAAACAAATTTTGAAAGACTGAAAGAAAGAATGAAAGAAAGATTGAAAGAAATATTGAAAAAAGAAAGATTGAAAGAAAATTTGAAAGAAAGATTGAAAGAAGGAATGAAAGAAAGATTGAATGAAATATTGAAAGACAGAAAGATTGAAAGAAACAATGAAAGAAAGATTGAAAGATTAAAAGAAAGAATGAAAGAAAGATTGAAAAATTGAAATATTGAAAGAAAGAATGAAAGATTGAAAGATTGAAATAAAGATTGAAAGTTTGAAAGAAAGATTGAAAGAAAGATTTAAAGAAAGAAAGATTGAAAGAAATATTGAAAGAAAGATTGAAAGTTTGAAAGAAAGATTGAAAGAAAGAATGAAAGAAAGATTGAAGGATTGAAATATTGAAATAAATAATGAAAGTTTGAAAGAAAGATTGAGAGAAAGATTTAAAGAAAGAAAGATTGAAAGTAAAAAAGATTGAAAGAAATATTGAAAGAAAGATTGAAAGATTGAAAGAAAGAATGAATGAAAGATTGAAAGAAAGATTGAAAGAAAGATTGAAAGATTGAAGGAAAGAATGAAAGAAAAATTGAAAGAAAGATTGAAAGAAAGATTGAAAGACTGAAGGAAAGAATGAAAGAAAGATGGAAAGAAAGATGGAAAGAAAGATTGACAGAAAGAAAGATTGAAAGAAATATTGAAAGAAAGATTGAAAGATTGAAAGAAAGAATGAAAGAAAGATTGAAAGATTGAAAGATTGAAAGAAAGAATGAAAGAAAGACTGAAAGATTGAAAGAAAAATTGAAAGAAAGATTGAAAGATTGAAAGATTGAAAGAAAGATTGAAAGTTTGAAAGACAGATTGAAAGACTGAAAGAAAGATTGCAAGAAAGATTGAAAAAACAAAGATTTAAAGATAGAATAAAAGAAAGATTGAAAGAAAGATTGAAAAAAAAAGAAAGATTGAAAGATTGAAAGAAATATTGAAAGACAGAAAGATTGAAAGAAACAATTAAAGAAAGATTGAAAGATTAAAATAAAGAATGAAAGAAAGATTGAAAGAAAGATTGAAAGAAAGATTGAAAGAAAGATTGAAAGAAAGATTGAATGAAAGATTGAAAGAAAGAATGAAACAAAGATTGAAATAAAGAATGAAAGAAAGATTGAAAGAAAGATAGAAGGAAAGATTGAAAGATTGAATGATTGAAAGAAAGACTGAAAGAAAGAATGACAGACAGAAAGATTGAAAGAAATAATGAAAGAAAGATTGAAAAAAAGATTGAAAGACTGAAAGAAAGAATGAAAGAAAGATTGAAAGATTAAACAATTGAAAGAATGATTGCAAGAATGATTGAAAAAAGAAAGATTGAAAGAAAGAATGAAAGAAAGACTGAAGGAAAGAATGAAAGAAAGATGGACAGAAAGATTGAAAGAAACAATGAAAGAAAGATTGAAAGATTAAAAGAAAGAATGAAAGAAAGATTGAAAAATTGAAAGATTGAAAGAAAGACTAAACGAAAGAAAGAACGATTGAAAGAAAGAATGAAAGAAAGAATGAAAAAAAGATTAAAACACTGAAGGAAAGAATGAAAGAAAGATTGAAAGATTAAACAATTGAAAGAAAGATTGCAAGAAAGAATGAAAGAAAGATTGAAAGAAAGAATGAAAGAAAGATGGAAAGATTGAAATATTGAAAGAAAGAATGAAAAAAAGATTGAAAGACTGAAAGAAAGAATGAAAGAAAGATTGAAAGATTAAACAATTGAAAGAAAGTTTGCAAGAAAGTTTGAAAAAAGAAAGATTGAAAGAAAGAATGAAAGAAAGATTGAAAGATAGATGGATAGAAAGATTGAAAGAAAGAAAGATTGAAAGAATAACAAAAGAAAGATTGAAAGATTGGAAGAAATATTGAAAGATAGAAAAATTGAAAGTAAGAAAGATTGAAAGAAAGAATTAAAGAAAGATTGAAAGATTGACAGAAAGAATGAAAGAAAGATTGAAATATTGAAAGAAAGAATGAAAGAAAGATTGAAAGATTGAAAGAAAGATTGAAAGAAAGATTGAAGATTGAAAGATTGAAATAAAGATTGAAAGTTTGAAAGAAAGATTGAAAGAAAGATTTAAAGAAAGAAAGATTGAAAGAAATATTGAAAGAAAGATTGAAAGATTGAAAGAAAGATTGAAAGAAAGATTGAAAGATTGAAAGATTGAAATAAAGAATGAAAGAAAGATTGAATGATTGAAAGATTGAAATAAAGAATGAAAGTTTGAAAGAAAGATTGAAAGAAAGATTTAAAAAAGAAAGATTGAAAGTAAGAAAGATTGAAAGACATATTGAAAGAAAAATTGAAAGATTGAAAGAAAGATTGAAAGAAAGAATGAAAGAAAGATTGAAAGAAAGATTGAAAGAAAGATTGAAAGACTGATGGAAAGAATGATAGAAAGATTGAAAGAAAGATTGAAAGAAAAAAAGATTGAAAGATTGAATGATTGAAAGATTGAATGATTGAAAGATTGAAAGAAAGATTGAAAGAAAGATTGAACGACTGAAAGATTGAAAGTTTGAAAGAAAGATTGAAAGACTGAAAGAAATAATGAAAGAAAGATTGAAAGAAAGATGGAAAGAAAGATTGAAAGTTTGAAAGAAAGATTGAAAGATTGAAAGAAAGAATGAAAGAAAGATTGAAAGAAAGATGGAAAGAAAGATTGAAATGAAGAAAGATTGAAAGAAATAACAAAAGAAAGATTGAAAGAAATAATGAAAGAAAGATTGAACGATTGGAAGAAATATTGAAAGATAGAAAAATTGAAAGATTGAAAGATTGAAAGAAAGATTGAAAGAAAGAATGAAAGAAAGATTGAAAGAAAGATTGAAAGAAAGATTGAAAGAAAGATTGAAAGACTGAAGGAAAGAATGAAAGAAAGATTGAAAGAAAGATTGAAAGAAAGAAAGATTGAAAGAAAGATTGAAAGATTGAATGATTGAAAGAAAGACTGAAAGATAGATTGAAAGATTGAAGATTGAAAGATTCAAAGAAAGATTGAACGACTGAAAGATTGAAAGCAAGATTGAAAGTTTGAAACAAATTTTGAAAGACTGAAAGAAAGAATGAAAGAAAGATTGAAAGAAATATTGAAAAAAGAAAGATTGAAAGAAAATTTGAAAGAAAGATTGAAAGAAGGAATGAAAGAAAGATTGAATGAAATATTGAAAGACAGAAAGATTGAAAGAAACAATGAAAGAAAGATTGAAAGATTAAAAGAAAGAATGAAAGAAAGATTGAAAAATTGAAATATTGAAAGAAAGAATGAAAGAAAGATTGAAAGATTGAAAGATTGAAATAAAGATTGAACGTTTGAAAGAAAGATTGAAAGAAAGATTTAAAGAAAGAAAGATTGAAAGAAATATTGAAAGAAAGATTGAAAGTTTGAAAGAAAGATTGAAAGAAAGAATGAAAGAAAGATTGAAGGATTGAAATATTGAAATAAATAATGAAAGTTTGAAAGAAAGATTGAGAGAAAGATTTAAAGAAAGAAAGATTGAAAGTAAAAAAGATTGAAAGAAATATTGAAAGAAAGATTGAAAGATTGAAAGAAAGAATGAATGAAAGATTGAAAGAAAGATTGAAAGAAAGATTGAAAGATTGAAGGAAAGAATGAAAGAAAGATTGAAAGAAAAATTGAAAGAAAGATTGAAAGAAAGATTGAAAGACTGAAGGAAAGAATGAAAGAAAGATGGAAAGAAAGATGGAAAGAAAGATTGACAGAAAGAAAGATTGAAAGAAAGATTGAAAGATTGAATGATTGAAAGAAAGACTGAAAGATAGATTGAAAGATTGAAGATTGAAAGATTCAAAGAAAGATTGAACGACTGAAAGATTGAAAGAAAGATTGAAAGTTTGAAACAAATTTTGAAAGACTGAAAGAAAGAATGAAAGAAAGATTGAAAGAAATATTGAAAAAAGAAAGATTGAAAGAAGGAATGAAAGAAAGATTGAATGAAATATTGAAAGACAGAAAGATTGAAAGAAACAATGAAAGAAAGATTGAAAGATTAAAAGAAAGAATGAAAGAAAGATTGAAAAATTGAAATATTGAAAGAAAGAATGAAAGAAAGATTGAAAGATTGAAAGATTGAAATAAAGATTGAACGTTTGAAAGAAAGATTGAAAGAAAGATTTAAAGAAAGAAAGATTGAAAGAAATATTGAAAGAAAGATTGAAAGTTTGAAAGAAAGATTGAAAGAAAGAATGAAAGAAAGATTGAAGGATTGAAATATTGAAATAAATAATGAAAGTTTGAAAGAAAGATTGAGAGAAAGATTTAAAGAAAGAAAGATTGAAAGTAAAAAAGATTGAAAGAAATATTGAAAGAAAGATTGAAAGATTGAAAGAAAGAATGAATGAAAGATTGAAAGAAAGATTGAAAGAAAGATTGAAAGATTGAAGGAAAGAATGAAAGAAAGATTGAAAGAAAAATTGAAAGAAAGATTGAAAGAAAGATTGAAAGACTGAAGGAAAGAATGAAAGAAAGATGGAAAGAAAGATGGAAAGAAAGATTGACAGAAAGAAAGATTGAAAGAAAGATTGAAAGATTGAATGATTGAAAGAAAGACTGAAAGATAGATTGAAAGATTGAAGATTGAAAGATTCAAAGAAAGATTGAACGACTGAAAGATTGAAAGAAAGATTGAAAGTTTGAAACAAATTTTGAAAGACTGAAAGAAAGAATGAAAGAAAGATTGAAAGAAATATTGAAAAAAGAAAGATTGAAAGAAGGAATGAAAGAAAGATTGAATGAAATATTGAAAGACAGAAAGATTGAAAGAAACAATGAAAGAAAGATTGAAAGATTAAAAGAAAGAATGAAAGAAAGATTGAAAAATTGAAATATTGAAAGAAAGAATGAAAGAAAGATTGAAAGATTGAAAGATTGAAATAAAGATTGAACGTTTGAAAGAAAGATTGAAAGAAAGATTTAAAGAAAGAAAGATTGAAAGAAATATTGAAAGAAAGATTGAAAGTTTGAAAGAAAGATTGAAAGAAAGAATGAAAGAAAGATTGAAGGATTGAAATATTGAAATAAATAATGAAAGTTTGAAAGAAAGATTGAGAGAAAGATTTAAAGAAAGAAAGATTGAAAGTAAAAAAGATTGAAAGAAATATTGAAAGAAAGATTGAAAGATTGAAAGAAAGAATGAATGAAAGATTGAAAGAAAGATTGAAAGAAAGATTGAAAGATTGAAGGAAAGAATGAAAGAAAGATTGAAAGAAAAATTGAAAGAAAGATTGAAAGAAAGATTGAAAGACTGAAGGAAAGAATGAAAGAAAGATGGAAAGAAAGATGGAAAGAAAGATTGACAGAAAGAAAGATTGAAAGAAATATTGAAAGAAAGATTGAAAGATTGAAAGAAAGAATGAAAGAAAGATTGAAAGATTGAAAGATTGAAAGAAAGAATGAAAGAAAGACTGAAAGATTGAAAGAAAAATTGAAAGAAAGATTGAAAGAAAGATTGAAATATTGAAAGAAAGAATGAAAGAAAGATTGAAATATTGAAAGAAAGAATGAAAGAAAGATTGAAAGATTGAAAGAAAGATTGAAGATTGAAAGATTGAAATAAAGATTGAAAGTTTGAAAGAAAGATTGAAAGAAAGATTTAAAGAAAGAAAGATTGAAAGAAATATTGAAAGAAAGATTGAAAGATTGAAAGAAAGATTGAAAGAAAGATTGAAAGATTGAAAGATTGAAATAAAGAATGAAAGAAAGATTGAATGATTGAAAGATTGAAATAAAGAATGAAAGTTTGAAAGAAAGATTGAAAGAAAGATTTAAAAAAGAAAGATTGAAAGTAAGAAAGATTGAAAGACATATTGAAAGAAAAATTGAAAGATTGAAAGAAAGATTGAAAGAAAGAATGAAAGAAAGATTGAAAGAAAGATTGAAAGAAAGATTGAAAGACTGATGGAAAGAATGATAGAAAGATTGAAAGAAAGATTGAAAGAAAAAAAGATTGAAAGATTGAATGATTGAAAGATTGAATGATTGAAAGATTGAAAGAAAGATTGAAAGAAAGATTGAACGACTGAAAGATTGAAAGAAAGATTGAAAGTTTGAAAGAAAGATTGAAAGACTGAAAGAAATAATGAAAGAAAGATTGAAAGAAAGATGGAAAGAAAGATTGAAAGTTTGAAAGAAAGATTGAAAGATTGAAAGAAAGAATGAAAGAAAGATTGAAAGAAAGATGGAAAGAAAGATTGAAATGAAGAAAGATTGAAAGAAATAACAAAAGAAAGATTGAAAGAAATAATGAAAGAAAGATTGAACGATTGGAAGAAATATTGAAAGATAGAAAAATTGAAAGATTGAAAGATTGAAAGAAAGATTGAAAGAAAGAATGAAAGAAAGATTGAAAGAAAGATTGAAAGAAAGATTGAAAGAAAGATTGAAAGAAAGATTGAAAGACTGAAGGAAAGAATGAAAGAAAGATTTAAAGAAAGATTGAAAGAAAGAAAGATTTAAAGAAAGATTGAAAGATTGAATGATTGAAAGAAAGACTGAAAGATAGATTGAAAGATTGAAGATTGAAAGATTCAAAGAAAGATTGAACGACTGAAAGATTGAAAGAAAGATTGAAAGTTTGAAACAAATTTTGAAAGACTGAAAGAAAGAATGAAAGAAAGATTGAAAGAAATATTGAAAAAAGAAAGATTGAAAGAAAATTTGAAAGAAAGATTGAAAGAAGGAATGAAAGAAAGATTGAATGAAATATTGAAAGACAGAAAGATTGAAAGAAACAATGAAAGAAAGATTGAAAGATTAAAAGAAAGAATGAAAGAAAGATTGAAAAATTGAAATATTGAAAGAAAGAATGAAAGAAAGATTGAAAGATTGAAAGATTGAAATAAAGATTGAACGTTTGAAAGAAAGATTGAAAGAAAGATTTAAAGAAAGAAAGATTGAAAGAAATATTGAAAGAAAGATTGAAAGTTTGAAAGAAAGATTGAAAGAAAGAATGAAAGAAAGATTGAAGGATTGAAATATTGAAATAAATAATGAAAGTTTGAAAGAAAGATTGAGAGAAAGATTTAAAGAAAGAAAGATTGAAAGTAAAAAAGATTGAAAGAAATATTGAAAGAAAGATTGAAAGATTGAAAGAAAGAATGAATGAAAGATTGAAAGAAAGATTGAAAGAAAGATTGAAAGATTGAAGGAAAGAATGAAAGAAAGATTGAAAGAAAAATTGAAAGAAAGATTGAAAGAAAGATTGAAAGACTGAAGGAAAGAATGAAAGAAAGATGGAAAGAAAGATGGAAAGAAAGATTGACAGAAAGAAAGATTGAAAGAAAGATTGAAAGATTGAATGATTGAAAGAAAGACTGAAAGATAGATTGAAAGATTGAAGATTGAAAGATTCAAAGAAAGATTGAACGACTGAAAGATTGAAAGAAAGATTGAAAGTTTGAAACAAATTTTGAAAGACTGAAAGAAAGAATGAAAGAAAGATTGAAAGAAATATTGAAAAAAGAAAGATTGAAAGAAAATTTGAAAGAAAGATTGAAAGAAGGAATGAAAGAAAGATTGAATGAAATATTGAAAGACAGAAAGATTGAAAGAAACAATGAAAGAAAGATTGAAAGATTAAAAGAAAGAATGAAAGAAAGATTGAAAAATTGAAATATTGAAAGAAAGAATGAAAGAAAGATTGAAAGATTGAAAGATTGAAATAAAGATTGAACGTTTGAAAGAAAGATTGAAAGAAAGATTTAAAGAAAGAAAGATTGAAAGAAATATTGAAAGAAAGATTGAAAGTTTGAAAGAAAGATTGAAAGAAAGAATGAAAGAAAGATTGAAGGATTGAAATATTGAAATAAATAATGAAAGTTTGAAAGAAAGATTGAGAGAAAGATTTAAAGAAAGAAAGATTGAAAGTAAAAAAGATTGAAAGAAATATTGAAAGAAAGATTGAAAGATTGAAAGAAAGAATGAATGAAAGATTGAAAGAAAGATTGAAAGAAAGATTGAAAGATTGAAGGAAAGAATGAAAGAAAGATTGAAAGAAAAATTGAAAGAAAGATTGAAAGAAAGATTGAAAGACTGAAGGAAAGAATGAAAGAAAGATGGAAAGAAAGATGGAAAGAAAGATTGACAGAAAGAAAGATTGAAAGAAATATTGAAAGAAAGATTGAAAGATTGAAAGAAAGAATGAAAGAAAGATTGAAAGATTGAAAGATTGAAAGAAAGAATGAAAGAAAGACTGAAAGATTGAAAGAAAAATTGAAAGAAAGATTGAAAGATTGAAAGATTGAAAGAAAGATTGAAAGTTTGAAAGACAGATTGAAAGACTGAAAGAAAGATTGCAAGAAAGATTGAAAAAAAAAAGATTTAAAGATAGAATAAAAGAAAGATTGAAAGAAAGATTGAAAAAAAAAGAAAGATTGAAAGATTGAAAGAAATATTGAAAGACAGAAAGATTGAAAGAAAGAATTAAAGAAAGATTGAAAGATTAAAATAAAGAATGAAAGAAAGATTGAAAGAAAGATTGAAAGAAAGATTGAAAGAAAGATTGAATGAAAGATTGAAAGAAAGAATGAAACAAAGATTGAAATAAAGAATGAAAGAAAGATTGAAAGAAAGATAGAAGGAAAGATTGAAAGATTGAATGATTGAAAGAAAGACTGAAAGAAAGAATGACGGACAGAAAGATTGAAAGAAATAATGAAAGAAAGATTGAAAAAAAGATTGAAAGACTGAAAGAAAGAATGAAAGAAAGATTGAAAGATTAAACAATTGAAAGAATGATTGCAAGAATGATTGAAAAAAGAAAGATTGAAAGAAAGAATGAAAGACTGAAGGAAAGAATGAAAGAAAGATGGACAGAAAGATTGAAAGAAACAATGAAAGAAAGATTGAAAGATTAAAAGAAAGAATGAAAGAAAGATTGAAAAATTGAAAGATTGAAAGAAAGACTAAAAGAAAGAAAGAATGATTGAAAGAAAGATTGAAAGAAAGATTGAAAGAAAGAATGAAAGAAAGAATGAAAGAAAGATTGAAAGAAACAATGAAAGAAAGATTGAAAGATTAAAAGAAAGAATGAAAGAAAGATTGAAAAATTGAAAGATTGAAAGAAAGACTAAACGAAAGAAAGAACGATTGAAAGAAAGAATGAAAGAAAGATTGAAAAAAAGATTAAAACACTGAAGGAAAGAATGAAAGAAAGATTGAAAGATTAAACAATTGAAAGAAAGATTGCAAAAAAGAATGAAAGAAAGATTGAAAGATTGAAAGAAAGAATGAAAGAAAGATTGAAAGATTGAAATATTGAAAGAAAGAATGAAAAAAAGATTGAAACACTGAAAGAAAAAATGAAAGAAAGATTGAAAGATTAAACAATTGAAAGAAAGTTTGCAAGAAAGTTTGAAAAAAGAAAGATTGAAAGAAAGAATGAAAGAAAGATTGAAAGATAGATGGATAGAAAGATTGAAAGAAAGAAAGATTGAAAGAATAACAAAAGAAAGATTGAAAGATTGGAAGAAATATTGAAAGATAGAAAAATTGAAAGTAAGAAAGATTGAAAGAAAGAATTAAAGAAAGATTGAAAGATTGAAAGAAAGAATGAAAGAAAGATTGAAATATTGAAAGAAAGAATGAAAGAAAGATTGAAAGATTGAAAGAAAGAATGAAAGAAAGATTGAAAGATTGAAATATTGAAAGAAAGAATGAAAAAAAGATTGAAACACTGAAAGAAAGAATGAAAGAAAGATTGAAAGATTAAACAATTGAAAGAAAGTTTGCAAGAAAGTTTGAAAAAAGAAAGATTGAAAGAAAGATTGAAAGATAGATGGATAGAAAGATTGAAAGAAAGAAAGATTGAAAGAATAACAAAAGAAAGATTGAAAGATTGGAAGAAATATTGAAAGATAGAAAAATTGAAAGTAAGAAAGATTGAAAGAAAGAATTAAAGAAAGATTGAAAGATTGAAAGAAAGAATGAAAGAAAGATTGAAATATTGAAAGAAAGAATGAAAGAAAGATTGAAAGATTGAAAGAAAGAATGAAAGAAAGATTGAAAGATTGAAATATTGAAAGAAAGAATGAAAAAAAGATTGAAACACTGAAAGAAAGAACGAAAGAAAGATTGAAAGATTAAACAATTGAAAGAAAGTTTGCAAGAAAGTTTGAAAAAAGAAAGATTGAAAGAAAGATTGAAAGATAGATGGATAGAAAGATTGAAAGAAAGAAAGATTGAAAGAATAACAAAAGAAAGATTGAAAGATTGGAAGAAATATTGAAAGATAGAAAAATTGAAAGTAAGAAAGATTGAAAGAAAGAATTAAAGAAAGATTGAAAGATTGAAAGAAAGAATGAAAGAAAGATTGAAATATTGAAAGAAAGAATGAAAGAAAGATTGAAAGATTGAAAGAAAGATTGAAAGAAAGCTTGAAGATTGAAAGATTGAAATAAAGATTGAAAGTTTGAAAGAAAGATTTAAAGAAAGAAAGATTGAAAGAAATATTGAAAGAAAGATTGAAAGATTGAAAGAAAGATTGAAAGAAAGAATGAAAGAAAGATTGAAAGATTGAAAGATTGAAATAAAGAATGAAAGAAAGATTGAATGATTGAAAGATTGAAATAAAGAATGAAAGTTTGAAAGAAAGATTGAAAGAAAGATTTAAAAAAGAAAGATTGAAAGTAAGAAAGATTGAAAGACATATTGAAAGAAAGATTGAAAGATTGAAAGAAAGATTGAAAGAAAGAATGAAAGAAAGATTGAAAGAAAGATTGAAAGAAAGATTGAAAGACTGATGGAAAGAATGATAGAAAGATTGAAAGAAAGATTGAAAGAAAAAAAGATTGAAAGATTGAATGATTGAAAGATTGAATGATTGAAAGATTGAAAGAAAGATTGAAAGAAAGATTGAACGACTGAAAGATTGAAAGAAAGATTGAAAGTTTGAAAGAAAGATTGAAAGACTGAAGATTGAAAGATTGAAAGAAAGATTGAAAGAAAGCTTGAACGACTGAAAGATTGAAAGAAAGATTGAAAGTTTGAAAGAAAGATTGAAAGACTGAAAGAAATAATGAAAGAAAGATTGAAAGAAAGATGGAAAGAAAGATTGAAAGTTTGAAAGAAAGATTGAAAGATTGAAAGAAAGAATGAAAGAAAGATTGAAAGAAAGATGGAAAGAAAGATTGAAATGAAGAAAGATTGAAAGAAAGATCAAAAGAAAGATTGAACGAAATAATGAAAGAAAGATTGAACGATTGGAAGAAATATTGAAAGATAGAAAAATTGAAAGATTGAAAGATTGAAAGAAAGATTGAAAGATTGAAATATTTAAAGAAAGATTGAAAGAAAGAATGAAAGAACAATTGAAAGAAAGAATGAAAGAAAAATTGACAGATTGAAAGAAATATTGAAAAAAGAAAGATTGAAAGAAAGAATGAAAGAAAGATTGAAAGAAAGATGGAAAGAAAGATTGAAAGAAAGAAAGATTGAAAGAAATAATAAAAGAAAGATTGAACGATTGGAAGAAATATTGAAAGATAGAAAAATTTAAAGTAAGAAAGATTGAAAGAAAGGATAAAAGAAAGATTGAAAGATTGACAGAAAGAATGACAGAAAGATTGAAAGATTGAAATATTGAAAGAAAGAATGAAAAAGAGATTGAAAGACTGAAAGAAAGAATGAAAGAAAGATTGAAAGATTAAACAATTGAAAGAAAGTTTGCAAGAAAGATTGAAAAAAGAAAGATTGAAAGAAAGAATGAAAAAAAGATTGATAGATAGATGGATAGAAAGATTGAAAGAAAGAAAGATTGAAAGAATAACAAAAGAAAGATTGAAAGAAATATTGAAAGAAAGATTGAAAGATTGAAAGAAAGATTGAAAGAAAGAATGAAAGAAAGATTGAAAGAAAGATTGAAAGAAAGATTGAAAGACTGAAGGAAAGAATGAAAGAAAGATTGAAAGAAAGATTGAAAGAAAGAAAGATTGAAAGATTGAATGATTGAAAGATTGAATGATTGAAAGATTGAAAGAAAGATTGAAAGAAAGATTGAACGACTGAAAGATTGAAAGAAAGATTGAAAGTTTGAAAGAAAGATTGAAAGACTGAAGATTGAAAGATTGGAAGAAAGATTGAAAGAAAGATTGAACGACTGAAAGATTGAAAGAAAGATTGAAAGTTTGAAAGAAAGATTGAAAGACTGAAAGAAATAATGAAAGAAAGATTGAAAGAAAGATGGAAAGAAAGATTGAAAGAAAGATGGAAAGAAAGATTGAAAGTTTGAAAGAAAGATTGAAAGATTGAAAGAAAGAATGAAAGAAAGATGGAAAGAAAGATTGAAAGAAAGAAAGATTGAAAGAAATAACAAAAGAAAGATTGAAAGAAATAATGAAAGAAAGATTGAATGATTGGAAGAAATATTGAAAGATAGAAAAATTGAAAGATTGAAAGATTGAAAGAACGAATGAAAGAAAGATTGAAAGATTGAAAGAAAGAATGAAAGAAAGATTGAAAGATTGAAAGAAAGATTGAAAGATTGAAATATTTAAAGAAAGATTGAAAGAAAGAATGAAAGAACAATTGAAAGAAAGAATGAAAGTATGAAAGAAAAATTGACAGATTGAAAGAAATATTGAAAAAAGAAAGATTGAAAGAAAGAATGAAAGAAAGATTGAAAGAAAGATTGAAAGAAAGATGGAAAGAAAGATTGAAAGAAAGAAAGATTGAAAGAAATAATAAAAGAAAGATTGAACGATTGGAAGAAATATTGAAAGATAGAAAAATTGAAAGTAAGAAAGATTGAAAGAAAGAATGAAACAAAGATTGAAAGATTGACAGAAAGAATGACAGAAAGATTGAAAGATTGAAATATTGAAAGAAAGAATGAAAAAGAGATTGAAAGACTGAAAGAAAGAATGAAAGAAAGATTGAAAGATTAATCAATTGAAAGAAAGTTTGCAAGAAAGATTGAAAAAAGAAAGATTGAAAGAAAGAATGAAAAAAAGATTGATAGATAGATGGATAGAAAGATTGAAAGAAAGAAAGATTGAAAGAATAACAAAAGAAAGATTGAAAGATTGGAAGAAATATTGAAAGATAGAAAAATTGAAAGTAAGAAAGATTGAAAGAAAAAATTAAAGAAAGATTGAAAGATTGAAAGAAAGAATGAAAGAAAGATTGAAAGAAAGATTGAAAGAAAGATTGAAAGATTGAAAGTTTGAAATTTGAAAGTTTGAAAGAAAGATTGAAAGAAAGATTTAAAGAAAGAAAGATTGAAAGAAATATTGAAAGAAAGACTGAAAGATTGAAAGAAAGATTCAAAGAAAGAATGAAAGAAAGATTGAAAGATTGAAAGATTGAAATAAAGAATGAAAGTTTGAAAGAAAGATTGAAAGAAAGATTTAAAGAAAGAAAGATTGAAAGTAAGAAAGATTGAAAGAAATATTGAAAGAAAGATTGAAAGATTGAAAGAAAGATTGAAAGAAAGAATGAAAGAAAGATTGAAAGAAAGATTGAAAGAAAGATTGAAAGACTGAAGGAAAGAATGAAAGAAAGATTGAAAGAAAGATAGAAAGAAAGAAAGATTGAAAGAAAGATTGAAAGATTGAATGATTGAAAGAAAGACTGAAAGATAGATTGAAAGATTGAAGATTGAAAGATTCAAAGAAAGATTGAAAGAAAGATTGAACGACTGAAAGATTGAAAGTTTGAAACAAATTTTGAAAGACTGAAAGAAAGAATGAAAGAAAGATTGAAAGAAAGATTGAAAAAAGAAAGATTGAAAGAAAATTTGAAAGAAAGATTGAAGAAGGAATGAAAGAAAGATTGAATGAAAAATTGAAAGACAGAAAGATTGAAAGAAAGAATGAAAGATTGAAAGAAAGATAGAAAGATTAAAAGAAAGAATGAAAGAAAGATTGAAAAATTGAAAGATTGAAAGAAAGATTTACAAAAAGATTGAAAGACTGGAAGAAAGAATGAAAGAAAGATTGAAAGATTCAACAATTGAAAGAAAGATTGCAAGAAAGATTTAAAAAAGAAAGATTGAAAGAAAGAATGAAAGAATGAAAGAAAGATTGAAAGATTGAAAGAAAGAAAGATTGAAAGAAAGAATGAAAGAACAATTGAAAGAAAGAATGAAAGAATGAAAGAAAAATTGACAGATTGAAAGTAATATTGAAAAAAGAAAGATTGAAAGAAAGAATGATAGAAAGATTGAAAGAAAGATGGAAAGAAAGATTGAAAGAAAGAAAGATTGAAAGAAATAATAAAAGAAAGATTGAACGATTGGAAGAAATATTGAAAGATAGAAAAATTGAAAGTAAGAAAGATTGAAAGAAAGAATGAAACAAAGATTGAAAGATTGACAGAAAGAATGACAGAAAGATTGAAAGAATGAAATATTGAAAGAAAGAATGAAAAAGAGATTGAAAGACTGAAAGAAAGAATGAAAGAAAGATTGAAAGATTAAACAATTGAAAGAAAGTTTGCAAGAAAGATTGAAAAAAGAAAGATTGAAAGAAAGAATGAAAAAAAGATTGATAGATAGATGGATAGAAAGATTGAAAGAAAGAAAGATTGAAAGAATAACAAAAGAAAGATTAAAAGATTGGAAGAAATATTGAAAGATAGAAAAATTGAAAGTAAGAAAGATTGAAAAAAAAAATTAAAGAAAGATTGAAAGATTGAAAGAAAGAATGAAAGAAAGATTGAAAGATTGAAAGAAAGATTGAAAGAAAGATTGAAAGATTGAAAGTTTGAAATAAAGATTGAAAGTTTGAAAGAAAGATTGAAAGAAAGATTTAAAGAAAGAAAGATTGAAAGAAATATTGAAAGAAAGACTGAAAGATTGAAAGAAAGATTGAAAGAAAGAATGAAAGAAAGATTGAAAGATTGAAAGATTGAAATAAAGAATGAAAGTTTGAAAGAAAGATTGAAAGAAAGATTTAAAGAAAGAAAGATTGAAAGTAAGAAAGATTGAAAGAAATATTGAAAGAAAGATTGAAAGATTGAAAGAAAGATTGAAAGAAAGAATGAAAGAAAGATTGAAAGAAAGATTGAAAGAAAGATTGAAAGAAAGATTGAAAGACTGAAGGAAAGAATGAAAGAAAGATTGAAAGAAAGATAGAAAGAAAGAAAGATTGAGAGAAAGATTGAAAGATTGAATGATTGAAAGAAAGACTGAAAGATAGATTGAAAGATTGAAGATTGAAAGATTCAAAGAAAGATTGAAAGAAAGATTGAACGACTGAAAGATTGAAAGAAAGATTGAAAGTTTGAAACAAATTTTGAAAGACTGAAAGAAAGAATGAAAGAAAGATTGAAAGAAAGATTGAAAAAAGAAAGATTGAAAGAAAATTTGAAAGAAAGATTGAAGAAGGAATGAAAGAAAGATTGAATGAAAAATTGAAAGACAGAAAGATTGAAAGAAAGAATGAAAGAAAGATTGAAAGATTGAAAGAAAGATTGAAAGATTAAAAGAAAGAATGAAAGAAAGATTGAAAAATTGAAAGATTGAAAGAAAGATTTAAAAAAAGATTGAAAGACTGGAAGAAAGAATGAAAGAAAGATTGAAAGATTCAACAATTGAAAGAAAGATTGCAAGAAAGATTTAAAAAAGAAAGATTGAAAGAAAGAATGAAAGAATGAAAGAAAGATTGAAAGATTGAAAGAAAGAAAGATTGAAAGAAAGAATGAAAGAACAATTGAAAGAAAGAATGAAAGAATGAAAGAAAAATTGACAGATTGAAAGAAATATTGAAAAAAGAAAGATTGAAAGAAAGAATGAAAGAAAGATTGAAAGAAAGATGGAAAGAAAGATTGAAAGAAATAATAAAAGAAAGATTGAACGATTGGAAGAAATATTGAAAGATAGAAAAATTGAAAGTAAGAAAGATTGAAAGAAAGAATGAAACAAAGATTGAAAGATTGACAGAAAGAATGACAGAAAGATTGAAAGATTGAAATATTGAAAGAAAGAATGAAAAAGAGATTGAAAGACTGAAAGAAAGAATGAAAGAAAGATTGAAAGATTAAACAATTGAAAGAAAGTTTGCAAGAAAGATTGAAAAAAGAAAGATTGAAAGAAAGAATGAAAAAAAGATTGATAGATAGATGGATAGAAAGATTGAAAGAAAGAAAGATTGAAAGAATAACAAAAGAAAGATTGAAAGATTGGAAGAAATATTGAAAGATAGAAAAATTGAAAGTAAGAAAGATTGAAAGAAAAAATTAAAGAAAGATTGAAAGATTGAAAGAAAGAATGAAAGAAAGATTGAAAGATTGAAAGAAAGATTGAAAGAAAGATTGAAAGAAAGATTGAAAGATTGAAAGTTTGAAATAAAGATTGAAAGTTTGAAAGAAAGATTGAAAGAAAGATTTAAAGAAAGAAAGATTGAAAGAAATATTGAAAGAAAGACTGAAAGATTGAAAGAAAGATTGAAAGAAAGAATGAAAGAAAGATTGAAAGATTGAAAGATTGAAATAAAGAATGAAAGTTTGAAAGAAAGATTGAAAGAAAGATTTAAAGAAAGAAAGATTGAAAGTAAGAAAGATTGAAAGAAATATTGAAAGAAAGATTGAAAGATTGAAAGAAAGATTGAAAGAAAGAATGAAAGAAAGATTGAAAGAAAGATTGAAAGACTGAAGGAAAGAATGAAAGAAAGATTGAAAGAAAGATTGAAAGATTGAATGATTGAAAGAAAGACTGAAAGATAGATTGAAAGATTGAAGATTGAAAGATTGAAAGAAAGATTGAAAGAAAGATTGAACGACTGAAAGATTGAAAGAAAGATTGAAAGTTTGAAACAAATTTTGAAAGACTGAAAGAAAGAATGAAAGAAAGATTGAAAGAAAGATTGAAAAAAGAAAGATTGAAAGAAAATTTGAAAGAAAGATTGAAGAAGGAATGAAAGAAAGATTGAATGAAAAATTGAAAGACAGAAAGATTGAAAGAAAGAATGAAAGAAAGATTGAAAGATTGAAAGAAAGATTGAAAGATTAAAAGAAAGAATGAAAGAAAGATTGAAAAATTGAAAGATTGAAAGAAAGATTTAAAAAAAGATTGAAAGACTGGAAGAAAGAATGAAAGAAAGATTGAAAGATTCAACAATTGAAAGAAAGATTGCAAGAAAGATTTAAAAAAGAAAGATTGAAAGAAAGAATGAAAGAATGAAAGAAAGATTGAAAGATTGAAAGAAAGAAAGATTGAAAGATTGAATGGTTGAAAGAAAGACTGAAAGAAAGATTGACAGACTGAAAGACTGAAAGAGAGAATGAAAGAAAGATTGAAAGATTCAAAAATTGAAAGAAAGATTGCAAGAAAGATTGAAAAAAGAAAGATTGAAAGAAAGAATGAAAGAAATATTGAAAGAAATAACAAAAGAAAGATTGAAAGAAAGAATGAAAGAAAGATTGAAAGATTGAAATATTGAAAGAAAGAATGAAAGAAAGATTGAAAGAAGAAAGAAAGATTGAAAGAAAGATTGAAAGATTGAAAGATTGAAAGATTGAAAGATTGAAATAAAGATTGAAAGTTTGAAAGAAAGATTGAAAGAAAGATTTAAAGAAAGAAAGATTGAAAGTAAGAAAGATTGAAAGAAATATTGAAAGAAAGATTGAAAAAAAGAAAGATTGAAAGAAAGATTGAAAGACTGATGGAAAGAATGAAATAAAGATTGAAAGAAAGATTGAAAGAAAGAAATATTGAAGGAAAGATTGAAAGATTGAATGATTGAAAGAAAGACTGAAAGAAAGATTGACGGACAGAAAGATTGAAAGAAAGAATGAAAGAAAGATTGAAAGAAAGAAAGATTGAAAGATTAAACAATTGAAAGAAAGATTGCAAGAAAGATTGAAAAAAGAAAGATTGAAAGAAAGAATAAAAGAAAGATTGAAAGAAAGATGGAAAGGAAGAAAGATTGAAAGAAATAACAAAAGAAAGATTGAAAGAAAGAATGAAAGAAAGATTGAACGATTGGAAACAATATTGAAAGAAAGAAAGATTGAAAGTAAGATAGATTGAAAGAAAGAATGAAAGAAAGATTGAAAGATTGAAAGAAAGAATGAAAGAAAGATTGAAAGATTGAAAGAAAGATTGAAAGATTGAAAGATTGAAATAAAGATTGAAAGTTTGAAAGAAAGACTGAAAGAATGATTGAAAGACTGAAAGAAAGAATGAAAGGCAGATTGAAAGAAAGATTGAAAGTAAGAAGGATTGAAAGAAAGAATGAAAGAAAGACTGAAAGATTGCAAGAAAGAATGAAAGAAAGATTGAAAGATTGAAATATTGAAAGAAAGAATGAAAGAAAGATTGAAAGATTGAAAGAAAAAATGAAAGAAAGATTGAAAGAAAGATTGAAAGATTGAAAGATTGAAATAAATATTGAAAGTTTGAAAGAAAGATTGAAAGAAAGACTGAAAGAAAGATTGAAAGATTGAAAGAAAGATTGAAAGAAAGATTGAAAGATTGAAATATTGAAAGAAAGAATGAAAGAAAGATTGAAAGATTGAAAGAAAGATTGAAAGAAAGATTGAAAGAATGAAAGATTGAAATAATGATTGAAAGTTTGAAAGAAAGATTGAAAGAAAGATTTAAACAAAGAAAGATTGAAATTAAGAAAGATTGAAAGAAATATTGAACGAAAGATTGAAAGAAAGATTGAAAGAAAGATTGAAAAAAAGAAAGATTGAAAGAAAGATTGAACGACTGAAGGATAGAATGAAAGAAAGATTGAAAGAAAGATTGAAAGAATGAAATATTGAAGGAAAGATTGAAAGATTGAATGATTGAAAGAAAGACTGAAAGAAAGATTGACAGACAGAAAGATTGAAAGAAAGAATGAAAGAATGATTGAAAGAAAGAATAAAAGAAATATTGAAAGATTAAACAATTGAAAGAAAGATTGCAAGAAAGATTGAAAAAAGAAAGATTGAAAGAAAGAATAAAAGAAAGATTGAAAGAAAGATGGAAAGAAAGAAAGATTGAAAGAAATAACAAAAGAAAGATTGAAAGAAAGAATGAAAGAAAGATTGAACGATTGGAAGAAATATTGAAAGAAAGAAAGATTGAAAGTAAGATAGATTGAAAGTAAGAATGAAAGAAAGATTGAAAGATTTAAAGAAAGAATGAAAGAAAGATTGAAAGATTGAAAGAATGAATGAAAGAAAGATTGAAAGATTGAAAGAAAGATTGAAAGAAAGATTGAAAGATTGAAATATTGAAAGAAAGAATGAAAGAAAGATTGAAAGATTGAAAGAAAGATTGAAAGAAAGATTGAAAGAATGAAAGATTGAAATAATGATTGAAAGTTTGAAAGAAAGATTGAAAGAAAGATTTAAACAAAGAAAGATTGAAATTAAGAAAGATTGAAAGAAATATTGAACGAAAGATTGAAAGAAAGATTGAAAGAAAGATTGAAAAAAAGAAAGATTGAAAGAAAGATTGAACGACTGAAGGATAGAATGAAAGAAAGATTGAAAGAAAGATTGAAAGAATGAAATATTGAAGGAAAGATTGAAAGATTGAATGATTGAAAGAAAGACTGAAAGAAAGATTGACAGACAGAAAGATTGAAAGAAAGAATGAAAGAATGATTGAAAGAAAGAATAAAAGAAATATTGAAAGATTAAACAATTGAAAGAAAGATTGCAAGAAAGATTGAAAAAAGAAAGATTGAAAGAAAGAATAAAAGAAAGATTGAAAGAAGGATGGAAAGAAAGAAAGATTGAAAGAAATAACAAAAGAAAGATTGAAAGAAAGAATGAAAGAAAGATTGAACGATTGGAAGAAATATTGAAAGAAAGAAAGATTGAAAGTAAGATAGATTGAAAGTAAGAATGAAAGAAAGATTGAAAGATTTAAAGAAAGAATGAAAGAAAGATTGAAAGATTGAAATATTGAAAGAAAGAATGAAAGAAAGATTAAAAGATTGAAAGAAAGATTGAAAGATTGAAAGATTGAAATAAAGATTGAAAGTTTGAAAGAATGACTGAAAGAGAGATTTAAAGAAAGATTTAAAGAAAGATTGAAAGACTGAAAGAAAGAATGAAAGGCAGATTGAAAGAAAGATTGAAAGTAAGAAAGATTGAAAGAAAGAATGAAAGAAAGATTGAAAGATTGCAAGAAAGAATGAAAGAAATATTGAAAGATTGAAATTTTGAAGGAAAGAATGAAAGAAAGATTGAAAGAAAGATTGAAAGAAAGATTGAAATAAAGATTGAAAAATTGAAAGAAAGATTGAAAGAAAGATTGAAAGAAAGAAAGAAAGATTGAAAGAAAGATTGAAAGAAAGATTGAAAGAAAGATTGAAACAAAGATTGAAATAAAGAATGAAAGAAAGATTGAAAGAAAGATTGAAAGAAAGAAAGATTGAAAGATTGAATGATTGAAAGAAAGACTGAAAGAAAGAATGACGGACAGAAAGATTGAAAGAAAGAATGAAAGAAAGATTGAAAAAAAGATTGAAAGACTGAAAGAAAGAATGAAAGAAACATTGAAAGATTAAACAATTGAAAGAAAGATTGCAAGAAAGATGGAAAGAATGAAAGATTGAAATAATGATTGAAAGTTTGAAAGAATGATTGAAAGAAAGATTTAAACAAAGAAAGATTACATTTACATTTACATTTAGTCATTTAGCAGACGCTTTTATCCAAAGCGACTTACAAGGGAGAATAACATTCAGCTACATTGCGACAGAGATTAGTGTAACAACAACATTGGTGTAACAATAAATACTGCAAGGTGGTGCTCAGTAATTGTAGATTAGGACAGGAGGTACTCACTGAAGAGCTGGGTCTTCAGGTGCTTCTTAAAGACAGAGAGGGAGGTCCCCGCTCTGGTCATTTTTGGCAGCTCGTTCCACCAACGTGGAACTACAAATGAGAATAGCCTGGATTGCCGTGGCTGTATGGCCGGCAGAGCCAGGCGACACTCATTAGACGAGGGCAGCATCCGGGGGGCAACATGTGCTCTTACAAGAGCATTTAAGTAGGCGGGAGCATTCCCAACAATCACTCTGTAGGCCAGCATAAGAGACTTGAACTTGATGCGGGCGGCTACAGGTTACCAGTGGAGCTCGATGAGCAGCGGAGTGACATGTGCCCTCTTTGGCTGGTGCGAAGCGGCAGGACCGGGAGACGGCGGCAACATGGTCCGAGAATGTCAGTTGGTCATCAATAATGACACCAAGATTCCTTGCAGCCTTGGTAGGAACAAGAGATAGAGAGTCGATTTTAATATCAATGTTGTGATAAATACCTTGTTTGGCCGGGAAGACCAGCAGTTCCGTTTTCGCCAGATAGTCAAGTAGTTTAGATACCTCACTTTCAGCGAGGGGGGCGAAACCAGGGAACGATGAGCCTAGGGCTGGAGAAGACAGGTTGTGAGTAAGTTGTTTAGTGAATTGGCTGCTGATGGCTGCCACATTGTTAGTAAAAAAGGAGGCAAGGCAGTCAGCAGTGAGGTTAGTAGCTGGGGGAGGTGGTGGAGGGTAAAGCAGAGACTTGAAGGTGGTGAATAACGTACGTGTGTCTGTGGCACCGTTGATCCTATCGTTGAAGAAGGCCTTCTTGGCAGCAGTGATGCCGGAAGAGAAGGAGGACAGCAGTGTCTGGTAGCTAGCAAGATCCTCAGTTGTTTTGAATTTGTGCCATTTCCTCTCGGCTGCTCTGAGGTCAGTGCGCGTTGTCCGGAGGGTGTCAGTCAGCCAAGGGTGCGACTGGGTTGAACGAGCAGGTCTGGTGGATAGTGGACACAGGATATCCAGACATGAGCTCAAGGTGGAGCAGAGGGAGTCAGTGGCATCATTAACCTGCAGAGAGGAGAAAGTGCCATGGGGTAGAAGAGAAGAGGAGAGCACAGAGGAGAAGTGGGTGGGAGACAAGTTGCGGAGATTGCTGCGGATAGTAACCATGGGTGGGGAGGTGGGGGGTTGTTTTGGTAGCTGGACATTGAAGTGGATGAAGAAGTGGTCAGAGAGATGAAGAGGAGTGACCCATAGGTTGTCGGTGGTACAGCTCCGAGCAAGAATGAGATCAAGCTCTTTGCCAGCCTTGTGAGTCGGTGGAGTCGGGATCTGTCTTAGGTCGAACGAGCGAACCAAAGACAGGAAGTCAGCCGAGCTCGCACTGTCCAAGTGAATGTTCATGTCTCCGAGGACGAGCATGGGACACTCGTGCTCAGGGATTGATGACAGCAGGGTGTCAAGCTCATGTAGAAAGTCACCTAGTTGTCCTGGTGGACGGTAGATGACGACCACATAGGCTTTCACCGGAGCAGTCACCAAGACGGCGTGATATTCAAAGGAGGCAAAGTTGTTTAAAGGCAGCAGTGGATTAAATTTCCATGTGTTGGAAATTAGCAGGCCAGTCCCACCACCACGGCCAGATGGTCTGGATGTGTGGGAGAATGAGTAGTTAGTGGAGAGTGCAGCCGGGGTTGCGCTATCTTCCGGTTTAATCCATGTCTCAGTGAGAGCAAGGAGCTCTAAGGAGAGTTGGTTGGCATGACCAGAAATGAAGTCTGCCTTGTTAACTGCAGATCGACAATTCCACAAGCCAACAGAGAAGGAGGTCTTTGCAGAAGATGTTTGCTGCAGGGACCTGAGGTTACCCGGATTGCATCGGCGTATGGTATAACGACGCTTTCTGGGTGACCTTGAAGTTGTAGGGATGCGGTAGTAGCACACTTTGTATGGAGTGAGAGAAAGAAGGCAGGTTTGCCTTGTTCGGTGTCCTTGCTTCGGTTGACGTGCAGAGGTAGACGTGCGTCTTTACACAGAGCGTCTTCACACGAGAGCGACTACAAATGGGCCAACGCTTGAAGGGCAGGACCATAAATAGGTGATAGAATACAGCTGCTCGTGTGATTAGGGTTGCACCTGGCTAAGAGCACGCCCACATAAGAGAGGACTTACCTGAATAGGGGGTGTGTCTGGAACACAAGCTTGTTGGCAGATCAGCAAATAGCAGTGAAATGTACAGAGTCAATCCAGTAGTCCAAGTTGCAATACTACAATACGAGCAGTGATACACTACACAGCAACCTCAGCACTAGAGCTCGACTCAGAGTTAGCTCGACTCAGATTGAAAGTAAGAAAGATTGAAAGAAATATTGAACGAAAGATTGAAAGAAAGATTGAAAGAAAGATTTAAACAAAGAAAGATTGAAAGTAAGAAAGATTGAAAGAAATATTGAACGAAAGATTGAAAGAAAGGATGAAAGAAAGATTGAAAAAAAGATTGAAAAAAAGAAAGATTGAAAGAAAGATTGAACGACTGAAGAAAAGAATGAAAGAAAGATTGAAAGAAAGATTGAAAGAAAGAAATATTGAAGGAAAGATTGAAAGATTGAATGATTGAAAGAAAGACTGAAAGAAAGATTGACCGACAGAAAGATTGAAAGAAAGAATGAAAGAAAGATTGAACGATTGGAAGAAATATTGAAAGAAAGATAGATTGAAAGAAAGAATGAAAGAAAGAATGAAAGATTTAAAGAAAGAATGAAAGAAAGATTGAAAGATTGAAATATTGAAAGAAAGAATGAAAGAAAGATTGAGAAAAAGATTGAAAGACTGAAAGAAACATTGAAAGATTAAACAATTGAAAGAAAGATTGCAAGAAAAATGGAAAGAATGAAAGATTGAAATAATGATTGAAAGTTTGAAAGAAAGATTGAAAGAAAGATTTAAGAAAGAAAGATTGAAAGAAATATTGAAAGAAAGATTGAAAGAAATAACAAAAGAAAGATTGAAAGAAAGAATGAAAGAAAGATTGAACGATTGGAAGAAATATTGAAAGAAAGATGGATTGAAAGTAAGATAGATTGAAAGAAAGAATGAAAGAAAGATTGAAAGATTTAAAGAAAGAATGAAAGAAAGATTGAAAGATTGAAATATTGAAAGAAAGAATGAAAGAAAGATTGAAAGATTGAAAGAAAGAACGATTGAAAGATTGAAAGAAAGAATGAAAGATTGAAAGAAAGATTGAAAGATTGAAAGAAAGATTGAAAAAATGAAAGATTGAAAGAAAGAATAAAAGAAAGATTGAAAGAACGATTGAAAGATTGAAAGAAAGAATGAAAGATTGAAAGAAACATTGAAAGAAAGATTGAAAGATTGAAAGAAAGAATGAAAGAGAGATTGAAAGATTGAATGAAAGATTGAAAGATCGATTGAAAGATTGAAAGATTGAAAGAAAGATTGAAAGAAAGATTGAAAGTTTGAAAGAAAGATTTAAAGAAAGATTTAAATATTGAAAGAAATATTGAAAGAGAGAAAGATTAAAAGTAAGAAAGATTGAAAGAAAGAATGAAAGAAAGATTGAATGATTGAAAGATTGAAAGAAAGATTGAAAGAAAGAAAGATTGAAAGAAAGAATGAAAGAATGAAAGAAAGAATGAAAGAAAGATTGAAAGAAAGATTGAAAGAAATATTGAAAGAAAGAAAGATTGAAAGTAAGAAAGATTGAAAGAAAGAATGAAAGAAAGATTGAAAGATTGAAAGAAAGATTGAAAAAAGAAAGATTGAAAGAAAGATTGAAAGAAAGATTGAACGACTGAAAGAAAGAATGAAAGAAAGATTGAAAGATAGATTGAAAGAGAGATTGAAAGAAATATTGAAAGACTGAAAGAAAGAATGAAAGAAAGATTGAAAGAAAGATTGAAAGAAAGAAAGAAAAATTGAAAGAAAGATTGAAAGATTGAAAGAAAGATTGAAAGAACGATTGAAATAAAGGAGAACGAAAGAAAGGTTGATCCATTAACATCAGCACAACCCCATTGTGTTTATTGTTCTATGATAAGATTGAAAGAAAGATTGAAAATAAGATTGAAAGAAACAAAGATTGAAAGAAAGATTTAAAAAAAATGAGTACTAGTCACTTTTAAAAAATCATTTGTCCTATGGATTAAATGCCATACACACTTGCATCTCTCCCCTCCCACCCCACACACATTCACATGACCAATCCTCCCAACACCCACACACACATGCGTACATGCACACACACACACACACACACACACACACACACACACTAGCACAGGAATAAATGTACTCGTACATGTTAGGCCCACGGCCTCCCAGCGCCACTAGAGGCCGCCCTTGCCCCATCTGCAGCTCCCTACTCAGACCCAATTGCACACACCTGGGATCAATTACCCGCACTGTATTTAGCCCCAGCTTCCTAGCCATTCCTTGCCAGACCGTCAACTAGCTTTCCCCGAGTTGCATCGCGATTGGCTCCCTTCCTAGTTCCTAGTTCCTAGTTCCTAGTTCCCAGTTCCCAGTTCCAAGTTCCTAGTTTATGTCTTGTTGTCTCGCCTTCCCTTCACCTGTCTGTCTCCGCTTGTCGACCAGGACTCTCCACCCAGCCTGGTTCCCCGTCTCTCCACCCGGATCCTGGACCCCATCTCCTGGTCATCATCGTCCCTGCCCTGCCCTGCTCCATCCCCTCCCGACCAGGTCCCCCCGGCCAGCTCCACCGTCCCAGTTAATAAACATCCCTTGCCTGCCTCCCGTGTCCCTGTGTCGTGCGTTTGGGTTCCTCCCTGTTCGGGTCGTGACAGTACGGTCTGGCCAGGAAAACATGGACCCAGCCGACACAGAAGGGCTCCGCCGCGCACTCCGGGACAGAGGAGTGTTGCTTGGGCAACATGACCGGGTCCTCCGGGACATCGCGGAACACCTCCGGACCATCTCTGCGGCCGTCAGCAGCCTGCAGGGCCCTCCGGCCCCCGTGGCCTCCCCTGCTCCTCCGACCTGCCCTCCTTCCCCCACCAGGGCTCCCAGCGCCTCTCTCGTTCCCCCTGAGCCCCACGTTCCGGCTCCAGCGCCTTACGACGGCGATTTCGGCACCTGCCGCGCCTTCCTTGTGCAGTGCGCGGTGGTTTTCCAACAGCGGCTGTCGTCGTACGACTCCGATAGTGCCCACATCGCGTTCCTCATCTCCTGCCTGAGAGGGGCGGCTCTCGGCTGGGGTTCCGCGGTTTGGAGTCAGGGGGGTCCCGTGAGTCTCTCCTACGATCTGTTTACCCGCGAAATGAGGAGAGTCTTCGACCACCCAGTTTGCGGCAAGGAGGCCGCCAGAAGACTCCTCTCCCTCCGCCAGGGTTCCCGTAGCGTCGCCTCCCTCGTCGTCGAGTTCCGGACTCTAGCCGCGGAAAGCGGCTGGAATGACGGAGCCCTGCAGGACGTGTTCCAGCGTGCCCTGAACGACGAGTTGCGGGACGAGCTGGCACGGCGGGACGAGCCCACGGACCTGGACCAACTAGTGGAGACCTCAATCCGCCTGGACAACCGGCTACGGGAGCGCCATCGCGAGAGGGAGGGGGCGAGCCTCCAGTCCGTGCCTCCCGCCTGGGCGGCCACGCCCCAGTCTCCAGCGCCCGCTACTCTTGGGCGCCGCACAAGTCCCCCGACTCTCTCCGATGCCGAGCCAATGCAGCTTGGTCGCTCCCGGATCTACCCAGAGGAGCGAGCACGCCGCCTACAGACCGGTGCCTCTCTGTATTGCGGTCGGCTGGGACACCTCTGAGCCACCTGCCCGGTCCGGCCACGAGAGGGCGACTCCTCGGTAGGGCTACGCTCCGGCCGCTCCTTACCACGTCATCGCCCCTATGACTGCGCAATCAACCTCCTGCCAGGCGCCCCCCTCCCCTGCAGTCGCCTGTATAACGTCTCCCGGTCTGAACAGGAGGCCATGGAGACTCACATCCGCGACTCTCTCGCTGCCAGGATTACTCGTCCCTCGTTTTCTCCGCTAGGCGCAGGGTTCTTCTTTGTTGCGGAGAAGGACAAGACCCTCCGTCCTTGCGTCGATTTCAGGGGACTGAACGATATCACGATCAAAGACAAGTACCCCTTGCCCCTGATGGATTCAGTCTTCGTCCCCATCCAGGGGGCCACCCACTTTTCCAAGCTGGACCTCCGCAACGCTTACCACCTGGTCCGCATCCGCAAAGGGGACGAGTGGAAGACTGCCTTTAACACCCCGCTCGGTCACTTTGAGTACCTTGTTATGCCCTTTGGGCTGTCAAATGCCCCAGCGGTCTTCCAGGCCCTAATTAACGGGAGGTTAGCAACTAGCTTTCCCCGAGTTGCATCGCCGCGTCAGCCGCGTCAGCCGCGTCAGCGATTGGCTCCCTTCCTAGTTCCTAGTTCCCAGTTCCAAGTTCCAAGTTCCTAGTTTATGTCTTGTTGTCTCGCCTTCCCTTCACCTGTCTGTCTCCGCTGGTCGACCAGGACTCTCCACCCAGCCTGGTTCCCCGTCTCTCCACCCGGATCCTGGACCCCATCTCCTGGTCATCATCGTCCCTGTCCTGCCCTGCTCCATCCCCCCCCGACCAGGTCCCCCCGGCCAGCTCCACCGTCCCGGTTAATAAACATCACTTTATTATTTGCCTGCCTCCCGTGTCCCTGTGTCGTGCGTTTGGGTTCCTCCCTGTTCTGGTCGTGACAGTACATCCAGTATGTATACACACACAGTCATGTTAACCTATACACTGTGGTTTAAACAGGACTACGTACTACCCATATGCACTCACAGCACTGTGTATATCCTCTCCCACCACACACATTCACATAACAAACCGTCCCGGCACACACACACACACACACACACACACACACACAATGATGCAAGTCATATCAACACAGCTGAAGCCGCCTTGTGTTATGAATTCCTCTCATGCCGCAGCCTTCAGCTCTCCAGTAGCTCTCCAGCAGCTCCTCGTGTCCCAGCAGAGCTGCCGTGCAGTTGTTCTGCTGCTAAAGGCTGTCAACGTTCAGCGGGCGGACGCTCGTTTGCCCCCACCCTCCGAGCTCCCCTGCCATCCAGGGTCCTTCTGACCCCCCCCCCCCCCTTTAGCAGGGAGCTTGCCATCCTGCTTCTGTGTGTGGCCAGAGTCCACCGCTGCACACATCCCCTGGCCGACACGGCCCGTTGTGTTGTTGTTTTTTTATAATAGGGGGGATAAACAAAGTGTGTGTGTGGCGGAACAATCTCACGGGTTACAGGGGCCAAGTTGGGTTCACCTGTCGACGATGACGAAGCCCGGCATTGACGTGCAAGCTTGGCGGCGGTAGTGGAGTCGGGTGGTGGGGGTAGGCAGACTCAGAGCTTTACAAGGAGCGGGGCCGGGAAATGTGGCGCACGGCTGAAGGCGACGTAGCTAAATCACCTCCACGGGGTGTTTACGGGGAAGGATCATTAGCGAGCTCGGCTACCTGCGTTACCCCTCGCTCTCCCTCCGTCAGCGTTTCGGCAGGAGTCCAGGGAGTCTGATGCCCTCATTAATAAAGATTACTATCTTGTCCTACAATGAATAGTAGTAATTTTAATAATTATGCCGAACAGCGATAAACTTAATCTCATTAAATTAATGCCCAATCGTTCTTCTTTACAAAGAATAATCCACGTATTCATAATAATAAATAATAATTTGGTTATCAAAATGCGTCATTATAGACGTTTTTTTTAATATCTTAATGGTATATTTTGTACGATCACATTAGCATGATGTAATAATAATTTTGGGAATGCATTATTAAAATATATTAAAATAATTTATTTGGATGGAGTAATTTTTTGGAGAAGCTTCCGCATTGCGGGAGGAGAACGTCTGAGAGAAGCACACTATATTTACCCTATCTCCTCATGCCGTGACTGTGCCCAATATTGAAACAGCAGAAGAAGAACGGGGGCAATAAAATGGATATAGAGTAAGTGCACGAAAAAAAAATGTTTTAGAAAGTTAACTTTTCAATTGTTACACGTTTTTGCTGTTAAATGCTAGCAGTTTTGTGTTATAACACGATATAACACGGAGAGATTATGCATGCAAAAGTTAATGACTTTGTTTTATTTTATAAAGCCGTTTTTAACATGCACAGTATCTAGCTTTAGTTAAATGTGTGTTGGAGTGGAGTGTTAACTAGCATTTAGATTTAGTTTACTGTGTGTTGGTGCAGGGAGACGGTACTGTGAGAGAGAGACGGTTTTCAAACAGACAGACGGACCCGCTAGCTAAGTTTCTCTTGATCGGTTCTCCACCAAAGCGTGCTGAGAGAGTCCGGACTGTTTTTTGCCAGTTTAGACTTTATTTGAAGGTACAATGGTACCTCGACTTATGACTGCATCTACTTACTAATCCAAGATACGATAGTCGCTAAAATTAGCATCGTCTTACGACTGACTGCTCCAGGATACGACCGTGGAAATTTGTAGTTGGCGCGTCGGCGTCAGTCAGCGGGCGACCTACATCGTGTGTGCACGTTGTTCGTGGCTTATCGATTTTTTTTTCATATTTACTGTGTTTGTGCTGTGCATTTTGTTTTTTTGTTTTTTAACTTATGAAAGCAATATGTGCTCTCTGTCATTTGGGTGGGCCGGCTGTACAAGTGGTTGCCTGCTGAAATAGAATATTTTCTGCAATGATATCTGTTATCCTCGGGCAGTGCCTGACTTTAAGGATAAACAGTAAAAGATAACATTTATAAAGTCGCGATCTTGTGGGACATCTGGAACAATCACAGCATCCCATTTTGCTGGTTCATACACATTGCTGTATGGAGGTGATTTAGCAGCATGAGAAATGTACCACTGAATTTTGGAGTCCTAAATAGTTGTAACTGGTTCTAATGTTGTTGTGATTTTATTTTTTCCTATTGAAATAAAAAAAAATGAAAGTCAAACCTGATTTTAAATTTCACTCATCCTTTGGTCATGAAATGGAAAAATAATTTTTCAATTTAGATTTTTGTATCTCCAAAAAAGCAAAATTTGAAAACCACTCATACCCCATTTTTTCCATTTCTGATTCTGAATTGAGAATAGAGTAACCAAAAGATACAGCGATTGAAAGACCTGGTCTACACTCCTAATTGTATTTGTCCTTTTACATTTCTATTTCTATCTTAGAAATCTCTGAGAGAAGGAGGTGGTTACCTGAGGAGGTCCATGCGGTGGAAAAGAACCTGAAGGCTTTCATTGAAAGTGGTAAAGTGCCGGGAAGGACTGAGTGTGATGCATGTATTAGAGCTTCACCTGAAGCTCTAAACCAGCGAAGCTGGACTGCATTGAAGTACTATGTAAAAAATCGTATCACTGCCATCCAATGCGAAAGTGCGAGAAGAATTTATTAATAGAGTTGTTAAAGCATTTGCTCAAACATGTTGGTTCACGTTGCTCAAAAATGTTGGTTCATTTGATGCAACTTCATTTTTGATGATGTTTGTGTTGTTCGTTGGCATCCTGAGTACCCAGGTATACACTGGAGTTCAACTAGTTATTGATTTTATCAGGCGAAAACATTGATAATTAGTAGTTAGGTGCAGTCAAAGGCCGCAAGTCAATTCATCTGCTGATAACAACTGACTCTACGGTGGCCAACGGGAAAACTCTGCAACTAAAGAAAATACATGTAAATAGACAAAACGCAAGCAAATTTAGAAAATGTCATCATCAATTTGACAACACAGGCAACAACACAATGGAAAAGTTCACGAAGGAACAAACTTAAAATAAAAACATCAAGAAATGTTTGTGTATCATATCTGATATATTCCCCAAATGAAGTGTCCGTGGTGAATTGCTTTTAAGTTTGTTTCTGTGCAAATGTTTCCATTGTTTTGCATCTCTTGCCTGTGTTGTCAAATTGATGATGATGTTTTCTGAATTTGCTTGTGTTTTGTCTATTTGCAGTGAGTTTTCGTGCCGACCACCGTAGGGTAGGTTTTTATCAGCAGATTAATTGAAAATGGATAGTTAGGTGCAGGCAAAGGCCAAAGGTCAGGGTTTACCACCATACTACTCTTCCCCCGCGTGAATACATTGCACTTTTTCTTTGTTACAAAGCATATCAGGAGACTTACTGAGCCCTGTGTGAGCCCTTGTTTGTTTTCTTGTGCCATCTGCTCCTTTTTATTTTATAATAAATAATTGTAATTTTTTATCTACATTTTGTACAGTGGGTGTAGGTTTATTCCCCGTTCGATTAAGTTTGGAAGAAAATATTATACTGTCAAAACCATCAAATTCAATAACAATTGATTCTGTGCTCTCTTTTAAAGTATATGTGGTATTTGTCATACTTATCTGGAAATCAATTGATGAACCGGTATTTAAGTCGAAAATGATCTGCATAATATGCTCAAATTTACTACATTTACTTACAGCGTGCTTAGGTAGAAAAATAATCTTTACTTTCCAATTTTTGATATGTTTAAGTGGTGTTGGCCTGAGGCCTGATTTCTTAAATTGGTTGTATATCCTTTCAAATTAATAATTATACTTTTGGAAGGTTTATATTTTTCAATCAGAATCTGACCTATTGATTAAAAAAAGTGTTCAGTGTCAAAGTTTGCATGTCAATAGACCATAACATGGTGGGTCCCCTGTGTAATCAAAAAGTCAGGTGGGGTTCCCATGAGGCTCAAAAATTCAGGTCTAAAATCTTTTTGAGGGTTATCATTTTTTAAAGTAGTTTTTGTATCATCAAAAAATGATCCGTGATTTATGTACTCAACACTAAACATTTTACGAGACACAAGGACGCGTTAGCATGGGCTATGCCACGTGAAAACCCCAGCATGCAATGGGGGGCGTACCTTCGTATTCCTGTCTATTATTTGTCCGCATTTTGTTAATTGTTTATATTCTTGTTATTTACATTTACATTTACATTTAGTCATTTAGCAGATGCTTTTATCCAAAGCGACTTACAAGGGAGAATAACATTCAAGCTACAGCTATTTCTCTACATTCTGCTGGTACTTGTAGAGTTAATTGACTAACCGATATGATGGTCTATAGACCAATCAATAGAAAAAATAGTTTCACCTTTACAGCCAGCAGTAAGGTTTTTGGATGCTTTAAATTGCAGTACACTTGTTCTAGAAAATGATCAGTTTCTAAGTTATGGAGCCATTTCAAAATGTTATTGTCGAATTAGTGTCTTGTGCTGTTCTTATTTATCTATTGTGCCTCAACACTTTTAGAAGCCTCGTGGAAAGTCAGTAGTATTTATTTTGGGTTTTTGTCTGTTAAGAAACAGGTGATCACCAGAAAGTGCGCCTGTAGCCAATTTCCACCGTGACTGGACGAAGCCACAAGCTGGTCATTACAGCAGAGTCTCCAGATAAGAAGGTATTTTTGTTTGATTATTTATGAACAATACTTGAAGACAAAAGTTGTGATTTTCATGAAAAAAAAAGACTTTCTATGTTTCTAGTTTGTACTTCTTGTTGGTGACTCCCATCTACGGAGCATTGTGGATGGATTTGTGAAGATGCCAGGGGACCGAGGTACTTAATGCTTTTTTGTCTCGGAGACCTGACGCAGTTTGTGTTGTAGCCCCTAGCAGCGACTTGACGGCCAGCAGGACCATCGACGAGGCAGCAGTAGACTTTCGCAGCCTCCTGGTCAGTGTCTGCAGTCGCTGGCCAAAGTTACGCTTCATGTTTAGTACATTTTTGGTAGTATTGGTACTATTAATACTTTTGCTTTGTGAGCTCTGCAGAACATATTTTACATTTTGAAAACAAATGTACTGTAATAAACACCTTTTTTTTTGTGTGTGTTTGTATAGGTGTTTGTCCTGGACTTCCTTCCGCGTCTGACTATTTGCTCCGTGAGGAATACCATCCTGTGGCGGCATGCATGGGAAGCATATTTTAATTTTAGTACAGTTAAATGTATAACGGAGTATATATTTTTAGACAAACCAATTCAATAAATATTTCTAATGAACAAAGTTGACATCTATGTATGCATATTTCTATTCGTCCTAATCGTTGTTTTAAGGCATCAAGTACTTTTCTGCAGCCAACCACTTCCCATTGAACCACCCAGAGCTGTGAAGCAGAGATGGTGTAAGTACAATTGTACAATTTGTTGTCATGTCACGTGATGGCTATTTTATGAATAACTTTGCTATGTTGTGAAACCATGGCCCTGTGACATTGCTGTGAAATGCTGCTTATCGCCAACTGGAGACAACAGCGCCGCCAACAGCACGAAAGTCAAAGGTTTCTCCCGGCAGGTCACTTCCAACATTCTCTCCAAAAGTGGTTGTGAAGGGAGAGCTCATCGTGCCTCATCCTTCACCTAACCCTTTTGAGTGGAGACTGGTTGGAAGGGGCAGAAAGATAATCGGTTGCACACTGTTATTGTTGGGGTAAGACCCTCTGGAAACTGTGATAGTCTCTGATATTCACTCAAAGTGTACCGATTTTCATTAAACAATTTTAATATGTTTGTTATGTGTGTAGTTGGCCTTTTGTCAAGACATTGTCTTAAATCGACATTTTGCTCTATGATTTCACAGGTGGACACAACACCAGTAGCGTCGCCGGAATGATCCATCCCGTTATCAACTTGTTCCATCGCATCTTTCTAGCGCTGTCCAGTGTGGAGAATTTTATATTGTTTTTATATCAACAATTCTATATCAATTTTATATCAAGAAAATTTTGCTTTGCTTACATGGGAAAGCCACGGTGGGACATTGGCAGAAAGCTACTGCCTCCAAGAGGACACTGGGAACGGAGCAGGTTTGCTTTGTTCGTTGTTTTTCTTCTTTTTTCAATGACATTTTTGATAGTAGTACTTCATTTTAGTTTTATTTTGTCCATGCATTTCATTCTCTTGCTTTTTTTTAGGGGAAGGCAGCACCAACCGTTGTGGAGGTGTCTTCAAAGCCACACCTGCCAGTGATGTGCCAGTTCTTGTGAAGGAATAGCAGCGCTCTCAAACATTTGTCAAAGGTCAGAGTGATGCTGCTCCTTATTATCCTGATATGGAGAGTGCTACAGTGTTTTCTGATGTTGCAGCAGAGCTTGACGCTAGCAGTTCTGTCATGGGAACAATTGATGTCACTTCTATCAGCGGAACAGGTGATAGCTGAGAACATTTTTTAACAAAGAAAAACGTAGAACACTTTCAGTGCCGGGAAAGCATACGTTGAGTGTTTACACAAATGGTCCTTTTACGATCTAGAAAAACTGAGATAACGACTAAAACTTTCGTGACAGTGATATACAGGAATGTAAGATCTCCTGTGAAAGAGTCGGGCGTCACCAAACAAACATATGCCTTAGCATTCAGACATCACTTGGTGGTAGAATTATATCATTCATTAACATTGATCATCATTTTTCTCTCACACTCCCTTCTGTTGTTCCCAGTGGAATGATACAAAAGGAAAATGCAATAATGCTTAAGTATAATATAATTGAGGCAAAGGGATCAGAAAATGATGTATAAATTGAGTACAATACATTTATACAGAGATATTGTTTTATCTGTGTCCTTTTGATGGAGGGGCCAAGGAAAATGATGACCATATAACAAGGTGGGAAGTGGCCAGGTGTAATCAAATGTGGAGCAGAAGTCCAGCGGTGGAGCCGTCTGTGGGGCGCCAATGTTGGTGTAGAAAGCCCCTTCGATAACTGCTTCCAAAACACACATTTCCTCGGCTGTGGTAAGGGGAATGGCAGTAACCCAAGTAGCCTATGTAGGTATGGTTGAAGTGGTTCCATCGCAGTTGCAGGGTGAGCAGCGTTCAGCGTACACTCACGTTGTCTCCTCAACGAGTACCTAGAGGGGAGTAGGAACTTTCTTGCGATGAGATACGTGTATCCATATTGGTCGTTCTACCACCTTAACTGCTGCTGCAGTGGTGCGGGTCCCTAACCCTGCTGGAAAGGTCCTAGGAATCTGGCAGAGTTCCAGCTTTTCCTCTGTAAGTCGCGATCACCACCCATTCACCTGGTCAGCGGCCGTGTAGAGGTCCTTCAAGTGGGACGGGTAGGGCTGCTTTGACCTGGGCACATAGACTTAAACACTTGGGTGAGAGACACACATTTTGACAACATTGTTTGGTATAGGTCCAAGATTGTTAAATGGGCGTTAAATAGTTGAATAGCAGACTACAGGCTCAGTACAAAAATGAATGTATGCACACTCGTGTAACAACAGAATAATATTATCACAATGTCTAATATGTAGGAGATAATAGGCGGCCATTTTGACACGCCCATGCATGGCACCACTAGAATATCAAATGACACACTGGGACTGACGAGTGTGCAAAGATTTGTGAATTTCCAAGTATCTTTTGGAACATGAAATTGTACGTGTTGCCACGCCCACACCGTGTGCCAAAATATATATGTATTTTAATAAGTTTTAGCTGTGAAGGTGTCTTGTAGACACTCGTCAAGTTTGAAGTCGATCCGATAAATCGCCAAGGAGGGGTTTCGCGAAAGTACAAAGCATAAATATGACTAAAAAGTCAGGAAAATTCAAAATGGCCGACTTCCTGTTGGGTTTCCGTCATGGCGGAAATATATATTTTTTCCAAGTCTAGAGAGGTTACAAATGTGTACCGAATTTTGGGAGTTTACGTGGAAAAAGGTGAATAGGTCAGAAAATTATTATTTTATTTTCTAGGGTGGCGTGGCAACACGTAAAATTTCATGTTCCAAAGATACTAATTCACGAAAACTTTGCGCACTTGTTAGTCCCAGTGTGGCAATTGATATTGTATGAGTTGCCTGCATGGGCGTGGCAAAATGGCCCGACACACCCTGTTGAAAATTTCAAAACATCAAACCTATTCACTTTTTACCATGAAATTCACAAAATTCGGGACACTTTTGTAACTTCTTGGATTAAATGTGTAATTTTAGTCACTTTCCGTTCATTTTCTCGCTTTGTACTTTCGTAAACTCCTCCGAGGCCATTTATCTGGCTTCAAACTTGGCGAGTGTCTACAAGACACCTTCACGATTAAAAGATATAAAAAAAAATAATAATTGTCACACGATGTGGCCGTGGCAAAGCGTTGGATTTCGTGTTCCAAAAAAAGCTGTGTTTTTGTAATATTTTATCCACTTTTTATGCTTTGTACTTTCGTGAACTTCTCCTGGGGGATTTTTTGGATTGAGACTCATTGGGGATTAAAAGTTATTAAAACATTTTTTTTTCGTCACGATGCGGGTGTGGCAACGCGTTGAATTTTATGTTAAAAAAAACAGTTTACGTGACTTTTGGGGCCTTGAGAAACTACAAAATTATTGCAAAACTTTGCACACTCTTCAGTCCCAGTGTGGCATTTAATATTCTATGGGTCCTATACATGGGCGTGTCAAAATGATCAACTAGATGCAGTTATCGTGGATGAGGATGTCGGGGTCCTGGTGCTGGGGAAAGGAGGCCCATACCTATAGCAACATAGGTGTCGCCACATTCCTTCTGTCTCAATGCCATGTACGCTTGTATTTCTGGTTTTCCCAACGCAGTCATGATGCATTTTTCACTAGAGTACAAATGCATGGTATACAACAACATCCACATACAATTAACAGAGCAGCAATGATAGCAACGTTGATTATGCATGATAAAATGAGGCCTTTTCATTTGGAAAACATAGAGTCCAACCAACCAGTGATGTGATCATCCATTCCTGCATTTTCTTTTAGTTCTACGCTCCGTGAGTGGAGTAGCAATTCCTCCTACTGGTTCCTGTGTTTATAAGCACATTACTTCATGCCCCACAATCAATATGGGTACCTTAAACCTCGTCCAGCCACCAGTCACTTGTTAGTCTAGGGTTGGTGGACCACGCATATTTCTCATTCCACTGGTACTGCTCCTACCCTGTGGAATCACACTTTATTATGGAACAGAAATCAACATTGAATGCCAGGATTTGTCCTTCATAGGCATAAATGACAAGAACTGTTTCTTTCATTCGGCCCCACTCTTTGACCTTTGTCATATACTGGTCATACGATAATTGGGGTCCCACTTGGTAAGAATATGTATACTGTGTAGGGTCCAGGACTTCTCCTAGGGTAAACAAAAAAAATATTATTTTTTTTTTACATGGTTAATTACAGAATGCTTACGTCTTTCAGCTGGATCCTTGTTTCTGTGAGAGTTCTTGCGGGTGGGGTGACAGGGGCGCAGTGGGAGAGGTGGTGACAGGGAGCACCAGTTTTATTTTTGAGCTTTACTGCATGTGAGGTGGCCAACACTACCTCCCAAGGTCCAGTCCACCTTGGCTCAGGCCACTTCTGTTTGTGGACCTTGATGTGGACCCAGTCTCCGGGGCTGACCACCAGGGTGTGGGGCAGTCTGGGGCAGTGTTCTTGACCTGTGAATACAAAACTCGAGATACTGCGGTTAGTGCTTTGACATATTCAGGTAAACCTTCCTGGAAATCATCAAAAGCGGGTGATTTAGCTGGTAGGTTGTGAGGACCTGGCATGGGGCGGCCTGTTAATATCTCGTGTGGGCTAAGATGTGTTTGACTATGGGGAGAGGTCTCGCATGGACATTAATGCTAGGGGTAGGGCATCTACCCACGTTAGTTTAGTCGTTTTTGTGATGTTCTGTAGAGACATACTGAGTTGCTGTTTTGTCTCTATCAGCACCTTGGCCATTTTTTCTTTCAACGTCTGGTTTGCACTTTCAACTAGGCCTTTTGACTGGGGGTGATAGACTGAACCAGATCTATGGGAGATACCTAATGCCTGTTCTACCTGGCTGAGTTTTTTATCGCTGGTAAAATGAGATCCATTGTCCGAGCAGATAACTGTGGGGTAACCCCACCGAGGAATGCGTTTTTTCCATAACCATTTAATCACAGATACTGCATCCTCTCTTTTGCAAGGGACTGCTTCTACCCATTTGGAGAATCGATCTACCATCACGAGTAGGTATCTGTACCCTTGTACTCTGTTGTCCCTGCCCATGCCGGTGTAATCTATGCATATTTCTCTGAAGGGGTAGGGGGGCACTGAGAATGTTCCCAAAGGTCTTTGGTAGACTGTCTTCTTATTTAGCTCGTGACAGACGACGCATTCTGCAATATGGTTGGCCACCATTTCCTCCAGGTAGGGATGCCACCAGTCCTGTTTGAGCCTGTTGGTGGTTCTTTTGGGTCCTTCATGAGTCTGTCCATGTGCATCCTTGATGAGGTAGACCAGGAGTGCGGCTGGTGCTACTGGGCGCCCATCGTGGCTTCTCCATAGGCCGCTGGTGCATGTGGCTCCTTTCTTCTGCCACTGCGAGTGTTCGTTCCATTTCGCTTCTTTCTGCACTTCTTTCAGATGTTCCTCTGACAAATTGAGGGCGTTGTCTTCAGTGAATACAATCATCATTGCTGCGCTTTCTTTTAGGTTCCCTCCTGCTTCTTTTGCTGCTGTGTCGGCTGCGTTTGAATTTCCTTTGGAGTGTCCTTTGCATTTGATGATCTGGATTTTTCGGGGGAGATGTATAGCTTCCAGGAGGGCGAGTATGAGGTCTTTGTGTTTTACCGGGGCTCCTGCTGACGTTTGGAGTCCTCTTTTCATCCATATGGCTACATCCACGTGAGCTGTATGCTGAGTCGGTGAATATGTTTGCATTTTTGTTTTTTGAGATTTTTAATGCTTTCACCGAGGCGTCGAGTTCTGCTTTTTGTGTTGATGCTGGTTGTTCTATCATCCCACTTCTTAGGGTGACGTGGTGTCCATTAATTTGTTGAATGGCTGCGTATGATGCTCTATTTCCCTCTTCTTCTTTGAAACAACAACCATCTATAAACAGGACAATTTCTGCATCGGGGTCAGATGTTCCATCCAAGTCTGTGCGGCCCTTTGCTTCCAGTTTCATGAGCTGTACGCAGTCATGGGTGCCATCTGCATACTGTAGTCCGCCGGCCAAGTTGATTCCATCAGCTGTGTACAAGACATTGTCTCTTTCCAGGGTGACATGCAAGCGCATCTTGTGTTTTGGTGTGGTAAAGGTGAAATCCGTTTGATCGAGGTAGGATTTGACTCCATGTGTGGTATGCACGATGGTGGGGTGGTAGAAAGTAATGTGGTCGGTTCTCGTAGGGCGTGTGCGATGGCAGCCGTGTGTCGTCCACATCCGGAGAGTCCATGTTCCACTGTGTCGAGTTTGCAACTGTGGTGAGCCAGGATCGCGCGCTCACCGTGTCTAGGCTGCCAGAGCACAGCTTGACAATTCCGTGCTTTTCAGTAACGTCCAAATGGAACGAGGAAGAGATGTCTGGGGTGCATAGGTGTTCGGCCTTCCCCATGAGTTGTTTCAATCTTATGAACGCTTCCTCCGCACTTGTGGTCCAGTTGAGTGGTGCCTTGACGTTCCGATGGCCAGCTTCCGCAATGGGTTCGCGTGGGGGAACAGTGTGGTCCACATAATCAGCTATGTGGTGTCTGCTATAGCCAGTGAGTCCCAGGAATGCTAGCATTTGCTGCACGGTGGTGGGTTTAGGGTACTGGAGCATTCTCTGTTGTCTTTCCGGGTTGATGTATCTCTTATCTCCCGTGATCCTTTTTCCCAGGAATACCACTTCTGTGCGGCAGACCTGTGCTTTTTCCTTCCTGATTTTGTAGCCACATTTTGCGATGCGCCGTAGCAGGGATTTGGTGGCCGTGAGGCAATTTTCTACTGTGGTGATGTCCATGAGGATGTCGTCGACATACTGGATGAGTAGGAGTTCCTTGAGATCTGCCTTCAGGCAGGCGTTGAATATGGTTGGCGTGCATGTGAATCCTCGTAGCATTCTTGTGTAGGTCTAAGAGCATTTTTTAAATGTGAATGCAAACATATCTTGACTTTCTTTGGCCAAGGGGAGGCAAAAAAATGCGTTGGCCAGGTCGATGACGGTGAAAAATTGATGACTCGGGGAGCCTGCATGCAGGGCGACATGGGGGTTGGGCACTTTTTCAGTAATGGGTTGGACCACCTGGTTGATACGTCGCAGATCGTGGACCAGGCGCCATGAGTGTCCTCCAGCCTTGGGTACTGGTAGAATTTGTGTGTTCCACGGTGAATCCGCTGGTCGTAGAACTCCTGCTTGTAAGAGGCCTTCAATGGTGGAGGCTATTCGAGCAGCTGCCTCGGGCTTGACCTTGTACTGACCTTGCCAAATGGGCACAGCGTGGGCTTTCACTTTGATGTGTATATTGTGGTGTGGTGTGCAGCCAACGTGATAGGGGCCGGTGGTCCAGAGGGTTGGCGGTAGTTGGGCGAACATTTCTGCTGCCAGGGGGTGTTCTTCGATGCTTCCTTGATAAGTTCTTTCCAGGACATTTCTTTCATATATGCCTTGTTCGTAGCTGTTGTGTCCTATTCTCCAAACCGATTTGTCTGGCATGTGTTGCAACAGGGGGTTCGTTGTGGGGACCCAGGTGGGTTGGCGAGGGCTCTTTTGACCATGGGGCCCAATTGTTTGGCTGCATGGTTGGCTTCTACGGCTAGGGTCACATGTGGAACTGCGGTGTCGTGAAGTAGATACCAGGATTGTTGGTCTGGTGTCAGGCGGACCGCTGCTGCAACTCCTTCGTGGCCCAGATAGAAGTCTGTTGTCTGGAGTCGTTCTTGTCGTCCCTCCTTTTTCGCTTCCCAGCCTTCGTCATAGATGTCATCACGGTGGCGTGTGAAACAGAGAGTGCAGTGTACGGGTCCAGCATCGACTTTTTCCAGAGTTGGTAGGTTTACAAAATGCCACCAGCCGGTGAGTGTGGGGTCGGGGGTGGTATCAGGAGTTCCACCTAAGACGAGTATACGTTCGAGGGGTATTAGCTCTTCTTTTGGCTCAGAGAAACTAACTTCCAGACCGTGGAGGTTACATATCACAGATGCCCCTGTTCTTCGGAGAAGGTCCCTTCCCATTAGGTTGGTGGGGCAGCTTGGTGAGTAGAGGTATTGGTGTCTGACTTTGTGAGGACCTATCTTGGTAGGGAGGGGTGCGGTGAAGGGTTGGACTTGTGTCGTCCCAGAGAATCCAACAGTCCGTAATTTCCGAGTGGATAGTTGTATGTAGTACGTAGTATGTTGGCGGCCAGGTTCTTCAAGCAAGACACGTGACAGTGACAGTGACAGTAATTCCTTGGATTGACAGTGATTCCTTGGATTGTACATGGCACTACTGGTTCGGCATTTATTTTTGTCTGTACCACCACTTCCATGTCCCCTGGGCGCCTCTATGCTCCATGCCATGGCGGGGTGTCCATGCGGGGTCCTCCCTTTCCTCTCGAGGAAGCTCCTCTTCCTCTCTGAGGGGGGCGGTAGGATCCTCTATATAATTGCTGGGGTTGTTGGTTCTGGGGGCATTCCCTTGCCCAGTGGTCACTTTGGCCACAGATGAAACATCCTGTAGTTTTCTCGGGTCCTCCCCATCCTCTAGAGGATTGGAATTGTCCTCTCCCTCTCAGTTGCTGCCATTGGGGGGGGCCTTGGGGGTATGAGGGTGCGGGGGCCCCTGGATACTGCCGCTGGGGATATTCATAGGGAGTCCAGGCCTGCTGCCATTGGGGTAGGTGCTGGGCTGGTGGGTAGGCGGGGGTTACAGTTAGGGGCTGTGGTCCTGTCCATTGTAGTGGCGCGGTTTGGGGCGGGGCCTGTGCTTCAGGGGTGGTGACTACTGCTTGCACAGTTGCTTTCTTCTTTTTGTCCGTATTGACTTCATCTTCCAGTTTTTTTACCTGCATTTTTAGTAGTCTGGTTTGTATGGAATCTTTCTCCAGGAATTCGTCTTCTTGCTTTTTGATGTGTCTTTCCAGGTGATGGATGAGATGGCTCTCCCACTGTCTCTCGGTCATGTCTGACAGTCAAACTGTGTCTGCGAGCTACAGCCTGACATCTCCTGGGAGGCCATTTTGGCATTTGGCATCTGCATGTACATGGGGAGACCCACTAGGCAGGGGTCATGACATTCTACAGTGCTATCACTCCAGAGCTCCTTTGCTCATGTGAGATAGGCGTGTGGTTCTTCCCCATTTTTAAATCTCAGGCCTGCCAGGGCCACTGTGTTGCGTCTGGTCGGCCAGGTTTCTCCTATGGCTGTCCATATGTCATTCCGCATGTGGTCGAATGGGTGCTCGTGTGCCATGGTGAGGGTTCTAACTTCTCTTTCCAGGGAGGTCAGGGTGATGTTTCCTGCTGTGGCGCGGAGAATGGCTCGCACATCTCTTAGGGCTAGTGTGTCAGCCGCTGTGTGGTTTTCGAAGATTCGGATCCATGCTGCAGCTCCTTTGTCCAACGCTGATAGGTTGCCTTTGAGGGCCTGCATGTCGCGGTGGTACCAGGGAACAAATGTTTCTCTTTTGGCGGACTGCTTTTGTTCCTCCTCTCGTTGTCTAATTTTCGAGCGGGTAACTATCCCTATTGCTGACGATCTTCTGGCCTGGCTTTTGGATGATGCTATAAGGGTTCCTTTTCTTCTGTTGTCGTTTGTGTACTCTCCCCGGGAGCTGCCACTGTTTTTGAATGACCACTTTTTTGTCTTAGTCTCGTGGTCTGACATGGGTTCTTCTTCCCAGGAGCGGAGGGGGGTGGGGTGTCTTTGTTTTGTTTTCTTAAAGGTGTATTTGGGGACTACAGGGGTAGGTGAAGGTGTGGGCTGGCTTCGGGTCTTTTGTTTTTCTTTGGGTTGTTGTTTGGCTGTAGCGTCTGCAGGAGGTGCTATGAGATGAACATGGGTTGTGTTGGCATCCTCTGGTAGTGGGCCACATTGTCCAGTCAGTGTGACAGTTGCGTGGCTAACCCTTGTGGTACATTTCTTTTTCCTTTCTTGATGTCTTTTTGTGGTTTGTAGGACTGGCAAGTGCATTCGTCGTCCTCTGTATTAGAGGAGAGAAACTCTTTGTGTCTGTTTGATCGTTAGGGGGCGATGTCTGATCATTGTCCTTGTTCTCACTGTCAGATGGCTTTGGGGAGGGCTGTACTCGGAAATGGATTTGGATCGGGCCTTCCATTACTAATACGGGTGCTTGTATTTCTGGCGGGGGTGGGGTGGCTATTTTCTGGTTGCTCAGCACAGGGGGCGCTGTTGCTTCAGGTGTGTGCTCGGTCTTAGGGTTGTACGGAGAGGGGGGGTGCCGATGTGTTTCTTCATCGGCCAGCAGGGAGGGGTAGCGGGATGGGGTGGTGTGTGGTTGGAGTGGGGTGTGACCTTGGGGGATGGGTTCGGGGAGGGGTGGTAACTTGTCTTCTTGTGGGGGGTAGGGTTCCTTCTGGGCTTCTACCACTGCCTTGGTTGCGGCATTTCTGATTTTATTGCGACGTTCGACAATCATTTCCGCTCGAATCCATGCCGTCATTATGTGCTGAACCAGCGCCCATTGTGCACGCTGCTTGTTTAACTTGCGCTTTCAAGCCCCCATTAATCCAGGGTTGTTTTTTGCATCCACTCCTGCTTCAGCCAGCAGTCTTTTTTCTTCCTCTATCACCTTGGTGCGGTTTTCTGCTGTCGGGGTAGTGTCTTTCGACCACCACCCTGCTTTGATCCATTTTTGTTCATATTTATGGAATTTCCAAGTTTCTCAAGCATGGAACTTTGGCTCTGTTCTGTTCTTGAGCTCAGCTACAGCTTCAATACGAATCTCACTGGTGCCGGGTCTGGGGGATGGGGTCTTTTCCATTATGTTTTTGAATGGCAGGAGAACAAAAGACATGGGAAGAAGTGGGAGGGGGAAACCTCAAATGTTCGGATCTCAATGTGTTTCTGGTGCAGCTACGCCACTAGTGGTCTTTTAGGTTATTACAGGTCAACTTTTTTTTTTTTATTTGTATTTTTTTTTTATATATTGCCCTTTTATCTAGGGCAATTTGAGGAGGTTGTTCATACACATACACACACAAAACCTCTATCACACATGCACAGACTCTATCAAACACACTCTCTTAAACACAAAGACTGTCTCAAACACACACACGCCCGCGGTCTCTCTCACATTCACACACACGCATGGTACCTCTCTTTCCACACACACAAGGTACCTCGTTGCGCACACTCTCACTCACACAGCCGGCAATACAATTTTACGCTAAGTCACGTGAATTGGGCCTTTAACCCTTTAATATTTGGTTTCTCTAAGAACCGGGCCTTTAACCCCTAAATGCTTGGCTTCCTTTTTACTTTAAAAATGATTCCGGGCCTTTCACCCTTAAATGAAATTACCGACTATCGACTACCCTTCTGAAGGCTGAGTTTAACATTTCATCGCCAGACATCACTTAGTTTAGGCATTTCGGAGGTCTTTTCAACAACCGGGCCTAAACGGGATTCGGAATTACTTCACGAGTTAAACATTGTTCATCACCAAAACGTCGCTCAGTTTAGGCATACTGGATGTATTCTCTACACACGGGCCCAAACGTTACGTGGAATTACTACGCAAGTTAAACACACAGCCGCTTCGAAGGGGGGTTTCCTAACCCGTTCCCTTAACTTACCTTACTACCGTTCTCATCAAACAATCCAATTTCTCCTCTCCACAATATTTAACAATTATTATTCATGCATCATTCAACAATACATCCCCAAAACCACAAAGTTGTTCGTCCAGCCTTAAACAGTACAACACTTCCACCTAAAATATTCCTATCTAATCTATGCAGACTTCATGAAATGGCTCTGCTCACCTTTTAGCGGGTACCCATGGAAGTATCGCAACCGTTCAGGCTTTCGGAACTCCTCTGCAGTCTTGTAATGGGATCACGTCGGGGTCACCAATTTGTCGTGTTCAAAATTTCCAAATCCGGAATGATGGGATGAAACTGGAACTTTGAGCTACGGAGAGTTTATAGGACGGTTTGAGAATCTACCAAAAAATAGAAAACGTTTTACGTCGACGTGGTTAGTCCTAAACTGCGTGTCTCATCTAGCATACATTTCACCCAGGAGTCTGCAGAAACTTTGTTTCCTCGTCACTTTGTTACAAACGACAGACCCCCCTTTGCGAGGCGGTCCCGCCTTTGTTATTTCCCATCTCCCGAGTATCTAGTTTCAGACTCCCCGCTGTGTGTGCGCCAGATTAACCGTTTCAGTGCCGGTTTCTAACTGGTTGCGTAGTTACACCCAGTGTCTTTAGACATGTTTTAATTTTGGCTCTGACTGATCAATAAAACTGTATTTCATAATTACCCACTATATGAATGATAATAATGTACATGAATAAATTTATGTAATGTATACTGTAGTATACACACATATAGTTTTGCTATCGAGGATTAGTTCAATCTGTAATGTTATAGTTATAGTAGTAAAGTTATATGTAGTACGTAATAGTTATAGTATATGTATATATATATATTTTTTTTTTTTTCTCACAAAACCCAACAGGAAGTCGGCCATTTTTAATTTTCCTGACTTTTTAGTCATATTTATGTTTTGTACTTTAGCGAAACTCCTCCTTGGCGATTTATCGGATCGGCTTCAAACTTGACGAGTGTCTACAAGACACCTTCACAGCTTAACATTATCAAAATATATATATTTTTTGGCACACGGTGTGGGCGTGGCAACACGTTAAATTTCATGTTCCAAAAGATACTTGGAAATTCACGAAACTTTGTGCACTCGTCAGTCCCAGTGTGGCAATTGATATTCTATGGGTTCCGTGCTTGGGCATGGCAAAATGACCGGACACGCCCTGTTGAAAATTTCAAAACATCAAACCTATTCACTTTTTAACATGAAATTGGGTATATTAATGTAACATCACTAGACTCAAAAAAAATTATATTGCCGCCATGACCGACACCCAACCAACAGGAAGGTGGCCATATTGGATTTAATGTGCGCAAACTCCTAGGGGATTCATCAGATCGACTTCAAAGTTCGCGAGTGTCTACAAGACACTTTGGGGATTAAATGTATTAAAACATTGGGTTTTCGTCACACAATGTGGGCATGGCACTGTGTTGAATTGAAGTGTTAACCTGACTTTTGGGGCCTTAAGAAACTCGAAAAATAACAAAACTTTACACACTCAAGATCAAACCTATTCACTTTTTTAGTATCTCCTCCGAGATCTGCATAGAATTCCGGCAGGTTTTCCTCTTGTCTTTCTCCTCCGTCGGCGTATTGGTAAACACAGTGGCGGCAGGACAAAGAGATCTTAGTACGTACTCCGGTAAGTTGCGAAAAAGTCCGTATGAGGTGTCGAACAGACGTCCAGGAGTGCTTGTCGTTCATATTGTAATAGCGACAGTGCACTGCATGCAAAAATAAGAACAATACAAATAGTAATAAACACAAAACTAAGAGTTGAATGCAGAGCCGGTGTGTCCATACTACGGCGCACCCGGAAGTTAGTCCGGGTTAACTCATAAGTTAGCTAGCTTCCTCTGCTGAACCAATATTTTACTAAAATGACTTTTACAACTCTCTTTGCTCCAACTTCCATCCTTAACAAAGAATCCCAAATGCATCATTTGCTAACTTTCCCACTTTCATTGTCTTTCACATCAACTTCCATAATCATTTCAGCCTGTCAACTAACTTTACAGCTCTCTCGCCTTGTTATATTTTTTTCAAATAAATTTAAAGCCTTACAGTATCCTTTCCAGAAATCCTACCAGATATTTAGATTATAACGCTACTTTTAAACCAAGGACTCATGTGGGAAACTAGTTTGACATGTTGTGTACAACACACATACTATGCTTACTGTATCTCACATTTATACATTTGCTTGTTTTTAATCGCGATTTTCATCAGCCATGTAGCTAAACATACCCCGAGACACTGATAAAATGTCTCCGAACTCATCTCATCCATACGTGCTCCAGAGTGATCCATCGGCCAGGCGGTCACACGCCTCAAACATCATTTCAATCACCCAAGGATTCATTCATTCAACGCTTTTGCTAGGATGGGTCAAGAATAATCTATAATAATCATGTATTTAATAATGTCGATTTTATTATTGGATAACATAAAGCAAATAAACAGACAAAAACCACGATTCTCTTGATCAATGCAAAATTGGCTACTTCATAAGTAAGGCATACATTTTTAATGTACAACACATCTCTGAGTACTTAAAAAAGCCCTCTATATAATACATTTCTCTTTATTCTTCTTCATAATATTGTTCTTATACTGTAGCTAACCAATAATAAATGAAATACTTTTTACCATTAATGCAACTTCTGGTGCTCCTTCGTTTTGCTGATGGCCTTCTAGTCTGGATCATACGTTGTGAGGTTAAGCTTAATGCAGGCGTTGAGGCTTCCATCAGTTAAACTTAAGCGTAGGATGGTCTTAATGTTTCTCAGATGCGAGAAAGACTGCTCACATGCATTTGTAAAGCCAAACATGGTCAATACGGCATTACTCACACGCTGCATTGTGTGCTGTGTGACGGGACGCTCGTTCCAAGTTTTAAGAATCAGCTGGTCTTCAGTTTCAAGTTCAAGTTCAAGTTCAAGAGATTATTTGTCACATACATATTGAAGTTTTTTCGACTTCTGTCCACTTTTGTTCAGCTGATTGGTCCGACTCGAGGCAGGGAGTTTTCTTAATGTTTGTCTGTCTTACAGAGGGGATCGGCGCATGGGCTCGTAAGCAGTCCAGCAGTGGAACGCCATTCCTCCTGCTCCCAAGAGGATCATTATTATCCACAATTATTATAATGATCCTCAGTGATACATATAATTGTGGCCTGCAAGTTGAAATGAACAGTAAAACTTTCGCCATGTCGGCGCACCACAGCCATCTCCTTCCCTAAGCCCTTACCTGTGGGCAGAGACTTCCACAAGTTGTGCCTGAGCAGAGACCCGGTAGGGGCAGGGCGCCGAGTAAATGGCGCCCCGGAGTCTTTATGTTGTCCGCAGCCGGTGCTTGACTACTTTGTCCGCCACATTTATATTTTGAATTTTATTTTCAAGTTGTAATTTCTCTTACCTGTTTTACTTTAAAATGACACAGAATAATAATTTATTACTTGTTAATTGTGATGAACAATTTTAGCTCAAAATTGTATGCGAGCCATATACCGTCATCAAAAGAGCCGTAATTGGCTCGCGAGCCATAGGTTCCCGACCCCTGCTCTAGATTGATTCAATCTTTAAGCTTACTCAGATCTTCCCTGATCGGAACAATATCTCAGTGAGTCGTCACCTTCACTTTTCGGGAATCTTGTGTTGCCTTTGCTGGACCTGTCCAGACGACTCCTTGTTGGATATCTTACGGCCGGTCTCTGACTGCCGCTGGGCACACAACCTGGACATGAAGAGAGTCTCATCATCGTCGCCAGATTGTTGGATAAATTATCCTAGGTGGTCGGTGAGGTTAATCTGCCCGCTACAGGAAAACAAAACTGAGAGTATTAAAGATATTTATTCTGCAAAATAAAGAGAAAGATACCGTCATGCTTCAAAGCAGTGTTCTGATCAGTCTACCCCTATTACTGACGAAGAGGGCTTTATACCAAAGAGAGGTTGTGTGTCAGGTGTCATTTACAACTCTGATCCTCAGTCATATCCCTGGGTGTTCCCCCAAACAGTGATTTAACAGTCAAACTTCGGTCACAGACACAATCCTACTGTACCATAAAACAAACACACAACGCTCTTTTAAGTCCCTCTTGTCCTTATCCTTATCTCCACACAAGGTTAAGTGAAGGATGGAATGTGGTCTGGTTTTTCCAATACTACAACTGAAATGTTTTAGACAGTTTTTACACACAGACACACACAGACAATTTTTTTGTCTCTTTATATTAACTCTGAGTGACTCCTAAAAACCCATAGACAATGAGTTTTATAACTAAGTAACATACAAAAGGCTATTGTCCTGTATAAAACATGTAAAACCTCATTCAAATAGTTGATCATGTGCATTTTTCTCTCACAGCCTACATACGTGCAACTGCGGCTCTAGCGCATGCCACTGTGATTGCACTGACGTTTCACCTTCTGGACTTGATAGACCTGCTGGCTAATTTAAGGGTCTTATTGGCCCGACTTAATGGCCTTGTTGGCCGACTTGAAGGACCTGCTGGATGCGTTGCCAAGCCCGCTTTGCGCACTCAAAGTTGTACTGCCACTGCGGTCCAGGCCTTTTGCCCGTTCCTCCAAGCCTGGCTGTCTGTTTGGGCCCACGAGTTCTGTGGAGCCTCAGCCTTCCGAGGGGTCTGAGGGTTCCGTGGGCCCTGGGTGTTCTGACATCATTGCTCTCAGCAATGCCTTGAGGTGAGGCCAATCTTTTTACTCTTAAGCCCTCACCACATGTAGCTGTACTTGGCTATACAGCGAGCTAAACACTCTTGCAATAAGTACCCAGAGACAGGAGCGCACTTTTGGTATCGTTAATGAAAGCGGTGTAAAACTGTGGAACAGTAGAGAAATATGCAGATAAACGATCAATCTCTATGCAGATGTAGATAACGTGTTAATACGTTGTCATAGCTCCCACATTGTATACATACAACAATAACATGAATTATCTCACAAATTGTGCTTTCTCAAGGGCAGTGAAGAGGCTGATGGAAGAGATGTTAATCCGGGTCTGGGACATGATCAGATTGGCTGAGTGTGCCTTGATCTGTTTATGCCTGTTCTGATTTTACTATTATATTATTATACTATCATCCAAATGCTATGATGTTGCAATACTGACTGCGCGGGGGGCGCACCGGGAGGCAGAACAACCGTGTTTTGGTTGCATCTAAATTTTTTAGTATGGCTTTTAAGTTGGTTTTTAACTGTATTTCTGTGTTTGTATTGGAACTGATTTTTTTAATCTGGCTTTTAAATCAGTTTTGAAACTGTATTTCTGTATCAGGATTGGGTCTGAATTTTTGGGACACATCATCAGTAGTGGACCCCAGGACCATGGGGTGTTTGACCATTATCACTAGACACCCTCGCCTGAGGAAGGCCCTCCCGTGGTTGATCAAGCCTCGGAGTGTGTCCCATAGCCAATTGGAGTTCAATTTGGGTTATGCTCGATTGTGGGTAGGCAAAGAGTTTTGCTAAGCATTAATTTAGAATGATTTATGTTAAGAGTTTTGCTAAACATTAATTTTGAATGACCAATTTACTAATGCTTCATGCAATTATGCCATGTCAAGGTTGGTATGGTAAATTATAAAAAAAAAATAAAAGGTTACGTTTAATAGGTAAGTATTTAGAGGTGTCTTGTGTTCCTACTTTGTGTCAGGGTCTTCTGTAGGTTCAGAATGAAGTTAGCTCCTCGGCACATCTGAATTTATGGGGCATAGCTCCACCCATTTTTTGGAATAAACTCCTTTTATTTTCTTTGTTTTCTTCCAATAAAAATCCTAATTGGTTTTAACCAATTGGGGATGGGGGGATGGGTTTTAACCAACTTCATCTTTCATTTTCATAAACGTCCTTTACTTACTCAACTTACTACGCCGGATCGAGCTGTACACTCTACCTTCATCCACTCCCTCATTTTCATGAGGGAAAGGAGGATAGAAAGAAGGAATGAATGAAAGATTGAAAGAAAGATTGAAAGAAAGATTGAAAGATTGAAGGAAAGAATGAAAGAAAGATTGAAAGAAAAATTGAAAGAAAGATTGAAAGAAAGATTGAAAGACTGAAGGAAAGAATGAAAGAAAGATGGAAAGAAAGATGGAAAGAAAGATTGACAGAAAGAAAGATTGAAAGAAATATTGAAAGAAAGATTGAAAGATTGAAAGAAAGAATGAAAGAAAGATTGAAAGATTGAAAGATTGAAAGATTGAAAGAAAGAATGAAAGAAAGACTGAAAGATTGAAAGAAAAATTGAAAGAAAGATTGAAAGATTGAAAGATTGAAAGAAAGATTGAAAGTTTGAAAGACAGATTGAAAGACTGAAAGAAAGATTGCAAGAAAGATTGAAAAAACAGAAAGATTTAAAGATAGAATAAAAGAAAGATTGAAAGAAAGATTGAAAAAAAAGAAAGATTGAAAGATTGAAAGAAATATTGAAAGACAGAAAGATTGAAAGAAACAATTAAAGAAAGATTGAAAGATTAAAATAAAGAATGAAAGAACGATTGAAAGAAAGATTGAAAGAAAGATTGAAAGAAAGATTGAAAGAAAGATTGAATGAAAGATTGAAAGAAAGAATGAAACAAAGATTGAGATAAAGAACGAAAGAAAGACTGAAAGAAAGAATGACGGACAGAAAGATTGAAAGAAAGAATGAAAGAAAGATTGAAAAAAAGATTGAAAGACTGAAAGAAAGAATGAAAGAAAGATTGAAAGATTAAACAATTGAAAGAACGATTGCAAGAAAGATTGAAAAAAGAAAGATTGAAAGAAAGAATGAAAGACTGAAGGAAAGAATGAAAGAAAGATTGAAAGATTGGAAGAAAGAATGAAAGAAAGATTGAAAAATTGAAAGATTGAAAGAAAGACTAAAAGAAAGAAAGAACGATTGAAAGAAAGATTGAAAGAAAGAATGAAAGAAAGATTGAAAGAAACAATGAAAGAAAGATCGAAAGATTAAAAGAAAGAATGAAAGAAAGATTGAAAAATTGAAAGAATGAAAGAAAGACTAAAAGAAAGAAAGAACGATTGAAAGAAAGATTGAAAGAAAGAATGAAAGAATGAATGAAAGAAAGATTGAAAGATTAAACAATTGAAAGAAAGATTGCAAGAAAGATTGAAAAAAGAAAGATTGAAAAAAGAAAGATTGAAAGAAAGAATGAAAGAAAGATTAAAAGAAAGATGGAAAGAAAGTTTGAAAGAAAGAAAGATTGAAAGAGATAAAAGAAAGATTGAAAGAAATAATGAAAGAAAGATTGAACGATTGGAAGAAATATTGAAAGAGAAAAGTTGAAAGTAAGAAAGATTGAAAGAAAGAATGAAAGAAAGATTGAAAGATTGAAAGAAAGAATGAAAGAAAGATTGAAAGATTGAAATATTTAAAGAAAGAATGAAAGAAAGATTGAACGATTGAAAGAAAGATTGAAAGAAAGATTGAATGATTGAAATATTTAAAGAAAGATTGAAAGATTGAAAGAAAGAATGAAAGAACGATTGAAAGAAAGAATGAAAGAAAAATTGACTGATTGAAAGAAATATTGAAAAAAGAAACATTGAAAGAAAGAATGAAAGAAAGATTGAAAGAAAGATGGAAAGAAAGATTGAAAGAAAGAAAGATTGAAAGAAATAATGAAAGAAAGATTGAACGATTGGAAGAAATATTGAAAGATAGAAAAATTGAAAGTAAGAAAGATTGAAAGAAAGAATGAAAGAAAGATTGAAAGATTGAAAGAAAGAATGAAAGAAAAATTGAAAATTGAAAGAAAGAATGAAAGAAAGATTGAAATATTGAAAGAAAGATTGAAATAAAGATTGAAAGTTTGAAAGAAAGATTGAAAGAAAGATTTAAAGAAAGAAAGATTGAAAGAAAGATTTAAAGAAAGATTGAAAGATTGAAAGAAAGAATGAAAGAAAGATTGAAAGATTGAAAGATTGAAATAAAGAATGAAAGAAAGATTGAAAGATTGAAAGATTGAAATAAAGAATGAAAGTTTGAAAGAAAGATTGAAAGAATAACAAAAGAAAGATTGAAAGATTGGAAGAAATATTGAAAGATAGAAAAATTGAAAGTAAGAAAGATTGAAAGAAAGAATTAAAGAAAGATTGAAAGATTGAAAGAAAGAATGAAAAAAAGATTGAAATATTGAAAGAAAATATTGAAATAAAGATTGAAAGTTTGAAAGAAAGATTGAAAGAAAGATTTAAAGAAAGAAAGATTGAAAGAAATATTGAAAGAAAGATTGAAAGATTGAAAGAAAGATTGAAAGAAAGAATGAAAGAAAGATTGAAAGATTGAAATAAAGAATGAAAGTTTGAAAGAAAGATTGAAAGAAAGATTTAAAAAAAGAAAGATTGAAAGTAAGAAAGATTGAAAGACATATTGAAAGAAAGATTGAAAGATTGAAAGAAAGATTGAAAGAAAGATTGAAAGAAAGATTGTAAGACTGAAGGAAAGAATGAAAGAAAGATTGAAAGAAAGAAAGATTGAAAGATTGAATGATTGAAAGATTGAATGATTGAAAGATTGAAAGAAAGATTGAAAGAAAGATTGAATGACTGAAAGATTGAAAGAAATATTGAAAGTTTGAAAGAAAGATTGAAAGACTAAAAGATAGATTGAAAGATTGAAGATTGAAAGATTGAAAGAAAGATTGAAAGAAAGATTGAACGACTGAAAGATTGAAAGAAAGATTGAAAGTTTGAAAGAAAGATTGAAAGACTGAAAGAAATAATGAAAGAAAGATTGAAAGAAAGAATGAAAGAAATATAGAAAGAAAGATGGAAAGAAAGATTGAAAGAAAGAAAGATTGAAAGAAATATTGAAAGTTTGAAAGAAAGATTGAAAGACTGAAAGATAGATTGAAAGATTGAAGATTGAAAGATTGAAAGAAAGATTGAAAGAAAGATTGAACGACTGAAAGATTGAAAGTTTGAAAGAAAGATTGAAAGACTGAAAGAAATAATGAAAGAAAGATTGAAAGAAAGAATGAAAGAAATATTGAAAGAAAGATGGAAAGAAAGATTGAAAGAAAGAAAGATTGAAAGAAATAATAAAAGAAAGATTGAACGATTGGAAGAAATATTGAAAGTAAGATTGAAAGTTTGAAAGAAAGATTGAAAGAAAAATTGAAAGAAAGATTGAAAGACTGAAGGAAAGAATGAGTGAAAGATTGAAAGAAAGATTAAAAGAAAAAAAGATTGAAAGTATTAAAGACTGAAAAAACCTACCCTACGGCCGACCACCGTAGGGTAGGTTTTTATCAGCAGATTAATTGAAAATGGATAGTTAGGTGCAGGCAAAGGCCAAAGGTCAGGGTTTACCACCATACTACTCTTCCCCCGCGTGAATACATTGCACTTTTTCTTTGTTACAAAGCATATCAGGAGACTTACTAAGCCCTGTGTGAGCCCTTGTTTGTTTTCTTGTGCCATCTGCTCCTTTTTATTTTATAATAAATAATTGTAATTTTTTATCTACCTTTTGTACAGTGGGTGTAGGTTTATTCCCCGTTCGATTAAGTTTGGAAGAAAATATTATACTGTCAAAACCATCAAATTAAATAACAATTGATTCTGTGCTCTCTTTTAAAGTATATGTGGTATTTGTCATACTTATCTGGAAATCAATTGATGAACCGGTATTTAAGTCGAAAATGATCTGCATAATATGCTCAAATTTACTACATTTACTTACAGCGTGCTTAGGTAGAAAAATAATCTTTACTTTCCAATTTTTGATATGTTTAAGTGGTGTTGGCCTGAGGCCTGATTTCTTAAATTGGTTGTATATCCTTCCAAATTAATAATTATACTTTTGGAAGGTTTATATTTTTCAATCAGAATCTGACCTATTGATTAAAAAAAGTGTTCAGTGTCAAAGTTTGCATGTCAATAGACCATAACATGGTGGGTCCCCTGTGTAATCAAAAAGTCAGGTGGGGTTCCCATGAGGCTCAAAAATTCAGGTCTAAAATCTTTTTGAGGGTTATCATTTTTTAAAGTAGTTTTTGTATCATCAAAAAATGATCCGTGATTTATGTACTCAACACTAAACATTTTACGAGACACAAGGACGCGTTAGCATGGGGTATGCCACGTGAAAACCCCAGCATGCAATGGGGGGCGTACCTTCGTATTCCTGTCTATTATTTGTCCGCATTTTGTTAATTGTTTATATTCTTGTTATTTACATTTACATTTACATTTAGTCATTTAGCAGATGCTTTTATCCAAAGCGACTTACAAGGGAGAATAACATTCAAGCTACAGCTATTTCTCTACATTCTGCTGGTACTTGTAGAGTTAATTGACTAACCGATATGATGGTCTATAGACCAATCAATAGAAAAAATAGTTTCACCTTTACAGCCAGCAGTAAGGTTTTTGGATGCTTTAAATTGCAGTACACTTGTTCTAGAAAATGATCAGTTTCTAAGTTATGGAGCCATTTCAAAATGTTATTGTCGAATTAGTGTCTTGTGCTGTTCTTATTTATCTATTGTGCCTCAACACTTTTAGAAGCCTCGTGGAAAGTCAGTAGTATTTATTTTGGGTTTTTGTCTGTTAAGAAACAGGTGATCACCAGAAAGTGCGCCTGTAGCCAATTTCCACCGTGACTGGACGAAGCCACAAGCTGGTCATTACAGCAGAGTCTCCAGATAAGAAGGTATTTTTGTTTGATTATTTATGAACAATACTTGAAGACAAAAGTTGTGATTTTCATGAAAAAAAAAGACTTTCTATGTTTCTAGTTTGTATTTCTTGTTGGTGACTCCCATCTACGGAGCATTGTGGATGGATTTGTGAAGATGCCAGGGGACCGAGGTACTGAATGCTTTTTTGTCTCGGAGACCTGACGCAGTTTGTGTTGTAGCCCCTAGCAGCGACTTGACGGCCAGCAGGACCATCGACGAGGCAGCAGTAGACTTTCGCAGCCTCCTGGTCAGTGTCTGCAGTCGCTGGCCAAAGTTACGCTTCATGTTTAGTACATTTTTGGTAGTATTGGTACTATTAATACTTTTGCTTTGTGAGCTCTGCAGAACATATTTTACATTTTGAAAACAAATGTACTGTAATAAACACCTTTTTTTTTGTATACCTTTTGTGTTTGTATAGGTGTTTGTCCTGGACTTCCTTCCGCGTCTGACTATTTGCTCCGTGAGGAATACCATCCTGTGGCGGCATGCATGGGAAGCATATTTTAATTTTAGTACAGTTAAATGTATAACGGAGTATATATTTTTAGACAAACCAATTCAATAAATATTTCTAATGAACAAAGTTGACATCTATGTATGCATATTTCTATTCGTCCTAATCGTTGTTTTAAGGCATCAAGTACTTTTCTGCAGCCAACCACTTCCCATTGAACCACCCAGAGCTGTGAAGCAGAGATGGTGTAAGTACAATTGTACAATTTGTTGTCATGTCACGTGATGGCTATTTTATGAATAACTTTGCTATGTTGTGAAACCATGGCCCTGTGACATTGCTGTGAAATGCTGCTTATCGCCAACTGGAGACAACAGCGCCGCCAACAGCACGAAAGTCAAAGGTTTCTCCCGGCAGGTCACTTCCAACATTCTCTCCAAAAGTGGTTGTGAAGGGAGAGCTCATCGTGCCTCATCCTTCACCTAACCCTTTTGAGTGGAGACTGGTTGGAAGGGGCAGAAAGATAATCGGTTGCACACTGTTATTGTTGGGGTAAGACCCTCTGGAAACTGTGATAGTCTCTGATATTCACTCAAAGTGTACCGATTTTCATTAAACAATTTTAATATGTTTGTTATGAAACATATGGACATTAACACACACACACACACACACACACACACATGTCTAACACACTTTAATTAACTGAACAACTTACCAGTGAGCGCTCCGGGCTACAGTTGATTCTGCTGTCGGCTCCCCTCAACCGTCCTCTATTGTTTTGTATCCAGGAGATTTTCTGCAGTTTGTTGGTTTTTTTATTCTCTTTTTAGTTAGTAGTTTAGTTTAGTTTAGTTTAGTAGTTAGTGCTTTTAGTTGGCCTTTTGTCAAGACATTGTCTTAAATCGACATTTTGCTCTATGATTTCACAGGTGGACACAACACCAGTAGCGTCGCCGGAATGATCCATCCCGTTATCAACTTGTTCCATCGCATCTTTCTAGCGCTGTCCAGTGTGGAGAATTTTATATTGTTTTTATATCAACAATTGTATATCAATTTTATATCAAGAAAATTTTGCTTTGCTTACATGGGAAAGCCACGGTGGGACATTGGCAGAAAGCTACTGCCTCCAAGAGGACACTGGGAACGGAGCAGGTTTGCTTTGTTCGTTGTTTTTCTTCTTTTTTCAATGACATTTTTGATAGTAGTACTTCATTTTAGTTTTATTTTGTCCATGCATTCCATTCTCTTGCTTTTTTTTAGGGGAAGGCAGCACCAACCGTTGTGGAGGTGTCTTCAAAGCCACACCTGCCAGTGATGTGCCAGTTCTTGTGAAGGAATAGCAGCGCTCTCAAACATTTGTCAAAGGTCAGAGTGATGCTGCTCCTTATTATCCTGATATGGAGAGTGCTACAGTGTTTTCTGATGTTGCAGCAGAGCTTGACGCTAGCAGTTCTGTCATGGGAACAATTGATGTCACTTCTATCAGCGGAACAGGTGATAGCTGAGAACATTTTTTAACAAAGAAAAACGTAGAACACTTTCAGTGCCGGGAAAGCATACGTTGAGTGTTTACACAAATGGTCCTTTTACGATCTAGAAAAACTGAGATAACGACTAAAACTTTCGTGACAGTGATATACAGGAATGTAAGATCTCCTGTGAAAGAGTCGGGCGTCACCAAACAAACATATGCCTCAGCATTCAGACATCACTTGGTGGTAGAATTATATCATTCATTAACATTGATCATCATTTTTCTCTCACACTCCCTTCTGTTGTTCCCAGTGGAATGATACAAAAGGAAAATGCAATAATGCTTAAGTATTGTATTACTGCATGTGAGGTGGCCAACACTACCTCCCAAGGTCCAGTCCACCTTGGCTCAGGCCACTTCTGTCTCTTAACAACAGAATAATATTATCACAATGTCTAATATGTAGGAGATAATAGGCGGCCATTTTGACACGCCCATGCATGGCACCACTAGAATATCAAATGACACACTGGGACTGACGAGTGTGCAAAGATTTGTGAATTTCCAAGTATCTTTTGGAACATGAAATTGTACGTGTTGCCACGCCCACACCGTGTGCCAAAATATATATGTATTTTAATAAGTTTTAGCTGTGAAGGTGTCTTGTAGACACTCGTCAAGTTTGAAGTCGATCCGATAAATCGCCAAGGAGGAGTTTCGCGAAAGTACAAAGCATAAATATGACTAAAAAGTCAGGAAAAATCAAAATGGCCGACTTCCTGTTGGGTTTCCGTCATGGCGGAAATATATATTTTTTCCAAGTCTAGAGAGGTTACAAATGTGTACCGAATTTTGGGAGTTTACGTGGAAAAAGGTGAATAGGTCAGAAAATTATTATTTTATTTTCTAGGGTGGCGTGGCAACACGTAAAATTTCATGTTCCAAAGATACTAATTCACGAAACTTTGCGCACTTGTTGGTCCCAGTGTGGCAATTGATATTGTATGAGTTGCCTGCATGGGCGTGGCAAAATGGCCCGACACACCCTGTTGAAAATTTCAAAACATCAAACCTATTCACTTTTTACCATGAAATTAACAAAATTTGGGACACTTTTGTAACTTCTTGGATTAAATGTGTAATTTTAGTCACTTTCCGTTCATTTTCTCGCTTTGTACTTTCGTAAACTCCTCCGAGGCCATTTATCTGGCTTCAAACTTGGCGAGTGTCTACAAGACACCTTCACGATTAAAAGATATTAAAAAAAATAATAATTGTCACACGATGTGGCCGTGGCAAAGCGTTGGATTTCGTGTTCCAAAAAAAGCTGTGTTTTTGTAATATTTTATCCACTTTTTATGCTTTGTACTTTCGTGAACTTCTCCTGGGGGATTTTTTGGATTGAGACTCATTGGGGATTAAAAGTTATTAAAACATTTTTTTTTCGTCACGATGCGGGTGTGGCAACGCGTTGAATTTTATGTTAAAAAAAACAGTTTACGTGACTTTTGGGGCCTTGAGAAACTACAAAATTATTGCAAAACTTTGCACACTCTTCAGTCCCAGTGTGGCATTTAATATTCTATGGGTCCTATACATGGGCGTGTCAAAATGATCAACTAGATGCAGTTATCGTGGATGAGGATGTCGGGGTCCTGGTGCTGGGGAAAGGAGGCCCATACCTATAGCAACATAGGTGTCGCCACATTCCTTCTGTCTCAATGCCATGTACGCTTGTATTTCTGGTTTTCCCAACGCAGTCATGATGCATTTTTCACTAGAGTACAAATGCATGGTATACAACAACATCCACATACAATTAACAGAGCAGCAATGATAGCAACGTTGATTATGCATGATAAAATGAGGCCTTTTCATTTGGAAAACATAGAGTCCAACCAACCAGTGATGTGATCATCCATTCCTGCATTTTCTTTTAGTTCTACGCTCCGTGAGTGGAGTAGCAATTCCTCCTACTGGTTCCTGTGTTTATAAGCACATTACTCCATGCCCCACAATCAATATGGGTACCTTAAACCTCGTCCAGCCACCAGTCACTTGTTAGTCTAGGGTTGGTGGACCACGCATATTTCTCATTCCACTGGTACTGCTCCTACCCGGTGGAATCACACTTTATTATGGAACAGAAATCAACATTGAATGCCAGGATTTGTCCTTCATAGGCATAAATGACAAGAACTGTTTCTTTCATTCGGCCCCACTCTTTGACCTTTGTCATATACTGGTCATACGATAATTGGGGTCCCACTTGGTAAGAATATGTATACTGTGTAGGGTCCAGGACTTCTCCTAGGGTAAACAAAAAAAATATTATTTTTTTTTTACATGGTTAATTACAGAATGCTTACGTCTTTCAGCTGGATCCTTGTTTCTGTGAGAGTTCTTGCGGGTGGGGTGACAGGGGCGCAGTGGGAGAGGTGGTGACAGGGAGCACCAGTTTTATTTTTGAGCTTTACTGCATGTGAGGTGGCCAACACTACCTCCCAAGGTCCAGTCCACCTTGGCTCAGGCCACTTCTGTTTGTGGACCTTGATGTGGACCCAGTCTCCGGGGCTGACCACCAGGGTGTGGGGCAGTCTGGGGCAGTGTTCTTGACCTGTGAATACAAAACTCGAGATACTGCGGTTAGTGCTTTGACATATTCAGGTAAACCTTCCTGGAAATCATCAAAAGCGGGTGATTTAGCTGGTAGGTTGTGAGGACCTGGCATGGGGCGGCCTGTTAATATCTCGTGTGGGCTAAGATGTGTTTGACTATGGGGAGAGGTCTTGCATGGACATTAATGCTAGGGGTAGGGCATCTACCCACGTTAGTTTAGTCGTTTTTGTGATGTTCTGTAGAGACATACTGAGTTGCTGTTTTGTCTCTATCAGCACCTTGGCCATTTTTTCTTTCAACGTCTGGTTTGCACTTTCAACTAGGCCTTTTGACTGGGGGTGATAGACTGAACCAGATCTATGGGAGATACCTAATGCCTGTTCTACCTGGCTGAGTTTTTTATCGCTGGTAAAATGAGATCCATTGTCCGAGCAGATAACTGTGGGGTAACCCCACCGAGGAATGCGTTTTTTCCATAACCATTTAATCACAGATACTGCATCCTCTCTTTTGCAAGGGACTGCTTCTACCCATTTGGAGAATCGATCTACCATCACGAGTAGGTATCTGTACCCTTGTACTCTGTTGTCCCTGCCCATGCCGGTGTAATCTATGCATATTTCTCTGAAGGGGTAGGGGGGCACTGAGAATGTTCCCAAAGGTCTTTGGTAGACTGTCTTCTTATTTAGCTCGTGACAGACGACGCATTCTGCAATATGGTTGGCCACCATTTCCTCCAGGTAGGGATGCCACCAGTCCTGTTTGAGCCTGTTGGTGGTTCTTTTGGGTCCTTCATGAGTCTGTCCATGTGCATCCTTGATGAGGTAGACCAGGAGTGCGGCTGGTGCTACTGGGCGCCCATCGTGGCTTCTCCATAGGCCGCTGGTGCATGTGGCTCCTTTCTTCTGCCACTGCGAGTGTTCGTTCCATTTCGCTTCTTTCTGCACTTCTTTCAGATGTTCCTCTGACAAATTGAGGGCGTTGTCTTCAGTAAATACAATCATCATTGCTGCGCTTTCTTTTAGGTTCCCTCCTGCTTCTTTTGCTGCTGTGTCGGCTGCGTTTGAATTTCCTTTGGAGTGTCCTTTGCATTTGATGATCTGGATTTTTCGGGGGAGATGTATAGCTTCCAGGAGGGCGAGTATGAGGTCTTTGTGTTTTACCGGGGCTCCTGCTGACGTTTGGAGTCCTCTTTTCATCCATATGGCTACATCCACGTGAGCTGCAGCGTGTGCGTATGCTGAGTCGGTGAATATGTTTGCATTTTTGTTTTTTGAGATTTTTAATGCTTTCACCGAGGCGTCGAGTTCTGCTTTTTGTGCTGATGCTGGTTGTTCTATCATCCCACTTCTTAGGGTGACGTGGTGTCCATTAATTTGTTGAATGGCTGCGTATGATGCTCTATTTCCCTCTTCTTCTTTGAAACAACAACCATCTATAAACAGGACAATTTCTGCATCGGGGTCAGATGTTCCATCCAAGTCTGTGCGGCCCTTTGCTTCCAGTTTCATGAGCTGTACGCAGTCATGGGTGCCATCTGCATACTGTAGTCCGCCGGCCAAGTTGATTCCATCGGCTGTGTACAAGACATTGTCTCTTTCCAGGGTGACATGCAAGCGCATCTTGTGTTTTGGTGTGGTAAAGGTGAAATCCGTTTGATCGAGGTAGGATTTGACTCCATGAGTGGTATGCACGATGGTGGGGTGGTAGAAAGTAATGTGGTCGGTTCTCGTAGGGCGTGTGCGATGGCAGCCGTGTGTCGTCCACATCCGGAGAGTCCATGTTCCACTGTGTCGAGTTTGCAACTGTGGTGAGCCAGGATCGCGCGCTCACCGTGTCGAGGCTGCCAGAGCACAGCTTGACAATTCCGTGCTTTTCAGTAACGTCCAAATGGAACGAGGAAGAGATGTCTGGGGTGCATAGGTGTTCGGCCTTCCCCATGAGTTGTTTCAATCTTATGAACGCTTCCTCCGCACTTGTGGTCCAGTTGAGTGGTGCCTTGATGTTCCGATGGCCAGCTTCCGCAATGGGTTCGCGTGGGGGAACAGTGTGGTCCACATAATCAGCTATGTGGTGTCTGCTATAGCCAGTGAGTCCCAGGAATGCTAGCATTTGCTGCACGGTGGTGGGTTTAGGGTACTGGAGCATTGCCTGTTGTCTTTCCGGGTTGATGTATCTCTTATCTCCCGTGATCCTTTTTCCCAGGAATACCACTTCTGTGCGGCAGACCTGTGCTTTTTCCTTCCTGATTTTGTAGCCACATTTTGCGATGCGCCGTAGCAGGGATTTGGTGGCCGTGAGGCAATTTTCTACTGTGGTGATGTCCATGAGGATGTCGTCGACATACTGGATGAGTAGGAGTTCCTTGAGATCTGCCTTCAGGCAGGCGTTGAATATGGTTGGCGTGCATGTGAATCCTCGTAGCATTCTTGTGTAGGTCTAAGAGCATTTTTTAAATGTGAATGCAAACATATCTTGACTTTCTTTGGCCAAGGGGAGGCCAAAAAATGCGTTGGCCAGGTCGATGACGGTGAAAAATTGATGACTCGGGGAGCCTGCATGCAGGGCGACATGGGGGTTGGGCACTTTTTCAGTAATGGGTTGGACCACCTGGTTGATACGTCGCAGATCGTGGACCAGGCGCCATGAGTGTCCTCCAGCCTTGGGTACTGGTAGAATTTGTGTGTTCCACGGTGAATCCGCTGGTCGTAGAACTCCTGCTTGTAAGAGGCCTTCAATGGTGGAGGCTATTCGAGCAGCTGCCTCGGGCTTGACCTTGTACTGACCTTGCCAAATGGGCACAGCGTGGGCTTTCACTTTGATGTGTATATTGTGGTGTGGTGTGCAGCCAACGTGATAGGGGCCGGTGGTCCAGAGGGTTGGCGGTAGTTGGGCGAACATTTCTGCTGCCAGGGGGTGTTCTTCGATGCTTCCTTGATAAGTTCTTTCCAGGACATTTCTTTCATATATGCCTTGTTCGTAGCTGTTGTGTCCTATTCTCCAAACCGATTTGTCTGGCGTGTGTTGCAACAGGGGGTTCGTTGTGGGGACCCAGGTGGGTTGGCGAGGGCTCTTTTGACCATGGGGCCCAATTGTTTGGCTGCATGGTTGGCTTCTACGGCTAGGGTCACATGTGGAACTGCGGTGTCGTGAAGTAGATACCAGGATTGTTGGTCTGGTGTCAGGCGGACCGCTGCTGCAACTCCTTCATGGCCCAGATAGAAGTCTGTTGTCTGGAGTCGTTCTTGTCGTCCCTCCTTTTTCGCTTCCCAGCCTTCGTCATAGATGTCATCACGGTGGCGTGTGAAACAGAGAGTGCAGTGTACAGGTCCAGCATCGACTTTTTCCAGAGTTGGTAGGTTTACAAAATGCCACCAGCCGGTGAGTGTGGGGTCGGGGGTGGTATCAGGAGTTCCACCTAAGACGAGTATACGTTCGAGGGGTATTAGCTCTTCTTTTGGCTCAGAGAAACTAACTTCCAGACCGTGGAGGTTACATATCACAGATGCCCCTGTTCTTCGGAGAAGGTCCCTTCCCATTAGGTTGGTGGGGCAGCTTGGTGAGTAGAGGTATTGGTGTCTGACTTTGTGAGGACCTATCTTGGTAGGGAGGGGTGCGGTGAAGGACTTGTGTCGTCCCAGAGAATCCAACAGTCCGTAATTTCCGAGTGGATAGTTGTATGTAGTACGTAGTATGTTGCCGGCCAGGTTCTTCAAGCAAGACACGTGACAGTGACAGTGACAGTAATTCCTTGGAGTGACAGTGATTCCTTGGATTGTACATGGCACTACTGGTTCGGCATTTATTTTTGTCTGTACCACCACTTCCATGTCCCCTGGGCGCCTCTATGCTCCATGCCATGGCGGGGTGTCCATGCGGGGTCCTCCCTTTCCTCTCGAGGAAGCTCCTCTTCCTCTCTGAGGGGGGCGGTAGGATCCTCTATATAATTGCTGGGGTTGTTGGTTCTGGGGGCATTCCCTTGCCCAGTGGTCACTTTGGCCACAGATGAAACATCCTGTAGTTTTCTCGGGTCCTCCCCATCCTCTAGAGGATTGGAATTGTCCTCTCCCTCTCAGTTGCTGCCATTGGGGGGGGCCTTGGGGGTATGAGGGTGCGGGGGCCCCTGGATACTGCCGCTGGGGATATTCATAGGGAGTCCAGGCCTGCTGCCATTGGGGTAGGTGCTGGGCTGGTGGGTAGGCGGGGGTTACAGTTAGGGGCTGTGGTCCTGTCCATTGTAGTGGCGCGGTTTGGGGCGGGGCCTGTGCTTCAGGGGTGGTGACTACTGCTTGCACAGTTGCTTTCTTCTTTTTGTCCGTATTGACTTCATCTTCCAGTTTTTTTACCTGCATTTTTAGTAGTCTGGTTTGTATGGAATCTTTCTCCAGGAATTCGTCTTCTTGCTTTTTGATGTGTCTTTCCAGGTGATGGATGAGATGGCTCTCCCACTGTCTCTCGGTCATGTCTGACAGTCAAACTGTGTCTGCGAGCTACAGCCTGACATCTCCTGGGAGGCCATTTTGGCATTTGGCATCTGCATGTACATGGGGAGACCCACTAGGCAGGGGTCATGACGTTCTACAGTGCTATCACTCCAGAGCTCCTTTGCTCATGTGAGATAGGCGTGTGGTTCTTCCCCATTTTTAAATCTCAGGCCTGCCAGGGCCACTGTGTTGCGTCTGGTCGGCCAGGTTTCTCTCATGGCTGTCCATATGTCATTCCGCATGTGGTCGAATGGGTGCTCGTGTGCCATGGTGAGGGTTCTAACTTCTCTTTCCAGGGAGGTCAGGGTGATGTTTCCTGCTGTGGCGCGGAGAATGGCTCGCACATCTCTTAGGGCTAGTGTGTCAGCCGCTGTGTGGTTTTCGAAGATTCGGATCCATGCTGCAGCTCCTTTGTCCAACGCTGATAGGTTGCCTTTGAGGGCCTGCATGTCGCGGTGGTACCAGGGAACAAATGTTTCTCTTTTGGCGGACTGCTTTTGTTCCTCCTCTCGTTGTCTAATTTTCGAGCGGGTAACTATCCCTATTGCTGACGATCTTCTGGCCTGGCTTTTGGATGATGCTATAAGGGTTCCTTTTCTTCTGTTGTCGTTTGTGTACTCTCCCCGGGAGCTGCCACTGTTTTTGAATGACCACTTTTTTGTCTTAGTCTCGTGGTCTGACATGGGTTCTTCTTCCCAGGAGCGGAGGGGGGTGGGGTGTCTTTGTTTTGTTTTCTTAAAGGTGTATTTGGGGACTACAGGGGTAGGTGAAGGTGTGGGCTGGCTTCGGGTCTTTTGTTTTTCTTTGGGTTGTTGTTTGGCTGTAGCGTCTGCAGGAGGTGCTATGAGATGAACATGGGTTGTGTTGGCATCCTCTGGTAGTGGGCCACATTGTCCAGTCAGTGTGACAGTTGCGTGGCTAACCCTTGTGGTACATTTCTTTTTCCTTTCTTGATGTCTTTTTGTGGTTTTTAGGACTGGCAAGTGCATTCGTCGTCCTCTGTATTAGAGGAGAGAAACTCTTTGTGTCTGTTTGATCGTTAGGGGGCGATGTCTGATCATTGTCCTTGTTCTCACTGTCAGATGGCTTTGGGGAGGGCTGTACTCGGAAATGGATTTGGATCGGGCCTTCCATTACTAATACGGGTGCTTGTATTTCTGGCTGGGGTGGGGTGGCTATTTTCTGGTTGCTCAGCACAGGGGGCGCTGTTGCTTCAGGTGTGTGCTCGGTCTTAGGGTTGTACGGAGAGGGGGGGTGCCGATGTGTTTCTTCATCGGCCAGCAGGGAGGGGTAGAGGGATGGGGTGGTGTGTGGTTGGAGTGGGGTGTGACCTTGGGGGATGGGTTCGGGGAGGGGTGGTAACTTGTCTTCTTGTGGGGGGTAGGGTTCCTTCTGGGCTTCTACCACTGCCTTGGTTGCGGCATTTCTGATTTTATTGCGACGTTCGACAATCATTTCCGCTCGAATCCATGCCGTCATTATGTGCTGAACCAGCGCCCATTGTGCACGCTGCTTGTTTAACTTGCGCTTTCAAGCCCCCATTAATCCAGGGTTGTTTTTTGCATCCACTCCTGCTTCAGCCAGCAGTCTTTTTTCTTCCTCTATCACCTTGGTGCGGTTTTCTGCTGTCGGGGTAGTGTCTTTCGACCACCACCCTGCTTTGATCCATTTTTGTTCATATTTATGGAATTTCCAAGTTTCTCAAGCATGGAACTTTGGCTCTGTTCTGTTCTTGAGCTCAGCTACAGCTTCAATACGAATCTCACTGGTGCCGGGTCTGGGGGATGGGGTCTTTTCCATTATGTTTTTGAATGGCAGGAGAACAAAAGACATGGGAAGAAGTGGGAGGGGGAAACCTCAAATGTTCGGATCTCAATGTGTTTCTGGTGCAGCTACGCCACTAGTGGTCTTTTAGGTTATTACAGGTCAACTTTTTTTTTTTATTTGTATTTTTGTTTTATATATTGCCCTTTTATCTAGGGCAATTTGAGGAGGTTGTTCATACACATACACACACAAAACCTCTATCACACATGCACAGACTCTATCAAACACACACTCTCTTAAACACAAAGACTGTCTCAAACACACACACGCCCGCGGTCTCTCTCACATTCACACACACGCATGGTACCTCTCTTTCCACACACACAAGGTACCTCGTTGCGCACACTCTCACTCACACAGCCGGCAATACAATTTTACGCTAAGTCACGTGAATTGGGCCTTTAACCCTTTAATATTTGGTTTCTCTAAGAACCGGGCCTTTAACCCCTAAATGCTTGGCTTCCTTTTTACTTTAAAAATGATTCCGGGCCTTTCACCCTTAAATGAAATTACCGACTATCGACTACCCTTCTGAAGGCTGAGTTTAACATTTTTCATCGCCAGACATCACTTAGTTTAGGCATTTCGGAGGTCTTTTCAACAACCGGGCCTAAACGGGATTCGGAATTACTTCACGAGTTAAACATTGTTCATCACCAAAACGTCGCTCAGTTTAGGCATACTGGATGTATTCTCTACACACGGGCCCAAACGTTACGTGGAATTACTACGCAATTTAAACACACAGCCGCTTCGAAGGGGGGTTTCCTAACCCGTTCCCTTAACTTACCTTACTACCGTTCTCATCAAACAATCCAATTTCTCCTCTCCACAATATTTAACAATTATTATTCATGCATCATTCAACAATACATCCCCAAAACCACAAAGTTGTTCGTCCAGCCTTAAACAGTACAACACTTCCACCTAAAATATTCCTATCTAATCTATGCAGACTTCATGAAATGGCTCTGCTCACCTTTTAGCGGGTACCTATGGAAGTATCGCAACCGTTCAGGCTTTCGGAACTCCTCTGCAGTCTTGTAATGGGATCACGTCGGGGTCACCAATTTGTCGTGTTCAAAATTTCCAAATCCGGAATGATGGGATGAAACTGGAACTTTGAGCTACGGAGAGTTTATAGGACGGTTTGAGAATCTACCAAAAAATAAAAAACGTTTTACGTCGACGTGGTTAGTCCTAAGCTGCGTGTCTCATCTAGCATACATTTCACCAAGGAGTCTGCAGAAACTTTGTTTCCTCGTCACTTTGTTACAAATGACAGACCCCCCTTTGCGAGGCGGTCCCGCCTTTGTTATTTCCCATCTCCCGAGTATCTAGTTTCAGACTCCCCGCTGTGTGTGCGCCAGATTAACCGTTTCAGTGCCGGTTTCTAACTGGTTGCGTAGTTACACCCAGTGTCTTTAGACATGTTTTAATTTTGGCTCTGACTGATCAATAAAACTGTATTTCATAATTACCCACTATATGAATGATAGTAATGTACATGAATAAATTTATGTAATGTATACTGTAGTATACACACATATAGTTTTGCTATCGAGGATTAGTTCAATCTGTAATGTTATAGTTATAGTAGTATAGTTATATGTAGTACGTAATAGTTATAGTATATGTATATATATATATATATTTTTTTTTCTCACAAAACCCAACAGGAAGTCGGCCATTTTTAATTTTCCTGACTTTTTAGTCGTATTTATGTTTTGTACTTTAGCGAAACTCCTCCTTGGCGATTTATCGGATCGGCTTCAAACTTGACGAGTGTCTACAAGACACCTTCACAGCTTAACATTATCAAAATATATATATTTTTTGGCACACGGTGTGGGCGTGGCAACACGTTAAATTTCATGTTCCAAAAGATACTTGGAAATTCACGAAACTTTGTGCACTCGTCAGTCCCAGTGTGGCAATTGATATTCTATGGGTTCCGTGCTTGGGCATGGCAAAATGACCGGACACGCCCTGTTGAAAATTTCAAAACATCAAACCTATTCACTTTTTAACATGAAATTGGGTATATTAATGTAACATCACTAGACTCAAAAAAAATTATATTGCCGCCATGACCGACACCCAACCAACAGGAAGGTGGCCATATTGGATTTAATGTGCGCAAACTCCTAGGGGATTCATCAGATCGACTTCAAAGTTCGCGAGTGTCTACAAGACACTTTGGGGATTAAATTTATTAAAACATTGGGTTTTCGTCACACAATGTGGGCATGGCACTGTGTTGAATTGAAGTGTTAACCTGACTTTTGGGGCCTTAAGAAACTCGAAAAATCACAAAACTTTACACACTCAAGATCAAACCTATTCACTTTTTTAGTATCTCCTCCGAGATCTGCATAGAATTCCGGCAGGTTTTCCTCTTGTCTTTCTCCTCCGTCGGCGTATTGGTAAACACAGTGGCGGCAGGACAAAGAGATCTTAGTACGTACTCCGGTAAGTTGCGAAAAAGTCCGTATGAGGTGTCGAACAGACGTCCAGGAGTGCTTGTCGTTCATATTGTAATAGCGACAGTGCACTGCATGCAAAAATAAGAACAATACAAATAGTAATAAACACAAAACTAAGAGTTGAATGCAGAGCCGGTGTGTCCATACTACGGCGCACCCGGAAGTTAGTCCGGGTTAACTCATAAGTTAGCTAGCTTCCTCTGCTGAACCAATATTTTACTAAAATGACTTTTACAACTCTCTTTGCTCCAACTTCCATCCTTAACAAAGAATCCCAAATGCATCATTTGCTAACTTTCCCACTTTCATTGTCTTTCACATCAACTTCCATAATCATTTCAGCCTGTCAACTAACTTTACAGCTCTCTCGCCTTGTTATATTTTTTTCAAATAAATTTAAAGCCTTACAGTATCCTTTCCAGAAATCCTACCAGATATTTAGATTATAACGCTACTTTTAAACCAAGGACTCCTGTGGGAAACTAGTTTGACATGTTGTGTACAACACACATACTATGCTTACTGTATCTCACATTTATACATTTGCTTGTTTTTAATCGCGATTTTCATCAGCCATGTAGCTAAACATACCCCGAGACACTGATAAAATGTCTCCGAACTCATCTCATCCATACGTGCTCCAGAGTGATCCATCGGCCAGGCGGTCACACGCCTCAAACACCATTTCAATCACCCAAGGATTCATTCATTCAACGCTTTTGCTAGGATGGGTCAAGAATAATCTATAATAATCATGTATTTAATAATGTCGATTTTATTATTGGATAACATAAAGCAAATAAACAGACAAAAACCACGATTCTCTTGATCAATGCAAAATTGGCTACTTCATAAGTAAGGCATACATTTTTAATGTACAACACATCTCTGAGTACTTAAAAAAGCCCTCTATATAATACATTTCTCTTTATTCTTCTTCATAATATTGTTCTTATACTGTAGCTAACCAATAATAAATGAAATACTTTTTACCATTAATGCAACTTCTGGTGCTCCTTCGTTTTGCTGATGGCCTTCTAGTCTGGATCATACGTTGTGAGGTTAAGCTTAATGCAGGCGTTGAGGCTTCCATCAGTTAAACTTAAGCGTAGGATGGTCTTAATGTTTCTCAGATGCGAGAAAGACTGCTCACATGCATTTGTAAAGCCAAACATGGTCAATACGGCATTACTCACACGCTGCATTGTGTGCTGTGTGACGGGACGCTCGTTCCAAGTTTTAAGAATCAGCTGGTCTTCAGTTTCAAGTTCAAGTTCAAGTTCAAGAGATTATTTGTCACATACATATTGAAGTTTTTTCGACTTCTGTCCACTTTTGTTCAGCTGATTGGTCCGACTCGAGGCAGGGAGTTTTCTTAATGTTTGTCTGTCTTACAGAGGGGATCGGCGCATGGGCTCGTAAGCAGTCCAGCAGTGGAACGCCATTCCTCCTGCTCCCAAGAGGATCATTATTATCCACAATTATTATAATGATCCTCAGTGATACATATAATTGTGGCCTGCGTGCCGCAAGTTGAAATGAACAGTAAAACTTTCGCCATGTCGGCGCACCACAGCCATCTCCTTCCCTAAGCCCTTACCTGTGGGCAGAGACTTCCACAAGTTGCGCCTGAGCAGAGACCCGGTAGGGGCAGGGCGCCGAGTAAATGGCGCCCCGGAGTCTTTATGTTGTCCGCAGCCGGTGCTTGACTACTTTGTCCGCCACATTTATATTTTGAATTTTATTTTCAAGTTGTAATTTCTCTTACCTGTTTTACTTTAAAATGACACAGAATAATAATTTATTACTTGTTAATTGTGATGAAAAATTTTAGCTCAAAATTGTATGCGAGCCATATACCGTCATCAAAAGAGCCGTAATTGGCTCGCGAGCCATAGGTTCCCGACCCCTGCTCTAGATTGATTCAATCTTTAAGCTTACTCAGATCTTCCCTGATCGGAACAATATCTCAGTGAGTCGTCACCTTCACTTTTCGGGAATCTTGTGTTGCCTTTGCTGGACCTGTCCAGACGACTCCTTGTTGGATATCTTACGGCCGGTCTCTGACTGCCGCTGGGCACACAACCTGGACATGAAGAGAGTCTCATCATCGTCGCCAGATTGTTGGATAAATTATCCTAGGTGGTCGGTGAGGTTAATCTGCCCGCTACAGGAAAACAAAACTGAGAGTATTAAAGATATTTATTCTGCAAAATAAAGAGAAAGATACCGTCATGCTTCAAAGCAGTGTTCTGATCAGTCTACCCCTATTACTGACGAAGAGGGCTTTATACCAAAGAGAGGTTGTGTGTCAGGTGTCATTTACAACTCTGATCCTCAGTCATATCCCTGGGTGTTCCCCCAAACAGTGATTTAACAGTCAAACTTCGGTCACAGACACAATCCTACTGTACCATAAAACAAACACACAACGCTCTTTTAAGTCCCTCTTGTCCTTATCCTTATCTCCACACAAGGTTAAGTGAAGGATGGAATGTGGTCTGGTTTTTCCAATACTACAACTGAAATGTTTTAGACAGTTTTTACACACAGACACACACAGACAATTTTTTTGTCTCTTTATATTAACTCTGAGTGACTCCTAAAAACCCATAGACAATGAGTTTTATAACTAAGTAACATACAAAAGGCTATTGTCCTGTATAAAACATGTAAAACCTCATTCAAATAGTTGATCATGTGCATTTTTCTCTCACAGCCTACATACGTGCAACTGCGGCTCTAGCGCATGCCACTGTGATTGCACTGACGTTTCACCTTCTGGACTTGATAGACCTGCTGGCTAATTTAAGGGTCTTATTGGCCCGACTTAATGGCCTTGTTGGCCGACTTGAAGGACCTGCTGGATGCGTTGCCAAGCCCGCTTTGCGCACTCAAAGTTGTACTGCCACTGCGGTCCAGGCCTTTTGCCCGTTCCTCCAAGCCTGGCTGTCTGTTTGGGCCCACGAGTTCTGTGGAGCCTCAGCCTTTCGAGGGGTCTGAGGGTTCCGTGGGCCCTGGGTGTTCTGACATCATTGCTCTCAGCAATGCCTTGAGGTGAGGCCAATCTTTTTACTCTTAAGCCCTCACCACATGTAGCTGTACTTGGCTATACAGCGAGCTAAACACTCTTGCAATAAGTACCCAGAGACAGGAGCGCACTTTTGGTATCGTTAATGAAAGCGGTGTAAAACTGTGGAACAGTAGAGAAATATGCAGATAAACGATCAATCTCTATGCAGATGTAGATAACGTGTTAATACGTTGTCATAGCTCCCACATTGTATACATACAACAATAACATGAATTATCTCACAAATTGTGCTTTCTCAAGGGCAGTGAAGAGGCTGATGGAAGAGATGTTAATCCGGGTCTGGGACATGATCAGATTGGCTGAGTGTGCCTTGATCTGTTTATGCCTGTTCTGATTTTACTATTATATTATTATACTATCATCCAAATGCTATGATGTTGCAATACTGACTGCGCGGGGGGCGCACCGGGAGGCAGAACAACCGTGTTTTGGTTGCATCTAAATTTTTTAGTATGGCTTTTAAGTTGGTTTTTAACTGTATTTCTGTGTTTGTATTGGAACTGATTTTTTTAATCTGGCTTTTAAATCAGTTTTGAAACTGTATTTCTGTATCAGGATTGGGTCTGAATTTTTGGGACACATCATCAGTAGTGGACCCCAGGACCATGAGGTGTTTGACCATTATCACTAGACACCCTCGCCTGAGGAAGGCCCTCCCGTGGTTGATCAAGCCTCGGAGTGTGTCCCATAGCCAATTGGAGTTCAATTTGGGTTATGCTCGATTGTGGGTAGGCAAAGAGTTTTGCTAAGCATTAATTTAGAATGATTTATGTTAAGAGTTTTGCTAAACATTAATTTTGAATGACCAATTTACTAATGCTTCATGCAATTATGCCATGTCAAGGTTGGTATGGTAAATTATAAAAAAAAAATAAAAGGTTACGTTTAATAGGTAAGTATTTAGAGGTGTCTTGTGTTCCTACTTTGTGTCAGGGTCTTCTGTAGGTTCAGAATGAAGTTAGCTCCTCGGCACATCTGAATTTATGGGGCATAGCTCCACCCATTTTTTGGAATAAACTCCTTTTATTTTCTTTGTTTTCTTCCAATAAAAATCCTAATTGGTTTTAACCAATTGGGGATGGGGGGATGGGTTTTAACCAACTTCATCTTTCATTTTCATAAACGTCCTTTACTTACTCAACTTACTACGCCGGATCGAGCTGTACACTCTACCTTCATCCACTCCCTCATTTTCATGAGGGAAAGGAGGATAGAAGAGAGAAGATAGAAGATAACGTATTGTCAGACGATTTAAAATGCTGAAAAGGCGGTTAGGTTAAAAGCTTGTATGTGCGCCCCACACTGTGTTGGTGTGGGGCGTGGTTGTGTGTTTGGGCGCCGCGCCCCTGCATCGATCTGGTCGCGATTCGCCTATCTCTCCCAGTGCCAAAACTTATATTCACAAATACACCACACAATAGGCCTAGGGCTTGCGGGATGGGTGGGGTGCAAGCTATATAGGTGGGGATGCAGCGGGCAGCTGCCATCTTGCCTGTCACGCTCCTGCCCCAGCGTGCTTCTCGTCCGTTACGAAATGTTAATCCGACTCATATTGGCTTAGAATGCATACACTCGCACACGAATCCTACTCCAAGCAACACTCCACCAGACCAGGGTCTGCGGGGCAGGAGGGGTGTGAGTGATTCAGGGTCGACTTGCCTGAAGGACTTGCATCCCCAACCCCGCAATTTTGACTGCAATAGGCAACAGTACACATTTAGCACTGGGGTTTTCCGGGATGGACAGACAGGCGGTCCTATCACACACACACACACATGCACACACCACCACACCTTCTTTGAATGCACCCCAGCAGCCTTCTGGTTGCATTACTCTCCTTTTCTCCCTCATTTACTGCCATAACTATGACAGGAAGAGGCCAGGTGACCATTTGTCATTCCAGTTTTCCTGGACCTAATCAACTGTTTTTCATTACATGTTGTCGTCCAATGTTAATTTTTTTGTGTAAATGTTTTCAGGTTCTATGTTTAATTGTCTCACCGGCCATGATTCTCTCCCTCTTGGGGTAGTGATCAGTTGTTTATAGACCCAAACATGATAAATAGTTTTCCAAAGAGGGGGGTTGGTGGTGGTTCTCTTTGACCAAAAACTGTGCTCTTGTCATCCTACAGGTCATCCACTGGACAGAATTATTGCAGCAGTTCTTGATGATTTAAGAATTAATAAAGTGTTGCATTGCAGGTGGAGAACTTGAGCTACACTTGCGGACTAACTCCGTCCTAGATGCAATGGCATGCAAATACTCTTTGTTGTATGCCCAGCATGCTGACAGGATGGGTTGAAAATAAATAAATAAAAAATAAAATCTCCACGAATTACTCTGTGTGGCAGGATCAGACAAAAGGTCAAACATGTATTTGTCGAGTTAAAAAACGCATTTTCAGCCCATTTAAACGTCGAAAAGGCGGATCGGTTAAACGCTACAGTCATTACTCTGTGTGACAGTGTCAGGCAGTTTAAATACTATGATGAACTAGTATGTGCTGCTAAAGTGTTGTTTGTCAAACAGTTGTAGGTCCTTCTAACATTTATTTTTCGAGTAATGATTATTTTTATCAACGTCTGCACATGTGGGAAAAAACGCATTTTCAGCCGATTTAAACGCCGAAAAGGCGGATCGGTTAAACGCTACAGTCATTACTCTGTGCGACAGTGTCAGACAGTTTAAATACTATGATGAACTAGTATGTGCTGCTAAAGTGTTGTCTGTCAACGAGTTTTAGGCTCATATAAAATGTATTTTTCGAGTTATGAGTATTTTCAGAATTTTGGACGGTTTGCTGCCTTGCTGAATTAGAGAAACACCGAACCAATGTCTCTTTATAGGTGAATGATTCAGAATGCTGCAGTACACCATATAATTTTAATTAATATGAGGAACAATTATGTGCTTAAGTCTTTCTCAAAGACAGTTTAAATACAATGATAAACTAGTATGTGCTGCTAAAGTGTTGTTTGTCAACCAGTTTTAGGCCCATATAAAATGTATTTCTCGAGTTATGTTCATTTTCATCAAAGTCTACACATGTGGGAAAAAACGCATTTTCAGCCGATTTAAACGTCGATTTGGCGGAACGGTTAAACGCTTCAGCCATTACTATGTGACAGTGTCAGACAGTTTAAATACAATGATAAACTAGTATGTGCTGCTAAAGTGTTGTTTTTCAAACAGTTTTAGGCCCATTTAAAATGTATTTTTCGAGTTATGATCATGTTCAGAACTTTGGACGATTTGCTGTCTAGCTGAATTAGAGAAACACCGAACAATTGTCTCTTTGTAGGTGCATGATTTTGAATGCTGCAGTACACCATATAACTTTAATTAATATGAGGAACTATTATGTGCTTCTTAAGTCTTTCTCAAAGACAGTTTAAATACAATGATAAACTAGTATGTGCTGCTAAAGTCTTGTTTGTCAACCAGTTTTAGGCCCATATAAAATGTATTTTTCGAGTTCTGATAATTTTCATCAAAGTCTACACGTGGGAAAAAACGCATTTTCAGTCGATTTAAACGTCGACAAGGCGAATCGGTTAAACGCTTAAGTCATTACTCCATGTGACAGTGTCAGACAGTTTAAATACAATGATAAACTAGTATGTGCTGCTAAAGTCTTGTTTGTCAACCAGTTTTAGGCCCAAATAAAATGTATTTTTCGAGTTCTGATAATTTTCATCAAAGTCTACACGTGAGAAAAAACGCATTTTCAGCCGATTTAAACGTCGAAAAGGCGAATCGTTTGAACGCTTCAGTCATTACTCTATGTGACAGTGTCAGTCAGTTTAAATACAATGATGAACTAGTATGTGCTGCTAAAGTCTTGTTTGTCAACCAGTTTTAGGCCCATATAAAATGTATTTTATCGAGTTCAGATAATTTTCATCAAAGTCTACATGTGGGAAAAAACGCATTTTCAGTCGATTTAAACGTCGATTTGGCGGAACGGTTAAACACTTCAATCATTACTCTATGTGACAGTGTCAGACAGTTTAAATACAATGATAAACTAGTATGTGCTGCTAAAGTCTTGTTTGTCAACCAGTTTTAGGCCCAAATAAAATGTATTTTTCGAGTTCTGATAATTTTCCGAACTTTGGACCGTTTGCTGTCTAGCTGAATTAGAGAAACACCGAACCATTGTCTCTTTGTTGGTGAATGATTCAGAATGCTGCAGTACACCATATAACTTTAATTAATATGAGGAACAATTATTTTGCTTCTTAAGTCTTTCTCAAAGACAGTTTAAATACAATGATAAACTAGTATGTGCTGCTAAAGTGTTGTTTGTCAACCAGTTTTAGGCCCATATAAAATGTATTTTTCGAGTTATGATAATTTTCATCAAAGTCTACACATGTGGGAAAAAACGCATTTTCAGCCGATTTAAACGTCGAAAAGGCGGATCGGTTAAACGCTTCAGCCATTACTCTGTGACAGTGTCAGACAGTTTAAATACAATGATAAACTAGTATGTGCAACTAAAGTCTTGTTTGTCAACCAGTTTTAGGCCCATATAAAATGTATTTTTCGAGTTCTGATAATTTTCATCAAAGTCTACACGTGGGAAAAAACGCATTTTCAGCCGATTTTAACGTCGATTTGGCGGAACGGTTAAACGCTTCAGTCATTACTCTATGTGACAGTGTCAGACAGTTTAAATACAATGATAAACTAGTATGTGCTGCTAAAGTGTTGTTTGCCAACCAGTTTTAGGCCCATATAAAATGTATTTTTCGAGTTATGATCATTTTCCGAACTTTGGACCGTTTGCTGTCTAGCTGAATTAGAGAAACACCGAACCATTGTCTCTTTGTAGGCGCATGATTCAGAATACTGCAGTACAGCATAGAAATTTAATTAATATGATGAACTATTATGTGCTTCTTAAGTTTTTCTCACAGAGTTCTAGGCCCATCTAACATGTATTTGTGGAGTTATGATCATTTTCAGAACTTTGGACGATTTGCTGTCGAGCTGAATTAGAGAAACACCGAACCATTGTCTCTTTGTAGGTGAATGATTCAGAATGCTGCAGTACACCATATAACTTTAATTAATATGAGGAACAATTATTTTGCTTCTTAAGTCTTTCTTAAAGACAGTTTAAATACAATGATGAACTAGTATGTGCTGCTTATGTCTTGTTTGTCAACCAGTTTTAGGCCCATATAAAATGTATTTTTCGAGTTCTGATAATTTTCATCAAAGTCTACACATGTGGGAAAAAATGCATTTTCAGCTGATTTTAACGTCGATTTGGTGGAACAGTTAAACGCTTCAGTCATTACTCTATGTGACAGTGTCAGACAGTTTAAATACAATGATAAACTAGTATGTGCTGCTAAAGTGTTGTTTGCCAACCAGTTTTAGGCCCATATAAAATGTATTTTTCGAGTTATGATCATTTTCCGAACTTTGGACCGTTTGCTGTCTAGCTGAATTAGAGAAACACCGAACCATTGTCTCTTTGTAGGTGCATGATTTTGAATGCTGCAGTACACCATATAACTTTAATTAATATGAGGAACAATTATGTGCTTCTTAAGTCTTTCTCAAAGACAGTTTAAATACAATGATAAACTAGTATGTGCAGCTAAAGTCTTGTTTGTCAACCAGTTTTAGGCCCATATAAAATGTATTTTTCGAGTTATGATAATTTTCATCAATGTCTACACGTGGGAAAAAACGCATTTTCAGTCGATTTAAACGTCGATTTGGCGGAACGGTTAAACGCTTCAGTCATTACTCTATGTGACAGTGTCAGTCAGTTTAAATACAATGATGAACTAGTATGTGCTGCTAAAGTCTTGTTTGTCAACCAGTTTTAGGCCCATATAAAATGTATTTTTCGAGTTCAGATAATTTTCATCAAAGTCTACACGTGGGAAAAAACGCATTTTCAGTCGATTTAAACGTCGATTTGGCGGAACGGTTAAACACTTCAGTCATTACTCTATGTGACAGTGTCAGACAGTTTAAATACAATGATAAACTAGTATGTGCTGCTAAAGTCTTGTTTGTCAACCAGTTTTAGGCCCAAATAAAATGTATTTTTCGAGTTCTGATAATTTTCCGAACTTTGGACCGTTTGCTGTCTAGCTGAATTAGAGAAACACCGAACCATTGTCTCTTTGTTGGTGAATGATTCAGAATGCTGCAGTACACCATATAACTTTAATTAATATGAGGAACAATTATTTTGCTTCTTAAGTCTTTCTCAAAGACAGTTTAAATACAATGATAAACTAGTATGTGCTGCTAAAGTGTTGTTTGTCAACCAGTTTTAGGCCCATATAAAATGTATTTTTCGAGTTATGATAATTTTCATCAAAGTCTACACATGTGGGAAAAAACGCATTTTCAGCCGATTTAAACGTCGAAAAGGCGGATCGGTTAAACGCTTCAGCCATTACTCTGTGACAGTGTCAGACAGTTTAAATACAATGATAAACTAGTATGTGCTACTAAAGTCTTGTTTGTCAACCAGTTTTAGGCCCATATAAAATGTATTTTTCGAGTTCTGATAATTTTCATCAAAGTCTACACGTGGGAAAAAACGCATTTTCAGCCGATTTTAACGTCGATTTGGCGGAACGGTTAAACGCTTCAGTCATTACTCTATGTGACAGTGTCAGACAGTTTAAATACAATGATAAACTAGTATGTGCTGCTAAAGTGTTGTTTGCCAACCAGTTTTAGGCCCATATAAAATGTATTATTCGAGTTATGATCATTTTCCGAACTTTGGACCGTTTGCTGTCTAGCTGAATTAGAGAAACACCGAACCATTGTCTCTTTGTAGGCGCATGATTCAGAATACTGCAGTACAGCATAGAAATTTAATTAATATGATGAACTATTATGTGCTTCTTAAGTGTTTCTCACAGAGTTCTAGGCCCATCTAACATGTATTTGTGGAGTTATGATCATTTTCAGAACTTTGGACGATTTGCTGTCGAGCTGAATTAGAGAAACACCGAACCATTGTCTCTTTGTAGGTGAATGATTCAGAATGCTGCAGTACACCATATAACTTTAATTAATATGAGGAACAATTATTTTGCTTCTTAAGTCTTTCTTAAAGACAGTTTAAATACAATGATGAACTAGTATGTGCTGCTTATGTCTTGTTTGTCAACCAGTTTTAGGCCCATATAAAATGTATTTTTCCAGTTCTGATAATTTTCATCAAAGTCTACACATGTGGGAAAAAATGCATTTTCAGCTGATTTTAACGTCGATTTGGTGGAACGGTTAAACGCTTCAGTCATTACTCTATGTGACAGTGTCAGACAGTTTAAATACAATGATAAACTAGTATGTGCTGCTAAAGTGTTGTTTGCCAACCAGTTTTAGGCCCATATAAAATGTATTTTTCGAGTTATGATCATTTTCCGAACTTTGGACCGTTTGCTGTCTAGCTGAATTAGAGAAACACCGAACCATTGTCTCTTTGTAGGCGCATGATTTAGAATGCTGCAGTACACCATATAACTTTAATGAATATGAGGAACTATTATGTGCTTCTTAAGTCTTTCTCAAAGACAGTTTAAATACAATGATAAACTAGTATGTGCTGCTAAAGTGTTGTTTGTCAACCAGTTTTAGGCCCATATAAAATGTATTTTTCGAGTTCTGATAATTTTCATCAAAGTCTACACATGTGGGAAAAAATGCATTTTAAGCCGATTTTAACGTCGATTTGGTGGAACGGTTAAACGCTTCAGTCATTACTCTGTGACAGTGTCAGACAGTTTAAATACAATGATGAACTAGTATGTGCTGCTAAAGTGTTGTTTGTCAAACAGTTTTAGGTCCATATAAAATGTATTTTTCGAGTTATGATCATTTTCAGAACTTTGGACGATTTGCTGTCTAGCTGAATTAGAGAAACACCGAACAATTGTCTCTTTGTAGGTGCATGATTTTGAATGCTGCAGTACACCATATAACTTTAATTAATATGAGGAACAATTATGTGCTTCTTAAGTCTTTCTCAAAGACAGTTTAAATACAATGATAAACTAGTATGTGCAGCTAAAGTCTTGTTTGTCAACCAGTTTTAGGCCCATATAAAATGTATTTTTCGAGTTATGATAATTTTCATCAATGTCTACACGTGGGAAAAAACGCATTTTCAGTCGATTTAAACGTCGATTTGGCGGAACGGTTAAACGCTTCAGTCATTACTCTATGTGACAGTGTCAGTCAGTTTAAATACAATGATGAACTAGTATGTGCTGCTAAAGTCTTGTTTGTCAACCAGTTTTAGGCCCATATAAAATGTATTTTTCGAGTTCAGATAATTTTCATCAAAGTCTACACGTGGGAAAAAACGCATTTTCAGTCGATTTAAACGTCGATTTGGCGGAACGGTTAAACACTTCAGTCATTACTCTATGTGACAGTGTCAGACAGTTTAAATACAATGATAAACTAGTATGTGCTGCTAAAGTCTTGTTTGTCAACCAGTTTTAGGCCCAAATAAAATGTATTTTTCGAGTTCTGATAATTTTCCGAACTTTGGACCGTTTGCTGTCTAGCTGAATTAGAGAAACACCGAACCATTGTCTCTTTGTTGGTGAATGATTCAGAATGCTGCAGTACACCATATAACTTTAATTAATATGAGGAACAATTATTTTGCTTCTTAAGTCTTTCTCAAAGACAGTTTAAATACAATGATAAACTAGTATGTGCTGCTAAAGTGTTGTTTGTCAACCAGTTTTAGGCCCATATAAAATGTATTTTTCGAGTAATGATAATTTTCATCAAAGTCTACACATGTGGGAAAAAACGCATTTTCAGCCGATTTAAACGTCGAAAAGGCGGATCGGTTAAACGCTTCAGCCATTACTCTGTGACAGTGTCAGACAGTTTAAATACAATGATAAACTAGTATGTGCTACTAAAGTCTTGTTTGTCAACCAGTTTTAGGCCCATATAAAATGTATTTTTCGAGTTCTGATAATTTTCATCAAAGTCTACACGTGGGAAAAAACGCATTTTCAGCCGATTTTAACGTCGATTTGGCGGAACGGTTAAACGCTTCAGTCATTACTCTATGTGACAGTGTCAGACAGTTTAAATACAATGATAAACTAGTATGTGCTGCTAAAGTGTTGTTTGCCAACCAGTTTTAGGCCCATATAAAATGTATTTTTCGAGTTATGATCATTTTCCGAATTTTGGACCGTTTGCTGTCTAGCTGAATTAGAGAAACACCGAACCATTGTCTCTTTGTAGGCGCATGATTCAGAATACTGCAGTACAGCATAGAAATTTAATTAATATGATGAACTATTATGTGCTTCTTAAGTTTTTCTCACAGAGTTCTAGGCCCATCTAACATGTATTTGTGGAGTTATGATCATTTTCAGAACTTTGGACGATTTGCTGTCGAGCTGAATTAGAGAAACACCGAACCATTGTCTCTTTGTAGGTGAATGATTCAGAATGCTGCAGTACACCATATAACTTTAATTAATATGAGGAACAATTATTTTGCTTCTTAAGTCTTTCTCAAAGACAGTTTAAATACAATGATGAACTAGTATGTGCTGCTTATGTCTTGTTTGTCAACCAGTTTTAGGCCCATATAAAATGTATTTTTCGAGTTCTGATAATTTTCATCAAAGTCTACACATGTGGGAAAAAATGCATTTTCAGCTGATTTTAACGTCGATTTGGTGGAACGGTTAAACGCTTCAGTCATTACTCTATGTGACAGTGTCAGACAGTTTAAATACAATGATCAACTAGTATGTGCTGCTAAAGTGTTGTTTGTCAAACAGTTTTAGGCCCATATAAAATGTATTTTTCGAGTTCTGATAATTTTCATCAAAGTCTACACGTGGGAAAAAACGCATTTTCAGCCGATTTTAACGTCGATTTGGCGGAACGGTTAAACGCTTCAGTCATTACTCTATGTGACAGTGTCAGACAGTTTAAATACAATGATAAACTAGTATGTGCTGCTAAAGTGTTGTTTGTCAAACAGTTTTAGGTCCATATAAAATGTATTTTTCGAGTTCTGATAATTTTCATCAAAGTCTACACGTGGGAAAAAACGCATTTTCAGCCGATTTTAACGTCGATTTGGCGGAACGGTTAAACGCTTCAGTCATTACTCTATGTGACAATGTCAGACAGTTTAAATACAATGATAAACTAGTATGTGCTGCTAAAGTGTTGTTTGTCAAACAGTTTTAGGTCCATATAAAATGTATTTTTCGAGTTATGATCATTTTCAGAACTTTGGACGATTTGCTGTCTAGCTGAATTAGAGAAACACCGAACAATTGTCTCTTTGTAGGTGCATGATTTTGAATGCTGCAGTACACCATATAACTTTAATTAATATGAGGAACAATTATGTGCTTCTTAAGTCTTTCTCAAAGACAGTTTAAATACAATGATAAACTAGTATGTGCAGCTAAAGTCTTGTTTGTCAACCAGTTTTAGGCCCATATAAAATGTATTTTTCGAGTTATGATAATTTTCATCAATGTCTACACGTGGGAAAAAACGCATTTTCAGTCGATTTAAACGTCGATTTGGCGGAACGGTTAAACGCTTCAGTCATTACTCTATGTGACAGTGTCAGTCAGTTTAAATACAATGATGAACTAGTATGTGCTGCTAAAGTCTTGTTTGTCAACCAGTTTTAGGCCCATATAAAATGTATTTTTCGAGTTCAGATAATTTTCATCAAAGTCTACACGTGGGAAAAAACGCATTTTCAGTCGATTTAAACGTCGATTTGGCGGAACGGTTAAACACTTCAGTCATTACTCTATGTGACAGTGTCAGACAGTTTAAATACAATGATAAACTAGTATGTGCTGCTAAAGTGTTGTTTGCCAACCAGTTTTAGGCCCATATAAAATGTATTTTTCGAGTTATGATCATTTTCCGAACTTTGGACCGTTTGCTGTCTAGCTGAATTAGAGAAACACCGAACCATTGTCTCTTTGTAGGCGCATGATTCAAAATACTGCAGTACAGCATAGAAATTTAATTAATATGATGAACTATTATGTGCTTCTTAAGTGTTTCTCACAGAGTTCTAGGCCCATCTAACATGTATTTGTGGAGTTATGATCATTTTCAGAACTTTGGACGATTTGCTGTCGAGCTGAATTAGAGAAACACCGAACCATTGTCTCTTTGTAGGTGAATGATTCAGAATGCTGCAGTACACCATATAACTTTAATTAATATGAGGAACAATTATTTTGCTTCTTAAGTCTTTCTTAAAGACAGTTTAAATACAATGATGAACTAGTATGTGCTGCTTATGTCTTGTTTGTCAACCAGTTTTAGGCCCATATAAAATGTATTTTTCGAGTTCTGATAATTTTCATCAAAGTCTACACATGTGGGAAAAAATGCATTTTCAGCTGATTTTAACGTCGATTTGGTGGAACGGTTAAACGCTTCAGTCATTACTCTATGTGACAGTGTCAGACAGTTTAAATACAATGATAAACTAGTATGTGCTGCTAAAGTGTTGTTTGCCAACCAGTTTTAGGCCCATATAAAATGTATTTTTCGAGTTATGATCATTTTCCGAACTTTGGACCGTTTGCTGTCTAGCTGAATTAGAGAAACACCGAACCATTGTCTCTTTGTAGGCGCATGATTTAGAATGCTGCAGTACACCATATAACTTTAATGAATATGAGGAACTATTATGTGCTTCTTAAGTCTTTCTCAAAGACAGTTTAAATACAATGATAAACTAGTATGTGCTGCTAAAGTGTTGTTTGTCAACCAGTTTTAGGCCCATATAAAATGTATTTTTCGAGTTCTGATAATTTTCATCAAAGTCTACACATGTGGGAAAAAATGCATTTTAAGCCGATTTTAACGTCGATTTGGTGGAACGGTTAAACGCTTCAGTCATTACTCTGTGACAGTGTCAGACAGTTTAAATACAATGATGAACTAGTATGTGCTGCTAAAGTGTTGTTTGTCAAACAGTTTTAGGTCCATATAAAATGTATTTTTCGAGTTATGATCATTTTCAGAACTTTGGACGATTTGCTGTCTAGCTGAATTAGAGAAACACCGAACAATTGTCTCTTTGTAGGTGCATGATTTTGAATGCTGCAGTACACCATATAACTTTAATTAATATGAGGAACAATTATGTGCTTCTTAAGTCTTTCTCAAAGACAGTTTAAATACAATGATAAACTAGTATGTGCAGCTAAAGTCTTGTTTGTCAACCAGTTTTAGGCCCATATAAAATGTATTTTTCGAGTTATGATAATTTTCATCAATGTCTACACGTGGGAAAAAACGCATTTTCAGTCGATTTAAACGTCGATTTGGCGGAACGGTTAAACGCTTCAGTCATTACTCTATGTGACAGTGTCAGTCAGTTTAAATACAATGATGAACTAGTATGTGCTGCTAAAGTCTTGTTTGTCAACCAGTTTTAGGCCCATATAAAATGTATTTTTCGAGTTCAGATAATTTTCATCAAAGTCTACACGTGGGAAAAAACGCATTTTCAGTCGATTTAAACGTCGATTTGGCGGAACGGTTAAACACTTCAGTCATTACTCTATGTGACAGTGTCAGACAGTTTAAATACAATGATAAACTAGTATGTGCTGCTAAAGTCTTGTTTGTCAACCAGTTTTAGGCCCAAATAAAATGTATTTTTCGAGTTCTGATAATTTTCCGAACTTTGGACCGTTTGCTGTCTAGCTGAATTAGAGAAACACCGAACCATTGTCTCTTTGTTGGTGAATGATTCAGAATGCTGCAGTACACCATATAACTTTAATTAATATGAGGAACAATTATTTTGCTTCTTAAGTCTTTCTCAAAGACAGTTTAAATACAATGATAAACTAGTATGTGCTGCTAAAGTGTTGTTTGTCAACCAGTTTTAGGCCCATATAAAATGTATTTTTCGAGTAATGATAATTTTCATCAAAGTCTACACATGTGGGAAAAAACGCATTTTCAGCCGATTTAAACGTCGAAAAGGCGGATCGGTTAAACGCTTCAGCCATTACTCTGTGACAGTGTCAGACAGTTTAAATACAATGATAAACTAGTATGTGCTACTAAAGTCTTGTTTGTCAACCAGTTTTAGGCCCATATAAAATGTATTTTTCGAGTTCTGATAATTTTCATCAAAGTCTACACGTGGGAAAAAACGCATTTTCAGCCGATTTTAACGTCGATTTGGCGGAACGGTTAAACGCTTCAGTCATTACTCTATGTGACAGTGTCAGACAGTTTAAATACAATGATAAACTAGTATGTGCTGCTAAAGTGTTGTTTGCCAACCAGTTTTAGGCCCATATAAAATGTATTTTTCGAGTTATGATCATTTTCCGAATTTTGGACCGTTTGCTGTCTAGCTGAATTAGAGAAACACCGAACCATTGTCTCTTTGTAGGCGCATGATTCAGAATACTGCAGTACAGCATAGAAATTTAATTAATATGATGAACTATTATGTGCTTCTTAAGTTTTTCTCACAGAGTTCTAGGCCCATCTAACATGTATTTGTGGAGTTATGATCATTTTCAGAACTTTGGACGATTTGCTGTCGAGCTGAATTAGAGAAACACCGAACCATTGTCTCTTTGTAGGTGAATGATTCAGAATGCTGCAGTACACCATATAACTTTAATTAATATGAGGAACAATTATTTTGCTTCTTAAGTCTTTCTCAAAGACAGTTTAAATACAATGATGAACTAGTATGTGCTGCTTATGTCTTGTTTGTCAACCAGTTTTAGGCCCATATAAAATGTATTTTTCGAGTTCTGATAATTTTCATCAAAGTCTACACATGTGGGAAAAAATGCATTTTCAGCTGATTTTAACGTCGATTTGGTGGAACGGTTAAACGCTTCAGTCATTACTCTATGTGACAGTGTCAGACAGTTTAAATACAATGATCAACTAGTATGTGCTGCTAAAGTGTTGTTTGTCAAACAGTTTTAGGCCCATATAAAATGTATTTTTCGAGTTCTGATAATTTTCATCAAAGTCTACACGTGGGAAAAAACGCATTTTCAGCCGATTTTAACGTCGATTTGGCGGAACGGTTAAACGCTTCAGTCATTACTCTATGTGACAGTGTCAGACAGTTTAAATACAATGATAAACTAGTATGTGCTGCTAAAGTGTTGTTTGTCAAACAGTTTTAGGTCCATATAAAATGTATTTTTCGAGTTCTGATAATTTTCATCAAAGTCTACACGTGGGAAAAAACGCATTTTCAGCCGATTTTAACGTCGATTTGGCGGAACGGTTAAACGCTTCAGTCATTACTGTATGTGACAATGTCAGACAGTTTAAATACAATGATAAACTAGTATGTGCTGCTAAAGTGTTGTTTGTCAAACAGTTTTAGGTCCATATAAAATGTATTTTTCGAGTTATGATCATTTTCAGAACTTTGGACGATTTGCTGTCTAGCTGAATTAGAGAAACACCGAACAATTGTCTCTTTGTAGGTGCATGATTTTGAATGCTGCAGTACACCATATAACTTTAATTAATATGAGGAACAATTATGTGCTTCTTAAGTCTTTCTCAAAGACAGTTTAAATACAATGATAAACTAGTATGTGCAGCTAAAGTCTTGTTTGTCAACCAGTTTTAGGCCCATATAAAATGTATTTTTCGAGTTATGATAATTTTCATCAATGTCTACACGTGGGAAAAAACGCATTTTCAGTCGATTTAAACGTCGATTTGGCGGAACGGTTAAACGCTTCAGTCATTACTCTATGTGACAGTGTCAGTCAGTTTAAATACAATGATGAACTAGTATGTGCTGCTAAAGTCTTGTTTGTCAACCAGTTTTAGGCCCATATAAAATGTATTTTTCGAGTTCAGATAATTTTCATCAAAGTCTACACGTGGGAAAAAACGCATTTTCAGTCGATTTAAACGTCGATTTGGCGGAACGGTTAAACACTTCAGTCATTACTCTATGTGACAGTGTCAGACAGTTTAAATACAATGATAAACTAGTATGTGCTGCTAAAGTGTTGTTTGCCAACCAGTTTTAGGCCCATATAAAATGTATTTTTCGAGTTATGATCATTTTCCGAACTTTGGACCGTTTGCTGTCTAGCTGAATTAGAGAAACACCGAACCATTGTCTCTTTGTAGGCGCATGATTCAAAATACTGCAGTACAGCATAGAAATTTAATTAATATGATGAACTATTATGTGCTTCTTAAGTGTTTCTCACAGAGTTCTAGGCCCATCTAACATGTATTTGTGGAGTTATGATCATTTTCAGAACTTTGGACGATTTGCTGTCGAGCTGAATTAGAGAAACACCGAACCATTGTCTCTTTGTAGGTGAATGATTCAGAATGCTGCAGTACACCATATAACTTTAATTAATATGAGGAACAATTATTTTGCTTCTTAAGTCTTTCTTAAAGACAGTTTAAATACAATGATGAACTAGTATGTGCTGCTTATGTCTTGTTTGTCAACCAGTTTTAGGCCCATATAAAATGTATTTTTCGAGTTCTGATAATTTTCATCAAAGTCTACACATGTGGGAAAAAATGCATTTTCAGCTGATTTTAACGTCGATTTGGTGGAACGGTTAAACGCTTCAGTCATTACTCTATGTGACAGTGTCAGACAGTTTAAATACAATGATAAACTAGTATGTGCTGCTAAAGTGTTGTTTGCCAACCAGTTTTAGGCCCATATAAAATGTATTTTTCGAGTTATGATCATTTTCCGAACTTTGGACCGTTTGCTGTCTAGCTGAATTAGAGAAACACCGAACCATTGTCTCTTTGTAGGCGCATGATTTAGAATGCTGCAGTACACCATATAACTTTAATGAATATGAGGAACTATTATGTGCTTCTTAAGTCTTTCTCAAAGACAGTTTAAATACAATGATAAACTAGTATGTGCTGCTAAAGTGTTGTTTGTCAACCAGTTTTAGGCCCATATAAAATGTATTTTTCGAGTTCTGATAATTTTCATCAAAGTCTACACATGTGGGAAAAAATGCATTTTAAGCCGATTTTAACGTCGATTTGGTGGAACGGTTAAACGCTTCAGTCATTACTCTGTGACAGTGTCAGACAGTTTAAATACAATGATGAACTAGTATGTGCTGCTAAAGTGTTGTTTGTCAAACAGTTTTAGGTCCATATAAAATGTATTTTTCGAGTTATGATCATTTTCAGAACTTTGGACGATTTGCTGTCTAGCTGAATTAGAGAAACACCGAACAATTGTCTCTTTGTAGGTGCATGATTTTGAATGCTGCAGTACACCATATAACTTTAATTAATATGAGGAACAATTATGTGCTTCTTAAGTCTTTCTCAAAGACAGTTTAAATACAATGATAAACTAGTATGTGCAGCTAAAGTCTTGTTTGTCAACCAGTTTTAGGCCCATATAAAATGTATTTTTCGAGTTATGATAATTTTCATCAATGTCTACACGTGGGAAAAAACGCATTTTCAGTCGATTTAAACGTCGATTTGGCGGAACGGTTAAACGCTTCAGTCATTACTCTATGTGACAGTGTCAGTCAGTTTAAATACAATGATGAACTAGTATGTGCTGCTAAAGTCTTGTTTGTCAACCAGTTTTAGGCCCATATAAAATGTATTTTTCGAGTTCAGATAATTTTCATCAAAGTCTACACGTGGGAAAAAACGCATTTTCAGTCGATTTAAACGTCGATTTGGCGGAACGGTTAAACACTTCAGTCATTACTCTATGTGACAGTGTCAGACAGTTTAAATACAATGATAAACTAGTATGTGCTGCTAAAGTCTTGTTTGTCAACCAGTTTTAGGCCCAAATAAAATGTATTTTTCGAGTTCTGATAATTTTCCGAACTTTGGACCGTTTGCTGTCTAGCTGAATTAGAGAAACACCGAACCATTGTCTCTTTGTTGGTGAATGATTCAGAATGCTGCAGTACACCATATAACTTTAATTAATATGAGGAACAATTATTTTGCTTCTTAAGTCTTTCTCAAAGACAGTTTAAATACAATGATAAACTAGTATGTGCTGCTAAAGTGTTGTTTGTCAACCAGTTTTAGGCCCATATAAAATGTATTTTTCGAGTTATGATAATTTTCATCAAAGTCTACACATGTGGGAAAAAACGCATTTTCAGCCGATTTAAACGTCGAAAAGGCGGATCGGTTAAACGCTTCAGCCATTACTCTGTGACAGTGTCAGACAGTTTAAATACAATGATAAACTAGTATGTGCTACTAAAGTCTTGTTTGTCAACCAGTTTTAGGCCCATATAAAATGTATTTTTCGAGTTCTGATAATTTTCATCAAAGTCTACACGTGGGAAAAAACGCATTTTCAGCCGATTTTAACGTCGATTTGGCGGAACGGTTAAACGCTTCAGTCATTACTCTATGTGACAGTGTCAGACAGATTAAATACAATGATAAACTAGTATGTGCTGCTAAAGTGTTGTTTGCCAACCAGTTTTAGGCCCATATAAAATGTATTTTTCGAGTTATGATCATTTTCCGAACTTTGGACCGTTTGCTGTCTAGCTGAATTAGAGAAACACCGAACCATTGTCTCTTTGTAGGCGCATGATTCAGAATACTGCAGTACAGCATAGAAATTTAATTAATATGATGAACTATTATGTGCTTCTTAAGTTTTTCTCACAGAGTTCTAGGCCCATCTAACATGTATTTGTGGAGTTATGATCATTTTCAGAACTTTGGACGATTTGCTGTCGAGCTGAATTAGAGAAACACCGAACCATTGTCTCTTTGTAGGTGAATGATTCAGAATGCTGCAGTACACCATATAACTTTAATTAATATGAGGAACAATTATTTTGCTTCTTAAGTCTTTCTCAAAGACAGTTTAAATACAATGATGAACTAGTATGTGCTGCTTATGTCTTGTTTGTCAACCAGTTTTAGGCCCATATAAAATGTATTTTTCGAGTTCTGATAATTTTCATCAAAGTCTACACATGTGGGAAAAAATGCATTTTCAGCTGATTTTAACGTCGATTTGGTGGAACGGTTAAACGCTTCAGTCATTACTCTATGTGACAGTGTCAGACAGTTTAAATACAATGATCAACTAGTATGTGCTGCTAAAGTGTTGTTTGTCAAACAGTTTTAGGCCCATATAAAATGTATTTTTCGAGTTCTGATAATTTTCATCAAAGTCTACACGTGGGAAAAAACGCATTTTCAGCCGATTTTAACGTCGATTTGGCGGAACGGTTAACAATTCAGTCATTACTCTATGTGACAGTGTCAGACAGTTTAAATACAATGATAAACTAGTATGTGCTGCTAAAGTGTTGTTTGTCAAACAGTTTTAGGTCCATATAAAATGTATTTTTCGAGTTCTGATAATTTTCATCAAAGTCTACATGTGGGAAAAAACGCATTTTCAGCCGATTTTAACGTCGATTTGGCGGAACGGTTAAACGCTTCAGTCATTACTCTATGTGACAGTGTCAGACAGTTTAAATACAATGATAAACTAGTATGTGCTGCTAAAGTGTTGTTTGTCAAACAGTTTTAGGTCCATATAAAATGTATTTTTCGAGTTATGATCATTTTCAGAACTTTGGACGATTTGCTGTCTAGCTGAATTAGAGAAACACCGAACAGTTGTCTCTTTGTAGGTGCATGATTTTGAATGCTGCAGTACACCATATAACTTTAATTAATATGAGGAACAATTATGTGCTTCTTAAGTCTTTCTCAAAGACAGTTTAAATACAATGATAAACTAGTATGTGCAGCTAAAGTCTTGTTTGTCAACCAGTTTTAGGCCCATATAAAATGTATTTTTCGAGTTATGATAATTTTCATCAATGTCTACACGTGGGAAAAAACGCATTTTCAGTCGATTTAAACGTCGATTTGGCGGAACGGTTAAACGCTTCAGTCATTACTCTATGTGACAGTGTCAGTCAGTTTAAATACAATGATGAACTAGTATGTGCTGCTAAAGTCTTGTTTGTCAACCAGTTTTAGGCCCATATAAAATGTATTTTTCGAGTTCAGATAATTTTCATCAAAGTCTACACGTGGGAAAAAACGCACTTTCAGTCGATTTAAACGTCGATTTGGCGGAACGGTTAAACACTTCAGTCATTACTCTATGTGACAGTGTCAGACAGTTTAAATACAATGATAAACTAGTATGTGCTGCTAAAGTCTTGTTTGTCAACCAGTTTTAGGCCCAAATAAAATGTATTTTTCGAGTTCTGATAATTTTCCGAACTTTGGACCGTTTGCTGTCTAGCTGAATTAGAGAAACACCGAACCATTGTCTCTTTGTTGGTGAATGATTCAGAATGCTGCAGTACAGCATAGAAATTTAATTAATATGATGAACAATTATTTTGCTTCTTAAGTCTTTCTCAAAGACAGTTTAAATACAATGATAAACTAGTATGTGCTGCTAAAGTGTTGTTTGTCAACCAGTTTTAGGCCCATATAAAATGTATTTTTCGAGTTATGATAATTTTCATCAAAGTCTACACATGTGGGAAAAAACGCATTTTCAGCCGATTTAAACGTCGAAAAGGCGGATCGGTTAAACGCTTCAGCCATTACTCTGTGACAGTGTCAGACAGTTTAAATACAATGATAAACTAGTATGTGCTACTAAAGTGTTGTTTGTCAAACAGTTTTAGGCCCATATAAAATGTATTTTTCGAGTTCTGATAATTTTCATCAAAGTCTACACGTGGGAAAAAACGCATTTTCAGCCGATTTTAACGTCGATTTGGCGGAACGGTTAAACGCTTCAGTCATTACTCTATGTGACAGTGTCAGACAGTTTAAATACAATGATAAACTAGTATGTGCTGCTAATGTGTTGTTTGTCAAACAGTTTTAGGTCCATATAAAATGTATTTTTCGAGTTATGATCATTTTCAGAACTTTGGACGATTTGCTGTCTAGCTGAATTAGAGAAACACCGAACAATTGTCTCTTTGTAGGTGCATGATTTTGAATGCTGCAGTACACCATATAACTTTAATTAATATGAGGAACAATTATGTGCTTCTTAAGTCTTTCTCAAAGACAGTTTAAATACAATGATAAACTAGTATGTGCAGCTAAAGTCTTGTTTGTCAACCAGTTTTAGGCCCATATAAAATGTATTTTTCGAGTTCTGATAATTTTCATCAAAGTCTACACGTGGGAAAAAACGCATTTTCAGCCGATTTTAACGTCGATTTGGCGGAACGGTTAAACGCTTCAGTCATTACTCTATGTGACAGTGTCAGACAGTTTAAATACAATGATAAACTAGTATGTGCTGCTAAAGTGTTGTTTGCCAACCAGTTTTAGGCCCATATAAAATGTATTATTCGAGTTATGATCATTTTCCGAACTTTGGACCGTTTGCTGTCTAGCTGAATTAGAGAAACACCGAACCATTGTCTCTTTGTAGGCGCATGATTCAGAATACTGCAGTACAGCATAGAAATTTAATTAATATGATGAACTATTATGTGCTTCTTAAGTGTTTCTCACAGAGTTCTAGGCCCATCTAACATGTATTTGTGGAGTTATGATCATTTTCAGAACTTTGGACGATTTGCTGTCGAGCTGAATTAGAGAAACACCGAACCATTGTCTCTTTGTAGGTGAATGATTCAGAATGCTGCAGTACACCATATAACTTTAATTAATATGAGGAACAATTATTTTGCTTCTTAAGTCTTTCTTAAAGACAGTTTAAATACAATGATAAACTAGTATGTGCTGCTAAAGTCTTGTTTGTCAACCAGTTTTAGGCCCAAATAAAATGTATTTTTCAAGTTCTGATAATTTTCCGAACTTTGGACCGTTTGCTGCCAGCTGAATTAGAGAAACACCGAACCATTGTCTCTTTGTAGGCGCATGATTCAGAATACTGCAGTACAGCATAGAAATTTAATTAATATGATGAACTATTATGTGCTTCTTAAGTGTTTCTCACAGAGTTCTAGGCCCATCTAACATGTATTTGTGGAGTTATGATCATATTCAGAACTTTGGACGATTTGCTGTCGAGCTGAATTAGAGAAACACCGAACCATTGTCTCTTTGTAGGTGAATGATTCAGAATGCTGCAGTACACCATATAACTTTAATTAATATGAGGAGCAATTATTTTGCTTCTTAAGTCTTTCTCAAAGACAGTTTAAATACAATGATAAAATAGTATGTGCAGCTAAAGTCTTGTTTGTCAACCAGTTTTAGGCCCATATAAAATGTATTTTTCGAGTTATGATAATTTTCATCAATGTCTACACGTGGGAAAAAACGCATTTTCAGTCGATTTAAACGTCGATTTGGCGGAACGGTTAAACGCTTCAGTCATTACTCTATGTGACAGTGTCAGTCAGTTTAAATACAATGATGAACTAGTATGTGCTGCTAAAGTCTTGTTTGTCAACCAGTTTTAGGCCCATATAAAATGTATTTTTCGAGTTCAGATAATTTTCATCAAAGTCTACACGTGGGAAAAAACGCATTTTCAGTCGATTTAAACGTCGATTTGGCGGAACGGTTAAACACTTCAGTCATTACTCTATGTGACAGTGTCAGACAGTTTAAATACAATGATAAACTAGTATGTGCTGCTAAAGTCTTGTTTGTCAACCAGTTTTAGGCCCAAATAAAATGTATTTTTCGAGTTCTGATAATTTTCATCAAAGTCTACACGTGAGAAAAAACGCATTTTCAGCCGATTTAAACGTCGAAAAGGCGAATCGGTTGAACGCTTCAGTCATTACTCCTTGTGACAGTGTCAGAAAGTGTAAATACAATGATAAACTAGTATGTGCTGCTAAAGTGTTGTTTGCCAACCAGTTTTAGGCCCATATAAAATGTATTTTTCGAGTTATGATCATTTTCCGAACTTTGGACCGTTTGCTGTCTAGCTGAATTAGAGAAACACCGAACCATTGTGTCTTCGTAGGCGCATGATTTAGAATGCTGCAGTACACCATATAACTTTAATGAATATGAGGAACTATTATGTGCTTCTTAAGTCTTTCTCAAAGACAGTTTAAATACAATGATAAACTAGTATGTGCTGCTAAAGTCTTGTTTGTCAACCAGTTTTAGGCCCATATAAAATGTATTTTTCGAGTTCTGATAATTTTCATCAAAGTCTACACATGTGGGAAAAAATGCATTTTAAGCCGATTTTAACGTCGATTTGGCGGAACGGTTAAACGCTTCAGTCATTACTCTATGTGACAGTGTCAGACAGTTTAAATACAATGATAAACTAGTATGTGCTGCTAAAGTGTTGTTTGTCAAACAGTTTTAGGTCCATATAAAATGTATTTTTCGAGTTATGATCATTTTCAGAACTTTGGACGATTTGCTGTCTAGCTGAATTAGAGAAACACCGAACAATTGTCTCTTTGTAGGTGCATGATTTTGAATGCTGCAGTACACCATATAACTTTAATTAATATGAGGAACAATTATGTGCTTCTTAAGTCTTTCTCAAAGACAGTTTAAATACAATGATAAACTAGTATGTGCAGCTAAAGTCTTGTTTGTCAACCAGTTTTAGGCCCATATAAAATGTATTTTTCGAGTTATGATAATTTTCATCAATGTCTACACGTGGGAAAAAACGCATTTTCAGTCGATTTAAACGTCGATTTGGCGGAACGGTTAAACGCTTCAGTCATTACTCTATGTGACAGTGTCAGTCAGTTTAAATACAATGATGAACTAGTATGTGCTGCTAAAGTCTTGTTTGTCAACCAGTTTTAGGCCCATATAAAATGTATTTTTCGAGTTCAGATAATTTTCATCAAAGTCTACACGTGGGAAAAAACGCATTTTCAGTCGATTTAAACGTCGATTTGGCGGAACGGTTAAACACTTCAGCCATTACTCTATGTGACAGTGTCAGACAGTTTAAATACAATGATAAACTAGTATGTGCTGCTAAAGTCTTGTTTGTCAACCAGTTTTAGGCCCAAATAAAATGTATTTTTCAAGTTCTGATAATTTTCCGAACTTTGGACCGTTTGCTGCCAGCTGAATTAGAGAAACACCGAACCATTGTCTCTTTGTAGGCGCATGATTCAGAATACTGCAGTACAGCATAGAAATTTAATTAATATGATGAACTATTATGTGCTTCTTAAGTGTTTCTCACAGAGTTCTAGGCCCATCTAACATGTATTTGTGGAGTTATGATCATATTCAGAACTTTGGACGATTTGCTGTCGAGCTGAATTAGAGAAACACCGAACCATTGTCTCTTTGTAGGTGAATGATTCAGAATGCTGCAGTACACCATATAACTTTAATTAATATGAGGAGCAATTATTTTGCTTCTTAAGTCTTTCTCAAAGACAGTTTAAATACAATGATAAAATAGTATGTGCAGCTAAAGTCTTGTTTGTCAACCAGTTTTAGGCCCATATAAAATGTATTTTTCGAGTTATGATAATTTTCATCAATGTCTACACGTGGGAAAAAACGCATTTTCAGTCGATTTAAACGTCGATTTGGCGGAACGGTTAAACGCTTCAGTCATTACTCTATGTGACAGTGTCAGTCAGTTTAAATACAATGATGAACTAGTATGTGCTGCTAAAGTCTTGTTTGTCAACCAGTTTTAGGCCCATATAAAATGTATTTTTCGAGTTCAGATAATTTTCATCAAAGTCTACACGTGGGAAAAAACGCATTTTCAGTCGATTTAAACGTCGATTTGGCGGAACGGTTAAACACTTCAGTCATTACTCTATGTGACAGTGTCAGACAGTTTAAATACAATGATAAACTAGTATGTGCTGCTAAAGTCTTGTTTGTCAACCAGTTTTAGGCCCAAATAAAATGTATTTTTCGAGTTCTGATAATTTTCCGAACTTTGGACCGTTTGCTGTCTAGCTGAATTAGAGAAACACCGAACCATTGTCTCTTTGTTGGTGAATGATTCAGAATGCTGCAGTACACCATATAACTTTAATTAATATGAGGAACAATTATTTTGCTTCTTAAGTCTTTCTCAAAGACAGTTTAAATACAATGATAAACTAGTATGTGCTGCTAAAGTGTTGTTTGTCAACCAGTTTTAGGCCCATATAAAATGTATTTTTCGAGTTATGATAATTTTCATCAAAGTCTACACATGTGGGAAAAAACGCATTTTCAGCCGATTTAAACGTCGAAAAGGCGGATCGGTTAAACGCTTCAGCCATTACTCTGTGACAGTGTCAGACAGTTTAAATACAATGATAAACTAGTATGTGCTACTAAAGTCTTGTTTGTCAACCAGTTTTAGGCCCATATAAAATGTATTTTTCGAGTTCTGATAATTTTCATCAAAGTCTACACGTGGGAAAAAACGCATTTTCAGCCGATTTTAACGTCGATTTGGCGGAACGGTTAAACGCTTCAGTCATTACTCTATGTGACAGTGTCAGACAGTTTAAATACAATGATAAACTAGTATGTGCTGCTAAAGTGTTGTTTGCCAACCAGTTTTAGGCCCATATAAAATGTATTATTCGAGTTATGATCATTTTCCGAACTTTGGACCGTTTGCTGTCTAGCTGAATTAGAGAAACACCGAACCATTGTCTCTTTGTAGGCGCATGATTCAGAATACTGCAGTACAGCATAGAAATTTAATTAATATGATGAACTATTATGTGCTTCTTAAGTGTTTCTCACAGAGTTCTAGGCCCATCTAACATGTATTTGTGGAGTTATGATCATTTTCAGAACTTTGGACGATTTGCTGTCGAGCTGAATTAGAGAAACACCGAACCATTGTCTCTTTGTAGGTGAATGATTCAGAATGCTGCAGTACACCATATAACTTTAATTAATATGAGGAACAATTATTTTGCTTCTTAAGTCTTTCTTAAAGACAGTTTAAATACAATGATGAACTAGTATGTGCTGCTTATGTCTTGTTTGTCAACCAGTTTTAGGCCCATATAAAATGTATTTTTCCAGTTCTGATAATTTTCATCAAAGTCTACACATGTGGGAAAAAATGCATTTTCAGCTGATTTTAACGTCGATTTGGTGGAACGGTTAAACGCTTCAGTCATTACTCTATGTGACAGTGTCAGACAGTTTAAATACAATGATAAACTAGTATGTGCTGCTAAAGTGTTGTTTGCCAACCAGTTTTAGGCCCATATAAAATGTATTTTTCGAGTTATGATCATTTTCCGAACTTTGGACCGTTTGCTGTCTAGCTGAATTAGAGAAACACCGAACCATTGTCTCTTTGTAGGCGCATGATTTAGAATGCTGCAGTACACCATATAACTTTAATGAATATGAGGAACTATTATGTGCTTCTTAAGTCTTTCTCAAAGACAGTTTAAATACAATGATAAACTAGTATGTGCTGCTAAAGTGTTGTTTGTCAACCAGTTTTAGGCCCATATAAAATGTATTTTTCGAGTTCTGATAATTTTCATCAAAGTCTACACATGTGGGAAAAAATGCATTTTAAGCCGATTTTAACGTCGATTTGGTGGAACGGTTAAACGCTTCAGTCATTACTCTGTGACAGTGTCAGACAGTTTAAATACAATGATGAACTAGTATGTGCTGCTAAAGTGTTGTTTGTCAAACAGTTTTAGGTCCATATAAAATGTATTTTTCGAGTTATGATCATTTTCAGAACTTTGGACGATTTGCTGTCTAGCTGAATTAGAGAAACACCGAACAATTGTCTCTTTGTAGGTGCATGATTTTGAATGCTGCAGTACACCATATAACTTTAATTAATATGAGGAACAATTATGTGCTTCTTAAGTCTTTCTCAAAGACAGTTTAAATACAATGATAAACTAGTATGTGCAGCTAAAGTCTTGTTTGTCAACCAGTTTTAGGCCCATATAAAATGTATTTTTCGAGTTATGATAATTTTCATCAATGTCTACACGTGGGAAAAAACGCATTTTCAGTCGATTTAAACGTCGATTTGGCGGAACGGTTAAACACTTCAGTCATTACTCTATGTGACAGTGTCAGACAGTTTAAATACAATGATAAACTAGTATGTGCTGCTAAAGTCTTGTTTGTCAACCAGTTTTAGGCCCAAATAAAATGTATTTTTCGAGTTCTGATAATTTTCATCAAAGTCTACACGTGAGAAAAAACGCATTTTCAGCCGATTTAAACGTCGAAAAGGCGAATCGGTTGAACGCTTCAGTCATTACTCTATGTGACAGTGTCAGAAAGTGTAAATACAATGATAAACTAGTATGTGCTGCTAATGTGTTGTTTGCCAACCAGTTTTAGGCCCATATAAAATGTATTTTTCGAGTTATGATCATTTTCCGAACTTTGGACCGTTTGCTGTCTAGCTGAATTAGAGAAACACCGAACCATTGTCTCTTTGTAGGTGAATGATTCAGAATGCTGCAGTACACCATATAACTTTAATTAATATGAGGAACAATTATTTTGCTTCTTAAGTCTTTCTCAAAGACAGTTTAAATACAATGATGAACTAGTATGTGCTGCTTATGTCTTGTTTGTCAACCAGTTTTAGGCCCATATAAAATGTATTTTTCGAGTTCTGATAATTTTCATCAAAGTCTACACATGTGGGAAAAAATGCATTTTCAGCCGATTTTAACGTCGATTTGGTGGAACGGTTAAACGCTTCAGTCATTACTCTATGTGACAGTGTCAGACAGTTTAAATACAATGATAAACTAGTATGTGCTGCTAAAGTGTTGTTTGTCAGCCAGTTTTAGGACCTTATAAAATGTATTTTTCGAGTTATGATCATTTTCAGAACTTTGGACGATTTGCTGTCTAGCTGAATTAGAGAAACACCGAACAATTGTTTCTTTGTAGGTGCATGATTCAGTATACTGCAGTACAGCATAGAAATTTAATTAATATGATGAACTATTATGTGCTTCTTAAGTGTTTCTCACAGAGTTCTAGGCCCATCTAACATGTATTTGTGGAGTTATGATCATTTTCAGAACTTTGGACGATTTGCTGTCGAGCTGAATTAGAGAAACACCGAACCATTGTCTCTTTGTAGGTGAATGATTTTGAATGCTGCAGTACACCATATAACTTTAATTAATATGAGGAACAATTATTTTGCTTCTTAAGTCTTTCTTAAAGACAGTTTAAATACAATGATGAACTAGTATGTGCTGCTTATGTCTTGTTTGTCAACCAGTTTTAGGCCCATATAAAATGTATTTTTCCAGTTCTGATAATTTTCATCAAAGTCTACACATGTGGGAAAAAATGCATTTTCAGCTGATTTTAACGTCGATTTGGTGGAACGGTTAAACGCTTCAGTCATTACTCTATGTGACAGTGTCAGACAGTTTAAATACAATGATAAACTAGTATGTGCTGCTAAAGTGTTGTTTGCCAACCAGTTTTAGGCCCATATAAAATGTATTTTTCGAGTTATGATCATTTTCCGAACTTTGGACCGTTTGCTGTCTAGCTGAATTAGAGAAACACCGAACCATTGTCTCTTTGTAGGCGCATGATTTAGAATGCTGCAGTACACCATATAACTTTAATGAATATGAGGAACTATTATGTGCTTCTTAAGTCTTTCTCAAAGACAGTTTAAATACAATGATAAACTAGTATGTGCTGCTAAAGTGTTGTTTGTCAACCAGTTTTAGGCCCATATAAAATGTATTTTTCGAGTTCTGATAATTTTCATCAAAGTCTACACATGTGGGAAAAAATGCATTTTAAGCCGATTTTAACGTCGATTTGGTGGAACGGTTAAACGCTTCAGTCATTACTCTGTGACAGTGTCAGACAGTTTAAATACAATGATGAACTAGTATGTGCTGCTAAAGTGTTGTTTGTCAAACAGTTTTAGGTCCATATAAAATGTATTTTTCGAGTTATGATCATTTTCAGAACTTTGGACGATTTGCTGTCTAGCTGAATTAGAGAAACACCGAACAATTGTCTCTTTGTAGGTGCATGATTTTGAATGCTGCAGTACACCATATAACTTTAATTAATATGAGGAACAATTATGTGCTTCTTAAGTCTTTCTCAAAGACAGTTTAAATACAATGATAAACTAGTATGTGCAGCTAAAGTCTTGTTTGTCAACCAGTTTTAGGCCCATATAAAATGTATTTTTCGAGTTATGATAATTTTCATCAATGTCTACACGTGGGAAAAAACGCATTTTCAGTCGATTTAAACGTCGATTTGGCGGAACGGTTAAACACTTCAGTCATTACTCTATGTGACAGTGTCAGACAGTTTAAATACAATGATAAACTAGTATGTGCTGCTAAAGTCTTGTTTGTCAACCAGTTTTAGGCCCAAATAAAATGTATTTTTCGAGTTCTGATAATTTTCATCAAAGTCTACACGTGAGAAAAAACGCATTTTCAGCCGATTTAAACGTCGAAAAGGCGAATCGGTTGAACGCTTCAGTCATTACTCTATGTGACAGTGTCAGAAAGTGTAAATACAATGATAAACTAGTATGTGCTGCTAATGTGTTGTTTGCCAACCAGTTTTAGGCCCATATAAAATGTATTTTTCGAGTTATGATCATTTTCCGAACTTTGGACCGTTTGCTGTCTAGCTGAATTAGAGAAACACCGAACCATTGTCTCTTTGTAGGTGAATGATTCAGAATGCTGCAGTACACCATATAACTTTAATTAATATGAGGAACAATTATTTTGCTTCTTAAGTCTTTCTCAAAGACAGTTTAAATACAATGATGAACTAGTATGTGCTGCTTATGTCTTGTTTGTCAACCAGTTTTAGGCCCATATAAAATGTATTTTTCGAGTTCTGATAATTTTCATCAAAGTCTACACATGTGGGAAAAAATGCATTTTCAGCCGATTTTAACGTCGATTTGGTGGAACGGTTAAACGCTTCAGTCATTACTCTATGTGACAGTGTCAGACAGTTTAAATACAATGATAAACTAGTATGTGCTGCTAAAGTGTTGTTTGTCAGCCAGTTTTAAGACCTTATAAAATGTATTTTTCGAGTTATGATCATTTTCAGAACTTTGGACGATTTGCTGTCTAGCTGAATTAGAGAAACACCGAACAATTGTTTCTTTGTAGGTGCATGATTCAGTATACTGCAGTACAGCATAGAAATTTAATTAATATGATGAACTATTATGTGCTTCTTAAGTGTTTCTCACAGAGTTCTAGGCCCATCTAACATGTATTTGTGGAGTTATGATCATTTTCAGAACTTTGGACGATTTGCTGTCGAGCTGAATTAGAGAAACACCGAACCATTGTCTCTTTGTAGGTGAATGATTTTGAATGCTGCAGTACACCATATAACTTTAATTAATATGAGGAACAATTATGTGCTTCTTAAGTCTTTCTCAAAGACAGTTTAAATACAATGATAAACTAGTATGTGCAGCTAACGTATTGTTTGTCAACCAGTTTTAGGCCCATATAAACTGTATTTTTCGAGTTATGATAATTTTCATCAATGTCTACACGTGGGAAAAAACGCATTTTCAGTCGATTTAAACGTCGATTTGGCGGAACGGTTAAACGCTTCAGTCATTACTCTATGTGACAGTGTCAGTCAGTTTAAATACAATGATGAACTAGTATGTGCTGCTAAAGTCTTGTTTGTCAACCAGTTTTAGGCCCATATAAAATGTATTTTTCGAGTTCAGATAATTTTCATCAAAGTCTACACGTGGGAAAAAACGCATTTTCAGTCGATTTAAACGTCGATTGGCGGAACGGTTAAACACTTCAGTCATTGCTCTATGTTAAACGCTTCAGTCATTACTCTGTGTGACAGTGTCAGACAGTTTAACATGGGCCTAAAACTGTCTGAACTAACAGAAGCGTTTAACCAATTCCCCTTTTCGACGTTAAAATCGGCTGAAAATGCGTTTTTTCCCACATGTGCACAAAATGATGAAAATGACCATAACTCGACAAATACATGTTAGATGGGCCTAAAACTGTTTGACAAACAACACTTTAGCAGCATATACTAGTTCACCATTGTATTTAAACTGTCTGACACTGTCACACAAAGTAATGACTGAAGCGTTTAACCAATTCCCCTTTTCGACGTTTAAATCGGCTGAAAATGCGTCTTTTTCCCACATGTGCACACAATGATGAAAATAATCATAACTCGACAAATACATTTTACATGGGCCTAAAACTGTTTGACAAACAACACTTTAGCAGCATCTACTAGTTCACCATTGTATTTAAACTGTCTGACACTGTCACACAGAGTAATGACTGAAGCGTTTAACCAATTCCCCTTTTCGACGTTTAAATCGGCTGAAAATGCGTTTTTTCCCACATGTGCACACAATGATGAAAATGATCAGAACTCCACAAATACATGTTAGATGGGCCTAGCAATCTGTGAGAAACACTTAAGAAGCACATAATAGTTCATCATATTAATTAAATTTCTATGCTGTACTGCAGCATTCTGAATCATTCACCTCTGAAGAGACAATGGTTCGGTGTTTCTCTAATTCAGCTAGACAGCAAACCGTCACAAGTTCGGAAAATGATCATACCTCGACAAATACATGTTGTATGGGCCGAAAACTGTTTGACAAACAACGCTTTAGCAGCATATACTAGTTCACCATTGTATTTAAACTGTCTGACACTGTCACACAGAGTAATGACTGAAGCGTTTAAGCAATTCCCCTTTTCGACGTTTAAATCGGCTGAAAATGCGTTTTTTCCAACATGTGCACATAATGATGAAAATGACCATAACTCGACAAATACATGTTAGATGGGCCTAAAACTGTTCGACAAACAACACTTTAGCAGCATATACTAGTTCACCATTGTATTTAAACTGTCTGAAACTGTCACACAGAGTAATGACTGAAGCGTTTAACCAATTCCCCTTTTCGACGTTTAAATCGGCTGAAAATGCGTTTTTTCCCACATGTGCACACAATGATGAAAATGATCATAACTCCACAAATACATGTTAGATGGGCCTAGATATCTGTGAGAAACACTTAAGAAGCACATAATAGTTCATCATATTAATTAAATTTCTATGCTGTACTGCAGCATTCTGAATCATTCACCTCTGAAGAGACAATGGTTCGGTGTTTCTCTAATTCAGCTAGACAGCAAACCGTCACAAGTTCTGAAAATGCTCATACCTCAACAAATACATGTTGTATGGGCCTAAAACTGTTTGACAAACAACGCTTTAGCAGCATATACTAGTTCACCATTGTATTTAAACTGTCTGACACTGTCACACAGAGTAATGACTGAAGCGTTTAACCAATTCCCCTTTTCGACGTTTAAATCGGCTGAAAATGCGTTTTTTCCCACATGTGCACACTATGATGAAAATGATCCTAACTCGACAAATACATGTTAGATGGGCCTAAAACTGGTTGACAAACAACACTTTAGCAGCATATACTAGTTCACCATTGTATTTAAACTGTCTGACACTGTCACACAGAGTAATGACTGAAGCGTTTAACCAATTCCCCTTTTCGACGTTTAAATCGGCTGAAAATGCGTTTTTTCCCACATGTGCACACAATGATGAAAATGATCATAACTCCACAAATACATGTTAGATGGGCCTAGATATCTGTGAGAAACACTTAAGGAGCACATAATAGTTCATCATATTAATTAAATTTCTATGCTGTACTGCAGCATTCTGAATCATTCACCTCTGAAGAGACAATGGTTCGGTGTTTCTCTAATTCAGCTAGACAGCAAACCGTCACAAGTTCTGAAAATGCTCATACCTCAACAAATACATGTTGTATGGGCCTAAAACTGTTTGACAAACAACGCTTTAGCAGCATATACTAGTTCACCATTGTATTTAAACTGTCTGACACTGTCACACAGAGTAATGACTGAAGCGTTTAACCAATTCCCCTTTTCGACGTTTAAATCGGCTGAAAATGCGTTTTTTCCCACATGTGCACACTATGATGAAAATGATCCTAACTCGACAAATACATGTTAGATGGGCCTAAAACTGGTTGACAAACAACACTTTAGCAGCATATACTAGTTCACCATTGTATTTAAACTGTCTGACACTGTCACACAGAGTAATGACTGAAGCGTTTAACCAATTCCCCTTTTCGACGTTTAAATCGGCTGAAAATGCGTTTTTTCCCACATGTGCACACAATGATGAAAATGATCATAACTCCACAAATACATGTTAGATGGGCCTAGATATCTGTGAGAAACACTTAAGGAGCACATAATAGTTCATCATATTAATTAAATTTCTATGCTGTACTGCAGCATTCTGAATCATTCACCTCTGAAGAGACAATGGTTCGGTGTTTCTCTAATTCAGCTAGACAGCAAACCGTCACAAGTTCTGAAAATGCTCATACCTCAACAAATACATGTTGTATGGGCCTAAAACTGTTTGACAAACAACGCTTTAGCAGCATATACTAGTTCACCATTGTATTTAAACTGTCTGACACTGTCACACAGAGTAATGACTGAAGCGTTTAACCAATTCCCCTTTTCGACGTTTAAATCGGCTGAAAATGCGGTTTTTCCCACATGTGCACACTATGATGAAAATGATCCTAACTCGACAAATACATGTTAGATGGGCCTAAAACTGGTTGACAAACAACACTTTAGCAGCATATACTAGTTCACCATTGTATTTAAACTGTCTGACACTGTCACACAGAGTAATGACTGAAGCGTTTAAGCAATTCCCCTTTTCGACGTTTAAATCGGCTGAAAATGCGTTTTTTCCCACATGTGCACATAATGATGAAAATGACCATAACTCGACAAATACATGTTAGATGGGCCTAAAACTGTTTGACAAACAACACTTTAGCAGCATATACTAGTTCACCATTGTATTTAAACTGTCTGACACTGTCACACAGAGTAATGACTGAAGCGTTTAACCAATTCCCCTTTTCGACGTTTAAATCGGCTGAAAATGCGTTTTTTCCCACATGTGCACATAATGATGAAAATGACCATAACTCGACAAATACATGTTAGGTGGGCCTAAAACTGTTTGACAAACAACACTTTAGCAGCATATACTAGTTCACCATTGTATTTAAACTGTCTGAAACTGTCACACAGAGTAATGACTGAAGCGTTTAACCAATTCCCCTTTTCGACGTTTAAATCGGCTGAAAATGCGTTTTTTCCCACATGTGCACACAATGATGAAAATGATCATAACACCACAAATACATGTTAGATGGGCCTAGAAATCTGTGAGAAACACTTAAGAAGCACATAATAGTTCATCATATTAATTGAATTTCTATGCTGTACTGCAGCCTTCTGAATCATTCACCTCTGAAGAGACAATGGTTCGGTGTTTCTCTAATTCAGCTACACAGCAAACCGTCACAAGTTCTGAAAATGCTCATACCTCAACAAATACATGTTGTATGGGCCTAAAACTGTTTGACAAACAACGCTTTAGCAGCATATACTAGTTCACCATTGTATTTAAACTGTCTGACACTGTCACACAGAGTAATGACTGAAGCGTTTAACCAATTCCCCTTTTCGACGTTTAAATCGGCTGAAAATGCGTTTTTTCCCACATGTGCACACAATGATGAAAATGATCATAACTCCACAAATACATGTTAGATGGGCCTAGAAATCTGTGAGAAACACTTAAGAAGCACATAATAGTTCATCATATTAATTAAATTTCTATGCTGTACTGCAGCATTCTGAATCATTCACCTCTGAAGAGACAATGGTTCGGTGTTTCTCTAATTCAGCTAGACAGCAAACCGTCCAATGTTCTGAAAATGCTCATACCTCGACAAATACATGTTGTATGGGCCGAAAACTGTTTGACAAACAACGCTTTAGCAGCATATACTAGTTCACCATTGTATTTAAACTGTCTGACACTGTCACACAGAGTAATGACTGAAGCGTTTAAGCAATTCCCCTTTTCGACGTTTAAATCGGCTGAAAATGCGTTTTTTCCCACATGTGCACATAATGATGAAAATGACCATAACTCGACAAATACATGTTAGATGGGCCTAAAACTGTTTGACAAACAACACTTTAGCAGCATATACTAGTTCACCATTGTATTTAAACTGTCTGACACTGTCACACAGAGTAATGACTGAAGCGTTTAACCAATTCCCCTTTTCGACGTTTAAATCGGCTGAAAATGCGTTTTTTCCCACATGTGCACATAATGATGAAAATGATCATAACTCGACAAATACATGTTAGATGGGCCTAAAACTGTTTGACAAACAACACTTTAGCAGCATATACTAGTTCACCATTGTATTTAAACTGTCTGACACTGTCACACAGAGTAATGACTGAAGCGTTTAACCAATTCCCCTTTTCGACGTTTAAATCGGCTGAAAATGCGTTTTTTCCCACATGTGCACATAATGATGAAAATGACCATAACTCGACAAATACATGTTAGATGGGCCTAAAACTGTTTGACAAACAACACTTTAGCAGCATATACTAGTTCACCATTGTATTTAAACTGTCTGACACTGTCACACAGAGTAATGACTGAAGCGTTTAACCAATTCCCCTTTTCGACGTTTACATCGGCTGAAAATGCGTTTTTTCCCACATGTGCACACAATGATGAAAATGATCATAACTCCACAAATACATGTTAGATGGGCCTAGAAATCTGTGAGAAACACTTAAGAAGCACATAAAAGTTCATCATATTAATTAAATTTCTATGCTGTATTGCAGCATTCTGAATCATTCACCTCTGAAGAGACAATGGTTCGGTGTTTCTCTAATTCAGCTAGACAGCAAACCGTCCAATGTTCTGAAAATGCTCATACCTCGACAAATACATGTTGTATGGGCCTAAAACTGTTTGACAAACAACGCTTTAGCAGCATATACTAGTTCACCATTGTATTTAAACTGTCTGACACTGTCACACAGAGTAATGACTGAAGCGTTTAAGCAATTCCCCTTTTCGACGTTTAAATCGGCTGAAAATGCGTTTTTTCCCACACGTGCACATAATGATGAAAATGACCATAACACGACAAATACATGTTAGATGGGCCTAAAACTGTTTGACAAACAACACTTTAGCAGCATATACTAGTTCACCATTGTATTTAAACTGTCTGACACTGTCACACAGAGTAATGACTGAAGCGTTTAACCAAGTCCCCTTTTCGACGTTTAAATCGGCTGAAAATGCGTTTTTTCCCACATGTGCACACTATGATGAAAATGATCCTAACTCGACAAATACATGTTAGATGGGCCTAAAACTGTTTGACAACAACACTTTAGCAGCATATACTAGTTCACCATTGTATTTAAACTGTCTGACACTGTCACACAGAGTAATGACTGAAGCGTTTAACCAATTCCCCTTTTCGACGTTTAAATCGGCTGGAAATGCGTTTTTTCCCACATGTGCACACAATGATGAAAATGATCATAACTCGACAAATACATTTTACATGGGCCTAAAACTGTTTGACAAACAACACTTTAGCAGCATATACTAGTTCACCATTGTATTTAAACTGTCGGACACTGTCACACAGAGTAATGACTGAAGCGTTTAAGCAATTCCCCTTTTCGACGTTTAAATCGGCTGAAAATGCATTTTTTCCCAGATGTACACATAATGATGAAAATGATCATAACTCGACAAATACATGTTAGATGGGTCTAAAACTGGTTGACAAACAACACTTTAGCAGCATAAACTAGTTCACCATTGTATTTTAACTGTCTGACACAGTCACACAGAGTAATGACTGAAGCGTTTAACCAATTCCCCTTTTCGACGTTTAAATCGGCTGAAAATCCGTTTTTTCCCACATGTGCACACTATGATGAAAATGATCCTAACTCGACAAATACATGTTAGATGGGCCTAAAACTGGTTGACAAACAACACTTTAGCAGCATATACTAGTTCACCATTGTATTTAAACTGTCTGACAATGTCACACAGAGTAATGACTGAAGCGTTTAAGCAATTCCCCTTTTCGACGTTTAAATCGGCTGAAAATGCGTTTTTTCCCACATGTGCACACAATGATGAAAAGGATCATAACTCCACAAATACATGTTAGATGGGCCTAGAAATCTGTGAGAAACACTTAAGAAGCACATAATAGTTCATCATATTAATTAAATTTCTATGCTGTACTGCAGCATTCTGAATCATTCACCTCTAGAGAGACAATGGTTCGGTGTTTCTCTAATTCAGCAAGACAGCAAACCGTCACAAGTTCTGAAAATGATCATAACTCCAGAAATACATGTTAGATGGGCATAGAAATCTGAGAGAAAAACTTAGGAAGCACATAATAGTTCATCATATTAATTAAATTTCAATGCTGTACTGCAGCATTCTGAATCATACACCTCTGAAGAGACAATGGTTCGGTGTTTCTCTAATTCAGCTAGACAGCAAACCGTCCAATGTTCTGAAAATGCTCATACCTCGACAAATACATGTTTGTATGGACCTAAAACTGTTTGACAAACAACGCTTTAGCAGCATATACTAGTTCACCATTGTATTTAAACTGTCTGACACTGTCACACAGAGTAATGACTGAAGCGTTTAAGCAATTCCCCTTTTCGACGTTTAAATCGTTTGAAAATGCGTTTTTTCCCACATGTGCACATAATGATGAAAATGACCATAACTCGACAAATACATGTTAGATGGGCCTAAAACTGTTTGACAAACAACACTTTAGCAGCATATACTAGTTCACCATTGTATTTAAACTGTCTGACACTGTCACACAGAGTAATGACTGAAGCTTTTAACCAATTCCCCTTTTCGACGTTGAAATCGGCTGAAAATGCATTTTTTCCCACATGTGCACACAATGATGAAAATGATCATAACTCGACAAATACATGTTACAAAAAAAGAAAGATTTAAAGATAGAATAAAAGAAAGATTGAAAGAAAGTTTGAAAAAAGAAAGAAAGATTGAAAGATTGAAAGAAATATTGAAAGACAGAAAGATTGAAAGAAACAATGAAAGAAAGATTGAAAGATTAAAAGAAAGAATGAAAGAAAGATTGATAGAAAGATTGAAAGAAAGATTGAAAGAAAGAAAGATTGAAAGAAAGAATGAAAAAAAGATTGAAATAAAGAATGAAAGAAAGATTGAAAGAAAGATAGATAGAAAGATTGAAAGATTGAAAGAAAGATTGAAAAAAAGATTGAAAGACTGAAAGAAAGAATGAAAGAAAGATTGAAAGATTAAACAATTGAAAGAAAGTTTGCAAGAAAGATTGAAAAAAGAAAGATTGAAAGAAAGAATGAAAGAAAGATTGAAAGATAGATAGAAAGAAAGATTGAAAGAAAGAAAGATTGAAAGAATAACAAAAGAAAGATTGAAAGATTGGAAGAAATATTGAAAGATAGAAAAATTGAAAGAAAGAAAGATTGAAAGAAAAATTGAAAGATTGAAAGAAAGAATGAAAGAAAGATTGAAAGATTGAAATATTGAAAGAAAGAATGAAAGAAAGATTGAAAGATTGAAAGATTGAAATAAAGATTGAAAGTTTGAAAGAAAGATTGAAAGAAACATTTAAAGAAAGAAAGATTGAAAGAAACATTGAAAGAAAGATTGAAAGATTGAAAGAAAGATTGAAAGAAAGAATGAAAGAAAGATTGAACGATTGAAATATTGAAATAAAGAATGAAAGTTTGAAAGAAAGATTGAAAGAAAGATTTAAAGAAAGATTGAAGGATTGAAAGAAGGAATGAATGAAAGATTGAAAGAAAGATTGAAAGAAAGATTGAAAGATTGAAGGTAAGAATGAAAGAAAGATTGAAAGAAAAATTGAAAGAAAGATTGAAAGAAAGATTGAAAGACTGAAGGAAAGAATGAAAGAAAGATGGAAAGAAAGATGGAAAGAAAGATTGACAGAAAGAAAGATTGAAAGAAATATTGAAAGAAAGATTGAAAGATTGAAAGAAAGAATGAAAGAAAGATTGAAAGATTGAAAGAAAGAATGAAAGATTGAAAGAAAAATTGAAAGAAAGATTGAAAGATTGAAAGATTGAAAGAAAGATTGAAAGTTTGAAAGACAGATTGAAAGACTGAAAGAAAGATTGCAAGAAAGATTGAAAAAAGAAAGAAAGATTGAAAGATTGAAAGAAATATTGAAAGACAGAAAGATTGAAAGAAACAATGAAAGAAAGATTGAAAGATTAAAAGAAAGAATGAAAGAAAGATTGATAGAAAGATTGAAAGAAAGATTGAAAGAAAGAAAGATTGAAAGAAAGAATGAAAAAAAGATTGAAATAAAGAATGAAAGAAAGATTGAAAGAAAGATAGAAAGAAAGATTGAAAGATTGAAAGAAAGATTGAAAAAAAGATTGAAAGACTGAAAGAAAGAATGAAAGAAAGATTGAAAGATTAAACAATTGAAAGAAAGTTTGCAAGAAAGATTGAAAAAAGAAAGATTGAAAGAAAGAATGAAAGAAAGATTGAAAGATAGATAGAAAGAAAGATTGAAAGAAAGAAAGATTGAAAGAATAACAAAAGAAAGATTGAAAGATTGGAAGAAATATTGAAAGATAGAAAAATTGAAAGAAAGAAAGATTGAAAGAAAAATTGAAAGATTGAAAGAAAGAATGAAAGAAAGATTGAAAGATTGAAATATTGAAAGAAAGAATGAAAGAAAGATTGAAAGATTGAAAGATTGAAATAAAGATTGAAAGTTTGAAAGAAAGATTGAAAGAAACATTTAAAGAAAGAAAGATTGAAAGAAACATTGAAAGAAAGATTGAAAGATTGAAAGAAAGATTGAAAGAAAGAATGAAAGAAAGATTGAACGATTGAAATATTGAAATAAAGAATGAAAGTTTGAAAGAAAGATTGAAAGAAATATTGAAAGAAAGATTGAAGGATTGAAAGAAGGAATGAATGAAAGATTGAAAGAAAGATTGAAAGAAAGATTGAAAGATTGAAGGTAAGAATGAAAGAAAGATTGAAAGAAAAATTGAAAGAAAGATTGAAAGAAAGATTGAAAGACTGAAGGAAAGAATGAAAGAAAGATGGAAAGAAATATGGAAAGAAAGATTGACAGAAAGAAAGATTGAAAGAAATATTGAAAGAAAGATTGAAAGATTGAAAGAAAGAATGAAAGAAAGATTGAAAGATTGAAAGAAAGAATGAAAGATTGAAAGAAAAATTGAAAGAAAGATTGAAAGATTGAAAGATTGAAAGAAAGATTGAAAGTTTGAAAGACAGATTGAAAGACTGAAAGAAAGATTGCAAGAAAGATTGAAAAAACAGAAAGATTTAAAGATAGAATAAAAGAAAGATTGAAAGAAAGATTGAAAAAAAAAGAAAGATTGAAAGATTGAAAGAAATATTGAAAGACAGAAAGATTGAAAGAAACAATTAAAGAAAGATTGAAAGATTAAAATAAAGAATGAAAGAACGATTGAAAGAAAGATTGAAAGAAAGATTGAAAGAAAGATTGAATGAAAGATTGAAAGAAAGAATGAAACAAAGATTGAAATAAAGAATGAAAGAAAGACTGAAAGAAAGAATGACGGACAGAAAGATTGAAAGAAAGAATGAAAGAAAGATTGAAAAAAGATTGAAAGACTGAAAGAAAGAATGAAAGAAAGATTGAAAGATTAAACAATTGAAAGAACGATTGCAAGAAAGATTGAAAAAAGAAAGATTGAAAGAAAGAATGAAAGACTGAAGGAAAGAATGAAAGAAAGATTGAAAGATTAAAAGAAAGAATGAAAGAAAGATTGAAAAATTGAAAGATTGAAAGAAAGACTAAAAGAAAGAAAGAAAGATTGAAGGAAAGATTGAAAGAAAGAATGAAAGAAAGATTGAAAGAAACAATGAAAGAAAGATTGAAAGATTAAAAGAAAGAATGAAAGAAAGACTAAAAGAAAGAAAGAACGATTGAAAGAAAGATTGAAAGAAAGAATGAAAGAATGAATGAAAGAAAGATTGAAAGACTAAACAATTGAAAGAAAGATTGCAAGAAAGATTGAAAAAAGAAAGATTGAAAGAAAGAATGAAAGAAAGATGGAAAGAAAGATTGAAAGAAAGAAAGATTGAAAGAGATAAAAGAAAGATTGAAAGAAATAATGAAAGAAAGATTGAACGATTGGAAGAAATTTTGAAAGATAGAAAAATTGAAAGTAAGAAAGATTGAAAGAAAGAATGAAAGAAAGATTGAAAGATTGAAAGAAAGAATGAAAGAAAGATTGAAAGATTGAAATATTGAAAGAAAGAATGAAAAAAAGATTGAAAGACTGAAAGAAAGAATGAAAGAAAGATTGAAAGATTAAACAATTGAAAGAAAGTTTGCAAGAAAGTTTGAAAAAAGAAAGATTGAAAGAAAGAATGAAAGAAAGATTGAAAGATAGATGGATAGAAAGATTGAAAGAAAGAAAGATTGAAAGAATAACAAAAGAAAGATTGAAAGATTGGAAGAAATATTGAAAGATAGAAAAATTGAAAGTAAAAAAGATTGAAAGAAAGAATTAAAGAAAGAAAGATTGAAAGAAATAATGAAAGAAAGATTGAACGATTGGAAGAAATTTTGAAAGATAGAAAAATTGAAAGTAAGAAAGATTGAAAGAAAGAATGAAAGAAAGATTGAAAGATTGAAAGAAAGAATGAAAGAAAGATTTAAAGATTGAAATATTGAAAGAAAGAATGAAAAAAAGATTGAAAGACTGAAAGAAAGAATGAAAGAAAGATTGAAAGATAGATGGATAGAAAGATTGAAAGAAAGAAAGATTGAAAGAATAACAAAAGAAAGATTGAAAGATTGGAAGAAATATTGAAAGATAGAAAAATTGAAAGTAAGAAAGATTGAAAGAAAGAATGAAAGAAAGATTGAATTATTGAAAGAAAGATTGAAATAAAGATTGAAAGTTTGAAAGAAAGATTGAAAGAAAGATTTAAAGAAAGAAAGATTGAAAGAAATATTGAAAGAAAGATTGAAAGATTGAAAGAAAGATTGAAAGAAAGAATGAAAGAAAGATTGAAAGATTGAAAGATTGAAATAAAGAATGAAAGAAAGATTGAACGATTGAAAGATTGAAATAAAGAATGAAAGTTTGAAAGAAAGATTGAAAGAAAGATTTAAAAAAAGAAAGATTGAAAGTAAGAAATATTGAAAGACATATTGAAAGAAAGATTGAAAGAAAGAATGAAAGAAAGATTGAAAGAAAGATTGAAAGACTGAAGGAAAGAATGAAAGAAAGATTGAAAGAAAGAAAGATTGAAAGATTGAATGATTGAAAGATTGAATGATTGAAAGATTGAAAGAAAGATTGAAAGAAAGATTGAACGACTGAAAGATTGAAAGAAATATTGAAAGTTTGAAAGAAAGATTGAAAGACTGAAAGATAGATTGAAAGATTGAAGATTGAAAGATTGAAAGAAAGATTGAAAGAAAGATTGAACGACTGAAAGATTGAAAGAAAGATTGAAAGTTTGAAAGAAAGATTGAAAGACTGAAAGAAATAATGAAAGAAAGATTGAAAGAAAGAATGAAAGAAAGATTGAAAGAAAGATGGAAAGAAAGATTGAAAGAAAGAAAGATTGAAAGATATAACAAAAGAAAGATTGAAAGAAATAATGAAAGAAACATTGAACGATTGGAAGAAATATTGAAAGATAGAAAAATTGAAAGATTGAAAGATTGAAAGAAAGAATGAAAGAAAGACTGAAAGATTGAAAGAAAGATTGAAAGAAAGATTGAAAGATTGAAATATTTAAAGAAAGATTGAAAGAAAGAATGAAAGAACAATTGAAAGAAAGAATGAAAGAATGAAAGAAAAATTGACAGATTGAAAGAAATATTGAAAAAAGAAAGATTGAAAGAAAGAATGAAAGAAAGATTGAAAGAAAGATGGAAAGAAAGATTGAAAGAAAGAAAGATTGAAAGAATAACAAAAGAAAGATTGAAAGATTGGAAGAAATATTGAAAGATAGAAAAATTGAAAGTAAGAAAGATTGAAAGAAAGAATTAAAGAAAGATTGAAAGATTGAAAGAAAGAATGAAAGAAAGATTGAAATATTGAAAGAAAGATTGAAATAAAGATTGAAAGTTTGAAAGAAAGATTGAAAGAAATATTTAAAGAAAGAAAGATTGAAAGAAATATTGAAAGAAAGATTGAAAGATTGAAAGAAAGATTGAAAGAAAGAATGAAAGAAAGATTGAAAGATTGAAAGATTGAAATTAAGAATGAAAGAAAGATTGAAAGATTGAAAGATTGAAATAAAGAATGAAAGTTTGAAAGAAAGATTGAAAGAAAGATTTAAAAAAGGAAAGATTGAAAGTAAAAAAGATTGAAAGACATATTGAAAGAAAGATTGAAAGATTGAAAGAAAGAATGAAAGAAAGATTGAAAGAAAGATTGTAAGACTGAAGGAAAGAATGAAAGAAAGATTGAAAGAAAGAAAGATTGAAAGATTGAATGATTGAAAGATTGAATGATTGAAAGATTGAAAGAAAGATTGAAAGAAAGATTGAACGACTGAAAGATTGAAAGAAATATTGAAAGTTTGAAAGAAAGATTGAAAGACTGAAAGATACATTTAAAGATTGAAGATTGAAAGATTGAAAGAAAGATTGAAAGAAAGATTGAACGACTGAAAGAAAGATTGAAAGACTGAAAGAAATAATGAAAGAAAGATTGAAAGAAAGAATGAAAGAAAGATGGAAAGAAAGATTGAAAGAAAGAAAGATTGAAAGATATAACAAAAGAAAGATTGAAAGAAATAATGAAAGAAAGATTGAACGATTGGAAGAAATATTGAAAGATAGAAAAATTGAAAGATTGAAAGATTGAAAGAAAGAATGAAAGAAAGATTGAAAGATTGAAAGAAATAATGAAAGAAAGATTGAAAGATTGAAATATTGAAAGAAAGAATGAAAGAAAGACTGAAAGATTGAAAGAAAGATTGAAAGATTGAAATATTTAAAGAAAGATTGAAAGAAAGAATGAAAGAACAATTGAAAGAAAAAATGAAAGAATGAAAGAAAAATTGACAGATTGAAAGAAATATTGAAAAAAGAAAGATTGAAAGAAAGAATGAAAGAAAGATTGAAAGAAAGATGGAAAGAAAGATTGAAAGAAAGAAAGATTGAAAGAAATAATAAAAGAAAGATTGAACGATTGGAAGAAAGAATGACAGAAAGATTGAAAGATTGAAATATTGAAAGAAAGAATGAAAAAAAGATTGAAAGACTGAAAGAAAGAATGAAAGAAAGATTGAAAGATTAAACAATTGAAAGAAAGTTTGCAAGAAAGATTGAAAAAAGAAAGATTGAAAGAAAGAATCAAAAAAAGATTGATAGATAGATGGATAGAAAGATTGAAAGAAAGAAAGATTTAAAGAATAACAAAAGAAAGATTGAAAGATTGGAAGAAATATTGAAAGATAGAAAAATTTAAAGTAAGAAAGATTGAAAGAAAAAATTAAAGAAAGATTCAAAGATTGAAAGAAAGAATGAAAGAAAGGTTGAAAGATTGAAATATTGAAAGAAAGAATGAAAGAAAGATTGAAAGATTGAAAGAAAGATTGAAAGAAAGTTTGAAAGATTGAAAGATTGAAATAAAGATTGAAAGTTTGAAAGAAAGATTGAAAGAAAGATTGAAAGAAATATTGAAAGATTGAAAGAAAGATTGAAAGAAAGAATGAAAGAAAGAATGAAAGAAAGATTGAAAGATTGAAAGATTGAAATAAAGAATGAAAGTTTGAAAGAAAGATTGAAAGAAAGATTTTAAGAAAGAAAGATTGAACGTAAGAAAGATTGAAAGAAATATTGAAAGAAAGATTGAAAGTAAGAAAGAAAGATTGAAAGAAAGAATGAAAGAAAGATTGAAAGAAAGATTGAAAGAAAGATTGAAAGACTGAAGGAAAGAATGAAAGAAAGATTGAAAGAAAGATTGAAAGAAAGAAAGATTGAAAGAAAGATTGAAAGATTGAATGATTGAAAGAAAGACTGAAAGATAGATTGAAAGATTGAAGATTGAAAGATTCAAAGAAAGATTGAAAGAAAGATTGAACGACTGAAAGATTGAAAGAAAGATTGAAAGACTGAAAGAAAGAATGAAAGAAAGATTGAAAGAAATATTGAAAAAAGAAAGATTGAAAGAAAATTTGAAAGAAAGATTGAAAGAAGGAATGAAAGAAAGATTGAATGAAATATTGAAAGACAGAAAGATTGAAAGAAACAATGAAAGAAAGATTGAAAGATTAAAAGAAAGAATGAAAGAAAGATTGAAAAATTGAAATATTGAAAGAAAGAATGAAAGATTGAAAGATTGAAATAAAGATTGAAAGTTTGAAAGAAAGATTGAAAGAAAGATTTAAAGAAAGAAAGATTGAAAGAAATATTGAAAGAAAGATTGAAAGTTTGAAAGAAAGATTGAAAGAAAGAATGAAAGAAAGATTGAAGGATTGAAATATTGAAATAAATAATGAAAGTTTGAAAGAAAGATTGAGAGAAAGATTTAAAGAAAGAAAGATTGAAAGTAAAAAAGATTGAAAGAAATATTGAAAGAAAGATTGAAAGATTGAAAGAAAGAATGAATGAAAGATTGAAAGAAAGATTGAAAGAAAGATTGAAAGATTGAAGGAAAGAATGAAAGAAAAATTGAAAGAAAGATTGAAAGAAAGATTGAAAGACTGAAGGAAAGAATGAAAGAAAGATGGAAAGAAAGATTGACAGAAAGAAAGATTGAAAGAAATATTGAAAGAAAGATTGAAAGATTGAAAGAAAGAATGAAAGAAAGATTGAAAGATTGAAAGATTGAAAGAAAGAATGAAAGAAAGACTGAAAGATTGAAAGAAAAATTGAAAGAAAGATTGAAAGATTGAAAGATTGAAAGAAAGATTGAAAGTTTGAAAGACAGATTGAAAGACTGAAAGAAAGATTGCAAGAAAGATTGAAAAAAGAAAGATTTAAAGATAGAATAAAAGAAAGATTGAAAGAAAGATTGAAAAAAAAAGAAAGATTGAAAGATTGAAAGAAATATTGAAAGACAGAAAGATTGAAAGAAACAATTAAAGAAAGATTGAAAGATTAAAATAAAGAATGAAAGAAAGATTGAAAGAAAGATTGAAAGAAAGATTGAAAGAAAGATTGAAAGAAAGATTGAATGAAAGATTGAAAGAAAGAATGAAACAAAGATTGAAATAAAGAATGAAAGAAAGATTGAAAGAAAGATAGAAGGAAAGATTGAAAGATTGAATGATTGAAAGAAAGACTGAAAGAAAGAATGACAGACAGAAAGATTGAAAGAAATAATGAAAGAAAGATTGAAAAAAAGATTGAAAGACTGAAAGAAAGAATGAAAGAAAGATTGAAAGATTAAACAATTGAAAGAATGATTGCAAGAATGATTGAAAAAAGAAAGATTGAAAGAAAGAATGAAAGAAAGACTGAAGGAAAGAATGAAAGAAAGATGGACAGAAAGATTGAAAGAAACAATGAAAGAAAGATTGAAAGATTAAAAGAAAGAATGAAAGAAAGATTGAAAAATTGAAAGATTGAAAGAAAGACTAAACGAAAGAAAGAACGATTGAAAGAAAGAATGAAAAAAAGATTAAAACACTGAAGGAAAGAATGAAAGAAAGATTGAAAGATTAAACAATTGAAAGAAAGATTGCAAGAAAGAATGAAAGAAAGATTGAAAGATTGAAAGAAAGAATGAAAGAAAGATGGAAAGATTGAAATATTGAAAGAAAGAATGAAAAAAAGATTGAAAGACTGAAAGAAAGAATGAAAGAAAGATTGAAAGATTAAACAATTGAAAGAAAGTTTGCAAGAAAGTTTGAAAAAAGAAAGATTGAAAGAAAGAATGAAAGAAAGATTGAAAGATAGATGGATAGAAAGATTGAAAGAAAGAAAGATTGAAAGAATAACAAAAGAAAGATTGAAAGATTGGAAGAAATATTGAAAGATAGAAAAATTGAAAGTAAGAAAGATTGAAAGAAAGAATTAAAGAAAGATTGAAAGATTGAAAGAAAGAATGAAAGAAAGATTGAAATATTGAAAGAAAGAATGAAAGAAAGATTGAAAGATTGAAAGAAAGATTGAAGATTGAAAGATTGAAATAAAGATTGAAAGTTTGAAAGAAAGATTTAAAGAAAGAAAGATTGAAAGAAATATTGAAAGAAAGATTGAAAGATTGAAAGAAAGAATGAAAGAAAGATTGAAAGATTGAAAGATTGAAATAAAGAATGAAAGAAAGATTGAATGATTGAAAGATTGAAATAAAGAATGAAAGTTTGAAAGAAAGATTGAAAGAAAGATTTAAAAAAGAAAGATTGAAAGTAAGAAAGATTGAAAGACATATTGAAAGAAAAATTGAAAGATTGAAAGAAAGATTGAAAGAAAGAATGAAAGAAAGATTGAAAGAAAGATTGAAAGACTGAAGGAAAGATTGAAAGAAAGAAAGATTGAAAGATTGAATGATTGAAAGATTGAATGATTGAAAGATTGAAAGAAAGATTGAAAGAAAGATTGAACGACTGAAAGATTGAAAGAAATATTGAAAGTTTGAAAGAAAGATTGAAAGACTGAAAGATAGATTGAAAGATTGAAGATTGAAAGATTGAAAGAAAGATTGAAAGAAAGATTGAACGACTGAAAGATTGAAAGAAAGATTGAAAGTTTGAAAGAAAGATTAAAAGACTGAAAGAAATAATGAAAGAAAGATTGAAAGAAAGAATGAAAGAAAGATTGAAAGAAAGATGGAAAGAAAGATTGAAAGAAAGAAAGATTGAAAGATATAACAAAAGAAAGATTGAAAGAAATAATGAAAGAAACATTGAACGATTGGAAGAAATATTGAAAGATAGAAAAATTGAAAGATTGAAAGATTGAAAGAAAGAATGAAAGAAAGACTGAAAGATTGAAAGAAAGATTGAAAGAAAGATTGAAAGATTGAAATATTTAAAGAAAGATTGAAAGAAAGAATGAAAGAACAATTGAAAGAAAGAATGAAAGAATGAAAGAAAAATTGACAGATTGAAAGAAATATTGAAAAAAGAAAGATTGAAAGAAAGAATGAAAGAAAGATTGAAAGAAAGATGGAAAGAAAGATTGAAAGAAAGAAAGATTGAAAGAATAACAAAAGAAAGATTGAAAGATTGGAAGAAATATTGAAAGATAGAAAAATTGAAAGTAAGAAAGATTGAAAGAAAGAATTAAAGAAAGATTGAAAGATTGAAAGATAGAATGAAAGAAAGATTGAAATATTGAAAGAAAGATTGAAATAAAGATTGAAAGTTTGAAAGAAAGATTGAAAGAAATATTTAAAGAAAGAAAGATTGAAAGAAATATTGAAAGAAAGATTGAAAGATTGAAAGAAAGATTGAAAGAAAGAATGAAAGAAAGATTGAAAGATTGAAAGATTGAAATTAAGAATGAAAGAAAGATTGAAAGATTGAAAGATTGAAATAAAGAATGAAAGTTTGAAAGAAAGATTGAAAGAAAGATTTAAAAAAGGAAAGATTGAAAGTAAAAAAGATTGAAAGACATATTGAAAGAAAGATTGAAAGATTGAAAGAAAGAATGAAAGAAAGATTGAAAGAAAGATTGTAAGACTGAAGGAAAGAATGAAAGAAAGATTGAAAGAAAGAAAGATTGAAAGATTGAATGATTGAAAGATTGAATGATTGAAAGATTGAAAGAAAGATTGAAAGAAAGATTGAACGACTGAAAGATTGAAAGAAATATTGAAAGTTTGAAAGAAAGATTGAAAGACTGAAAGATAGATTGAAAGATTGAAGATTGAAAGATTGAAAGAAAGATTGAAAGAAAGATTGAACGACTGAAAGAAAGATTGAAAGACTGAAAGAAATAATGAAAGAAAGATTGAAAGAAAGAATGAAAGAAAGATTGAAAGAAAGAAAGATTGAAAGATATAACAAAAGAAAGATTGAAAGAAATAATGAAAGAAAGATTGAACGATTGGAAGAAATATTGAAAGATAGAAAAATTGAAAGATTGAAAGATTGAAAGAAAGAATGAAAGAAAGATTGAAAGATTGAAAGAAAGAATGAAAGAAAGATTGAAAGATTGAAATATTGAAAGAAAGAATGAAAGAAAGACTGAAAGATTGAAAGAAAGATTGAAAGATTGAAATATTTAAAGAAAGATTGAAAGAAAGAATGAAAGAACAATTGAAAGAAAAAATGAAAGAATGAAAGAAAAATTGACAGATTGAAAGAAATATTGAAAAAAGAAAGATTGAAAGAAAGAATGAAAGAAAGATTGAAAGAAAGATGGAAAGAAAGATTGAAAGAAAGAAAGATTGAAAGAAATAATAAAAGAAAGATTGAACGATTGGAAGAAAGAATGACAGAAAGATTGAAAGATTGAAATATTGAAAGAAAGAATGAAAAAAAGATTGAAAGACTGAAAGAAAGAATGAAAGAAAGATTGAAAGATTGAAAGATTGAAATAAAGAATGAAAGTTTGAAAGAAAGATTGAAAGAAAGATTTTAAGAAAGAAAGATTGAAAGTAAGAAAGATTGAAAGAAATATTGAAAGAAAGATTGAAAGTAAGAAAGAAAGATTGAAAGAAAGAATGAAAGAAAGATTGAAAGAAAGATTGAAAGAAAGATTGAAAGAAAGATTGAAAGACTGAAGGAAAGAATGAAAGAAAGATTGAAAGAAAGATTGAAAGAAAGAAAGATTGAAAGAAAGATTGAAAGATTGAATGATTGAAAGAAAGACTGAAAGATAGATTGAAAGATTGAAGATTGAAAGATTGAAAGAAAGATTGAAAGAAAGATTGAACGACTGAAAGATTGAAAGAAAGATTGAAAGACTGAAAGAAAGAATGAAAGAAAGATTGAAAGAAATATTGAAAAAAGAAAGATTGAAAGAAAATTTGAAAGAAAGATTGAAAGAAGGAATGAAAGAAAGATTGAATGAAATATTGAAAGACAGAAAGATTGAAAGAAACAATGAAAGAAAGATTAAAAGAAAGAATGAAAGAAAGATTGAAAAATTGAAATATTGAAAGAAAGAATGAAAGATTGAAAGATTGAAATAAAGATTGAAAGTTTGAAAGAAAGATTGAAAGAAAGATTTAAAGAAAGAAAGATTGAAAGAAATATTGAAAGAAAGATTGAAAGTTTGAAAGAAAGAATGAAAGAAAGATTGAAGGATTGAAATATTGAAATAAATAATGAAAGTTTGAAAGAAAGATTGAGAGAAAGATTTAAAGAAAGAAAGATTGAAAGAAATATTGAAAGAAAGATTGAAAGATTGAAAGAAAGAATGAATGAAAGATTGAAAGAAAGATTGAAAGAAAGATTGAAAGATTGAAGGAAAGAATGAAAGAAAAATTGAAAGAAAGATTGAAAGAAAGATTGAAAGACTGAAGGAAAGAATGAAAGAAAGATGGAAAGAAAGATTGACAGAAAGAAAGATTGAAAGAAATATTGAAAGAAAGATTGAAAGATTGAAAGAAAGAATGAAAGAAAGATTGAAAGATTGAAAGATTGAAAGAAAGAATGAAAGAAAGACTGAAAGATTGAAAGAAAAATTGAAAGAAAGATTGAAAGATTGAAAGATTGAAAGAAAGATTGAAAGTTTGAAAGACAGATTGAAAGACTGAAAGAAAGATTGCAAGAAAGATTGAAAAAACAAAGATTTAAAGATAGAATAAAAGAAAGATTGAAAGAAAGATTGAAAAAAAAAGAAAGATTGAAAGATTGAAAGAAATATTGAAAGACAGAAAGATTGAAAGAAACAATTAAAGAAAGATTGAAAGATTAAAATAAAGAATGAAAGAAAGATTGAAAGAAAGATTGAAAGAAAGATTGAAAGAAAGATTGAAAGAAAGATTGAATGAAAGATTGAAAGAAAGAATGAAACAAAGATTGAAATAAAGAATGAAAGAAAGATTGAAAGAAAGATAGAAGGAAAGATTGAAAGATTGAATGATTGAAAGAAAGACTGAAAGAAAGAATGACAGACAGAAAGATTGAAAGAAATAATGAAAGAAAGATTGAAAAAAAGATTGAAAGACTGAAAGAAAGAATGAAAGAAAGATTGAAAGATTAAACAATTGAAAGAATGATTGCAAGAATGATTGAAAAAAGAAAGATTGAAAGAAAGAATGAAAGAAAGACTGAAGGAAAGAATGAAAGAAAGATGGACAGAAAGATTGAAAGAAACAATGAAAGAAAGATTGAAAGATTAAAAGAAAGAATGAAAGAAAGATTGAAAAATTGAAAGATTGAAAGAAAGACTAAACGAAAGAAAGAACGATTGAAAGAAAGAATGAAAGAAAGAATGAAAAAAAGATTAAAACACTGAAGGAAAGAATGAAAGAAAGATTGAAAGATTAAACAATTGAAAGAAAGATTGCAAGAAAGAATGAAAGAAAGATTGAAAGATTGAAAGAAAGAATGAAAGAAAGATGGAAAGATTGAAATATTGAAAGAAAGAATGAAAAAAAGATTGAAAGACTGAAAGAAAGAATGAAAGAAAGATTGAAAGATTAAACAATTGAAAGAAAGTTTGCAAGAAAGTTTGAAAAAAGAAAGATTGAAAGAAAGATTGAAAGATTAAACAATTGAAAGAAAGTTTGCAAGAAAGTTTGAAAAAAGAAAGATTGAAAGAAAGAATGAAAGAAAGATTGAAAGATAGATGGATAGAAAGATTGAAAGAAAGAAAGATTGAAAGAATAACAAAAGAAAGATTGAAAGATTGGAAGAAATATTGAAAGATAGAAAAATTGAAAGTAAGAAAGATTGAAAGAAAGAATTAAAGAAAGATTGAAAGATTGAAAGAAAGAATGAAAGAAAGAATGAAAGAAAGATTGAAAGATTGAAAGAAAGATTGAAAGAAAGATTGAAGATTGAAAGATTGAAATAAAGATTGAAAGTTTGAAAGAAAGATTTAAAGAAAGAAAGATTGAAAGAAATATTGAAAGAAAGATTGAAAGAAAGATTGAAAGATTGAAAGATTGAAATAAAGAATGAAAGAAAGATTGAATGATTGAAAGATTGAAATAAAGAATGAAAGTTTGAAAGAAAGATTGAAAGAAAGATTTAAAAAAGAAAGATTGAAAGTAAGAAAGATTGAAAGACATATTGAAAGAAAAATTGAAAGATTGAAAGAAAGATTGAAAGAAAGAATGAAAGAAAGATTGAAAGAAAGATTGAAAGAAAGATTGAAAGACTGATGGAAAGAATGATAGAAAGATTGAAAGAAAGATTGAAAGAAAAAAAGATTGAAAGATTGAATGATTGAAAGATTGAATGATTGAAAGATTGAAAGAAAGATTGAAAGAAAGATTGAACGACTGAAAGATTGAAAGAAAGATTGAAAGTTTGAAAGAAAGATTGAAAGACTGAAAGAAATAATGAAAGAAAGATTGAAAGAAAGATGGAAAGTTTGAAAGAAAGATTGAAAGATTGAAAGAAAGAATGAAAGAAAGATTGAAAGAAAGATGGAAAGAAAGATTGAAATGAAGAAAGATTGAAAGAAATAACAAAAGAAAGATTGAAAGAAATAATGAAAGAAAGATTGAACGATTGGAAGAAATATTGAAAGATAGAAAAATTGAAAGATTGAAAGATTGAAAGAAAGATTGAAAGAAAGAATGAAAGAAAGATTGAAAGAAAGATTGAAAGAAAGATTGAAAGACTGAAGGAAAGAATGAAAGAAAGATTGAAAGAAAGATTGAAAGAAAGAAAGATTGAAAGAAAGATTGAAAGATTGAATGATTGAAAGAAAGACTGAAAGATAGATTGAAAGATTGAAGATTGAAAGATTCAAAGAAAGATTGAACGACTGAAAGATTGAAAGAAAGATTGAAAGTTTGAAACAAATTTTGAAAGACTGAAAGAAAGAATGAAAGAAAGATTGAAAGAAATATTGAAAAAAGAAAGATTGAAAGAAAATTTGAAAGAAAGATTGAAAGAAGGAATGAAAGAAAGATTGAATGAAATATTGAAAGACAGAAAGATTGAAAGAAACAATGAAAGAAAGATTGAAAGATTAAAAGAAAGATTGAAAAATTGAAATATTGAAAGAAAGAATGAAAGAAAGATTGAAAGATTGAAAGATTGAAATAAAGATTGAACGTTTGAAAGAAAGATTGAAAGAAAGATTTAAAGAAAGAAAGATTGAAAGAAAGATTGAAAGTTTGAAAGAAAGATTGAAAGAAAGAATGAAAGAAAGATTGAAGGATTGAAATATTGAAATAAATAATGAAAGTTTGAAAGAAAGATTGAGAGAAAGATTTAAAGAAAGAAAGATTGAAAGTAAAAAAGATTGAAAGAAATATTGAAAGAAAGATTGAAAGATTGAAAGAAAGAATGAATGAAAGATTGAAAGAAAGATTGAAAGAAAGATTGAAAGATTGAAGGAAAGAATGAAAGAAAGATTGAAAGAAAAATTGAAAGAAAGATTGAAAGAAAGATTGAAAGACTGAAGGAAAGAATGAAAGAAAGATGGAAAGAAAGATGGAAAGAAAGATTGACAGAAAGAAAGATTGAAAGAAATATTGAAAGAAAGATAAAAAGATTGAAAGAAAGAATGAAAGAAAGATTGAAAGATTGAAAGATTGAAAGAAAGAATGAAAGATTGAAAGAAAAATTGAAAGAAAGATTGAAAGATTGAAAGATTGAAAGAAAGATTGAAAGTTTGAAAGACAGATTGAAAGACTGAAAGAAAGATTGCAAGAAAGATTGAAAAAACAAAGATTTAAAGATAGAATAAAAGAAAGATTGAAAGAAAGATTGAAAAAAAAAGAAAGATTGAAAGATTGAAAGAAATATTGAAAGACAGAAAGATTGAAAGAAACAATTAAAGAAAGATTGAAAGATTAAAATAAAGAATGAAAGAAAGATTGAAAGAAAGATTGAAAGAAAGATTGAAAGAAAGATTGAATGAAAGATTGAAAGAAAGAATGAAACAAAGATTGAAATAAAGAATGAAAGAAAGATTGAAAGAAAGATAGAAGGAAAGATTGAAAGATTGAATGATTGAAAGAAAGAATGACGGACAGAAAGATTGAAAGAAATAATGAAAGAAAGATTGAAAAAAAGATTGAAAGACTGAAAGAAAGAATGAAAGAAAGATTGAAAGATTAAACAATTGAAAGAATGATTGCAAGAATGATTGAAAAAAGAAAGATTGAAAGAAAGAATGAAAGACTGAAGGAAAGAATGAAAGAAAGATGGACAGAAAGATTGAAAGAAACAATGAAAGAAAGATTGAAAGATTAAAAGAAAGAATGAAAGAAAGATTGAAAAATTGAAAGATTGAAAGAAAGACTAAAAGAAAGAAAGAATGATTGAAAGAAAGATTGAAAGAAAGATTGAAAGAAAGAATGAAAGAAAGAATGAAAGAAAGAATGAAAGAAAGATTGAAAGAAACAATGAAAGAAAGATTGAAAGATTAAAAGAAAGAATGAAAGAAAGATTGAAAAATTGAAAGATTGAAAGAAAGACTAAACGAAAGAAAGAACGATTGAAAGAAAGAATGAAAGAAAGATTGAAAAAAAGATTAAAACACTGAAGGAAAGAATGAAAGAAAGATTGAAAGATTAAACAATTGAAAGAAAGATTGCAAGAAAGAATGAAAGAAAGATTGAAAGATTGAAAAAAGAATGAAAGAAAGATTGAAAGATTGAAATATTGAAAGAAAGAATGAAAAAAAGATTGAAACACTGAAAGAAAGAATGAAAGAAAGATTGAAAGATTAAACAATTGAAAGAAAGTTTGCAAGAAAGTTTGAAAAAAGAAAGATTGAAAGAAAGAATGAAAGAAAGATTGAAAGATAGATGGATAGAAAGATTGAAAGAAAGAAAGCTTGAAAGAATAACAAAAGAAAGATTGAAAGATTGGAAGAAATATTGAAAGATAGAAAAATTGAAAGTAAGAAAGATTGAAAGAAAGAATTAAAGAAAGATTGAAAGATTGAAAGAAAGAATGAAAGAAAGATTGAAATATTGAAAGAAAGAATGAAAGAAAGATTGAAAGATTGAAAGAAAGAATGAAAGAAAGATTGAAAGATTGAAATATTGAAAGAAAGAATGAAAAAAAGATTGAAACACTGAAAGAAAGAATGAAAGAAAGATTGAAAGATTAAACAATTGAAAGAAAGTTTGCAAGAAAGTTTGAAAAAAGAAAGATTGAAAGATAGATGGATAGAAAGATTGAAAGAAAGAAAGATTGAAAGAATAACAAAAGAAAGATTGAAAGATTGGAAGAAATATTGAAAGATAGAAAAATTGAAAGTAAGAAAGATTGAAAGAAAGAATTAAAGAAAGATTGAAAGATTGAAAGAAAGAATGAAAGAAAGATTGAAATATTGAAAGAAAGAATGAAAGAAAGATTGAAAGATTGAAAGAAAGAATGAAAGAAAGATTGAAAGATTGAAATATTGAAAGAAAGAATGAAAAAAAGATTGAAACACTGAAAGAAAGAATGAAAGAAAGATTGAAAGATTAAACAATTGAAAGAAAGTTTGCAAGAAAGTTTGAAAAAAGAAAGATTGAAAGAAAGATTGAAAGATAGATGGATAGAAAGATTGAAAGAAAGAAAGATTGAAAGAATAACAAAAGAAAGATTGAAAGATTGGAAGAAATATTGAAAGATAGAAAAATTGAAAGTAAGAAAGATTGAAAGAAAGAATTAAAGAACGATTGAAAGATTGAAAGAAAGAATGAAAGAAAGATTGAAATATTGAAAGAAAGAATGAAAGAAAGATTGAAAGATTGAAAGAAAGATTGAAAGAAAGCTTGAAGATTGAAAGATTGAAATAAAGATTGAAAGTTTGAAAGAAAGATTGAAAGAAAGATTTAAAGAAAGAAAGATTGAAAGAAATATTGAAAGAAAGATTGAAAGATTGAAAGAAAGATTGAAAGAAAGAATGAAAGAAAGATTGAAAGATTGAAAGATTGAAATAAAGAATGAAAGAAAGATTGAAATAAAGAATGAAAGTTTGAAAGAAAGATTGAAAGAAAGATTGAAAGAAAGATTTAAAAAAGAAAGATTGAAAGTAAGAAAGATTGAAAGACATATTGAAAGAAAGATTGAAAGATTGAAAGAAAGATTGAAAGAAAGAATGAAAGAAAGATTGAAAGAAAGATTGAAAGAAAGATTGAAAGACTGATGGAAAGAATGATAGAAAGATTGAAAGAAAGATTGAAAGAAAAAAAGATTGAAAGATTGAATGATTGAAAGATTGAATGATTGAAAGATTGAAAGAAAGATTGAAAGAAAGATTGAACGACTGAAAGATTGAAAGAAAGATTGAAAGTTTGAAAGAAAGATTGAAAGACTGAAGATTGAAAGATTGAAAGAAAGATTGAAAGAAAGCTTGAACGACTGAAAGATTGAAAGAAAGATTGAAAGTTTGAAAGAAAGATTGAAAGACTGAAAGAAATAATGAAAGAAAGATTGAAAGAAAGATGGAAAGAAAGATTGAAAGTTTGAAAGAAAGATTGAAAGATTGAAAGAAAGAATGAAAGAAAGATTGAAAGAAAGATGGAAAGAAAGATTGAAATGAAGAAAGATTGAAAGAAATAACAAAAGAAATAATGAAAGAAAGATTGAACGATTGGAAAAAATATTGAAAGATAGAAAAATTGAAAGATTGAAAGATTGAAAGAACGAATGAAAGAAAGATTGAAAGATTGAAAGAAAGAATGAAAGAAAGATTGAAAGATTGAAAGAAAGATTGAAAGATTGAAATATTTAAAGAAAGATTGAAAGAAAGAATGAAAGAACAATTGAAAGAAAGAATGAAAGAAAAATTGACAGATTGAAAGAAATATTGAAAAAAGAAAGATTGAAAGAAAGAATGAAAGAAAGATTGAAAGAAAGATGGAAAGAAAGAAAGACTGAAATAAATAATAAAAGAAAGATTGAACGATTGGAAGAAATATTGAAAGATAGAAAAATTGAAAGTAAGAAAGATTGAAAGAAAGGATGAAAGAAAGATTGAAAGATTGACAGAAAGAATGACAGAAAGATTGAAATATTGAAAGAAAGATTGAAAGAAAGAATGAAAGAAAGATTGAAAGAAAGATTGAAAGAAAGATTGAAAGAAAGATTGAAAGACTGAAGGAAAGAATGAAAGAAAGATTGAAAGAAAGATAGAAAGAAAGAAAGATTGAAAGAAAGATTGAAAGATTGAAACAAATTTTGAAAGACTGAAAGAAAGAATGAAAGAAAGATTGAAAGAAAGATTGAAAAAAGAAAGATTGAAAGAAAATTTGAAAGAAAGATTGAAGAAGGAATGAAAGAAAGATTGAATGAAAAATTGAAAGACAGAAAGATTGAAAGAAAGAATGAAAGAAAGATTGAAAGATTGAAAGAAAGATTGAAAGATTAAAAGAAAGAATGAAAGAAAGATTGAAAAATTGAAAGATTGAAAGAAAGATTTAAAAAAAGATTGAAAGACTGGAAGAAAGAATGAAAGAAAGATTGAAAGATTCAACAATTGAAAGAAAGATTGCAAGAAAGATTTAAAAAAGAAAGATTGAAAGAAAGAATGAAAGAATGAAAGAAAGATTGAAAGATTGAAAGAAAGAAAGATTGAAAGAAAGAATGAAAGAACAATTGAAAGAAAGAATGAAAGAATGAAAGAAAAATTGACAGATTGAAAGAAATATTGAAAAAAGAAAGATTGAAAGAAAGAATGAAAGAAAGATTGAAAGAAAGATGGAAAGAAAGATTGAAAGAAAGAAAGATTGAAAGAAATAATAAAAGAAAGATTGAACGATTGGAAGAAATATTGAAAGATAGAAAAATTGAAAGTAAGAAAGATTGAAAGAAAGAATGAAACAAAGATTGAAAGATTGACAGAAAGAATGACAGAATGATTGAAAGATTGAAATATTGAAAGAAAGAATGAAAAAGAGATTGAAAGACTGAAAGAAAGAATGAAAGAAAGATTGAAAGATTAAACAATTGAAAGAAAGTTTGCAAGAAAGATTGAAAAAAGAAAGATTGAAAGAAAGAATGAAAAAAAGATTGATAGATAGATGGATAGAAAGATTGAAAGAAAGAAAGATTGAAAGAATAACAAAAGAAAGATTGAAAGATATATTGAAAGAAAGATTGAAAGATTGAAAGAAAGATTGAAAGAAAGAATGAAAGAAAGATTGAAAGAAAGATTGAAAGAAAGATTGAAAGACTGAAGGAAAGAATGAAAGAAAGATTGAAAGAAAGATTGAAAGAAAGAAAGATTGAAAGATTGAATGATTGAAAGATTGAATGATTGAAAGATTGAAAGAAAGATTGAAAGAAAGATTGAACGACTGAAAGATTGAAAGAAAGATTGAAAGTTTGAAAGAAAGATTGAAAGACTGAAGATTAAAAGATTGAAAGAAAGATTGAAAGAAAGATTGAACGACTGAAAGATTGAAAGAAAGATTGAAAGTTTGAAAGAAAGATTGAAAGACTGAAAGAAATAATGAAAGAAAGATTGAAAGAAAGATGGAAAGAAAGATTGAAAGAAAGATGGAAAGAAAGATTGAAAGTTTGAAAGAAAGATTGAAAGATTGAAAGAAAGAATGAAAGAAAGATTGAAAGAAAGATTGAAAGAAAGATTGAAAGAAAGAAAGATTGAAAGAAATAACAAAAGAAAGATTGAAAGAAATAATGAAAGAAAGATTGAATGATTGGAAGAAATATTGAAAGATAGAAAAATTGAAAGATTGAAAGATTGAAAGAACGAATGAAAGAAAGATTGAAAGATTGAAAGAAAGAATGAAAGAAAGATTGAAAGATTGAAAGAAAGATTGAAAGATTGAAATATTTAAAGAAAGATTGAAAGAAAGAATGAAAGAACAATTGAAAGAAAGAATGAAAGAATGAAAGAAAAATTGACAGATTGAAAGAAATATTGAAAAAAGAAAGATTGAAAGAAAGAATGAAAGAAAGATGGAAAGAAAGATTGAAAGAAAGAAAGATTGAAAGAAATAATAAAAGAAAGATTGAACGATTGGAAGAAATATTGAAAGATAGAAAAATTGAAAGTAAGAAAGATTGAAAGAAAGAATGAAACAAAGATTGAAAGATTGACAGAAAGAATGACAGAAAGATTGAAATATTGAAAGAAAGAATGAAAAAGAGATTGAAAGACTGAAAGAAAGAATGAAAGAAAGATTGAAAGATTAATCAATTGAAAGAAAGTTTGCAAGAAAGATTGAAAAAAGAAAGATTGAAAGAAAGAATGAAAAAAAGATTGATAGATAGATGGATAGAAAGATTGAAAGAAAGAAAGATTGAAAGAATAACAAAAGAAAGATTGAAAGATTGGAAGAAATATTGAAAGATAGAAAAATTGAAAGTAAGAAAGATTGAAAGAAAAAATTAAAGAAAGATTGAAAGATTGAAAGAAAGAATGAAAGAAAGATTGAAAGATTGAAGGAAAGATTGAAAGAAAGATTGAAAGAAAGATTGAAAGAATGAAAGTTTGAAATAAAGATTGAAAGTTTGAAAGAAAGATTGAAAGAAAGATTTAAAGAAAGAAAGATTGAAAGAAATATTGAAAGAAAGACTGAAAGATTGAAAGAAAGATTGAAAGAAAGAATGAAAAAAAGATTGAAAGATTGAAAGATTGAAATAAAGAATGAAAGTTTGAAAGAAAGATTGAAAGAAAGATTTAAAGAAAGAAAGATTGAAAGTAAGAAAGATTGAAAGAAATATTGAAAGAAAGATTGAAAGATTGAAAGAAAGATTGAAAGAAAGAATGAAAGAAAGATTGAAAGAAAGATTGAAAGAAAGATTGAAAGACTGAAGGAAAGAATGAAAGAAAGATTGAAAGAAAGATAGAAAGAAAAAAAGATTGAAAGAAAGATTGAAAGATTGAATGATTGAAAGAAAGACTGAAAGATAGATTGAAAGATTGAAGATTGAAAGATTGAAAGAAAGATTGAAAGAAAGATTGAACGACTGAAAGATTGAAAGTTTGAAACAAATTTTGAAAGACTGAAAGAAAGAATGAAAGAAAGATTGAAAGAAAGATTGAAAAAAGAAAGATTGAAAGAAAATTTGAAAGAAAGATTGAAGAAGGAATGAAAGAAAGATTGAATGAAAAATTGAAAGACAGAAAGATTGAAAGAAAGAATGAAAGAAAGATTGAAAGATTGAAAGAAAGATAGAAAGATTAAAAGAAAGAATGAAAGAAAGATTGAAAAATTGAAAGATTGAAAGAAAGATTTAAAAAAAGATTGAAAGACTGAAAGAAAGATTGAAAGATTCAACAATTGAAAGAAAGATTGCAAGAAAGATTTAAAAAAGAAAGATTGAAAGAAAGAATGAAAGAAAGATTGAAAGATTGAAAGAAAGAAAGATTGAAAGAAAGAATGAAAGAACAATTGAAAGAAAGAATGAAAGAATGAAAGAAAAATTGACAGATTGAAAGTAATATTGAAAAAAGAAAGATTGAAAGAAAGAATGAAAGAAAGATTGAAAGAAAGATGGAAAGAAGGATTGAAAGAAAGAAAGATTGAAAGAAATAATAAAAGAAAGATCGAACGATTGGAAGAAATATTGAAAGATAGAAAAATTGAAAGTAAGAAAGATTGAAAGAAAGAATGAAACAAAGATTGAAAGATTGACAGAAAGAATGACAGAAAGATTGAAAGAATGAAATATTGAAAGAAAGAATGAAAAAGAGATTGAAAGACTGAAAGAAAGAATGAAAGAAAGATTGAAAGATTAAACAATTGAAAGAAAGTTTGCAAGAAAGATTGAAAAAAGAAAGATTGAAAGAAAGAATGAAAAAAAGATTGATAGATAGATGGATAGAAAGATTGAAAGAAAGAAAGATTGAAAGAATAACAAAAGAAAGATTGAAAGATTGGAAGAAATATTGAAAGATAGAAAAATTGAAAGTAAGAAAGATTGAAAGAAAAAATTAAAGAAAGATTGAAAGATTGAAAGAAAGAATGAAAGAAAGATTGAAAGATTGAAAGAAAGATTGAAAGAAAGATTGAAAGAAAGATTGAAAGATTGAAAGTTTGAAATAAAGATTGAAAGTTTGAAAGAAAGATTTAAAGAAAGAAAGATTGAAAGAAATATTGAAAGAAAGACTGAAAGATTGAAAGAAAGATTGAAAGAAAGAATGAAAGAAAGATTGAAAGATTGAAAGATTGAAATAAAGAATGAAAGTTTGAAAGAAAGATTGAAAGAAAGATTTAAAGAAAGAAAGATTGAAAGTAAGAAAGAGTGAAAAAGAAATATTGAAAGAAAGATTGAAAGATTGAAAGAAAGATTGAAAGAAAGAATGAAAGAAAGATTGAAAGAAAGATTGAAAGAAAGATTGAAAGAAAGATTGAAAGACTGAAGGAAAGAATGAAAGAAAGATTGAAAGAAAGATAGAAAGAAAGAAAGATTGAAAGATTGAATGATTGAAAGAAAGACTGAAAGATAGATTGAAAGATTGAAGATTGAAAGATTCAAAGAAAGATTGAAAGAAAGATTGAACGACTGAAAGATTGAAAGAAAGATTGAAAGTTTGAAACAAATTTTGAAAGACTGAAAGAAAGAATGAAAGAAAGATTGAAAGAAAGATTGAAAAAAGAAAGATTGAAAGAAAATTTGAAAGAAAGATTGAAGAAGGAATGAAAGAAAGATTGAATGAAAAATTGAAAGACAGAAAGATTGAAAGAAAGAATGAAAGAAAGATTGAAAGATTGAAAGAAAGATTGAAAGATTAAAAGAAAGAATGAAAGAAAGATTGAAAAATTGAAAGATTGAAAGAAAGATTTAAAAAAAGATTGAAAGACTGGAAGAAAGAATGAAAGAAAGATTGAAAGATTCAACAATTGAAAGAAAGATTGCAAGAAAGATTTAAAAAAGAAAGATTGAAAGAAAGAATGAAAGAATGAAAGAAAGATTGAAAGATTGAAAGAAAGAAAGATTGAAAGAAAGAATGAAAGAACAATTGAAAGAAAGAATGAAAGAATGAAAGAAAAATTGACAGATTGAAAGAAATATTGAAAAAAGAAAGATTGAAAGAAAGAATGAAAGAAAGATTGAAAGAAAGATGGAAAGAAAGATTGAAAGAAAGAAAGATTGAAAGAAATAATAAAAGAAAGATTGAACGATTGGAAGAAATATTGAAAGATAGAAAAATTGAAAGTAAGAAAGATTGAAAGAAAGAATGAAACAAAGATTGAAAGATTGACAGAAAGAATGACAGAAAGATTGAAAGATTGAAATATTGAAAGAAAGAATGAAAAAGAGATTGAAAGACTGAAAGAAAGAATGAAAGAAAGATTGAAAGATTAAACAATTGAAAGAAAGTTTGCAAGAAAGATTGAAAAAAGAAAGATTGAAAGAAAGAATGAAAAAAAGATTGATAGATAGATGGATAGAAAAATTGAAGAAAGAAAGATTGAAAGAATAACAAAAGAAAGATTGAAAGATTGGAAGAAATATTGAAAGATAGAAAAATTGAAAGTAAGAAAGACTGAAAGAAAAAATTAAAGAAAGATTGAAAGATTGAAAGAAAGAATGAAAGAAAGATTGAAAGATTGAAAGAAAGATTGAAAGAAAGATTGAAAGAAAGATTGAAAGGTTGAAAGTTTGAAATAAAGATTGAAAGTTTGAAAGAAAGATTGAAAGAAAGATTTAAAGAAATATTGAAAGAAAGACTGAAAGATTGAAAGAAAGATTGAAAGAAAGAATGAAAGAAAGATTGAAAGATTGAAAGATTGAAAGATTGAAATAAAGAATGAAAGTTTGAAAGAAAGATTGAAAGAAAGATTTAAAGAAAGAAAGATTGAAAGTAAGAAAGATTGAAAGAAATATTGAAAGAAAGATTGAAAGATTGAAAGAAAGATTGAAAGAAAGAATGAAAGAAAGATTGAAAGAAAGATTGAAAGAAAGATTGAAAGACTGAAGGAAAGAATGAAAGAAAGATTGAAAGAAAGATTGAAAGAAAGATAGAAAGAAAGAAAGATTGAAAGAAAGATTGAAAGATTGAATGATTGAAAGAAAGACTGAAAGATAGATTGAAAGATTGAAGATTGAAAGATTCAAAGAAAGATTGAAAGAAAGATTGAACGACTGAAAGATTGAAAGAAAGATTGAAAGTTTGAAACAAATTTTGAAAGACTGAAAGAAAGAATGAAAGAAAGATTGAAAGAAAGATTGAAAAAAGAAAGATTGAAAGAAAATTTGAAAGAAAGATTGAAGAAGGAATGAAAGAAAGATTGAATGAAAAATTGAAAGACAGAAAGATTGAAAGAAAGATTGAAAGATTAAAAGAAAGAATGAAAGAAAGATTGAAAAATTGAAAGATTGAAAGAAAGATTTAAAAAAAGATTGAAAAAAGAAAGATTGAAAGAAAGAATGAAAGAAATATTGAAAGAAATAACAAAAGAAAGATTGAAAGAAAGAATGAAAGAAAGATTGAAAGATTGAAATATTGAAAGAAAGAATGAAAGAAAGATTGAAAGAAGAAAGAAAGATTGAAAGAAAGATTGAAAGATTGAAAGATTGAAAGATTGAAATAAAGATTGAAAGTTTGAAAGAAAGATTGAAAGAAAGATTTAAAGAAAGAAAGATTGAAAGTAAGAAAGATTGAAAGAAATATTGAAAGAAAGATTGAAAAAAAGAAAGATTGAAAGAAAGATTGAAAGACTGATGGAAAGAATGAAATAAAGATTGAAAGAAAGATTGAAAGAAAGAAATATTGAAGGAAAGATTGAAAGATTGAATGATTGAAAGAAAGACTGAAAGAAAGATTGACGGACAGAAAGATTGAAAGAAAGAATGAAAGAAAGATTGAAAGAAAGAAAGATTGAAAGATTAAACAATTGAAAGAAAGATTGCAAGAAAGATTGAAAAAAGAAAGATTGAAAGAAAGAATAAAAGAAAGATTGAAAGAAAGATGGAAAGGAAGAAAGATTGAAAGAAATAACAAAAGAAAGATTGAAAGAAAGAATGAAAGAAAGATTGAACGATTGGAAACAATATTGAAAGAAAGAAAGATTGAAAGTAAGATAGATTGAAAGAAAGAATGAAAGAAAGATTGAAAGATTGAAAGAAAGAATGAAAGAAAGATTGAAAGATTGAAAGAAAGATTGAAAGTTTGAAAGATTGAAATAAAGATTGAAAGTTTGAAAGAAAGATTTAAAGAAAGATTGAAAGACTGAAAGAAAGAATGAAAGGCAGATTGAAAGAAAGATTGAAAGTAAGAAGGATTGAAAGAAAGAATGAAAGAAAGACTGAAAGATTGCAAGAAAGAATGAAAGAAAGATTGAAAGATTGAAATATTGAAAGAAAGAATGAAAGAAAGATTGAAAGATTGAAAGAAAAAATGAAAGAAAGATTGAAAGAAAGATTGAAAGATTGAAAGATTGAAATAAATATTGAAAGTTTGAAAGAAAGATTGAAAGAAAGACTGAAAGAAAGATTGAAAGATTGAAAGAAAGATTGAAAGAAAGATTGAAAGATTGAAATATTGAAAGAAAGAATGAAAGAAAGATTGAAAGATTGAAAGAAAGATTGAAAGAAAGATTGAAAGAATGAAAGATTGAAATAATGATTGAAAGTTTGAAAGAAAGATTGAAAGAAAGATTTAAACAAAGAAAGATTGAAATTAAGAAAGATTGAAAGAAATATTGAACGAAAGATTGAAAGAAAGATTGAAAGAAAGATTGAAAAAAAGAAAGATTGAAAGAAAGATTGAACGACTGAAGGATAGAATGAAAGAAAGATTGAAAGAAAGATTGAAAGAATGAAATATTGAAGGAAAGATTGAAAGATTGAATGATTGAAAGAAAGACTGAAAGAAAGATTGACAGACAGAAAGATTGAAAGAAAGAATGAAAGAATGATTGAAAGAAAGAATAAAAGAAATATTGAAAGATTAAACAATTGAAAGAAAGATTGCAAGAAAGATTGAAAAAAGAAAGATTGAAAGAAAGAATAAAAGAAAGATTGAAAGAAAGATGGAAAGAAAGAAAGATTGAAAGAAATAACAAAAGAAAGATTGAAAGAAAGAATGAAAGAAAGATTGAACGATTGGAAGAAATATTGAAAGAAAGAAAGATTGAAAGTAAGATAGATTGAAAGTAAGAATGAAAGAAAGATTGAAAGATTTAAAGAAAGAATGAAAGAAAGATTGAAAGATTGAAAGAAAGAATGAAAGAAAGATTGAAAGATTGAAAGAAAGATTGAAAGAAAGATTGAAAGATTGAAATATTGAAAGAAAGAATGAAAGAAAGATTGAAAGATTGAAAGAAAGATTGAAAGAAAGATTGAAAGAATGAAAGATTGAAATAATGATTGAAAGTTTGAAAGAAAGATTGAAAGAAAGATTTAAACAAAGAAAGATTGAAATTAAGAAAGATTGAAAGAAATATTGAACGAAATATTGAAAGAAAGATTGAAAGAAAGATTGAAAAAAAGAAAGATTGAAAGAAAGATTGAACGACTGAAGGATAGAATGAAAGAAAGATTGAAAGAAAGATTGAAAGAATGAAATATTGAAGGAAAGATTGAAAGATTGAATGATTGAAAGAAAGACTGAAAGAAAGATTGACAGACAGAAAGATTGAAAGAAAGAATGAAAGAATGATTGAAAGAAAGAATAAAAGAAATATTGAAAGATTAAACAATTGAAAGAAAGATTGCAAGAAAGATTGAAAAAAGAAAGATTGAAAGAAAGAATAAAAGAAAGATTGAAAGAAAGATGGAAAGAAAGAAAGATTGAAAGAAATAACAAAAGAAAGATTGAAAGAAAGAATGAAAGAAAGATTGAACGATTGGAAGAAATATTGAAAGAAAGAAAGATTGAAAGTAAGATAGATTGAAAGTAAGAATGAAAGAAAGATTGAAAGATTTAAAGAAAGAATGAAAGAAAGATTGAAAGATTGAAATATTGAAAGAAAGAATGAAAGAAAGATTGAAAGATTGAAAGAAAGATTGAAAGATTGAAAGATTGAAATAAAGATTGAAAGTTTGAAAGAATGACTGAAAGAGAGATTTAAAGAAAGATTTAAAGAAAGATTGAAAGACTGAAAGAAAGAATGAAAGGCAGATTGAAAGAAAGATTGAAAGTAAGAAAGATTGAAAGAAAGAATGAAAGAAAGATTGAAAGATTGCAAGAAAGAATGAAAGAAATATTGAAAGATTGAATTTTTGAAAGAAAGAATGAAAGAAAGATTGAAAGAAAGATTGAAAGAAAGATTGAAATAAAGATTGAAAAATTGAAAGAAAGATTGAAAGAAAGATTGAAAGAAAGAAAGAAAGATTGAAAGAAAGATTGAAAGAAAGATTGAAAGAAAGATTGAAAGAAAGAATGAAACAAAGATTGAAATAAAGAATGAAAGAAAGATTGAAAGAAAGATTGAAAGAAAGAAAGATTGAAAGATTGAATGATTGAAAGAAAGACTGAAAGAAAGAATGACGGACAGAAAGATTGAAAGAAAGAATGAAAGAAAGATTGAAAAAAAGATTGAAAGACTGAAAGAAAGAATGAAAGAAACATTGAAAGATTAAACAATTGAAAGAAAGATTGCAAGAAAGATGGAAAGAATGAAAGATTGAAATAATGATTGAAAGTTTGAAAGAATGATTGAAAGAAAGATTTAAACAAAGAAAGATTTCATTTACATTTACATTTAGTCATTTAGCAGACGCTTTTATCCAAAGCGACTTACAAGGGAGAATAACATTCAGCTACATTGCGACAGAGATTAGTGTAACAACAACATTGGTGTAACAATAAATACTGCAAGGTGGTGCTCAGTAATTGTAGATTAGGACAGGAGGTACTCACTGAAGAGCTGGGTCTTCAGGTGCTTCTTAAAGACAGAGAGGGAGGTCCCCGCTCTGGTCATTTTTGGCAGCTCGTTCCACCAACGTGGAACTACAAATGAGAATAGCCTGGATTGCCGTGGCTGTATGGCCGGCAGAGCCAGGCGACACTCATTAGACGAGGGCAGCATCCGGGGGGCAACATGTGCTCTTACAAGAGCATTTAAGTAGGCGGGAGCATTCCCAACAATCACTCTGTAGGCCAGCATAAGAGACTTGAACTTGATGCGGGCGTCTACAGGTTACCAGTGGAGCTCGATGAGCAGCGGAGTGACATGTGCCCTCTTTGGCTGGTGCGAAGCGGCAGGACCGGGAGACGGCGGCAACATGGTCCGAGAATGTCAGTTGGTCATCAATAATGACACCAAGATTCCTTGCAGCCTTGGTAGGAACAAGAGATAGAGAGTCGATTTTAATATCAATGTTGTGATAAATACCTTGTTTGGCCGGGAAGACCAGCAGTTCCGTTTTCGCCAGATAGTCAAGTAGTTTAGATACCTCACTTTCAGCGAGGGGGGCGAAACCAGGGAACGATGAGCCTAGGGCTGGAGAAGACAGGTTGTGAGTAAGTTGTTTAGTGAATTGGCTGCTGATGGCTGCCACATTGTTAGTAAAAAAGGAGGCAAGGCAGTCAGCAGTGAGGTTAGTAGCTGGGGGAGGTGGTGGAGGGTAAAGCAGAGACTTGAAGGTGGTGAATAACGTACGTGTGTCTGTGGCACCGTTGATCCTATCGTTGAAGAAGGCCTTCTTGGCAGCAGTGATGCCGGAAGAGAAGGAGGACAGCAGTGTCTGGTAGCTAGCAAGATCCTCAGTTGTTTTGAATTTGTGCCATTTCCTCTCGGCTGCTCTGAGGTCAGTGCGCGTTGTCCGGGGGGTGTCAGTCAGCCAAGGGTGCGACTGGGTTGAACGAGCAGGTCTGGTGGATAGTGGACACAGGATATCCAGACATGAGCTCAAGGTGGAGCAGAGGGAGTCAGTGGCATCATTAACCTGCAGAGAGGAGAAAGTGCCATGGGGTGGAAGAGAAGAGGAGAGCACAGAGGAGAAGTGGGTGGGAGACAAGTTGCGGAGATTGCTGCGGATAGTAACCATGGGTGGGGAGGTGGGGGGTTGTTTTGGTAGCTGGACATTGAAGTGGATGAAGAAGTGGTCAGAGAGATGAAGAGGAGTGACCCATAGGTTGTCGGTGGTACAGCTCCGAGCAAGAATGAGATCAAGCTCTTTGCCAGCCTTGTGAGTCGGTGGAGTCGGGATCTGTCTTAGGTCGAACGAGCGAACCAAAGACAGGAAGTCAGCCGAGCTCGCACTGTCCAAGTGAATGTTCATGTCTCCGAGGACGAGCATGGGACACTCGTGCTCAGGGATTGATGACAGCAGGGTGTCAAGCTCATGTAGGAAGTCACCTAGTTGTCCTGGTGGACGGTAGATGACGACCACATAGGCTTTCACCGGAGCAGTCACCAAGACGGCGTGATATTCAAAGGAGGCAAAGTTGTTTAAAGGCAGCAGTGGATTAAATTTCCATGTGTTGGAAATTAGCAGGCCAGTCCCACCACCACGGCCAGATGGTCTGGATGTGTGGGAGAATGAGTAGTTAGTGGAGAGTGCAGCCGGGGTTGCGCTATCTTCCGGTTTAATCCATGTCTCAGTGAGAGCAAGGAGCTCTAAGGAGAGTTGGTTGGCATGACCAGAAATGAAGTCTGCCTTGTTAACTGCAGATCGACAATTCCACAAGCCAACAGAGAAGGAGGTCTTTGCAGAAGATGTTTGCTGCAGGGACCTGAGGTTACCCGGATTGCATCGGCGTATGGTATAACGACGCTTTCTGGGTGACCTTGAAGTTGTAGGGATGCGGTAGTAGCACACTTTGTATGGAGTGAGAGAAAGAAGGCAGGTTTGCCTTGTTCGGTGTCCTTGCTTCGGTTGACGTGCAGAGGTAGACGTGCGTCTTTACACAGAGCGTCTTCACACGAGAGCGACTACAAATGGGCCAACGCTTGAAGGGCAGGACCATAAATAGGTGATAGAATACAGCTGCTCGTGTGATTAGGGTTGCACCTGGCTAAGAGCACGCCCACATAAGAGAGGACTTACCTGAATAGGGGGTGTGTCTGGAACACAAGCTTGTTGGCAGATCAGCAAATAGCAGTGAAATGTACAGAGTCAATCCAGTAGTCCAAGTTGCAATACTACAATACGAGCAGTGATACACTACACAGCAACCTCAGCACTAGAGCTCGACTCAGAGTTAGCTCGACTCAGATTGAAAGTAAGAAAGATTGAAAGAAATATTGAACGAAAGATTGAAAGAAAGATTGAAAGAAAGATTTAAACAAAGAAAGATTGAAAGTAAGAAAGATTGAAAGAAATATTGAACGAAAGATTGAAAGAAAGGATGAAAGAAAGATTGAAAAAAAGATTGAAAAAAAGAAAGATTGAAAGAAAGATTGAACGACTGAAGAAAAGAATGAAAGAAAGATTGAAAGAAAGATTGAAAGAAAGAAATATTGAAGGAAAGATTGAAAGATTGAATGATTGAAAGAAAGACTGAAAGAAAGATTGACCGACAGAAAGATTGAAAGAAAGAATGAAAGAAAGATTGAACGATTGGAAGAAATATTGAAAGAAAGATAGATTGAAAGAAAGAATGAAAGAAAGAATGAAAGATTTAAAGAAAGAATGAAAGAAAGATTGAAAGATTGAAATATTGAAAGAAAGAATGAAAGAAAGATTGAGAAAAAGATTGAAAGACTGAAAGAAAGAATGAAAGAAACATTGAAAGATTAAACAATTGAAAGAAAGATTGCAAGAAAAATGGAAAGAATGAAAGATTGAAATAATGATTGAAAGTTTGAAAGAAATATTGAAAGAAAGATTGAAAGAAATAACAAAAGAAAGATTGAAAGAAAGAATGAAAGAAAGATTGAACGATTGGAAGAAATATTGAAAGAAAGATGGATTGAAAGTAAGATAGATTGAAAGAAAGAATGAAAGAAAGATTGAAAGATTTAAAGAAAGAATGAAAGAAAGATTGAAAGATTGAAATATTGAAAGAAAGAATGAAAGAAAGATTGAAAGATTGAAAGAAAGAACGATTGAAAGATTGAAAGAAAGAATGAAAGATAGAAAGAAAGATTGAAAGATTGAAAGAAAGATTGAAAAAATGAAAGATTGAAAGAAAGAATAAAAGAAAGATTGAAAGAACGATTGAAAGATTGAAAGAAAGAATGAAAGATTGAAAGAAACATTGAAAGAAAGATTGAAAGATTGAAAGAAAGAATGAAAGAGAGATTGAAAGATTGAATGAAAGATTGAAAGATCGATTGAAAGATTGAAAGAAAGATTGAAAGAAAGATTGAAAGTTTGAAAGAAAGATTTAAAGAAAGATTTAAATATTGAAAGAAATATTGAAAGAGAGAAAGATTAAAAGTAAGAAAGATTGAAAGAAAGAATGAAAGAAAGATTGAATGATTGAAAGATTGAAAGAAAGATTGAAAGAAAGAAAGATTGAAAGAAAGAATGAAAGAATGAAAGAAAGAATGAAAGAAAGATTGAAAGAAAGATTGAAAGAAATATTGAAAGAAAGAAAGATTGAAAGAAAGAATGAAAGAAAGATTGAAAGATTGAAAGAAAGATTGAAAAAAGAAAGATTGAAAGAAAGATTGAAAGAAAGATTGAACGACTGAAAGAAAGAATGAAAGAAAGATTGAAAGATAGATTGAAAGAGAGATTGAAAGAAATATTGAAAGACTGAAAGAAAGAATGAAAGAAAGATTGAAAGAAAGATTGAAAGAAAGAAAGAAAAATTGAAAGAAAGATTGAAAGATTGAAAGAAAGATTGAAAGAACGATTGAAATAAAGGAGAACGAAAGAAAGGTTGATCCATTAACATCAGCACAACCCCATTGTGTTTATTGTTCTATGATAAGATTGAAAGAAAGATTGAAAATAAGATTGAAAGAAACAAAGATTGAAAGAAAGATTTAAAAAAAATGAGTACTAGTCACTTTTAAAAAATCATTTGTCCTATGGATTAAATGCCATACACACTTGCATCTCTCCCCTCCCACCCCACACACATTCACATGACCAATCCTCCCAACACCCACACACACATGCGTACATGCACACACACACACACACACACACACACACACACACACTAGCACAGGAATAAATGTACCCGTACATGTAAGGCCCACGGCCTCCCAGCGCCACTAGAGGCCGCCCTTGCCCCATCTGCAGCTCCCTACTCAGACCCAATTGCACACACCTGGGATCAATTACCCGCACTGTATTTAGCCCCAGCTTCCTAGCCATTCCTTGCCAGACCGTCAACTAGCTTTCCCCGAGTTGCATCGCGATTGGCTCCCTTCCTAGTTCCTAGTTCCTAGTTCCTAGTTCCCAGTTCCCAGTTCCAAGTTCCTAGTTTATGTCTTGTTGTCTCGCCTTCCCTTCACCTGTCTGTCTCCGCTTGTCGACCAGGACTCTCCACCCAGCCTGGTTCCCCGTCTCTCCACCCGGATCCTGGACCCCATCTCCTGGTCATCATCGTCCCTGCCCTGCCCTGCTCCATCCCCTCCCGACCAGGTCCCCCCGGCCAGCTCCACCGTCCCAGTTAATAAACATCCCTTGCCTGCCTCCCGTGTCCCTGTGTCGTGCGTTTGGGTTCCTCCCTGTTCGGGTCGTGACAGTACGGTCTGGCCAGGAAAACATGGACCCAGCCGACACAGAAGGGCTCCGCCGCGCACTCCGGGACAGAGGAGTGTTGCTTGGGCAACATGACCGGGTCCTCCGGGACATCGCGGAACACCTCCGGACCATCTCTGCGGCCGTCAGCAGCCTGCAGGGCCCTCCGGCCCCCGTGGCCTCCCCTGCTCCTCCGACCTGCCCTCCTTCCCCCACCAGGGCTCCCAGCGCCTCTCTCGTTCCCCCTGAGCCCCACGTTCCGGCTCCAGCGCCTTACGACGGCGATTTCGGCACCTGCCGCGCCTTCCTTGTGCAGTGCGCGGTGGTTTTCCAACAGCGGCTGTCGTCGTACGACTCCGATAGTGCCCACATCGCGTTCCTCATCTCCTGCCTGAGAGGGGCGGCTCTCGGCTGGGGTTCCGCGGTTTGGAGTCAGGGGGGTCCCGTGAGTCTCTCCTACGATCTGTTTACCCGCGAAATGAGGAGAGTCTTCGACCACCCAGTTTGCGGCAAGGAGGCCGCCAGAAGACTCCTCTCCCTCCGCCAGGGTTCCCGTAGCGTCGCCTCCCTCGTCGTCGAGTTCCGGACTCTAGCCGCGGAGAGCGGCTGGAATGACGGAGCCCTGCAGGACGTGTTCCAGCGTGCCCTGAATGACGAGTTGCGGGACGAGCTGGCACGGCGGGACGAGCCCACGGACCTGGACCAACTAGTGGAGACCTCAATCCGCCTGGACAACCGGCTACGGGAGCGCCATCGCGAGAGGGAGGGGGCGAGCCTCCAGTCCGTGCCTCCCGCCTGGGCGGCCACGCCCCAGTCTCCAGCGCCCGCTACTCTTGGGCGCCGCACAAGTCCCCCGACTCTCTCCGATGCCGAGCCAATGCAGCTTGGTCGCTCCCGGATCTACCCAGAGGAGCGAGCACGCCGCCTACAGACCGGTGCCTCTCTGTATTGCGGTCGGCTGGGACACCTCTGAGCCACCTGCCCGGTCCGGCCACGAGAGGGCGACTCCTCGGTAGGGCTACGCTCCGGCCGCTCCTTACCACGTCATCGCCCCTATGACTGCGCAATCAACCTCCTGCCAGGCGCCCCCCTCCCCTGCAGTCGCCTGTATAACGTCTCCCGGTCTGAACAGGAGGCCATGGAGACTCACATCCGCGACTCTCTCGCTGCCAGGATTACTCGTCCCTCGTTTTCTCCGCTAGGCGCAGGGTTCTTCTTTGTTGCGGAGAAGGACAAGACCCTCCGTCCTTGCGTCGATTTCAGGGGACTGAACGATATCACGATCAAAGACAAGTACCCCTTGCCCCTGATGGATTCAGTCTTCGTCCCCATCCAGGGGGCCACCCACTTTTCCAAGCTGGACCTCCGCAACGCTTACCACCTGGTCCGCATCCGCAAAGGGGACGAGTGGAAGACTGCCTTTAACACCCCGCTCGGTCACTTTGAGTACCTTGTTATGCCCTTTGGGCTGTCAAATGCCCCAGCGGTCTTCCAGGCCCTAATTAACGGGAGGTTAGCAACTAGCTTTCCCCGAGTTGCATCGCCGCGTCAGCCGCGTCAGCCGCGTCAGCCGCGTCAGCGATTGGCTCCCTTCCTAGTTCCTAGTTCCCAGTTCCAAGTTCCAAGTTCCTAGTTTATGTCTTGTTGTCTCGCCTTCCCTTCACCTGTCTGTCTCCGCTGGTCGACCAGGACTCTCCACCCAGCCTGGTTCCCCGTCTCTCCACCCGGATCCTGGACCCCATCTCCTGGTCATCATCGTCCCTGTCCTGCCCTGCTCCATCCCCCCCCGACCAGGTCCCTCCGGCCAGCTCCACCGTCCCGGTTAATAAACATCACTTTATTATTTGCCTGCCTCCCGTGTCCCTGTGTCGTGCGTTTGGGTTCCTCCCTGTTCTGGTCGTGACAGTACATCCAGTATGTATACACACACAGTCATGTTAACCTATACACTGTGGTTTAAACAGGACTACGTACTACCCATATGCACTCACAGCACTGTGTATATCCTCTCCCACCACACACATTCACATAACAAACCGTCCCGGCACACACACACACACACACACACACACACACAATGATGCAAGTCATATCAACACAGCTGAAGCCGCCTTGTGTTATGAATTCCTCTCATGCCGCAGCCTTCAGCTCTCCAGTAGCTCTCCAGCAGCTCCTCGTGTCCCAGCAGAGCTGCCGTGCAGTTGTTCTGCTGCTAAAGGCTGTCAACGTTCAGCGGGCGGACGCTCGTTTGCCCCCACCCTCCGAGCTCCCCTGCCATCCAGGGTCCTTCTGACCCCCCCCCCCCACCCCCTTTAGCAGGGAGCTTGCCATCCTGCTTCTGTGTGTGGCCAGAGTCCACCGCTGCACACATCCCCTGGCCGACACGGCCCGTTGTGTTGTTTTTTTTTTATAATAGGGGGGATAAACAAAGTGTGTGTGTGGCGGAACAATCTCACGGGTTACAGGGGCCAAGTTGGGTTCACCTGTCGACGATGACGAAGCCCGGCATTGACGTGCAAGCTTGGCGGCGGTAGTGGAGTCGGGTGGTGGGGGTAGGCAGACTCAGAGCTTTACAAGGAGCGGGGCCGGGAAATGTGGCGCACGGCTGAAGGCGACGTAGCTAAATCACCTCCACGGGGTGTTTACGGGGAAGGATCATTAGCGAGCTCGGCTACCTGCGTTACCCCTCGCTCTCCCTCCGTCAGCGTTTCGGCAGGAGTCCAGGGAGTCTGATGCCCTCATTAATAAAGATTACTATCTTATCCTACAATGAATAGTAGTAATTTTAATAATTATGCCGAACAGCGATAAATTTAATCTCATTAAATTAATGCCCAATCGTTCTTCTTTACAAAGAATAATCCACGTATTCATAATAATAAATAATAATTTGGTTATCAAAATGCGTCATTATAGACGTTTTTTTTAATATCTTAATGGTATATTTTGTACGATCACATTAGCATGATGTAATAATAATTTTGGGAATGCATTATTAAAATATATTAAAATAATTTATTTGGATGGAGTAATTTTTTGGAGAAGCTTCCGCATTGCGGGAGGAGAACGTCTGAGAGAAGCACACTATATTTACCCTATCTCCTCATGCCGTGACTGTGCCCAATATTGAAACAGCAGAAGAAGAACGGGGGCAATAAAATGGATATAGAGTAAGTGCACGAAAAAAAAATGTTTTAGAAAGTTAACTTTTCAATTGTTACACGTTTTTGCTGTTAAATGCTAGCAGTTTTGTGTTATAACACGATATAACACGGAGAGATTATGCATGCAAAAGTTAATGACTTTGTTTTATTTTATAAAGCCGTTTTTAACATGCACAGTATCTAGCTTTAGTTAAATGTGTGTTGGAGTGGAGTGTTAACTAGCATTTCGATTTAGTTTACTGTGTGTTGGTGCAGGGAGACGGTACTGTGAGAGAGAGACGGTTTTCAAACAGACAGACGGACCCGCTAGCTAAGTTTCACTTGATCGGTTCTCCACCAAAGCGTGCTGAGAGAGTCCGGACTGTTTTTTGCCAGTTTAGACTTTATTTGAAGGTACAATGGTACCTCGACTTATGACTGCATCTACTTACTAATCCAAGATACGATAGTCGCGAAAATTAGCATCGTCTTACGACTGACTGCTCCAAGATACGACCGTGGAAATTTGTAGTTGGCGCGTCGGCGTCAGTCAGCGGGCGACCTACATCGTGTGTGCACGTTGTTCGTGGCTTATCGATTTTTTTTTCATATTTACTGTGTTTGTGCTGTGCGTTTTGTTTTTTTGTTTTTTAACTTATGAAAGCAATATGTGCTCTCTGTCATTTGGGTGGGCCGGCTGTACAAGTGGTTGCCTGCTGAAATAGAATATTTTCTGCAATGATATCTGTTATCCTCGGGCAGTGCCTGACTTTAAGGATAAACAGTAAAAGATAACATTTATAAAGTCGCGATCATGTGGGACATCTGGAACAATCACAGCATCCCATTTTGCTGGTTCATACACATTGCTGTATGGAGGTGATTTAGCAGCATGAGAAATGTACCACTGAATTTTGGAGTCCTAAATAGTTGTAACTGGTTCTAATGTTGTGGCTGATCGGTGTGTATGTTGTTGTATGATGTTGTTGTGATTTTATTTTTTCCTATTGAAATAAAAAAAAAATGAAAGTCAAACCTGATTTTAAATTTCACTCATCCTTTGGTCATGAAATGGAAAAATAATTTTTCAATTTTGATTTTTGTATCTCCAAAAAAGCAAAATTTGAAAACCACTCATACCCCATTTTTTCCATTTCTGATTCTGAATTGAGAATAGAGTAACCAAAAGATACAGCGATTGAAAGACCTGGTCTACACTCCTAATTGTATTTGTCCTTTTACATTTCTATTTCTATCTTAGAAATCTCTGAGAGAAGGAGGTGGTTACCTGAGGAGGTCCATGCGGTGGAAAAGAACCTGAAGGCTTTCATTGAAAGTGGTAAAGTGCCGGGAAGGACTGAGTGTGATGCATGTATTAGAGCTTCACCTGAAGCTCTAAACCAGCGAAGCTGGACTGCATTGAAGTACTATGTAAAAAATCGTATCACTGCCATCCAATGCGAAAGTGCGAGAATAATTTATTAATAGAGTTGTTAAAGCATTTGCTCAAACATGTTGGTTCACGTTGCTCAAAAATGTTGGTTCATTTGATGCAACTTCATTTTTGATGATGTTTGTGTTGTTCGTTGGCATCCTGAGTACCCAGGTATACACTGGAGTTCAACTAGTTATTGATTTTATCAGGCGAAAACATTGATAATTAGTAGTTAGGTGCAGTCAAAGGCCGCAAGTCAATTCATCTGCTGATAACAACTGACTCTACGGTGGCCAACGGGAAAACTCTACAACTAAAGAAAATACATGTAAATAGACAAAACGCAAGCAAATTTAGAAAATGTCATCATCAATTTGACAACACAGGCAACAACACAATGGAAAAGTTCACGAAGGAACAAACTTAAAATAAAAACATCAAGAAATGTTTGTGTATCATATCTGATATATTCCCCAAATGAAGCGTCCTCGGTGAATTGCTTTTAAGTTTGTTTCTGTGCAAATGTTTCCATTGTTTTGCATCTCTTGCCTGTGTTGTCAAATTGATGATGATGTTTTCTGAATTTGCTTGTGTTTTGTCTATTTGCAGTGAGTTTTCCTGCCGACCACCGTAGGGTAGGTTTTTATCAGCAGATTAATTGAAAATGGATAGTTAGGTGCAGGCAAAGGCCAAAGGTCAGGGTTTACCACCATACTACTCTTCCCCCGCGTGAATACATTGCACTTTTTCTTTGTTACAAAGCATATCAGGAGACTTACTAAGCCCTGTGTGAGCCCTTGTTTGTTTTCTTGTGCCATCTGCTCCTTTTTATTTTATAATAAATAATTGTAATTTTTTATCTACCTTTTGTACAGTGGGTGTAGGTTTATTCCCCGTTCGATTAAGTTTGGAAGAAAATATTATACTGTCAAAACCATCAAATTCAATAACAATTGATTCTGTGCTCTCTTTTAAAGTATATGTGGTATTTGTCATACTTATCTGGAAATCAATTGATGAACCGGTATTTAAGTCGAAAATGATCTGCATAATATGCTCAAATTTACTACATTTACTTACAGCGTGCCTAGGTAGAAAAATAATCTTTACTTTCCAATTTTTGATATGTTTAAGTGGTGTTGGCCTGAGGCCTGATTTCTTAAATTGGTTGTATATCCTTTCAAATTAATAATTGTACTTTTGGAAGGTTTATATTTTTCAATCAGAATCTGACCTATTGATTAAAAAAAGTGTTCAGTGTCAAAGTTTGCATGTCAATAGACCATAACATGGTGGGTCCCCTGTGTAATCAAAAAGTCAGGTGGGGTTCCCATGAGGCTCAAAAATTCAGGTCTAAAATCTTTTTGAGGGTTATCATTTTTTAAAGTAGTTTTTGTATCATCAAAAAATGATCCGTGATTTATGTACTCAACACTAAACGTTTTACGAGACACAAGGACGCGTTAGCATGGGGTATGCCACGTGAAAACCCCAGCATGCAATGGGGGGCGTACCTTCGTTCTTCTTATTCTTGTTATTTACATTTACATTTACATTTAGTCATTAAGCAGATGCTTTTATCCAAAGCGACTTACAAGGGAGAATAACATTCAAGCAACAGCTATTTCTCTACATTCTGCTGGTACTTGTAGAGTTAATTGACTAACCGATATGATGGTCTATAGACCAATCAATAGAAAAAATAGTTTCACCTTTACAGCCAGCAGTAAGGTTTTTGGATGCTTTAAATTGCAGTACACTTGTTCTAGAAAATGATCAGTTTCTAAGTTATGGAGCCATTTCAAAATGTTATTGTCGAATTAGTGTCTTGTGCTGTTCTTATTTATCTATTGTGCCTCAACACTTTTAGAAGCCTCGTGGAAAGTCAGTAGTATTTATTTTGGGTTTTTGTCTGTTAAGAAACAGGTGATCACCAGAAAGTGCGCCTGTAGCCAATTTCCACCGTGACTGGACGAAGCCACAAGCTGGTCATTACAGCAGAGTCTCCAGATAAGAAGGTATTTTTGTTTGATTATTTATGAACAATACTTGAAGACAAAAGTTGTGATTTTCATGAAAAAAAAAGACTTTCTATGTTTCTAGTTTGTACTTCTTGTTGGTGACTCCCATCTAGGGAGCATTGTGGATGGATTTGTGAAGATGCCAGGGGACCGAGGTACTGAATGCTTTTTTGTCTCGGAGACCTGACGCAGTTTGTGTTGTAGCCCCTAGCAGCGACTTGACGGCCAGCAGGACCATCGACGAGGCAGCAGTAGACTTTCGCAGCCTCCTGGTCAGTGTCTGCAGTCGCTGGCCAAAGTTACGCTTCATGTTTAGTACATTTTTGGTAGTATTGGTACTATTAATACTTTTGCTTTGTGAGCTCTGCAGAACATATTTTACATTTTGAAAACAAATGTACTGTAATAAACACCTTTTTTTTTTTGTGTGTTTGTATAGGTGTTTGTCCTGGACTTCCTTCCGCGTCTGACTATTTGCTCCGTGAGGAATACCATCCTGTGGCGGCATGCATGGGAAGCATATTTTAATTTTAGTACAGTTAAATGTATAACGGAGTATATATTTTTAGACAAACCAATTCAATAAATATTTCTAATGAACAAAGTTGACATCTATGTATGCATATTTCTATTCGTCCTAATCGTTGTTTTAAGGCATCAAGTACTTTTCTGCAGCCAACCACTTCCCATTGAACCACCCAGAGCTGTGAAGCAGAGATGGTGTAAGTACAATTGTACAATTTGTTGTCATGTCACGTGATGGCTATTTTATGAATAACTTTGCTATGTTGTGAAACCATGGCCCTGTGACATTGCTGTGAAATGCTGCTTATCGCCAACTGGAGACAACAGCGCCGCCAACAGCACGAAAGTCAAAGGTTTCTCCCGGCAGGTCAGTTCCAACATTCTCTCCAAAAGTGGTTGTGAAGGGAGAGCTCATCGTGCCTCATCCTTCACCTAACCCTTTTGAGTGGAGACTGGTTGGAAGGGGCAGAAAGATAATCGGTTGCACACTGTTATTGTTGGGGTAAGACCCTCTGGAAACTGTGATAGTCTCTGATATTCACTCAAAGTGTACCGATTTTCATTAAACAATTTTAATATGTTTGTTATGAAACATATGGACATTAACACACACACACACACACACACACACACATGTCTAACACACTTTAATTAACTGAACAACTTACCAGTGAGCGCTCCGGGCTACAGTTGATTCTGCTGTCGGCTCCCCTCAACCGTCCTCTATTGTTTTGTATCCAGGAGATTTTCTGCAGTTTGTTGGTTTTTTTATTCTCTTTTTAGTTAGTAGTTTAGTTTAGTTTAGTTTAGTTTAGTAGTTAGTGCTTTTAGTTGGCCTTTTGTCAAGACATTGTCTTAAATCGACATTTTGCTCTATGATTTCACAGGTGGACACAACACCAGTAGCGTCGCCGGAATGATCCATCCCGTTATCAACTTGTTCCATCGCATCTTTCTAGCGCTGTCCAGTGTGGAGAATTTTATATTGTTTTTATATCAACAATTGTATATCAATTTTATATCAAGAAAATTTTGCTTTGCTTACATGGGAAAGCCACGGTGGGACATTGGCAGAAAGCTACTGCCTCCAAGAGGACACTGGGAACGGAGCAGGTTTGCTTTGTTCGTTGTTTTTCTTCTTTTTTCAATGACATTTTTGATAGTAGTACTTCATTTTAGTTTTATTTTGTCCATGCATTCCATTCTCTTGCTTTTTTTTAGGGGAAGGCAGCACCAACCGTTGTGGAGGTGTCTTCAAAGCCACACCTGCCAGTGATGTGCCAGTTCTTGTGAAGGAATAGCAGCGCTCTCAAACATTTGTCAAAGGTCAGAGTGATGCTGCTCCTTATTATCCTGATATGGAGAGTGCTACAGTGTTTTCTGATGTTGCAGCAGAGCTTGACGCTAGCAGTTCTGTCATGGGAACAATTGATGTCACTTCTATCAGCGGAACAGGTGATAGCTGAGAACATTTTTTAACAAAGAAAAACGTAGAACACTTTCAGTGCCGGGAAAGCATACGTTGAGTGTTTACACAAATGGTCCTTTTACGATCTAGAAAAACTGAGATAACGACTAAAACTTTCGTGACAGTGATATACAGGAATGTAAGATCTCCTGTGAAAGAGTCGGGCGTCACCAAACAAACATATGCCTCAGCATTCAGACATCACTTGGTGGTAGAATTATATCATTCATTAACATTGATCATCATTTTTCTCTCACACTCCCTTCTGTTGTTCCCAGTGGAATGATACAAAAGGAAAATGCAATAATGCTTAAGTATAATATAATTGAGGCAAAGGGATCAGAAAATGATGTATAAATTGAGTACAATACATTTATACAGAGATATTGTTTTATCTGTGTCCTTTTGATGGAGGGGCCAAGGAAAATGATGACCATATAACAAGGTGGGAAGTGGCCAGGTGTAATCAAATGTGGAGCAGAAGTCCAGCGGTGGAGCCGTCTGTGGGGCGCCAATGTTGGTGTAGAAAGCCCCTTCGATAACTGCTTCCAAAACACACATTTCTTCGGCTGTGGTAAGGGGAATGGCAGTAACCCAAGTAGCCTATGTAGGTATGGTTGAAGTGGTTCCATCACAGTTGCAGGGTGAGCAGCGTTCAGCGTACACTCACGTTGTCTCCTCAACGAGTACCTAGAGGGGAGTAGGAACTTTCTTGCGATGAGATACGTGTATCCATATTGGTCGTTCTACCACCTTAACTGCTGCTGCAGTGGTGCGGGTCCCTAACCCTGCTGGAAAGGTCCTAGGAATCTGGCAGAGTTCCAGCTTTTCCTCTGTAAGTCGCGATCACCACCCATTCACCTGGTCAGCGGCCGTGTAGAGGTCCTTCAAGTGGGACGGGTAGGGCTGCTTTGACCTGGGCACATAGACTTAAACACTTGGGTGAGAGACACATTTTGACAACATTGTTTGGTATAGGTCCAAGATTGTTAAATGGGCGTTAAATAGTTGAATAGCAGACTACAGGCTCAGTACAAAAATGAATGTATGCACACTCGTGTAACAACAGAATAATATTATCACAATGTCTAATATGTAGGAGATAATAGGCGGCCATTTTGACACGCCCATGCATGGCACCACTAGAATATCAAATGACACACTGGGACTGACGAGTGTGCAAAGATTTGTGAATTTCCAAGTATCTTTTGGAACATGAAATTGTACGTGTTGCCACGCCCACACCGTGTGCCAAAATATATATGTATTTTAATAAGTTTTAGCTGTGAAGGTGTCTTGTAGACACTCGTCAAGTTTGAAGTCGATCCGATAAATCGCCAAGGAGGAGTTTCGCAGAAGTACAAAGCATAAATATGACTAAAAAGTCAGGAAAATTCAAAATGGCCGACTTCCTGTTGGTTTTCCGTCATGGCGGAAATATATATTTTTTCCAAGTCTAGAGAGGTTACAAATGTGTACCGAATTTTGGGAGTTTACGTGGAAAAAGGTGAATAGGTCAGAAAATTATTATTTTATTTTCTAGGGTGGCGTGGCAACACGTAAAATTTCATGTTCCAAAGATACTAATTCACGAAACTTTGCGCACTTGTTAGTCCCAGTGTGGCAATTGATATTGTATGAGTTGCCTGCATGGGCGTGGCAAAATGGCCCGACACACCCTGTTGAAAATTTCAAAACATCAAACCTATTCACTTTTTACCATGAAATTAACAAAATTCGGGACACTTTTGTAACTTCTTGGATTAAATGTGTAATTTTAGTCACTTTCCGTTCATTTTCTCACTTTGTACTTTCGTAAACTCCTCCGAGGCCATTTATCTGGCTTCAAACTTGGCGAGTGTCTACAAGACACCTTCACGATTAAAAGATATTAAAAAAAATAATAATTGTCACACGATGTGGCCGTGGCAAAGCGTTGGATTTCGTGTTCCAAAAAAAGCTGTGTTTTTGTAATATTTTATCCACTTTTTATGCTTTGTACTTTCGTGAACTTCTCCTGGGGGATTTTTTGGATTGAGACTCATTGGGGATTAAAAGTTATTAAAACATTTTTTTTTCGTCACGATGCGGGTGTGGCAACGCGTTGAATTTTATGTTAAAAAAAACAGTTTACGTGACTTTTGGGGCCTTGAGAAACTACAAAATTATTGCAAAACTTTGCACACTCTTCAGTCCCAGTGTGGCATTTAATATTCTATGGGTCCTATACATGGGCGTGTCAAAATGATCAACTAGATGCAGTTATCGTGGATGAGGATGTCGGGGTCCTGGTGCTGGGGAAAGGAGGCCCATACCTATAGCAACATAGGTGTCGCCACATTCCTTCTGTCTCAATGCCATGTACGCTTGTATTTCTGGTTTTCCCAACGCAGTCATGATGCATTTTTCACTAGAGTACAAATGCATGGTATACAACAACATCCACATACAATTAACAGAGCAGCAATGATAGCAACGTTGATTATGCATGATAAAATGAGGCCTTTTCATTTGGAAAACATAGAGTCCAACCAACCAGTGATGTGATCATCCATTCCTGCATTTTCTTTTAGTTCTACGCTCCGTGAGTGGAGTAGCAATTCCTCCTACTGGTTCCTGTGTTTATAAGCACATTACTCCATGCCCCACAATCAATATGGGTACCTTAAACCTCGTCCAGCCACCAGTCACTTGTTAGTCTAGGGTTGGTGGACCACGCATATTTCTCATTCCACTGGTACTGCTCCTACCCGGTGGAATCACACTTTATTATGGAACAGAAATCAACATTGAATGCCAGGATTTGTCCTTCATAGGCATAAATGACAAGAACTGTTTCTTTCATTCGGCCCCACTCTTTGACCTTTGTCATATACTGGTCATACGATAATTGGGGTCCCACTTGGTAAGAATATGTATACTGTGTAGGGTCCAGGACTTCTCCTAGGGTAAACAAAAAAAATATTTTTTTTTTTTTACATGGTTAATTACAGAATGCTTACGTCTTTCAGCTGGATCCTTGTTTCTGTGAGAGTTCTTGCGGGTGGGGTGACAGGGGCGCAGTGGGAGAGGTGGTGACAGGGAGCACCAGTTTTATTTTTGAGCTTTACTGCATGTGAGGTGGCCAACACTACCTCCCAAGGTCCAGTCCACCTTGGCTCAGGCCACTTCTGTTTGTGGACCTTGATGTGGACCCAGTCTCCGGGGCTGACCACCAGGGTGTGGGGCAGTCTGGGGCAGTGTTCTTGACCTGTGAATACAAAACTCGAGATACTGCGGTTAGTGCTTTGACATATTCAGGTAAACCTTCCTGGAAATCATCAAAAGCGGGTGATTTAGCTGGTAGGTTGTGAGGACCTGGCATGGGGCGGCCTGTTAATATCTCGTGTGGGCTAAGATGTGTTTGACTATGGGGAGAGGTCTCGCATGGACATTAATGCTAGGGGTAGGGCATCTACCCACGTTAGTTTAGTCGTTTTTGTGATGTTCTGTAGAGACATACTGAGTTGCTGTTTTGTCTCTATCAGCACCTTGGCCATTTTTTCTTTCAACGTCTGGTTTGCACTTTCAACTAGGCCTTTTGACTGGGGGTGATAGACTGAACCAGATCTATGGGAGATACCTAATGCCTGTTCTACCTGGCTGAGTTTTTTATCGCTGGTAAAATGAGATCCATTGTCCGAGCAGATAACTGTGGGGTAACCCCACCGAGGAATGCGTTTTTTCCATAACCATTTAATCACAGATACTGCATCCTCTCTTTTGCAAGGGACTGCTTCTACCCATTTGGAGAATCGATCTACCATCACGAGTAGGTATCTGTACCCTTGTACTCTGTTGTCCCTGCCCATGCCGGTGTAATCTATGCATATTTCTCTGAAGGGGTAGGGGGGCACTGAGAATGTTCCCAAAGGTCTTTGGTAGACTGTCTTCTTATTTAGCTCGTGACAGACGACGCATTCTGCAATATGGTTGGCCACCATTTCCTCCAGGTAGGGATGCCACCAGTCCTGTTTGAGCCTGTTGGTGGTTCTTTTGGGTCCTTCATGAGTCTGTCCATGTGCATCCTTGATGAGGTAGACCAGGAGTGCGGCTGGTGCTACTGGGCGCCCATCGTGGCTTCTGCATAGGCCGCTGGTGCATGTGGCTCCTTTCTTCTGCCACTGCGAGTGTTCGTTCCATTTCGCTTCTTTCTGCACTTCTTTCAGATGTTCCTCTGACAAATTGAGGGCGTTGTCTTCAGTAAATACAATCATCATTGCTGCGCTTTCTTTTAGGTTCCCTCCTGCTTCTTTTGCTGCTGTGTCGGCTGCGTTTGAATTTCCTTTGGAGTGTCCTTTGCATTTGATGATCTGGATTTTTCGGGGGAGATGTATAGCTTCCAGGAGGGCGAGTATGAGGTCTTTGTGTTTTACCGGGGCTCCTGCTGACGTTTGGAGTCCTCTTTTCATCCATATGGCTACATCCACGTGAGCTGCAGCGTGTGCGTATGCTGAGTCGGTGAATATGTTTGCATTTTTGTTTTTTGAGATTTTTAATGCTTTCACCGAGGCGTCGAGTTCTGCTTTTTGTGCTGATGCTGGTTGTTCTATCATCCCACTTCTTAGGGTGACGTGGTGTCCATTAATTTGTTGAATGGCTGCGTATGATGCTCTATTTCCCTCTTCTTCTTTGAAACAACAACCATCTATAAACAGGACAATTTCTGCATCGGGGTCAGATGTTCCATCCAAGTCTGTGCGGCCCTTTGCTTCCAGTTTCATGAGCTGTACGCAGTCATGGGTGCCATCTGCATACTGTAGTCCGCCGGCCAAGTTGATTCCATCGGCTGTGTACAAGACATTGTCTCTTTCCAGGGTGACATGCAAGCGCATCTTGTGTTTTGGTGTGGTAAAGGTGAAATCCGTTTGATCGAGGTAGGATTTGACTCCATGAGTGGTATGCACGATGGTGGGGTGGTAGAAAGTAATGTGGTCGGTTCTCGTAGGGCGTGTGCGATGGCAGCCGTGTGTCGTCCACATCCGGAGAGTCCATGTTCCACTGTGTCGAGTTTGCAACTGTGGTGAGCCAGGATCGCGCGCTCACCGTGTCGAGGCTGCCAGAGCACAGCTTGACAATTCCGTGCTTTTCAGTAACGTCCAAATGGAACGAGGAAGAGATGTCTGGGGTGCATAGGTGTTCGGCCTTCCCCATGAGTTGTTTCAATCTTATGAACGCTTCCTCCGCACTTGTGGTCCAGTTGAGTGGTGCCTTGACGTTCCGATGGCCAGCTTCCGCAATGGGTTCGCGTGGGGGAACAGTGTGGTCCACATAATCAGCTATGTGGTGTCTGCTATAGCCAGTGAGTCCCAGGAATGCTAGCATTTGCTGCACGGTGGTGGGTTTAGGGTACTGGAGCATTGCCTGTTGTCTTTCCGGGTTGATGTATCTCTTATCTCCCGTGATCCTTTTTCCCAGGAATACCACTTCTGTGCGGCAGACCTGTGCTTTTTCCTTCCTGATTTTGTAGCCACATTTTGCGATGCGCCGTAGCAGGGATTTGGTGGCCGTGAGGCAATTTTCTACTGTGGTGATGTCCATGAGGATGTCGTCGACATACTGGATGAGTAGGAGTTCCTTGAGATCTGCCTTCAGGCAGGCGTTGAATATGGTTGGCGTGCATGTGAATCCTCGTAGCATTCTTGTGTAGGTCTAAGAGCATTTTTTAAATGTGAATGCAAACATATCTTGACTTTCTTTGGCCAAGGGGAGGCCAAAAAATGCGTTGGCCAGGTCGATGACGGTGAAAAATTGATGACTCGGGGAGCCTGCATGCAGGGCGACATGGGGGTTGGGCACTTTTTCAGTAATGGGTTGGACCACCTGGTTGATACGTCGCAGATCGTGGACCAGGCGCCATGAGTGTCCTCCAGCCTTGGGTACTGGTAGAATTTGTGTGTTCCACGGTGAATCCGCTGGTCGTAGAACTCCTGCTTGTAAGAGGCCTTCAATGGTGGAGGCTATTCGAGCAGCTGCCTCGGGCTTGACCTTGTACTGACCTTGCCAAATGGGCACAGCGTGGGCTTTCACTTTGATGTGTATATTGTGGTGTGGTGTGCAGCCAACGTGGTAGGGGCCGGTGGTCCAGAGGGTTGGCGGTAGTTGGGCGAACATTTCTGCTGCCAGGGGGTGTTCTTCGATGCTTCCTTGATAAGTTCTTTCCAGGACATTTCTTTCATATATGCCTTGTTCGTAGCTGTTGTGTCCTATTCTCCAAACCGATTTGTCTGGCGTGTGTTGCAACAGGGGGTTTGTTGTGGGGACCCAGGTGGGTTGGCGAGGGCTCTTTTGACCATGGGGCCCAATTGTTTGGCTGCATGGTTGGCTTCTACGGCTAGGGTCACATGTGGAACTGCGGTGTCGTGAAGTAGATACCAGGATTGTTGGTCTGGTGTCAGGCGGACCGCTGCTGCAACTCCTTCGTGGCCCAGATAGAAGTCTGTTGTCTGGAGTCGTTCTTGTCGTCCCTCCTTTTTCGCTTCCCAGCCTTCGTCATAGATGTCATCACGGTGGCGTGTGAAACAGAGAGTGCAGTGTACAGGTCCAGCATCGACTTTTTCCAGAGTTGGTAGGTTTACAAAATGCCACCAGCCGGTGAGTGTGGGGTCGGGGGTGGTATCAGGAGTTCCACCTAAGACGAGTATACGTTCGAGGGGTATTAGCTCTTCTTTTGGCTCAGAGAAACTAACTTCCAGACCGTGGAGGTTACATATCACAGATGCCCCTGTTCTTCGGAGAAGGTCCCTTCCCATTAGGTTGGTGGGGCAGCTTGGTGAGTAGAGGTTTTGGTGTCTGACTTTGTGAGGACCTATCTTGGTAGGGAGGGGTGCGGTGAAGGACTTGTGTCGTCCCAGAGAATCCAACAGTCCGTAATTTCCGAGTGGATAGTTGTATGTAGTACGTAGTATGTTGCCGGCCAGGTTCTTCAAGCAAGACACGTGACAGTGACAGTGACAGTAATTCCTTGGAGTGACAGTGATTCCTTGGATTGTACATGGCACTACTGGTTCGGCATTTATTTTTGTCTGTACCACCACTTCCATGTCCCCTGGGCGCCTCTTTGCTCCATGCCATGGCGGGGTGTCCATGCGGGGTCCTCCCTTTCCTCTCGAGGAAGCTCCTCTTCCTCTCTGAGGGGGGCGGTAGGATCCTCTATATAATTGCTGGGGTTGTTGGTTCTGGGGGCATTCCCTTGCCCAGTGGTCACTTTGGCCACAGATGAAACATCCTGTAGTTTTCTCGGGTCCTCCCCATCCTCTAGAGGATTGGAATTGTCCTCTCCCTCTCAGTTGCTGCCATTGGGGGGGGCCTTGGGGGTATGAGGGTGCGGGGGCCCCTGGATACTGCCGCTGGGGATATTCATAGGGAGTCCAGGCCTGCTGCCATTGGGGTAGGTGCTGGGCTGGTGGGTAGGCGGGGGTTACAGTTAGGGGCTGTGGTCCTGTCCATTGTAGTGGCGCGGTTTGGGGCGGGGCCTGTGCTTCAGGGGTGGTGACTACTGCTTGCACAGTTGCTTTCTTCTTTTTGTCCGTATTGACTTCATCTTCCAGTTTTTTTACCTGCATTTTTAGTAGTCTGGTTTGTATGGAATCTTTCTCCAGGAATTCGTCTTCTTGCTTTTTGATGTGTCTTTCCAGGTGATGGATGAGATGGCTCTCCCACTGTCTCTCGGTCATGTCTGACAGTCAAACTGTGTCTGCGAGCTACAGCCTGACATCTCCTGGGAGGCCATTTTGGCATTTGGCATCTGCATGTACATGGGGAGACCCACTAGGCAGGGGTCATGACGTTCTACAGTGCTATCACTCCAGAGCTCCTTTGCTCATGTGAGATAGGCGTGTGGTTCTTCCCCATTTTTAAATCTCAGGCCTGCCAGGGCCACTGTGTTGCGTCTGGTCGGCCAGGTTTCTCTCATGGCTGTCCATATGTCATTCCGCATGTGGTCGAATGGGTGCTCGTGTGCCATGGTGAGGGTTCTAACTTCTCTTTCCAGGGAGGTCAGGGTGATGTTTCCTGCTGTGGCGCGGAGAATGGCTCGCACATCTCTTAGGGCTAGTGTGTCAGCCGCTGTGTGGTTTTCGAAGATTCGGATCCATGCTGCAGCTCCTTTGTCCAACGCTGATAGGTTGCCTTTGAGGGCCTGCATGTCGCGGTGGTACCAGGGAACAAATGTTTCTCTTTTGGCGGACTGCTTTTGTTCCTCCTCTCGTTGTCTAATTTTCGAGCGGGTAACTATCCCTATTGCTGACGATCTTCTGGCCTGGCTTTTGGATGATGCTATAAGGGTTCCTTTTCTTCTGTTGTCGTTTGTGTACTCTCCCCGGGAGCTGCCACTGTTTTTGAATGACCACTTTTTTGTCTTAGTCTCGTGGTCTGACATGGGTTCTTCTTCCCAGGAGCGGAGGGGGGTGGGGTGTCTTTGTTTTGTTTTCTTAAAGGTGTATTTGGGGACTACAGGGGTAGGTGAAGGTGTGGGCTGGCTTCGGGTCTTTTGTTTTTCTTTGGGTTGTTGTTTGGCTGTAGCGTCTGCAGGAGGTGCTATGAGATGAACATGGGTTGTGTTGGCATCCTCTGGTAGTGGGCCACATTGTCCAGTCAGTGTGACAGTTGCGTGGCTAACCCTTGTGGTACATTTCTTTTTCCTTTCTTGATGTCTTTTTGTGGTTTTTAGGACTGGCAAGTGCATTCGTCGTCCTCTGTATTAGAGGAGAGAAACTCTTTGTGTCTGTTTGATCGTTAGGGGGCGATGTCTGATCATTGTCCTTGTTCTCACTGTCAGATGGCTTTGGGGAGGGCTGTACTCGGAAATGGATTTGGATCGGTCCTTCCATTACTAATACGGGTGCTTGTATTTCTGGCGGGGGTGGGGTGGCTATTTTCTGGTTGCTCAGCACAGGGGGCGCTGTTGCTTCAGGTGTGTGCTCGGTCTTAGGGTTGTACGGAGAGGGGGGGTGCCGATGTGTTTCTTCATCGGCCAGCAGGGAGGGGTAGAGGGATGGGGTGGTGTGTGGTTGGAGTGGGGTGTGACCTTGGGGGATGGGTTCGGGGAGGGGTGGTAACTTGTCTTCTTGTGGGGGGTAGGGTTCCTTCTGGGCTTCTACCACTGCCTTGGTTGCGGCATTTCTGATTTTATTGCGACGTTCGACAATCATTTCCGCTCGAATCCATGCCGTCATTATGTGCTGAACCAGCGCCCATTGTGCACGCTGCTTGTTTAACTTGCGCTTTCAAGCCCCCATTAATCCAGGGTTGTTTTTTGCATCCACTCCTGCTTCAGCCAGCAGTCTTTTTTCTTCCTCTATCACCTTGGTGCGGTTTTCTGCTGTCGGGGTAGTGTCTTTCGACCACCACCCTGCTTTGATCCATTTTTGTTCATATTTATGGAATTTCCAAGTTTCTCAAGCATGGAACTTTGGCTCTGTTCTGTTCTTGAGCTCAGCTACAGCTTCAATACGAATCTCACTGGTGCCGGGTCTGGGGGATGGGGTCTTTTCCATTATGTTTTTGAATGGCAGGAGAACAAAAGACATGGGAAGAAGTGGGAGGGGGAAACCTCAAATGTTCGGATCTCAATGTGTTTCTGGTGCAGCTACGCCACTAGTGGTCTTTTAGGTTATTACAGGTCAACTTTTTTTTTTTATTTGTATTTTTGTTTTATATATTGCCCTTTTATCTAGGGCAATTTGAGGAGGTTGTTCATACACATACACACACAAAACCTCTATCACACATGCACAGACTCTATCAAACACACACTCTCTTAAACACAAAGACTGTCTCAAACACACACACGCCCGCGGTCTCTCTCACATTCACACACACGCATGGTACCTCTCTTTCCACACACACAAGGTACCTCGTTGCGCACACTCTCACTCACACAGCCGGCAATACAATTTTACGCTAAGTCACGTGAATTGGGCCTTTAACCCTTTAATATTTGGTTTCTCTAAGAACCGGGCCTTTAACCCCTAAATGCTTGGCTTCCTTTTTACTTTAAAAATGATTCCGGGCCTTTCACCCTTAAATGAAATTACCGACTATCGACTACCCTTCTGAAGGCTGAGTTTAACATTTTTCATCGCCAGACATCACTTAGTTTAGGCATTTCGGAGGTCTTTTCAACAACCGGGCCTAAACGGGATTCGGAATTACTTCACGAGTTAAACATTGTTCATCACCAAAACGTCGCTCAGTTTAGGCATACTGGATGTATTCTCTACACACGGGCCCAAACGTTACGTGGAATTACTACGCAATTTAAACACACAGCCGCTTCGAAGGGGGGTTTCCTAACCCGTTCCCTTAACTTACCTTACTACCGTTCTCATCAAACAATCCAATTTCTCCTCTCCACAATATTTAACAATTATTATTCATGCATCATTCAACAATACATCCCCAAAACCACAAAGTTGTTCGTCCAGCCTTAAACAGTACAACACTTCCACCTAAAATATTCCTATCTAATCTATGCAGACTTCATGAAATGGCTCTGCTCACCTTTTAGCGGGTACCCATGGAAGTATCGCAACCGTTCAGGCTTTCGGAACTCCTCTGCAGTCTTGTAATGGGATCACGTCGGGGTCACCAATTTGTCGTGTTCAAAATTTCCAAATCCGGAATGATGGGATGAAACTGGAACTTTGAGCTACGGAGAGTTTATAGGACGGTTTGAGAATCTACCAAAAAATAAAAAACGTTTTACGTCGACGTGGTTAGTCCTAAGCTGCGTGTCTCATCTAGCATACATTTCACCCAGGAGTCTGCAGAAACTTTGTTTCCTCGTCACTTTGTTACAAATGACAGACCCCCCTTTGCGAGGCGGTCCCGCCTTTGTTATTTCCCATCTCCCGAGTATCTAGTTTCAGACTCCCCGCTGTGTGTGCGCCAGATTAACCGTTTCAGTGCCGGTTTCTAACTGGTTGCGTAGTTACACCCAGTGTCTTTAGACATGTTTTAATTTTGGCTCTGACTGATCAATAAAACTGTATTTCATAATTACCCACTATATGAATGATAGTAATGTACATGAATAAATTTATGTAATGTATACTGTAGTATACACACATATAGTTTTGCTATCGAGGATTAGTTCAATCTGTAATGTTATAGTTATAGTAGTATAGTTATATGTAGTACCTAATAGTTATAGTATATGTATATATATATATATATTTTTTTTCTCACAAAACCCAACAGGAAGTCGGCCATTTTTAATTTTCCTGACTTTTTAGTCATATTTATGTTTTGTACTTTAGCGAAACTCCTCCTTGGCGATTTATCGGATCGGCTTCAAACTTGACGAGTGTCTACAAGACACCTTCACAGCTTAACATTATCAAAATATATATATTTTTTGGCACACGGTGTGGGCGTGGCAACACGTTAAATTTCATGTTCCAAAAGATACTTGGAAATTCACGAAACTTTGTGCACTCGTCAGTCCCAGTGTGGCAATTGATATTATATGGGTTCCGTGCTTGGGCATGGCAAAATGACCGGACACGCCCTGTTGAAAATTTCAAAACATCAAACCTATTCACTTTTTAACATGAAATTGGGTATATTAATGTAACATCACTAGACTCAAAAAAAATTATATTGCCGCCATGACCGACACCCAACCAACAGGAAGGTGGCCATATTGGATTTAATGTGCGCAAACTCCTAGGGGATTCATCAGATCGACTTCAAAGTTCGCGAGTGTCTACAAGACACTTTGGGGATTAAATTTATTAAAACATTGGGTTTTCGTCACACAATGTGGGCATGGCACTGTGTTGAATTGAAGTGTTAACCTGACTTTTGGGGCCTTAAGAAACTCGAAAAATCACAAAACTTTACACACTCAAGATCAAACCTATTCACTTTTTTAGTATCTCCTCCGAGATCTGCATAGAATTCCGGCAGGTTTTCCTCTTGTCTTTCTCCTCCGTCGGCGTATTGGTAAACACAGTGGCGGCAGGACAAAGAGATCTTAGTACGTACTCCGGTAAGTTGCGAAAAAGTCCGTATGAGGTGTCGAACAGACGTCCAGGAGTGCTTGTCGTTCATATTGTAATAGCGACAGTGCACTGCATGCAAAAATAAGAACAATACAAATAGTAATAAACACAAAACTAAGAGTTGAATGCAGAGCCGGTGTGTCCATACTACGGCGCACCCGGAAGTTAGTCCGGGTTAACTCATAAGTTAGCTAGCTTCCTCTGCTGAACCAATATTTTACTAAAATGACTTTTACAACTCTCTTTGCTCCAACTTCCATCCTTAACAAAGAATCCCAAATGCATCATTTGCTAACTTTCCCACTTTCATTGTCTTTCACATCAACTTCCATAATCATTTCAGCCTGTCAACTAACTTTACAGCTCTCTCGCCTTGTTATATTTTTTTCAAATAAATTTAAAGCCTTACAGTATCCTTTCCAGAAATCCTACCAGATATTTAGATTATAACGCTACTTTTAAACCAAGGACTCCTGTGGAAAGAAAGAATGAAAGAAAGATTGAAAGACTGAAAAAAATATTGAAAGAAAGATTGAAAGATTGAAAGATAGAATGAAAGAAAGATTGAAAGATTGAAAGATTGAAAGAAAGAATGAAATAAAGATTGAAAGACTGAAAGAAAGAATGAAAGAAAGATTGAAAGTGCGAAAGAAAGAATGAAAGAATTAAAGAAAGATTTAAAGATTGAAAGAATATTGAAAGAAAGAGAGAATGAAAGTAAGAAAGATTGAAAGAAAGATTGAAAGTAAAAAAGATTGAAAGAAAGAATGAAAGAAAAATTGAAAGATTGAAAGATTGAAAGAAAGATTTAAAGTAAGATTTAAAGAAAGATTGAAAGACTGAAAGAAAGAATGAATAAAAGAATTAAAGAAAGATTGAAAGATCGAAAGATTGAAAGATTGAAAAAAGAATGATTGAAAGAAAGAAGGATTTAAAGAATGAAAGATTTAAAGAAAGATTGAAAGACTAAAAGTAAGAATGAAAAAAAAGAATGAAAGAAAGATTGAAAGATTGAAAGAAAGAATGAAAGAACGATTGAAAGAAAGAATGAAAGAATGAAAGAAAGATTGAAAGATTGAAAGAAATATTGAAAGAAAGAGAGAATGAAAGTAAGAAAGATGGAAAGAAAAATTGAAAGATTGAAAGATTGAAAGAAAGAATTAAAGAAAGATTGAATGATTGAAAGATTGAAAGAAAGATTGAAAGAAAGATTGAAGAAAGAAAGATTTAAAGAAAAAAAGATTTAAAGAAAGATTGAAAGACTAAAAGTAAGAATGAAAAAAAAGATTGAAAGAAAGATTGAAAAAAGAAAGAAAGATTGAAAGAAAGATTGAAAGAAAGAATGAAAGTTTGAAAGAAAGATTGAAAGAAAGATTGAAAGAAAGATTGAAAGACAAAGAAAAAATGAAAGAAAGATTAAAAGAGAGATTGAAAGATTGAAAGATTGAAAGAAAGAATGAAAGATTGAAAGAAAGAATGAAAGAATGAATGAAAGATTAAAAGCTTGAAAGAAATATTGAAAAAAAGAAAGATTGAAAGTAAGAAAAATTGAAAGAATGAATGAAAGAAACAAAAAAAGACTGATAAAAAGAAAGAATGTTTGAGAGATCAAAATATTTAAAGAAAGAAAGATTGAAAGAAAGATTTTAAGACTGAATTAAAGAATTAAAGAAAGATTGAAAGAAAGGTTGAAAGATAGAATGAAAGAAAGATTGAAAGATTGAAAGTTGTAAAGAAAGATTGAAAGAAAGATTTAAAGAAAGATTGAAAGACTAAAAAAAAGAATGAAAGAAAGATTGAAAGGTTGAAAGAAAGAATGAAAGAATGAAAGAAAGATTGAAAGATTGAAAGAAAGTTTGAAAGAGAGATTTAAACAAAGAAAGATTGAAAGTAAGAAAGATTGAAAGAATTAATGAAAGAAAGATTGAAAGATTGAAAGAAAGAATGAAAGAAAGATTGAAAGATTGAAATATTGAAAGAAAGATTGAATGTTTGAAAAAAGATTGAAAGTATTAAAGATCGAAAGAAATATTTAAAGAAAGATTGAAAGATTGAAAGAAAGAATGAAAGAACGATTGAAAGAAAGAATGAATGAATGAAAGAAAGAATGAAAGATTAAACAATTGAAAGAAAGATTGGAAGAAAGATTGAAAAAAGAAATATTGAAAGAAAGAATGAAAGAAAGATTGAAAGAAAGTTGGAAAGAAAGATTGAAAGAAAGAAAGATTGAAAGAAATAATGAAAGAAAGATTGCACGATTGGAACCAATATTGAAAGATAGAAAAATTGAAAGTAAGAAAGAATGAAAGCAAGATTGAAAGATTGAAAGAAAGAATGAAAGAAAGATTGAAAGATTGACAGAATGATTGAAAAAAAGGTTGAAAGACTGAAAGAAAGAATGAAAAAAAGATTGAAAGATTGAAAGATTGAAAGAAAGATTGAATGTTTGAAAGAAAGTTTGAAAGAAAGATTTAAAGAAAGAAAGATTGAAAGAAATATTGAAAGAAAGATTGAAAGATTGAAAGAAAGATTGAAAGATTGAAAGATTGAAATAATGATTGAAAGATTGAAAGAAAGATTGAAAGAAAGAATGAAAGAAAGATTGAAAGAAAGATTGAAAAAAAGAAAGATTGAAAGAAAGATTGAAAGACTGAAGGAAAGAATGAAAGAAAGATTGAAAGAAAGATTGAAAGAAAGATTGAAAGAAAGAAAGATTGAAAGAAAGATTGAAAGAAAGAATGAAAAATTGAAAGAAAGAATGAAAGAACGATTGAAAGAAAGAATGAAAGAGTGAAAGAAAGATTGAAAGATTGAAAGAAAGATTGAAAGAAAGATTTAAAGAAAGATTGAAAGACTGAAAGAAAGAATGAAAGAAATAATTAAAGAAAGATTGAAAGAACGAATGTAAGAAAGATTGAAAGATTGAAAGATTGAAATAAAGATTGAAAGTTTGAAAGAAAGATTGAAAGAAAGATTTAAAGAAAGAAAGATTGAAAGAAATATTGAAAGAAAGATTGAAAGAATTAACAAAAGAAAGATTGAAAGAAAGAATGAAAGAAAGATTGAACGATTGGAAGAAATATTGAATGAAAGATAGATTGAAAGTAAGATAGATTGAAAGAAAGAATGAAAGAAAGATTGAAAGATTTAAAGAATGAATGAAAGAAAGATTGAAATATTGAAAGAAAGAATGAATGAAAGATTGAAAGATTGAAAGAAAGATTGAAAGATTGAAAGATTGAAATAAAGATTGAAAGTTTGAAAGAAAGATTGAAAGAAAGATTGAAAGAAAGTAAGAAATATTGAAAAAAAGATTGAAAGAAAGATTGAAAGAAAGAAAGATTGAATGATTGAATGATTGAAAGAAAGACTGAAAGAAAGAATGACGGACAGAAAGATTGAAAGAAAGAATGAAAGAAAGATTGAAAAAAAGATTGAAAGATTAAACAATTGAAAGAAAGATTGCAAGAAAGATGGAAAGAATGAAAGATTGAAATAATGATTGAAAGTTTGAAAGAAAGATTGAAAGAAAGATTTAAACAAAGAAAGATTGAAAGTAAGAAAGATTGAAAGAAATATTGAACGAAAGATTGGAAGAAAGGATGAAAGAAAAATTGAAAGAAAGATTGAAAGAAAGATTGAAAGAAAGATTGAAAGAATGATTTAAACAAAGAAAGATTGAAAGTAAGAAAGATTGAAAGAAATATTGAACGAAAGATTGAAAGAAAGGATGAAAGAAAGATTGAAAGAAAGATTGAAAGATTGAAATATTGAAAGAAAGATTGAAAGATTGAAAGAAAGATTGAAAGATTGAAAGATTGAAATAAAAATTGAAAGTTTGAAAGAAAGATTGAAAGAAAGATTTAAAGAAAGATTGAAAGACTGAAAGAAAAAATGAAAGGCAGATTGAAAGACAGATTGAAAGATTGCAAGAAAGAATGAAAGAAATATTGAAAGATTGAAATATTGAAAGAAAGAATGAAAGAAAGATTGAAAGATTGAAAGAAAGATTGAAAGATTGAAAGATTGAAAGATTGAAATAAAGATTGAAAGTTGAAAGAAAGATTGAAAGATTGAAAGAAAGATTGAAAGAAAGATTGAAATAAAGATTGAAAGTTTGAAAGAAAGAAAGAAAGATTGAAAGAAAGATTGAAAGAAAGATTGAAAGAAAGATTGAAAGAAAGAATGAAACAAAGATTGAAATAAAGAATGAAAGAAAGATTGAAAGAAAGATTGAAAGAAAGAAAGATTGAAAGATTGAATGATTGAAAGAAAGACTGAAAGAAAGAATGACGGACAGAAAGATTGAAATAAAGAATGAAAGAAAGATTGAAAAAAAGATTGAAAGATTAAACAATTGAAAGAAAGATTGCAAGAAAGATGGAAAGAATGAAAGATTGAAATAATGATTGAAAGTTTGAAAGAAAGATTGAAAGAACGATTTAAACAAAGAAAGATTGAAAGTAAGAAAGATTGAAAGAAATATTGAACGAAAGATTGAAAGAAAGGATGAAAGAAAGATTGAAAGAAAGATTGAAAGATTGAAAGAAAGATTGAAAGAAAGATTGAAAGAATGATTTAAACAAAGAAAGATTGAAAGTAAGACAGATTGAAAGAAATATTGAACGAAAGATTGAAAGAAAGGATGAAAGAAAGATTGAAAGAAAGATTGAAAAAAAGAAACATTGAAAGAAAGATTGAACGACTGAAGGAAAGAATGAAAGAAAGATTGAAAGAAAGATTGAAAGAAAGATTTAAACAAAGAAAGATTGAACGTAAGAAAGATTGAAAGACATATTGAACGAAAGATTGAAAGAAAGGATAAAAGAAAGATTGAAAGAAAGATTGAAAGATTGAAAGAAAGATTGAAAGAAAGATTGAAAGAATTAAATATTGAAATAATGATTGAAGTTTGAAAGAAAGATTGAAAGAAAGATTTGAACAAAGATAGATTGAAAGTAAGAAAGATTGATAGAAATATTGAACGAAAGATTGAAAGAAAGGATGAAAGAAAGATTTAAACAAAGATAGATTGAAAGTAAGAAAGATTGAAAGAAATATTGAACGAAAGATTGAAAGAAAGGATGAAAGAAAGATTGAAAGAAAGATTGAAAAAAGAAAGATTGAAAGAAAGATTGAAAGAAAGATTGAAAGAATTAAATATTGAAATAATGATTGAAGTTTGAAAGAAAGAATGAAAGAAAGATTGAAAGATTGAAAGATTGAAAGAAAGAATGAAAAATTGAAAGAAGGAATGAAAGAACGATTGAAAGAAAGAATGAAAGAATGAAAGAAAGATTGAAAGATTGAAAGAAATATTGAAAGAAAGAGAGAATGAAAGTAAGAAAGATTGAAAGAAAGATTGAAAGTAATAAAGATTGAAAGAAAGAATGAAAGAAAAATTGAAAGATTGATAGATTGAAAGAAAGATTGAAAGAAAGATATAAAGAAAGATTGAAAGACTGAAAGAAAGAATGAATAAAATAATTAAAGAAAGATTGAAAGATTGAAAGATTGAAATAAAGATTGAAAGAAAGAAAGATTTATAGAAAGAATGAAAGAAAGATTGAAAAAAAGAAAAATTGAAAGAAAGATGGAAAGAAAGATTGAATGAAAGAAAGATTGAAAGTAAGAAAGATTGAAAGAAATATTGAAAGAAAGATTGAAAGATTGAAAGAAAGAATGAAAGAAAGATTGAAAGATTGAAAGATTGAAAGAAAGAATGAAAGAAAGAGTGAAAGATTGAAAGAAAAATTGAAAGAAAGATTGAAAGATTGAAAGATTGAAAGAAAGATTGAAAGTTTGAAAGAAATATTGAAAGACTGAAAGAAAGATTGCAAGAAAGATTGAAAAAAGAAAGAAAGATTGAAAGATTCAATGAAAGAAAGATTGAAAGATTAAAAGAAAGAATGAAAGAAAGATTGAAAAATTGAAAGATTGAAAGAAAGACTAAAAGAAAGATTGAAAGAAAGATTGAAAGAAAGAAAGATTGTAAGAAAGAATGAAACAAAGATTGAAATAAAGAAAGAAAGAAAGATTGAAAGAAAGATTGAAAGAAAGATTGAAAGACTGAAAGAAAGAATTAAAGAAAGATTGAAAGTTTGAAAGAAAGAATAAAAGAATTAAAGAAAGATTGAAAGAAATATTGAAAGAAAGAATGAAAGAAAGATTGAAAGATTAAACAATTGAAAGAAAGATTGCAAGAAAGATTGAAAAAAGAAAGATTGAAAGAAATAATGAAAGATAGATTGAACGATTGGAAGAAATATTGAAAGATAGAAAAATTGAAAGTAAGAAAGATTGAAAGAAATAATGAAAGAAAGATTGAAAGAAAGAATGAAAGAAAGATTGGAAGATTGGAAGAAATATTGAAAGATAGAAAAATTGAAAGAAAGAAAGATTGAAAAAAAGAATTAAAGAAAGATTGAAAGATTGAAAGAAAGAATGAAAGAAAGATTGAAAGATTGAAAGATTGAAATATTGAAAGAAAGAATGAAAGAAAGATTGAAAGATTGAAAGAAATATTGAAAGAAAGAGAGATTGAAAGAAAGATTGAAAGTTTGAAAGAAAGATTGAAAGAAAGATTGAAAGACTGAAAGAAAGAATGAAAGAAAGATTGAAAGTTTGAAAGAAAGAATAAAAGAATTAAAGAAAGATTGAAAGAAATATTGAAAGAAAGAATGAAAGAAAGATTGAAAGATTAAACAATTGAAAGAAAGATTGCAAGAAAGATTGAAAAAAGAAAGATTGAAAGAAATAATGAAAGAAAGATTGAACGATTGGAAGAAATATTGAAAGATAGAAAAATTGAAAGTAAGAAAGATTGAAAGAAATAATGAAAGAAAGATTGAAAGATTGAAAGAAAGAATGAAAGAAAGATTGAAAGATTGGAAGAAATATTGAAAGATAGAAAAATTGAAAGAAAGAAAGATTGAAAAAAAGAATTAAAGAAAGATTGAAGGATTGAAAGAAAGAATGAAAGAAAGATTGAAAGATTGAAATATTGAAAGAAAGAATGAAAGAAAGATTGAAAGATTGAAAGAAATCTTGAAAGAAAGAGAGATTGAAAGAAAGATTGAAAGTTTGAAAGAAAGATTGAAAGAAAGATTTAAAGAAAGAAAGATTGAAAGAAATATTGAAAGAAAGATTGAAAGATTGAAAGAAAGATTGAAAGAAAGAATGAAAGAAAGATTGAACGATTGAAATATTGAAATAAAGAATGAAAGAAAGATTGAAAAAAAGATTGAAAGATTAAACAATTGAAAGAAAGATTGCAAGAAAGATGGAAAGAATGAAAGATTGAAATAATGATTGAAAGTTTGAAAGAAAGATTGAAAGAACGATTTAAACAAAGAAAGATTGAAAGTAAGAAAGATTGAAAGAAATATTGAACGAAAGATTGAAAGAAAGGATGAAAGAAAGATTGAAAGAAAGATTGAAAGATTGAAAGAAAGATTGAAAGAAAGATTGAAAGAATGATTTAAACAAAGAAAGATTGAAAGTAAGACAGATTGAAAGAAATATTGAACGAAAGATTGAAAGAAAGGATGAAAGAAAGATTGAAAGAAAGATTGAAAAAAAGAAACATTGAAAGAAAGATTGAACGACTGAAGGAAAGAATGAAAGAAAGATTGAAAGAAAGATTGAAAGAAAGATTTAAACAAAGAAAGATTGAACGTAAGAAAGATTGAAAGACATATTGAACGAAAGATTGAAAGAAAGGATAAAAGAAAGATTGAAAGAAAGATTGAAAGATTGAAAGAAAGATTGAAAGAAAGATTGAAAGAATTAAATATTGAAATAATGATTGAAGTTTGAAAGAAAGATTGAAAGAAAGATTTGAACAAAGATAGATTGAAAGTAAGAAAGATTGATAGAAATATTGAACGAAAGATTGAAAGAAAGGATGAAAGAAAGATTTAAACAAAGATAGATTGAAAGTAAGAAAGATTGAAAGAAATATTGAACGAAAGATTGAAAGAAAGGATGAAAGAAAGATTGAAAGAAAGATTGAAAAAAGAAAGATTGAAAGAAAGATTGAAAGAAAGATTGAAAGAATTAAATATTGAAATAATGATTGAAGTTTGAAAGAAAGAATGAAAGAAAGATTGAAAGATTGAAAGATTGAAAGAAAGAATGAAAAATTGAAAGAAGGAATGAAAGAACGATTGAAAGAAAGAATGAAAGAATGAAAGAAAGATTGAAAGATTGAAAGAAATATTGAAAGAAAGAGAGAATGAAAGTAAGAAAGATTGAAAGAAAGATTGAAAGTAATAAAGATTGAAAGAAAGAATGAAAGAAAAATTGAAAGATTGATAGATTGAAAGAAAGATTGAAAGAAAGATATAAAGAAAGATTGAAAGACTGAAAGAAAGAATGAATAAAATAATTAAAGAAAGATTGAAAGATTGAAAGATTGAAATAAAGATTGAAAGAAAGAAAGATTTATAGAAAGAATGAAAGAAAGATTGAAAAAAAGAAAAATTGAAAGAAAGATGGAAAGAAAGATTGAATGAAAGAAAGATTGAAAGTAAGAAAGATTGAAAGAAATATTGAAAGAAAGATTGAAAGATTGAAAGAAAGAATGAAAGAAAGATTGAAAGATTGAAAGATTGAAAGATTGAAAGAAAGAATGAAAGAAAGAGTGAAAGATTGAAAGAAAAATTGAAAGAAAGATTGAAAGATTGAAAGATTGAAAGAAAGATTGAAAGTTTGAAAGAAATATTGAAAGACTGAAAGAAAGATTGCAAGAAAGATTGAAAAAAGAAAGAAAGATTGAAAGATTCAATGAAAGAAAGATTGAAAGATTAAAAGAAAGAATGAAAGAAAGATTGAAAAATTGAAAGATTGAAAGAAAGACTAAAAGAAAGATTGAAAGAAAGATTGAAAGAAAGAAAGATTGTAAGAAAGAATGAAACAAAGATTGAAATAAAGAAAGAAAGAAAGATTGAAAGAAAGATTGAAAGAAAGATTGAAAGACTGAAAGAAAGAATTAAAGAAAGATTGAAAGTTTGAAAGAAAGAATAAAAGAATTAAAGAAAGATTGAAAGAAATATTGAAAGAAAGAATGAAAGAAAGATTGAAAGATTAAACAATTGAAAGAAAGATTGCAAGAAAGATTGAAAAAAGAAAGATTGAAAGAAATAATGAAAGATAGATTGAACGATTGGAAGAAATATTGAAAGATAGAAAAATTGAAAGTAAGAAAGATTGAAAGAAATAATGAAAGAAAGATTGAAAGAAAGAATGAAAGAAAGATTGGAAGATTGGAAGAAATATTGAAAGATAGAAAAATTGAAAGAAAGAAAGATTGAAAAAAAGAATTAAAGAAAGATTGAAAGATTGAAAGAAAGAATGAAAGAAAGATTGAAAGATTGAAAGATTGAAATATTGAAAGAAAGAATGAAAGAAAGATTGAAAGATTGAAAGAAATATTGAAAGAAAGAGAGATTGAAAGAAAGATTGAAAGTTTGAAAGAAAGATTGAAAGAAAGATTGAAAGACTGAAAGAAAGAATGAAAGAAAGATTGAAAGTTTGAAAGAAAGAATAAAAGAATTAAAGAAAGATTGAAAGAAATATTGAAAGAAAGAATGAAAGAAAGATTGAAAGATTAAACAATTGAAAGAAAGATTGCAAGAAAGATTGAAAAAAGAAAGATTGAAAGAAATAATGAAAGAAAGATTGAACGATTGGAAGAAATATTGAAAGATAGAAAAATTGAAAGTAAGAAAGATTGAAAGAAATAATGAAAGAAAGATTGAAAGATTGAAAGAAAGAATGAAAGAAAGATTGAAAGATTGGAAGAAATATTGAAAGATAGAAAAATTGAAAGAAAGAAAGATTGAAAAAAAGAATTAAAGAAAGATTGAAGGATTGAAAGAAAGAATGAAAGAAAGATTGAAAGATTGAAATATTGAAAGAAAGAATGAAAGAAAGATTGAAAGATTGAAAGAAATCTTGAAAGAAAGAGAGATTGAAAGAAAGATTGAAAGTTTGAAAGAAAGATTGAAAGAAAGATTTAAAGAAAGAAAGATTGAAAGAAATATTGAAAGAAAGATTGAAAGATTGAAAGAAAGATTGAAAGAAAGAATGAAAGAAAGATTGAACGATTGAAATATTGAAATAAAGAATGAAAGTTTGAAAGAAAGATTGAAAGAAAGTTTTAAAGAAAGAAAGAAAGATTGAAATAAATAATGAAAGAAAGATTGAAAGAAGGAATGAAAGAATGAAAGAAAGATTGAAAGATTGAAAGAAATATTGAAAGAAAGAACAATTGAAAGATTGAAAGAAAGAATGAAAGATTGAAAGAAAGATTGAAAGATTGAAAGAAAGATTGAAAAAATGAAAGATTGAAAGAAAGAATAAAAGAAAGATTGAAAGAACGATTGAAAGATTGAAAGAAAGAATGAAAGAAAGATTAAAGGAAGGAATGAAAGAAAGAATGAAAGATTGAAAGAAACATTGAAAGAAAGATTGAAAGATTGAAAGAAAGAATGAAAGAGAGATTGAAAGATTGAATGAAAGATTGAAAGATCGATTGAAAGATTGAAAGATTGAAAGAAAGATTGAAAGAAAGATTGAAAGTTTGAAAGAAAGATTTAAAGAAAGATTGAAATATTGAAAGAAATATTGAAAGAGAGAAAGATTAAAAGTAAGAAAGATTGAAAGAAAGAATGAAAGAAAGATTGAATGATTGAAAGATTGAAAGAAAGATTGAAAGAAAGAAAGATTGAAAGAAAGAATGAAAGATTGAAAGAAGGAATGAAAGAATGAAAGAAAGAATGAAAGAAAGATTGAAAGAAAGATTGAAAGAAATATTGAAAGAAAGAAAGATTGAAAGTAAGAAAGATTGAAAGAAAGAATGAAAGAAAGATTGAAAGATTGAAAGAAAGATTGAAAAAAGAAAGATTGAAAGAAAGATTGAAAGAGAGATTGAAAGAAATATTGAAAGACTGAAAGAAAGAATGAAAGAAAGATTGAAAGAAAGATTGAAAGAAAGAAAGAAAAATTGAAAGAAAGATTGAAAGATTGAAAGAAAGATTGAAAGAACGATTGAAATAAAGGAGAACGAAAGAAAGGTTGATCCATTAACATCAGCACAACCCCATTGTGTTTATTGTTCTATGATAAGATTGAAAGAAAGATTGAAAATAAGATTGAAAGAAACAAAGATTGAAAGAAAGATTTAAAAAAAATGAGTACTAGTCACTTTTAAAAAATCATTTGTCCTATGGATTAAATGAATGAAAGAATGAAAGAAAGATTGAAAGAAGGATTGAAAGAAAGAAAGATTGAAAGTCATATAAATTGAAAGAAAGAATGAAAGAAAGATTGAACGATTGAAAGAAAGATTGAAAGAAAGAAAGATTGAAAGAAAGAATGAAAGACAGATTGAAAGAAAGAATGAAAGAAAGATTGAAAGAAAGAATGAAAGAATGAAAAAAAGATTTAAAGATTGAAAGAAATATTGAAAGAAAGAAAGATTGAAAGAAAGATTTAAAAAAAATGAGTACTAGTCACTTTTAAAAAATCATTTGTCCTATGGATTAAATGCCATACACACTTGCATCTCTCCCCTCCCACCCCACACACATTCACATGACCAATCCTCCCAACACCCACACACACATGCGTACATGCACACACACACACACACACACACACACACACACACACTAGCACAGGAATAAATGTACCCGTACATGTTAGGCCCACGGCCTCCCAGCGCCACTAGAGGCCGCCCTTGCCCCATCTGCAGCTCCCTACTCAGACCCAATTGCACACACCTGGGATCAATTACCCGCACTGTATTTAGCCCCAGCTTCCTAGCCATTCCTTGCCAGACCGTCAACTAGCTTTCCCCGAGTTGCATCGCGATTGGCTCCCTTCCTAGTTCCTAGTTCCTAGTTCCTAGTTCCTAGTTCCTAGTTCCCAGTTCCCAGTTCCAAGTTCCTAGTTTATGTCTTGTTGTCTCGCCTTCCCTTCACCTGTCTGTCTCCGCTTGTCGACCAGGACTCTCCACCCAGCCTGGTTCCCCGTCTCTCCACCCGGATCCTGGACCCCATCTCCTGGTCATCATCGTCCCTGCCCTGCCCTGCTCCATCCCCTCCCGACCAGGTCCCCCCGGCCAGCTCCACCGTCCCAGTTAATAAACATCCCTTGCCTGCCTCCCGTGTCCCTGTGTCGTGCGTTTGGGTTCCTCCCTGTTCGGGTCGTGACAGTACGGTCTGGCCAGGAAAACATGGACCCAGCCGACACAGAAGGGCTCCGCCGCGCACTCCGGGACAGAGGAGTGTTGCTTGGGCAACATGACCGGGTCCTCCGGGACATCGCGGAACACCTCCGGACCATCTCTGCGGCCGTCAGCAGCCTGCAGGGCCCTCCGGCCCCCGTGGCCTCCCCTGCTCCTCCGACCTGCCCTCCTTCCCCCACCAGGGCTCCCAGCGCCTCTCTCGTTCCCCCTGAGCCCCACGTTCCGGCTCCAGCGCCTTACGACGGCGATTTCGGCACCTGCCGCGCCTTCCTTGTGCAGTGCGCGGTGGTTTTCCAACAGCGGCTGTCGTCGTACGACTCCGATAGTGCCCACATCGCGTTCCTCATCTCCTGCCTGAGAGGGGCGGCTCTCGGCTGGGGTTCCGCGGTTTGGAGTCAGGGGGGTCCCGTGAGTCTCTCCTACGATCTGTTTACCCGCGAAATGAGGAGAGTCTTCGACCACCCAGTTTGCGGCAAGGAGGCCGCCAGAAGACTCCTCTCCCTCCGCCAGGGTTCCCGTAGCGTCGCCTCCCTCGTCGTCGAGTTCAGGACTCTAGCCGCGGAAAGCGGCTGGAATGACGGAGCCCTGCAGGACGTGTTCCAGCGTGCCCTGAACGACGAGTTGCGGGACGAGCTGGCACGGCGGGACGAGCCCACGGACCTGGACCAACTAGTGGAGACCTCAATCCGCCTGGACAACCGGCTACGGGAGCGCCATCGCGAGAGGGAGGGGGCGAGCCTCCAGTCCGTGCCTCCCGCCTGGGCGGCCACGCCCCAGTCTCCAGCGCCCGCTACTCTTGGGCGCCGCACAAGTCCCCCGACTCTCTCCGATGCCGAGCCAATGCAGCTTGGTCGCTCCCGGATCTACCCAGAGGAGCGAGCACGCCGCCTACAGACCGGTGCCTCTCTGTATTGCGGTCGGCTGGGACACCTCTGAGCCACCTGCCCGGTCCGGCCACGAGAGGGCGACTCCTCGGTAGGGCTACGCTCCGGCCGCTCCTTACCACGTCATCGCCCCTATGACTGCGCAATCAACCTCCTGCCAGGCGCCCCCCTCCCCTGCAGTCGCCTGTATAACGTCTCCCGGTCTGAACAGGAGGCCATGGAGACTCACATCCGCGACTCTCTCGCTGCCAGGATTACTCGTCCCTCGTTTTCTCCGCTAGGCGCAGGGTTCTTCTTTGTTGCGGAGAAGGACAAGACCCTCCGTCCTTGCGTCGATTTCAGGGGACTGAACGATATCACGATCAAAGACAAGTACCCCTTGCCCCTGATGGATTCAGTCTTCGTCCCCATCCAGGGGGCCACCCACTTTTCCAAGCTGGACCTCCGCAACGCTTACCACCTGGTCCGCATCCGCAAAGGGGACGAGTGGAAGACTGCCTTTAACACCCCGCTCGGTCACTTTGAGTACCTTGTTATGCCCTTTGGGCTGTCAAATGCCCCAGCGGTCTTCCAGGCCCTAATTAACGGGAGGTTAGCAACTAGCTTTCCCCGAGTTGCATCGCCGCGTCAGCCGCGTCAGCGATTGGCTCCCTTCCTAGTTCCTAGTTCCCAGTTCCAAGTTCCAAGTTCCTAGTTTATGTCTTGTTGTCTCGCCTTCCCTTCACCTGTCTGTCTCCGCTGGTCGACCAGGACTCTCCACCCAGCCTGGTTCCCCGTCTCTCCACCCGGATCCTGGACCCCATCTCCTGGTCATCATCGTCCCTGTCCTGCCCTGCTCCATCCCCCCCCGACCAGGTCCCCCCGGCCAGCTCCACCGTCCCGGTTAATAAACATCACTTTATTATTTGCCTGCCTCCCGTGTCCCTGTGTCGTGCGTTTGGGTTCCTCCCTGTTCTGGTCGTGACAGTACATCCAGTATGTATACACACACAGTCATGTTAACCTATACACTGTGGTTTAAACAGGACTACGTACTACCCATATGCACTCACAGCACTGTGTATATCCTCTCCCACCACACACATTCACATAACAAACCGTCCCGGCACACACACACACACACACACACACACACACACACAATGATGCAAGTCATATCAACACAGCTGAAGCCGCCTTGTGTTATGAATTCCTCTCATGCCGCAGCCTTCAGCTCTCCAGTAGCTCTCCAGCAGCTCCTCGTGTCCCAGCAGAGCTGCCGTGCAGTTGTTCTGCTGCTAAAGGCTGTCAACGTTCAGCGGGCGGACGCTCGTTTGCCCCCACCCTCCGAGCTCCCCTGCCATCCAGGGTCCTTCTGACCCCCCCCCCCCCCTTTAGCAGGGAGCTTGCCATCCTGCTTCTGTGTGTGGCCAGAGTCCACCGCTGCACACATCCCCTGGCCGACACGGCCCGTTGTGTTGTTGTTTTTTTATAATAGGGGGGATAAACAAAGTGTGTGTGTGGCGGAACAATCTCACGGGTTACAGGGGCCAAGTTGGGTTCACCTGTCGACGATGACGAAGCCCGGCATTGACGTGCAAGCTTGGCGGCGGTAGTGGAGTCGGGTGGTGGGGGTAGGCAGACTCAGAGCTTTACAAGGAGCGGGGCCGGGAAATGTGGCGCACGGCTGAAGGCGACGTAGCTAAATCACCTCCACGGGGTGTTTACGGGGAAGGATCATTAGCGAGCTCGGCTACCTGCGTTACCCCTCGCTCTCCCTCCGTCAGCGTTTCGGCAGGAGTCCAGGGAGTCTGATGCCCTCATTAATAAAGATTACTATCTTGTCCTACAATGAATAGTAGTAATTTTAATAATTATGCCGAACAGCGATAAACTTAATCTCATTAAATTAATGCCCAATCGTTCTTCTTTACAAAGAATAATCCACGTATTCATAATAATAAATAATAATTTGGTTATCAAAATGCGTCATTATAGACGTTTTTTTTAATATCTTAATGGTATATTTTGTACGATCACATTAGCATGATGTAATAATAATTTTGGGAATGCATTATTAAAATATATTAAAATAATTTATTTGGATGGAGTAATTTTTTGGAGAAGCTTCCGCATTGCGGGAGGAGAACGTCTGAGAGAAGCACACTATATTTACCCTATCTCCTCATGCCGTGACTGTGCCCAATATTGAAACAGCAGAAGAAGAACGGGGGCAATAAAATGGATATAGAGTAAGTGCACGAAAAAAAAATGTTTTAGAAAGTTAACTTTTCAATTGTTACACGTTTTTGCTGTTAAATGCTAGCAGTTTTGTGTTATAACACGATATAACACGGAGAGATTATGCATGCAAAAGTTAATGACTTTGTTTTATTTTATAAAGCCGTTTTTAACATGCACAGTATCTAGCTTTAGTTAAATGTGTGTTGGAGTGGAGTGTTAACTAGCATTTAGATTTAGTTTACTGTGTGTTGGTGCAGGGAGACGGTACTGTGAGAGAGAGACGGTTTTCAAACAGACAGACGGACCCGCTAGCTAAGTTTCTCTTGATCGGTTCTCCACCAAAGCGTGCTGAGAGAGTCCGGACTGTTTTTTGCCAGTTTAGACTTTATTTGAAGGTACAATGGTACCTCGACTTATGACTGCATCTACTTACTAATCCAAGATACGATAGTCGCTAAAATTAGCATCGTCTTACGACTGACTGCTCCAGGATACGACCGTGGAAATTTGTAGTTGGCGCGTCGGCGTCAGTCAGCGGGCGACCTACATCGTGTGTGCACGTTGTTCGTGGCTTATCGATTTTTTTTTCATATTTACTGTGTTTGTGCTGTGCATTTTGTTTTTTTGTTTTTTAACTTATGAAAGCAATATGTGCTCTCTGTCATTTGGGTGGGCCGGCTGTACAAGTGGTTGCCTGCTGAAATAGAATATTTTCTGCAATGATATCTGTTATCCTCGGGCAGTGCCTGACTTTAAGGATAAACAGTAAAAGATAACATTTATAAAGTCGCGATCATGTGGGACATCTGGAACAATCACAGCATCCCATTTTGCTGGTTCATACACATTGCTGTATGGAGGTGATTTAGCAGCATGAGAAATGTACCACTGAATTTTGGAGTCCTAAATAGTTGTAACTGGTTCTAATGTTGTTGTGATTTTATTTTTTCCTATTGAAATAAAAAAAAATGAAAGTCAAACCTGATTTTAAATTTCACTCATCCTTTGGTCATGAAATGGAAAAATAATTTTTCAATTTAGATTTTTGTATCTCCAAAAAAGCAAAATTTGAAAACCACTCATACCCCATTTTTTCCATTTCTGATTCTGAATTGAGAATAGAGTAACCAAAAGATACAGCGATTGAAAGACCTGGTCTACACTCCTAATTGTATTTGTCCTTTTACATTTCTATTTCTATCTTAGAAATCTCTGAGAGAAGGAGGTGGTTACCTGAGGAGGTCCATGCGGTGGAAAAGAACCTGAAGGCTTTCATTGAAAGTGGTAAAGTGCCGGGAAGGACTGAGTGTGATGCATGTATTAGAGCTTCACCTGAAGCTCTAAACCAGCGAAGCTGGACTGCATTGAAGTACTATGTAAAAAATCGTATCACTGCCATCCAATGCGAAAGTGCGAGAAGAATTTATTAATAGAGTTGTTAAAGCATTTGCTCAAACATGTTGGTTCACGTTGCTCAAAAATGTTGGTTCATTTGATGCAACTTCATTTTTGATGATGTTTGTGTTGTTCGTTGGCATCCTGAGTACCCAGGTATACACTGGAGTTCAACTAGTTATTGATTTTATCAGGCGAAAACATTGATAATTAGTAGTTAGGTGCAGTCAAAGGCCGCAAGTCAATTCATCTGCTGATAACAACTGACTCTACGGTGGCCAACGGGAAAACTCTGCAACTAAAGAAAATACATGTAAATAGACAAAACGCAAGCAAATTTAGAAAATGTCATCATCAATTTGACAACACAGGCAACAACACAATGGAAAAGTTCACGAAGGAACAAACTTAAAATAAAAACATCAAGAAATGTTTGTGTATCATATCTGATATATTCCCCAAATGAAGTGTCCGTGGTGAATTGCTTTTAAGTTTGTTTCTGTGCAAATGTTTCCATTGTTTTGCATCTCTTGCCTGTGTTGTCAAATTGATGATGATGTTTTCTGAATTTGCTTGTGTTTTGTCTATTTGCAGTGAGTTTTCGTGCCGACCACCGTAGGGTAGGTTTTTATCAGCAGATTAATTGAAAATGGATAGTTAGGTGCAGGCAAAGGCCAAAGGTCAGGGTTTACCACCATACTACTCTTCCCCCGCGTGAATACATTGCACTTTTTCTTTGTTACAAAGCATATCAGGAGACTTACTGAGCCCTGTGTGAGCCCTTGTTTGTTTTCTTGTGCCATCTGCTCCTTTTTATTTTATAATAAATAATTGTAATTTTTTATCTACATTTTGTACAGTGGGTGTAGGTTTATTCCCCGTTCGATTAAGTTTGGAAGAAAATATTATACTGTCAAAACCATCAAATTAAATAACAATTGATTCTGTGCTCTCTTTTAAAGTATATGTGGTATTTGTCATACTTATCTGGAAATCAATTGATGAACCGGTATTTAAGTCGAAAATGATCTGCATAATATGCTCAAATTTACTACATTTACTTACAGCGTGCTTAGGTAGAAAAATAATCTTTACTTTCCAATTTTTGATATGTTTAAGTGGTGTTGGCCTGAGGCCTGATTTCTTAAATTGGTTGTATATCCTTTCAAATTAATAATTATACTTTTGGAAGGTTTATATTTTTCAATCAGAATCTGACCTATTGATTAAAAAAAGTGTTCAGTGTCAAAGTTTGCATGTCAATAGACCATAACATGGTGGGTCCCCTGTGTAATCAAAAAGTCAGGTGGGGTTCCCATGAGGCTCAAAAATTCAGGTCTAAAATCTTTTTGAGGGTTATCATTTTTTAAAGTAGTTTTTGTATCATCAAAAAATGATCCGTGATTTATGTACTCAACACTAAACATTTTACGAGACACAAGGACGCGTTAGCATGGGCTATGCCACGTGAAAACCCCAGCATGCAATGGGGGGCGTACCTTCGTATTCCTGTCTATTATTTGTCCGCATTTTGTTAATTGTTTATATTCTTGTTATTTACATTTACATTTACATTTAGTCATTTAGCAGATGCTTTTATCCAAAGCGACTTACAAGGGAGAATAACATTCAAGCTACAGCTATTTCTCTACATTCTGCTGGTACTTGTAGAGTTAATTGACTAACCGATATGATGGTCTATAGACCAATCAATAGAAAAAATAGTTTCACCTTTACAGCCAGCAGTAAGGTTTTTGGATGCTTTAAATTGCAGTACACTTGTTCTAGAAAATGATCAGTTTCTAAGTTATGGAGCCATTTCAAAATGTTATTGTCGAATTAGTGTCTTGTGCTGTTCTTATTTATCTATTGTGCCTCAACACTTTTAGAAGCCTCGTGGAAAGTCAGTAGTATTTATTTTGGGTTTTTGTCTGTTAAGAAACAGGTGATCACCAGAAAGTGCGCCTGTAGCCAATTTCCACCGTGACTGGACGAAGCCACAAGCTGGTCATTACAGCAGAGTCTCCAGATAAGAAGGTATTTTTGTTTGATTATTTATGAACAATACTTGAAGACAAAAGTTGTGATTTTCATGAAAAAAAAAGACTTTCTATGTTTCTAGTTTGTACTTCTTGTTGGTGACTCCCATCTACGGAGCATTGTGGATGGATTTGTGAAGATGCCAGGGGACCGAGGTACTGAATGCTTTTTTGTCTCGGAGACCTGACGCAGTTTGTGTTGTAGCCCCTAGCAGCGACTTGACGGCCAGCAGGACCATCGACGAGGCAGCAGTAGACTTTCGCAGCCTCCTGGTCAGTGTCTGCAGTCGCTGGCCAAAGTTACGCTTCATGTTTAGTACATTTTTGGTAGTATTGGTACCATTAATACTTTTGCTTTGTGAGCTCTGCAGAACATATTTTACATTTTGAAAACAAATGTACTGTAATAAACACCTTTTTTTTTGTGTGTGTTTGTATAGGTGTTTGTCCTGGACTTCCTTCCGCGTCTGACTATTTGCTCCGTGAGGAATACCATCCTGTGGCGGCATGCATGGGAAGCATATTTTAATTTTAGTACAGTTAAATGTATAACGGAGTATATATTTTTAGACAAACCAATTCAATAAATATTTCTAATGAACAAAGTTGACATCTATGTATGCATATTTCTATTCGTCCTAATCGTTGTTTTAAGGCATCAAGTACTTTTCTGCAGCCAACCACTTCCCATTGAACCACCCAGAGCTGTGAAGCAGAGATGGTGTAAGTACAATTGTACAATTTGTTGTCATGTCACGTGATGGCTATTTTATGAATAACTTTGCTATGTTGTGAAACCATGGCCCTGTGACATTGCTGTGAAATGCTGCTTATCGCCAACTGGAGACAACAGCGCCGCCAACAGCACGAAAGTCAAAGGTTTCTCCCGGCAGGTCACTTCCAACATTCTCTCCAAAAGTGGTTGTGAAGGGAGAGCTCATCGTGCCTCATCCTTCACCTAACCCTTTTGAGTGGAGACTGGTTGGAAGGGGCAGAAAGATAATCGGTTGCACACTGTTATTGTTGGGGTAAGACCCTCTGGAAACTGTGATAGTCTCTGATATTCACTCAAAGTGTACCGATTTTCATTAAACAATTTTAATATGTTTGTTATGTGTGTAGTTGGCCTTTTGTCAAGACATTGTCTTAAATCGACATTTTGCTCTATGATTTCACAGGTGGACACAACACCAGTAGCGTCGCCGGAATGATCCATCCCGTTATCAACTTGTTCCATCGCATCTTTCTAGCGCTGTCCAGTGTGGAGAATTTTATATTGTTTTTATATCAACAATTCTATATCAATTTTATATCAAGAAAATTTTGCTTTGCTTACATGGGAAAGCCACGGTGGGACATTGGCAGAAAGCTACTGCCTCCAAGAGGACACTGGGAACGGAGCAGGTTTGCTTTGTTCGTTGTTTTTCTTCTTTTTTCAATGACATTTTTGATAGTAGTACTTCATTTTAGTTTTATTTTGTCCATGCATTTCATTCTCTTGCTTTTTTTTAGGGGAAGGCAGCACCAACCGTTGTGGAGGTGTCTTCAAAGCCACACCTGCCAGTGATGTGCCAGTTCTTGTGAAGGAATAGCAGCGCTCTCAAACATTTGTCAAAGGTCAGAGTGATGCTGCTCCTTATTATCCTGATATGGAGAGTGCTACAGTGTTTTCTGATGTTGCAGCAGAGCTTGACGCTAGCAGTTCTGTCATGGGAACAATTGATGTCACTTCTATCAGCGGAACAGGTGATAGCTGAGAACATTTTTTAACAAAGAAAAACGTAGAACACTTTCAGTGCCGGGAAAGCATACGTTGAGTGTTTACACAAATGGTCCTTTTACGATCTAGAAAAACTGAGATAACGACTAAAACTTTCGTGACAGTGATATACAGGAATGTAAGATCTCCTGTGAAAGAGTCGGGCGTCACCAAACAAACATATGCCTCAGCATTCAGACATCACTTGGTGGTAGAATTATATCATTCATTAACATTGATCATCATTTTTCTCTCACACTCCCTTCTGTTGTTCCCAGTGGAATGATACAAAAGGAAAATGCAATAATGCTTAAGTATAATATAATTGAGGCAAAGGGATCAGAAAATGATGTATAAATTGAGTACAATACATTTATACAGAGATATTGTTTTATCTGTGTCCTTTTGATGGAGGGGCCAAGGAAAATGATGACCATATAACAAGGTGGGAAGTGGCCAGGTGTAATCAAATGTGGAGCAGAAGTCCAGCGGTGGAGCCGTCTGTGGGGCGCCAATGTTGGTGTAGAAAGCCCCTTCGATAACTGCTTCCAAAACACACATTTCTTCGGCTGTGGTAAGGGGAATGGCAGTAACCCAAGTAGCCTATGTAGGTATGGTTGAAGTGGTTCCATCGCAGTTGCAGGGTGAGCAGCGTTCAGCGTACACTCACGTTGTCTCCTCAACGAGTACCTAGAGGGGAGTAGGAACTTTCTTGCGATGAGATACGTGTATCCATATTGGTCGTTCTACCACCTTAACTGCTGCTGCAGTGGTGCGGGTCCCTAACCCTGCTGGAAAGGTCCTAGGAATCTGGCAGAGTTCCAGCTTTTCCTCTGTAAGTCGCGATCACCACCCATTCACCTGGTCAGCGGCCGTGTAGAGGTCCTTCAAGTGGGACGGGTAGGGCTGCTTTGACCTGGGCACATAGACTTAAACACTTGGGTGAGAGACACACATTTTGACAACATTGTTTGGTATAGGTCCAAGATTGTTAAATGGGCGTTAAATAGTTGAATAGCAGACTACAGGCTCAGTACAAAAATGAATGTATGCACACTCGTGTAACAACAGAATAATATTATCACAATGTCTAATATGTAGGAGATAATAGGCGGCCATTTTGACACGCCCATGCATGGCACCACTAGAATATCAAATGACACACTGGGACTGACGAGTGTGCAAAGATTTGTGAATTTCCAAGTATCTTTTGGAACATGAAATTGTACGTGTTGCCACGCCCACACCGTGTGCCAAAATATATATGTATTTTAATAAGTTTTAGCTGTGAAGGTGTCTTGTAGACACTCGTCAAGTTTGAAGTCGATCCGATAAATCGCCAAGGAGGGGTTTCGCGAAAGTACAAAGCATAAATATGACTAAAAAGTCAGGAAAATTCAAAATGGCCGACTTCCTGTTGGGTTTCCGTCATGGCGGAAATATATATTTTTTCCAAGTCTAGAGAGGTTACAAATGTGTACCGAATTTTGGGAGTTTACGTGGAAAAAGGTGAATAGGTCAGAAAATTATTATTTTATTTTCTAGGGTGGCGTGGCAACACGTAAAATTTCATGTTCCAAAGATACTAATTCACGAAAACTTTGCGCACTTGTTAGTCCCAGTGTGGCAATTGATATTGTATGAGTTGCCTGCATGGGCGTGGCAAAATGGCCCGACACACCCTGTTGAAAATTTCAAAACATCAAACCTATTCACTTTTTACCATGAAATTCACAAAATTCGGGACACTTTTGTAACTTCTTGGATTAAATGTGTAATTTTAGTCACTTTCCGTTCATTTTCTCGCTTTGTACTTTCGTAAACTCCTCCGAGGCCATTTATCTGGCTTCAAACTTGGCGAGTGTCTACAAGACACCTTCACGATTAAAAGATATAAAAAAAAATAATAATTGTCACACGATGTGGCCGTGGCAAAGCGTTGGATTTCGTGTTCCAAAAAAAGCTGTGTTTTTGTAATATTTTATCCACTTTTTATGCTTTGTACTTTCGTGAACTTCTCCTGGGGGATTTTTTGGATTGAGACTCATTGGGGATTAAAAGTTATTAAAACATTTTTTTTTCGTCACGATGCGGGTGTGGCAACGCGTTGAATTTTATGTTCAAAAAAACAGTTTACGTGACTTTTGGGGCCTTGAGAAACTACAAAATTATTGCAAAACTTTGCACACTCTTCAGTCCCAGTGTGGCATTTAATATTCTATGGGTCCTATACATGGGCGTGTCAAAATGATCAACTAGATGCAGTTATCGTGGATGAGGATGTCGGGGTCCTGGTGCTGGGGAAAGGAGGCCCATACCTATAGCAACATAGGTGTCGCCACATTCCTTCTGTCTCAATGCCATGTACGCTTGTATTTCTGGTTTTCCCAACGCAGTCATGATGCATTTTTCACTAGAGTACAAATGCATGGTATACAACAACATCCACATACAATTAACAGAGCAGCAATGATAGCAACGTTGATTATGCATGATAAAATGAGGCCTTTTCATTTGGAAAACATAGAGTCCAACCAACCAGTGATGTGATCATCCATTCCTGCATTTTCTTTTAGTTCTACGCTCCGTGAGTGGAGTAGCAATTCCTCCTACTGGTTCCTGTGTTTATAAGCACATTACTCCATGCCCCACAATCAATATGGGTACCTTAAACCTCGTCCAGCCACCAGTCACTTGTTAGTCTAGGGTTGGTGGACCACGCATATTTCTCATTCCACTGGTACTGCTCCTACCCTGTGGAATCACACTTTATTATGGAACAGAAATCAACATTGAATGCCAGGATTTGTCCTTCATAGGCATAAATGACAAGAACTGTTTCTTTCATTCGGCCCCACTCTTTGACCTTTGTCATATACTGGTCATACGATAATTGGGGTCCCACTTGGTAAGAATATGTATACTGTGTAGGGTCCAGGACTTCTCCTAGGGTAAACAAAAAAAATATTATTTTTTTTTTACATGGTTAATTACAGAATGCTTACGTCTTTCAGCTGGATCCTTGTTTCTGTGAGAGTTCTTGCGGGTGGGGTGACAGGGGCGCAGTGGGAGAGGTGGTGACAGGGAGCACCAGTTTTATTTTTGAGCTTTACTGCATGTGAGGTGGCCAACACTACCTCCCAAGGTCCAGTCCACCTTGGCTCAGGCCACTTCTGTTTGTGGACCTTGATGTGGACCCAGTCTCCGGGGCTGACCACCAGGGTGTGGGGCAGTCTGGGGCAGTGTTCTTGACCTGTGAATACAAAACTCGAGATACTGCGGTTAGTGCTTTGACATATTCAGGTAAACCTTCCTGGAAATCATCAAAAGCGGGTGATTTAGCTGGTAGGTTGTGAGGACCTGGCATGGGGCGGCCTGTTAATATCTCGTGTGGGCTAAGATGTGTTTGACTATGGGGAGAGGTCTCGCATGGACATTAATGCTAGGGGTAGGGCCACGTTAGTTTAGTCGTTTTTGTGATGTTCTGTAGAGACATACTGAGTTGCTGTTTTGTCTCTATCAGCACCTTGGCCATTTTTTCTTTCAACGTCTGGTTTGCACTTTCAACTAGGCCTTTTGACTGGGGGTGATAGACTGAACCAGATCTATGGGAGATACCTAATGCCTGTTCTACCTGGCTGAGTTTTTTATCGCTGGTAAAATGAGATCCATTGTCCGAGCAGATAACTGTGGGGTAACCCCACCGAGGAATGCGTTTTTTCCATAACCATTTAATCACAGATACTGCATCCTCTCTTTTGCAAGGGACTGCTTCTACCCATTTGGAGAATCGATCTACCATCACGAGTAGGTATCTGTACCCTTGTACTCTGTTGTCCCTGCCCATGCCGGTGTAATCTATGCATATTTCTCTGAAGGGGTAGGGGGGCACTGAGAATGTTCCCAAAGGTCTTTGGTAGACTGTCTTCTTATTTAGCTCGTGACAGACGACGCATTCTGCAATATGGTTGGCCACCATTTCCTCCAGGTAGGGATGCCACCAGTCCTGTTTGAGCCTGTTGGTGGTTCTTTTGGGTCCTTCATGAGTCTGTCCATGTGCATCCTTGATGAGGTAGACCAGGAGTGCGGCTGGTGCTACTGGGCGCCCATCGTGGCTTCTCCATAGGCCGCTGGTGCATGTGGCTCCTTTCTTCTGCCACTGCGAGTGTTCGTTCCATTTCGCTTCTTTCTGCACTTCTTTCAGATGTTCCTCTGACAAATTGAGGGCGTTGTCTTCAGTAAATACAATCATCATTGCTGCGCTTTCTTTTAGGTTCCCTCCTGCTTCTTTTGCTGCTGTGTCGGCTGCGTTTGAATTTCCTTTGGAGTGTCCTTTGCATTTGATGATCTGGATTTTTCGGGGGAGATGTATAGCTTCCAGGAGGGCGAGTATGAGGTCTTTGTGTTTTACCGGGGCTCCTGCTGACGTTTGGAGTCCTCTTTTCATCCATATGGCTACATCCACGTGAGCTGTATGCTGAGTCGGTGAATATGTTTGCATTTTTGTTTTTTGAGATTTTTAATGCTTTCACCGAGGCGTCGAGTTCTGCTTTTTGTGTTGATGCTGGTTGTTCTATCATCCCACTTCTTAGGGTGACGTGGTGTCCATTAATTTGTTGAATGGCTGCGTATGATGCTCTATTTCCCTCTTCTTCTTTGAAACAACAACCATCTATAAACAGGACAATTTCTGCATCGGGGTCAGATGTTCCATCCAAGTCTGTGCGGCCCTTTGCTTCCAGTTTCATGAGCTGTACGCAGTCATGGGTGCCATCTGCATACTGTAGTCCGCCGGCCAAGTTGATTCCATCAGCTGTGTACAAGACATTGTCTCTTTCCAGGGTGACATGCAAGCGCATCTTGTGTTTTGGTGTGGTAAAGGTGAAATCCGTTTGATCGAGGTAGGATTTGACTCCATGTGTGGTATGCACGATGGTGGGGTGGTAGAAAGTAATGTGGTCGGTTCTCGTAGGGCGTGTGCGATGGCAGCCGTGTGTCGTCCACATCCGGAGAGTCCATGTTCCACTGTGTCGAGTTTGCAACTGTGGTGAGCCAGGATCGCGCGCTCACCGTGTCTAGGCTGCCAGAGCACAGCTTGACAATTCCGTGCTTTTCAGTAACGTCCAAATGGAACGAGGAAGAGATGTCTGGGGTGCATAGGTGTTCGGCCTTCCCCATGAGTTGTTTCAATCTTATGAACGCTTCCTCCGCACTTGTGGTCCAGTTGAGTGGTGCCTTGACGTTCCGATGGCCAGCTTCCGCAATGGGTTCGCGTGGGGGAACAGTGTGGTCCACATAATCAGCTATGTGGTGTCTGCTATAGCCAGTGAGTCCCAGGAATGCTAGCATTTGCTGCACGGTGGTGGGTTTAGGGTACTGGAGCATTCTCTGTTGTCTTTCCGGGTTGATGTATCTCTTATCTCCCGTGATCCTTTTTCCCAGGAATACCACTTCTGTGCGGCAGACCTGTGCTTTTTCCTTCCTGATTTTGTAGCCACATTTTGCGATGCGCCGTAGCAGGGATTTGGTGGCCGTGAGGCAATTTTCTACTGTGGTGATGTCCATGAGGATGTCGTCGACATACTGGATGAGTAGGAGTTCCTTGAGATCTGCCTTCAGGCAGGCGTTGAATATGGTTGGCGTGCATGTGAATCCTCGTAGCATTCTTGTGTAGGTCTAAGAGCATTTTTTAAATGTGAATGCAAACATATCTTGACTTTCTTTGGCCAAGGGGAGGCAAAAAAATGCGTTGGCCAGGTCGATGACGGTGAAAAATTGATGACTCGGGGAGCCTGCATGCAGGGCGACATGGGGGTTGGGCACTTTTTCAGTAATGGGTTGGACCACCTGGTTGATACGTCGCAGATCGTGGACCAGGCGCCATGAGTGTCCTCCAGCCTTGGGTACTGGTAGAATTTGTGTGTTCCACGGTGAATCCGCTGGTCGTAGAACTCCTGCTTGTAAGAGGCCTTCAATGGTGGAGGCTATTCGAGCAGCTGCCTCGGGCTTGACCTTGTACTGACCTTGCCAAATGGGCACAGCGTGGGCTTTCACTTTGATGTGTATATTGTGGTGTGGTGTGCAGCCAACGTGATAGGGGCCGGTGGTCCAGAGGGTTGGCGGTAGTTGGGCGAACATTTCTGCTGCCAGGGGGTGTTCTTCGATGCTTCCTTGATAAGTTCTTTCCAGGACATTTCTTTCATATATGCCTTGTTCGTAGCTGTTGTGTCCTATTCTCCAAACCGATTTGTCTGGCATGTGTTGCAACAGGGGGTTCGTTGTGGGGACCCAGGTGGGTTGGCGAGGGCTCTTTTGACCATGGGGCCCAATTGTTTGGCTGCATGGTTGGCTTCTACGGCTAGGGTCACATGTGGAACTGCGGTGTCGTGAAGTAGATACCAGGATTGTTGGTCTGGTGTCAGGCGGACCGCTGCTGCAACTCCTTCGTGGCCCAGATAGAAGTCTGTTGTCTGGAGTCGTTCTTGTCGTCCCTCCTTTTTCGCTTCCCAGCCTTCGTCATAGATGTCATCACGGTGGCGTGTGAAACAGAGAGTGCAGTGTACGGGTCCAGCATCGACTTTTTCCAGAGTTGGTAGGTTTACAAAATGCCACCAGCCGGTGAGTGTGGGGTCGGGGGTGGTATCAGGAGTTCCACCTAAGACGAGTATACGTTCGAGGGGTATTAGCTCTTCTTTTGGCTCAGAGAAACTAACTTCCAGACCGTGGAGGTTACATATCACAGATGCCCCTGTTCTTCGGAGAAGGTCCCTTCCCATTAGGTTGGTGGGGCAGCTTGGTGAGTAGAGGTATTGGTGTCTGACTTTGTGAGGACCTATCTTGGTAGGGAGGGGTGCGGTGAAGGGTTGGACTTGTGTCGTCCCAGAGAATCCAACAGTCCGTAATTTCCGAGTGGATAGTTGTATGTAGTACGTAGTATGTTGGCGGCCAGGTTCTTCAAGCAAGACACGTGACAGTGACAGTGACAGTAATTCCTTGGATTGACAGTGATTCCTTGGATTGTACATGGCACTACTGGTTCGGCATTTATTTTTGTCTGTACCACCACTTCCATGTCCCCTGGGCGCCTCTATGCTCCATGCCATGGCGGGGTGTCCATGCGGGGTCCTCCCTTTCCTCTCGAGGAAGCTCCTCTTCCTCTCTGAGGGGGGCGGTAGGATCCTCTATATAATTGCTGGGGTTGTTGGTTCTGGGGGCATTCCCTTGCCCAGTGGTCACTTTGGCCACAGATGAAACATCCTGTAGTTTTCTCGGGTCCTCCCCATCCTCTAGAGGATTGGAATTGTCCTCTCCCTCTCAGTTGCTGCCATTGGGGGGGGCCTTGGGGGTATGAGGGTGCGGGGGCCCCTGGATACTGCCGCTGGGGATATTCATAGGGAGTCCAGGCCTGCTGCCATTGGGGTAGGTGCTGGGCTGGTGGGTAGGCGGGGGTTACAGTTAGGGGCTGTGGTCCTGTCCATTGTAGTGGCGCGGTTTGGGGCGGGGCCTGTGCTTCAGGGGTGGTGACTACTGCTTGCACAGTTGCTTTCTTCTTTTTGTCCGTATTGACTTCATCTTCCAGTTTTTTTACCTGCATTTTTAGTAGTCTTGTTTGTATGGAATCTTTCTCCAGGAATTCGTCTTCTTGCTTTTTGATGTGTCTTTCCAGGTGATGGATGAGATGGCTCTCCCACTGTCTCTCGGTCATGTCTGACAGTCAAACTGTGTCTGCGAGCTACAGCCTGACATCTCCTGGGAGGCCATTTTGGCATTTGGCATCTGCATGTACATGGGGAGACCCACTAGGCAGGGGTCATGACATTCTACAGTGCTATCACTCCAGAGCTCCTTTGCTCATGTGAGATAGGCGTGTGGTTCTTCCCCATTTTTAAATCTCAGGCCTGCCAGGGCCACTGTGTTGCGTCTGGTCGGCCAGGTTTCTCCTATGGCTGTCCATATGTCATTCCGCATGTGGTCGAATGGGTGCTCGTGTGCCATGGTGAGGGTTCTAACTTCTCTTTCCAGGGAGGTCAGGGTGATGTTTCCTGCTGTGGCGCGGAGAATGGCTCGCACATCTCTTAGGGCTAGTGTGTCAGCCGCTGTGTGGTTTTCGAAGATTCGGATCCATGCTGCAGCTCCTTTGTCCAACGCTGATAGGTTGCCTTTGAGGGCCTGCATGTCGCGGTGGTACCAGGGAACAAATGTTTCTCTTTTGGCGGACTGCTTTTGTTCCTCCTCTCGTTGTCAAATTTTCGAGCGGGTAACTATCCCTATTGCTGACGATCTTCTGGCCTGGCTTTTGGATGATGCTATAAGGGTTCCTTTTCTTCTGTTGTCGTTTGTGTACTCTCCCCGGGAGCTGCCACTGTTTTTGAATGACCACTTTTTTGTCTTAGTCTCGTGGTCTGACATGGGTTCTTCTTCCCAGGAGCGGAGGGGGGTGGGGTGTCTTTGTTTTGTTTTCTTAAAGGTGTATTTGGGGACTACAGGGGTAGGTGAAGGTGTGGGCTGGCTTCGGGTCTTTTGTTTTTCTTTGGGTTGTTGTTTGGCTGTAGCGTCTGCAGGAGGTGCTATGAGATGAACATGGGTTGTGTTGGCATCCTCTGGTAGTGGGCCACATTGTCCAGTCAGTGTGACAGTTGCGTGGCTAACCCTTGTGGTACATTTCTTTTTCCTTTCTTGATGTCTTTTTGTGGTTTGTAGGACTGGCAAGTGCATTCGTCGTCCTCTGTATTAGAGGAGAGAAACTCTTTGTGTCTGTTTGATCGTTAGGGGGCGATGTCTGATCATTGTCCTTGTTCTCACTGTCAGATGGCTTTGGGGAGGGCTGTACTCGGAAATGGATTTGGATCGGGCCTTCCATTACTAATACGGGTGCTTGTATTTCTGGCGGGGGTGGGGTGGCTATTTTCTGGTTGCTCAGCACAGGGGGCGCTGTTGCTTCAGGTGTGTGCTCGGTCTTAGGGTTGTACGGAGAGGGGGGGTGCCGATGTGTTTCTTCATCGGCCAGCAGGGAGGGGTAGCGGGATGGGGTGGTGTGTGGTTGGAGTGGGGTGTGACCTTGGGGGATGGGTTTGGGGAGGGGTGGTAACTTGTCTTCTTGTGGGGTGTAGGGTTCCTTCTGGGCTTCTACCACTGCCTTGGTTGCGGCATTTCTGATTTTATTGCGACGTTCGACAATCATTTCCGCTCGAATCCATGCCGTCATTATGTGCTGAACCAGCGCCCATTGTGCACGCTGCTTGTTTAACTTGCGCTTTCAAGCCCCCATTAATCCAGGGTTGTTTTTTGCATCCACTCCTGCTTCAGCCAGCAGTCTTTTTTCTTCCTCTATCACCTTGGTGCGGTTTTCTGCTGTAGGGGTAGTGTCTTTCGACCACCACCCTGCTTTGATCCATTTTTGTTCATATTTATGGAATTTCCAAGTTTCTCAAGCATGGAACTTTGGCTCTGTTCTGTTCTTGAGCTCAGCTACAGCTTCAATACGAATCTCACTGGTGCCGGGTCTGGGGGATGGGGTCTTTTCCATTATGTTTTTGAATGGCAGGAGAACAAAAGACATGGGAAGAAGTGGGAGGGGGAAACCTCAAATGTTCGGATCTCAATGTGTTTCTGGTGCAGCTACGCCACTAGTGGTCTTTTAGGTTATTACAGGTCAACTTTTTTTTTTTTATTTGTATTTTTTTTTTATATATTGCCCTTTTATCTAGGGCAATTTGAGGAGGTTGTTCATACACATACACACACAAAACCTCTATCACACATGCACAGACTCTATCAAACACACACTCTCTTAAACACAAAGACTGTCTCAAACACACACACGCCCGCGGTCTCTCTCACATTCACACACACGCATGGTACCTCTCTTTCCACACACACAAGGTACCTCGTTGCGCACACTCTCACTCACACAGCCGGCAATACAATTTTACGCTAAGTCACGTGAATTGGGCCTTTAACCCTTTAATATTTGGTTTCTCTAAGAACCGGGCCTTTAACCCCTAAATGCTTGGCTTCCTTTTTACTTTAAAAATGATTCCGGGCCTTTCACCCTTAAATGAAATTACCGACTATCGACTACCCTTCTGAAGGCTGAGTTTAACATTTCATCGCCAGACATCACTTAGTTTAGGCATTTCGGAGGTCTTTTCAACAACCGGGCCTAAACGGGATTCGGAATTACTTCACGAGTTAAACATTGTTCATCACCAAAACGTCGCTCAGTTTAGGCATACTGGATGTATTCTCTACACACGGGCCCAAACGTTACGTGGAATTACTACGCAAGTTAAACACACAGCCGCTTCGAAGGGGGGTTTCCTAACCCGTTCCCTTAACTTACCTTACTACCGTTCTCATCAAACAATCCAATTTCTCCTCTCCACAATATTTAACAATTATTATTCATGCATCATTCAACAATACATCCCCAAAACCACAAAGTTGTTCGTCCAGCCTTAAACAGTACAACACTTCCACCTAAAATATTCCTATCTAATCTATGCAGACTTCATGAAATGGCTCTGCTCACCTTTTAGCGGGTACCCATGGAAGTATCGCAACCGTTCAGGCTTTCGCAACTCCTCTGCAGTCTTGTAATGGGATCACGTCGGGGTCACCAATTTGTCGTGTTCAAAATTTCCAAATCCGGAATGATGGGATGAAACTGGAACTTTGAGCTACGGAGAGTTTATAGGACGGTTTGAGAATCTACCAAAAAATAGAAAACGTTTTACGTCGACGTGGTTAGTCCTAAACTGCGTGTCTCATCTAGCATACATTTCACCCAGGAGTCTGCAGAAACTTTGTTTCCTCGTCACTTTGTTACAAACGACAGACCCCCCTTTGCGAGGCGGTCCCGCCTTTGTTATTTCCCATCTCCCGAGTATCTAGTTTCAGACTCCCCGCTGTGTGTGCGCCAGATTAACCGTTTCAGTGCCGGTTTCTAACTGGTTGCGTAGTTACACCCAGTGTCTTTAGACATGTTTTAATTTTGGCTCTGACTGATCAATAAAACTGTATTTCATAATTACCCACTATATGAATGATAGTAATGTACATGAATAAATTTATGTAATGTATACTGTAGTATACACACATATAGTTTTGCTATCGAGGATTAGTTCAATCTGTAATGTTATAGTTATAGTAGTAAAGTTATATGTAGTACGTAATAGTTATAGTATATGTATATATATATATATATTTTTTTTTCTCACAAAACCCAACAGGAAGTCGGCCATTTTTAATTTTCCTGACTTTTTAGTCATATTTATGTTTTGTACTTTAGCGAAACTCCTCCTTGGCGATTTATCGGATCGGCTTCAAACTTGACGAGTGTCTACAAGACACCTTCACAGCTTAACATTATCAAAATATATATATTTTTTGGCACACGGTGTGGGCGTGGCAACACGTTAAATTTCATGTTCCAAAAGATACTTGGAAATTCACGAAACTTTGTGCACTCGTCAGTCCCAGTGTGGCAATTGATATTCTATGGGTTCCGTGCTTGGGCATGGCAAAATGACCGGACACGCCCTGTTGAAAATTTCAAAACATCAAACCTATTCACTTTTTAACATGAAATTGGGTATATTAATGTAACATCACTAGACTAAAAAAAAATTATATTGCCGCCATGACCGACACCCAACCAACAGGAAGGTGGCCATATTGGATTTAATGTGCGCAAACTCCTAGGGGATTCATCAGATCGACTTCAAAGTTCGCGAGTGTCTACAAGACACTTTGGGGATTAAATGTATTAAAACATTGGATTTTCGTCACACAATGTGGGCATGGCACTGTGTTGAATTGAAGTGTTAACCTGACTTTTGGGGCCTTAAGAAACTCGAAAAATAACAAAACTTTACACACTCAAGATCAAACCTATTCACTTTTTTAGTATCTCCTCCGAGATCTGCATAGAATTCCGGCAGGTTTTCCTCTTGTCTTTCTCCTCCGTCGGCGTATTGGTAAACACAGTGGCGGCAGGACAAAGAGATCTTAGTACGTACTCCGGTAAGTTGCGAAAAAGTCCGTATGAGGTGTCGAACAGACGTCCAGGAGTGCTTGTCGTTCATATTGTAATAGCGACAGTGCACTGCATGCAAAAATAAGAACAATACAAATAGTAATAAACACAAAACTAAGAGTTGAATGCAGAGCCGGTGTGTCCATACTACGGCGCACCCGGAAGTTAGTCCGGGTTAACTCATAAGTTAGCTAGCTTCCTCTGCTGAACCAATATTTTACTAAAATGACTTTTACAACTCTCTTTGCTCCAACTTCCATCCTTAACAAAGAATCCCAAATGCATCATTTGCTAACTTTCCCACTTTCATTGTCTTTCACATCAACTTCCATAATCATTTCAGCCTGTCAACTAACTTTACAGCTCTCTCGCCTTGTTATATTTTTTTCAAATAAATTTAAAGCCTTACAGTATCCTTTCCAGAAATCCTACCAGATATTTAGATTATAACGCTACTTTTAAACCAAGGACTCATGTGGGAAACTAGTTTGACATGTTGTGTACAACACACATACTATGCTTACTGTATCTCACATTTATACATTTGCTTGTTTTTAATCGCGATTTTCATCAGCCATGTAGCTAAACATACCCCGAGACACTGATAAAATGTCTCCGAACTCATCTCATCCATACGTGCTCCAGAGTGATCCATCGGCCAGGCGGTCACACGCCTCAAACATCATTTCAATCACCCAAGGATTCATTCATTCAACGCTTTTGCTAGGATGGGTCAAGAATAATCTATAATAATCATGTATTTAATAATGTCGATTTTATTATTGGATAACATAAAGCAAATAAACAGACAAAAACCACGATTCTCTTGATCAATGCAAAATTGGCTACTTCATAAGTAAGGCATACATTTTTAATGTACAACACATCTCTGAGTACTTAAAAAAGCCCTCTATATAATACATTTCTCTTTATTCTTCTTCATAATATTGTTCTTATACTGTAGCTAACCAATAATAAATGAAATACTTTTTACCATTAATGCAACTTCTGGTGCTCCTTCGTTTTGCTGATGGCCTTCTAGTCTGGATCATACGTTGTGAGGTTAAGCTTAATGCAGGCGTTGAGGCTTCCATCAGTTAAACTTAAGCGTAGGATGGTCTTAATGTTTCTCAGATGCGAGAAAGACTGCTCACATGCATTTGTAAAGCCAAACATGGTCAATACGGCATTACTCACACGCTGCATTGTGTGCTGTGTGACGGGACGCTCGTTCCAAGTTTTAAGAATCAGCTGGTCTTCAGTTTCAAGTTCAAGTTCAAGTTCAAGAGATTATTTGTCACATACATATTGAAGTTTTTTCGACTTCTGTCCACTTTTGTTCAGCTGATTGGTCCGACTCGAGGCAGGGAGTTTTCTTAATGTTTGTCTGTCTTACAGAGGGGATCGGCGCATGGGCTCGTAAGCAGTCCAGCAGTGGAACGCCATTCCTCCTGCTCCCAAGAGGATCATTATTATCCACAATTATTATAATGATCCTCAGTGATACATATAATTGTGGCCTGCAAGTTGAAATGAACAGTAAAACTTTCGCCATGTCGGCGCACCACAGCCATCTCCTTCCCTAAGCCCTTACCTGTGGGCAGAGACTTCCACAAGTTGTGCCTGAGCAGAGACCCGGTAGGGGCAGGGCGCCGAGTAAATGGCGCCCCGGAGTCTTTATGTTGTCCGCAGCCGGTGCTTGACTACTTTGTCCGCCACATTTATATTTTGAATTTTATTTTCAAGTTGTAATTTCTCTTACCTGTTTTACTTTAAAATGACACAGAATAATAATTTATTACTTGTTAATTGTGATGAACAATTTTAGCTCAAAATTGTATGCGAGCCATATACCGTCATCAAAAGAGCCGTAATTGGCTCGCGAGCCATAGGTTCCCGACCCCTGCTCTAGATTGATTCAATCTTTAAGCTTACTCAGATCTTCCTTGATCGGAACAATATCTCAGTGAGTCGTCACCTTCACTTTTCGGGAATCTTGTGTTGCCTTTGCTGGACCTGTCCAGACGACTCCTTGTTGGATATCTTACGGCCGGTCTCTGACTGCCGCTGGGCACACAACCTGGACATGAAGAGAGTCTCATCATCGTCGCCAGATTGTTGGATAAATTATCCTAGGTGGTCGGTGAGGTTAATCTGCCCGCTACAGGAAAACAAAACTGAGAGTATTAAAGATATTTATTCTGCAAAATAAAGAGAAAGATACCGTCATGCTTCAAAGCAGTGTTCTGATCAGTCTACCCCTATTACTGACGAAGAGGGCTTTATACCAAAGAGAGGTTGTGTGTCAGGTGTCATTTACAACTCTGATCCTCAGTCATATCCCTGGGTGTTCCCCCAAACAGTGATTTAACAGTCAAACTTCGGTCACAGACACAATCCTACTGTACCATAAAACAAACACACAACGCTCTTTTAAGTCCCTCTTGTCCTTATCCTTATCTCCACACAAGGTTAAGTGAAGGATGGAATGTGGTCTGGTTTTTCCAATACTACAACTGAAATGTTTTAGACAGTTTTTACACACAGACACACACAGACAATTTTTTTGTCTCTTTATATTAACTCTGAGTGACTCCTAAAAACCCATAGACAATGAGTTTTATAACTAAGTAACATACAAAAGGCTATTGTCCTGTATAAAACATGTAAAACCTCATTCAAATAGTTGATCATGTGCATTTTTCTCTCACAGCCTACATACGTGCAACTGCGGCTCTAGCGCATGCCACTGTGATTGCACTGACGTTTCACCTTCTGGACTTGATAGACCTGCTGGCTAATTTAAGGGTCTTATTGGCCCGACTTAATGGCCTTGTTGGCCGACTTGAAGGACCTGCTGGATGCGTTGCCAAGCCCGCTTTGCGCACTCAAAGTTGTACTGCCACTGCGGTCCAGGCCTTTTGCCCGTTCCTCCAAGCCTGGCTGTCTGTTTGGGCCCACGAGTTCTGTGGAGCCTCAGCCTTCCGAGGGGTCTGAGGGTTCCGTGGGCCCTGGGTGTTCTGACATCATTGCTCTCAGCAATGCCTTGAGGTGAGGCCAATCTTTTTACTCTTAAGCCCTCACCACATGTAGCTGTACTTGGCTATACAGCGAGCTAAACACTCTTGCAATAAGTACCCAGAGACAGGAGCGCACTTTTGGTATCGTTAATGAAAGCGGTGTAAAACTGTGGAACAGTAGAGAAATATGCAGATAAACGATCAATCTCTATGCAGATGTAGATAACGTGTTAATACGTTGTCATAGCTCCCACATTGTATACATACAACAATAACATGAATTATCTCACAAATTGTGCTTTCTCAAGGGCAGTGAAGAGGCTGATGGAAGAGATGTTAATCCGGGTCTGGGACATGATCAGATTGGCTGAGTGTGCCTTGATCTGTTTATGCCTGTTCTGATTTTACTATTATATTATTATACTATCATCCAAATGCTATGATGTTGCAATACTGACTGCGCGGGGGGCGCACCGGGAGGCAGAACAACCGTGTTTTGGTTGCATCTAAATTTTTTAGTATGGCTTTTAAGTTGGTTTTTAACTGTATTTCTGTGTTTGTATTGGAACTGATTTTTTTAATCTGGCTTTTAAATCAGTTTTGAAACTGTATTTCTGTATCAGGATTGGGTCTGAATTTTTGGGACACATCATCAGTAGTGGACCCCAGGACCATGGGGTGTTTGACCATTATCACTAGACACCCTCGCCTGAGGAAGGCCCTCCCGTGGTTGATCAAGCCTCGGAGTGTGTCCCATAGCCAATTGGAGTTCAATTTGGGTTATGCTCGATTGTGGGTAGGCAAAGAGTTTTGCTAAGCATTAATTTAGAATGATTTATGTTAAGAGTTTTGCTAAACATTAATTTTGAATGACCAATTTACTAATGCTTCATGCAATAATGCCATGTCAACGTTGGTATGGTAAATTATAAAAAAAAAATAAAAGGTTACGTTTAATAGGTATGTATTTAGAGGTGTCTTGTGTTCCTACTTTGTGTCAGGGTCTTCTGTAGGTTCAGAATGAAGTTAGCTCCTCGGCACATCTGAATTTATGGGGCATAGCTCCACCCATTTTTTGGAATAAACTCCTTTTTTTTCTTTGTTTTCTTCCAATAAAAATCCTAATTGGTTTTAACCAATTGGGGATGGGGGGATGGGTTTTAACCAACTTCATCTTTCATTTTCATAAACGTCCTTTACTTACTCAACTTACTACGCCGGATCGAGCTGTACACTCTACCTTCATCCACTCCCTCATTTTCATGAGGGAAAGGAGGATAGAAAGAAGGAATGAATGAAAGATTGAAAGAAAGATTGAAAGAAAGATTGAAAGATTGAAGGAAAGAATGAAAGAAAGATTGAAAGAAAAATTGAAAGAAAGATTGAAAGAAAGATTGAAAGACTGAAGGAAAGAATGAAAGAAAGATGGAAAGAAAGATGGAAAGAAAGATTGACAGAAAGAAAGATTGAAAGAAATATTGAAAGAAAGATTGAAAGAAAGAATGAAAGAAAGATTGAAAGATTGAAAGATTGAAAGATTGAAAGAAAGAATGAAAGAAAGACTGAAAGATTGAAAGAAAAATTGAAAGAAAGATTGAAAGATTGAAAGATTGAAAGAAAGATTGAAAGTTTGAAAGACAGATTGAAAGACTGAAAGAAAGATTGCAAGAAAGATTGAAAAAACAGAAAGATTTAAAGATAGAATAAAAGAAAGATTGAAAGAAAGATTGAAAAAAAAGAAAGATTGAAAGATTGAAAGAAATATTGAAAGACAGAAAGATTGAAAGAAACAATTAAAGAAAGATTGAAAGATTAAAATAAAGAATGAAAGAACGATTGAAAGAAAGATTGAAAGAAAGATTGAAAGAAAGATTGAAAGAAAGATTGAATGAAAGATTGAAAGAAAGAATGAAACAAAGATTGAGATAAAGAACGAAAGAAAGACTGAAAGAAAGAATGACGGACAGAAAGATTGAAAGAAAGAATGAAAGAAAGATTGAAAAAAAGATTGAAAGACTGAAAGAAAGAATGAAAGAAAGATTGAAAGATTAAACAATTGAAAGAACGATTGCAAGAAAGATTGAAAAAAGAAAGATTGAAAGAAAGAATGAAAGACTGAAGGAAAGAATGAAAGAAAGATTGAAAGATTAAAAGAAAGAATGAAAGAAAGATTGAAAAATTGAAAGATTGAAAGAAAGACTAAAAGAAAGAAAGAACGATTGAAAGAAAGATTGAAAGAAAGAATGAAAGAAAGATTGAAAGAAACAATGAAAGAAAGATCGAAAGATTAAAAGAAAGAATGAAAGAAAGATTGAAAAATTGAAAGAATGAAAGAAAGACTAAAAGAAAGAAAGAACGATTGAAAGAAAGATTGAAAGAAAGAATGAAAGAATGAATGAAAGAAAGATTGAAAGATTAAACAATTGAAAGAAAGATTGCAAGAAAGATTGAAAAAAGAAAGATTGAAAAAAGAAAGATTGAAAGAAAGAATAAAAGAAAGATTAAAAGAAAGATGGAAAGAAAGTTTGAAAGAAAGAAAGATTGAAAGAGATAAAAGAAAGATTGAAAGAAATAATGAAAGAAAGATTGAACGATTGGAAGAAATATTGAAAGAGAAAAATTGAAAGTAAGAAAGATTGAAAGAAAGAATGAAAGAAAGATTGAAAGATTGAAAGAAAGAATGAAAGAAAGATTGAAAGATTGAAATATTTAAAGAAAGAATGAAAGAAAGATTGAACGATTGAAAGAAAGATTGAAAGAAAGATTGAATGATTGAAATATTTAAAGAAAGATTGAAAGATTGAAAGAAAGAATGAAAGAACGATTGAAAGAAAGAATGAAAGAAAAATTGACTGATTGAAAGAAATATTGAAAAAAGAAACATTGAAAGAAAGAATGAAAGAAAGATTGAAAGAAAGATGGAAAGAAAGATTGAAAGAAAGAAAGATTGAAAGAAATAATGAAAGAAAGATTGAACGATTGGAAGAAATATTGAAAGATAGAAAAATTGAAAGTAAGAAAGATTGAAAGAAAGAATGAAAGAAAGATTGAAAGATTGAAAGAAAGAATGAAAGAAAAATTGAAAATTGAAAGAAAGAATGAAAGAAAGATTGAAATATTGAAAGAAAGATTGAAATAAAGATTGAAAGTTTGAAAGAAAGATTGAAAGAAAGATTTAAAGAAAGAAAGATTGAAAGAAAGATTTAAAGAAAGATTGAAAGATTGAAAGAAAGATTGAAAGAAAGAATGAAAGAAAGATTGAAAGATTGAAAGATTGAAATAAAGAATGAAAGAAAGATTGAAAGATTGAAAGATTGAAATAAAGAATGAAAGTTTGAAAGAAAGATTGAAAGAATAACAAAAGAAAGATTGAAAGATTGGAAGAAATATTGAAAGATAGAAAAATTGAAAGTAAGAAAGATTGAAAGAAAGAATTAAAGAAAGATTGAAAGAAAGAATGAAAGAAAGATTGAAATATTGAAAGAAAATATTGAAATAAAGATTGAAAGTTTGAAAGAAAGATTGAAAGAAAGATTTAAAGAAAGAAAGATTGAAAGAAATATTGAAAGAAAGATTGAAAGATTGAAAGAAAGATTGAAAGAAAGAATGAAAGAAAGATTGAAAGATTGAAATAAAGAATGAAAGTTTGAAAGAAAGATTGAAAGAAAGATTTAAAAAAAGAAAGATTGAAAGTAAGAAAGATTGAAAGACATATTGAAAGAAAGATTGAAAGATTGAAAGAAAGATTGAAAGAAAGATTGAAAGAAAGATTGTAAGACTGAAGGAAAGAATGAAAGAAAGATTGAAAGAAAGAAAGATTGAAAGATTGAATGATTGAAAGATTGAATGATTGAAAGATTGAAAGAAAGATTGAAAGAAAGATTGAATGACTGAAAGATTGAAAGAAATATTGAAAGTTTGAAAGAAAGATTGAAAGACTAAAAGATAGATTGAAAGATTGAAGATTGAAAGATTGAAAGAAAGATTGAAAGAAAGATTGAACGACTGAAAGATTGAAAGAAAGATTGAAAGTTTGAAAGAAAGATTGAAAGACTGAAAGAAATAATGAAAGAAAGATTGAAAGAAAGAATGAAAGAAATATAGAAAGAAAGATGGAAAGAAAGATTGAAAGAAAGAAAGATTGAAAGAAATATTGAAAGTTTGAAAGAAAGATTGAAAGACTGAAAGATAGATTGAAAGATTGAAGATTGAAAGATTGAAAGAAAGATTGAACGACTGAAAGATTGAAAGTTTGAAAGAAAGATTGAAAGACTGAAAGAAATAATGAAAGAAAGATTGAAAGAAAGAATGAAAGAAATATTGAAAGAAAGATGGAAAGAAAGATTGAAAGAAAGAAAGATTGAAAGAAATAATAAAAGAAAGATTGAACGATTGGAAGAAATATTGAAAGTAAGATTGAAAGTTTGAAAGAAAGATTGAAAGAAAAATTGAAAGAAAGATTGAAAGACTGAAGGAAAGAATGAGTGAAAGATTGAAAGAAAGATTAAAAGAAAAAAAGATTGAAAGTATTAAAGACTGAAAAAACCTACCCTACGGCCGACCACCGTAGGGTAGGTTTTTATCAGCAGATTAATTGAAAATGGATAGTTAGGTGCAGGCAAAGGCCAAAGGTCAGGGTTTACCACCATACTACTCTTCCCCCGCGTGAATACATTGCACTTTTTCTTTGTTACAAAGCATATCAGGAGACTTACTAAGCCCTGTGTGAGCCCTTGTTTGTTTTCTTGTGCCATCTGCTCCTTTTTATTTTATAATAAATAATTGTAATTTTTTATCTACCTTTTGTACAGTGGGTGTAGGTTTATTCCCCGTTCGATTAAGTTTGGAAGAAAATATTATACTGTCAAAACCATCAAATTAAATAACAATTGATTCTGTGCTCTCTTTTAAAGTATATGTGGTATTTGTCATACTTATCTGGAAATCAATTGATGAACCGGTATTTAAGTCGAAAATGATCTGCATAATATGCTCAAATTTACTACATTTACTTACAGCGTGCTTAGGTAGAAAAATAATCTTTACTTTCCAATTTTTGATATGTTTAAGTGGTGTTGGCCTGAGGCCTGATTTCTTAAATTGGTTGTATATCCTTTCAAATTAATAATTATACTTTTGGAAGGTTTATATTTTTCAATCAGAATCTGACCTATTGATTAAAAAAAGTGTTCAGTGTCAAAGTTTGCATGTCAATAGACCATAACATGGTGGGTCCCCTGTGTAATCAAAAAGTCAGGTGGGGTTCCCATGAGGCTCAAAAATTCAGGTCTAAAATCTTTTTGAGGGTTATCATTTTTTAAAGTAGTTTTTGTATCATCAAAAAATGATCCGTGATTTATGTACTCAACACTAAACATTTTACGAGACACAAGGACGCGTTAGCATGGGCTATGCCACGTGAAAACCCCAGCATGCAATGGGGGGCGTACCTTCGTATTCCTGTCTATTATTTGTCCGCATTTTGTTAATTGTTTATATTCTTGTTATTTACATTTACATTTACATTTAGTCATTTAGCAGATGCTTTTATCCAAAGCGACTTACAAGGGAGAATAACATTCAAGCTACAGCTATTTCTCTACATTCTGCTGGTACTTGTAGAGTTAATTGACTAACCGATATGATGGTCTATAGACCAATCAATAGAAAAAATAGTTTCACCTTTACAGCCAGCAGTAAGGTTTTTGGATGCTTTAAATTGCAGTACACTTGTTCTAGAAAATGATCAGTTTCTAAGTTATGGAGCCATTTCAAAATGTTATTGTCGAATTAGTGTCTTGTGCTGTTCTTATTTATCTATTGTGCCTCAACACTTTTAGAAGCCTCGTGGAAAGTCAGTAGTATTTATTTTGGGTTTTTGTCTGTTAAGAAACAGGTGATCACCAGAAAGTGCGCCTGTAGCCAATTTCCACCGTGACTGGACGAAGCCACAAGCTGGTCATTACAGCAGAGTCTCCAGATAAGAAGGTATTTTTGTTTGATTATTTATGAACAATACTTGAAGACAAAAGTTGTGATTTTCATGAAAAAAAAAGACTTTCTATGTTTCTAGTTTGTATTTCTTGTTGGTGACTCCCATCTACGGAGCATTGTGGATGGATTTGTGAAGATGCCAGGGGACCGAGGTACTGAATGCTTTTTTGTCTCGGAGACCTGACGCAGTTTGTGTTGTAGCCCCTAGCAGCGACTTGACGGCCAGCAGGACCATCGACGAGGCAGCAGTAGACTTTCGCAGCCTCCTGGTCAGTGTCTGCAGTCGCTGGCCAAAGTTACGCTTCATGTTTAGTACATTTTTGGTAGTATTGGTACTATTAATACTTTTGCTTTGTGAGCTCTGCAGAACATATTTTACATTTTGAAAACAAATGTACTGTAATAAACACCTTTTTTTTTGTGTGTGTTTGTATAGGTGTTTGTCCTGGACTTCCTTCCGCGTCTGACTATTTGCTCCGTGAGGAATACCATCCTGTGGCGGCATGCATGGGAAGCATATTTTAATTTTAGTACAGTTAAATGTATAACGGAGTATATATTTTTAGACAAACCAATTCAATAAATATTTCTAATGAACAAAGTTGACATCTATGTATGCATATTTCTATTCGTCCTAATCGTTGTTTTAAGGCATCAAGTACTTTTCTGCAGCCAACCACTTCCCATTGAACCACCCAGAGCTGTGAAGCAGAGATGGTGTAAGTACAATTGTACAATTTGTTGTCATGTCACGTGATGGCTATTTTATGAATAACTTTGCTATGTTGTGAAACCATGGCCCTGTGACATTGCTGTGAAATGCTGCTTATCGCCAACTGGAGACAACAGCGCCGCCAACAGCACGAAAGTCAAAGGTTTCTCCCGGCAGGTCACTTCCAACATTCTCTCCAAAAGTGGTTGTGAAGGGAGAGCTCATCGTGCCTCATCCTTCACCTAACCCTTTTGAGTGGAGACTGGTTGGAAGGGGCAGAAAGATAATCGGTTGCACACTGTTATTGTTGGGGTAAGACCCTCTGGAAACTGTGATAGTCTCTGATATTCACTCAAAGTGTACCGATTTTCATTAAAAAATTTTAATATGTTTGTTATGAAACATATGGACATTAACACACACACACACCCACACACACACACATGTCTAACACACTTTAATTAACTGAACAACTTACCAGTGAGCGCTCCGGGCTACAGTTGATTCTGCTGTCGGCTCCCCTCAACCGTCCTCTATTGTTTTGTATCCAGGAGATTTTCTGCAGTTTGTTGGTTTTTTTATTCTCTTTTTAGTTAGTAGTTTAGTTTAGTTTAGTTTAGTAGTTAGTGCTTTTAGTTGGCCTTTTGTCAAGACATTGTCTTAAATCGACATTTTGCTCTATGATTTCACAGGTGGACACAACACCAGTAGCGTCGCCGGAATGATCCATCCCGTTATCAACTTGTTCCATCGCATCTTTCTAGCGCTGTCCAGTGTGGAGAATTTTATATTGTTTTTATATCAACAATTGTATATCAATTTTATATCAAGAAAATTTTGCTTTGCTTACATGGGAAAGCCACGGTGGGACATTGGCAGAAAGCTACTGCCTCCAAGAGGACACTGGGAACGGAGCAGGTTTGCTTTGTTCGTTGTTTTTCTTCTTTTTTCAATGACATTTTTGATAGTAGTACTTCATTTTAGTTTTATTTTGTCCATGCATTCCATTCTCTTGCTTTTTTTTAGGGGAAGGCAGCACCAACCGTTGTGGAGGTGTCTTCAAAGCCACACCTGCCAGTGATGTGCCAGTTCTTGTGAAGGAATAGCAGCGCTCTCAAACATTTGTCAAAGGTCAGAGTGATGCTGCTCCTTATTATCCTGATATGGAGAGTGCTACAGTGTTTTCTGATGTTGCAGCAGAGCTTGACGCTAGCAGTTCTGTCATGGGAACAATTGATGTCACTTCTATCAGCGGAACAGGTGATAGCTGAGAACATTTTTTAACAAAGAAAAACGTAGAACACTTTCAGTGCCGGGAAAGCATACGTTGAGTGTTTACACAAATGGTCCTTTTACGATCTAGAAAAACTGAGATAACGACTAAAACTTTCGTGACAGTGATATACAGGAATGTAAGATCTCCTGTGAAAGAGTCGGGCGTCACCAAACAAACATATGCCTCAGCATTCAGACATCACTTGGTGGTAGAATTATATCATTCATTAACATTGATCATCATTTTTCTCTCACACTCCCTTCTGTTGTTCCCAGTGGAATGATACAAAAGGAAAATGCAATAATGCTTAAGTATTGTATTACTGCATGTGAGGTGGCCAACACTACCTCCCAAGGTCCAGTCCACCTTGGCTCAGGCCACTTCTGTCTCTTAACAACAGAATAATATTATCACAATGTCTAATATGTAGGAGATAATAGGCGGCCATTTTGACACGCCCATGCATGGCACCACTAGAATATCAAATGACACACTGGGACTGACGAGTGTGCAAAGATTTGTGAATTTCCAAGTATCTTTTGGAACATGAAATTGTACGTGTTGCCACGCCCACACCGTGTGCCAAAATATATATGTATTTTAATAAGTTTTAGCTGTGAAGGTGTCTTGTAGACACTCGTCAAGTTTGAAGTCGATCCGATAAATCGCCAAGGAGGAGTTTCGCGAAAGTACAAAGCATAAATATGACTAAAAAGTCAGGAAAATTCAAAATGGCCGACTTCCTGTTGGGTTTCCGTCATGGCGGAAATATATATTTTTTCCAAGTCTAGAGAGGTTACAAATGTGTACCGAATTTTGGGAGTTTACGTGGAAAAAGGTGAATAGGTCAGAAAATTATTATTTTATTTTCTAGGGTGGCGTGGCAACACGTAAAATTTCATGTTCCAAAGATACTAATTCACGAAACTTTGCGCACTTGTTGGTCCCAGTGTGGCAATTGATATTGTATGAGTTGCCTGCATGGGCGTGGCAAAATGGCCCGACACACCCTGTTGAAAATTTCAAAACATCAAACCTATTCACTTTTTACCATGAAATTAACAAAATTTGGGACACTTTTGTAACTTCTTGGATTAAATGTGTAATTTTAGTCACTTTCCGTTCATTTTCTCGCTTTGTACTTTCGTAAACTCCTCCGAGGCCATTTATCTGGCTTCAAACTTGGCGAGTGTCTACAAGACACCTTCACGATTAAAAGATATTAAAAAAAATAATAATTGTCACACGATGTGGCCGTGGCAAAGCGTTGGATTTCGTGTTCCAAAAAAAGCTGTGTTTTTGTAATATTTTATCCACTTTTTATGCTTTGTACTTTCGTGAACTTCTCCTGGGGGATTTTTTGGATTGAGACTCATTGGGGATTAAAAGTTATTAACACATTTTTTTTTCGTCACGATGCGGGTGTGGCAACGCGTTGAATTTTATGTTAAAAAAAACAGTTTACGTGACTTTTGGGGCCTTGAGAAACTACAAAATTATTGCAAAACTTTGCACACTCTTCAGTCCCAGTGTGGCATTTAATATTCTATGGGTCCTATACATGGGCGTGTCAAAATGATCAACTAGATGCAGTTATCGTGGATGAGGATGTCGGGGTCCTGGTGCTGGGGAAAGGAGGCCCATACCTATAGCAACATAGGTGTCGCCACATTCCTTCTGTCTCAATGCCATGTACGCTTGTATTTCTGGTTTTCCCAACGCAGTCATGATGCATTTTTCACTAGAGTACAAATGCATGGTATACAACAACATCCACATACAATTAACAGAGCAGCAATGATAGCAACGTTGATTATGCATGATAAAATGAGGCCTTTTCATTTGGAAAACATAGAGTCCAACCAACCAGTGATGTGATCATCCATTCCTGCATTTTCTTTTAGTTCTACGCTCCGTGAGTGGAGTAGCAATTCCTCCTACTGGTTCCTGTGTTTATAAGCACATTACTCCATGCCCCACAATCAATATGGGTACCTTAAACCTCGTCCAGCCACCAGTCACTTGTTAGTCTAGGGTTGGTGGACCACGCATATTTCTCATTCCACTGGTACTGCTCCTACCCGGTGGAATCACACTTTATTATGGAACAGAAATCAACATTGAATGCCAGGATTTGTCCTTCATAGGCATAAATGACAAGAACTGTTTCTTTCATTCGGCCCCACTCTTTGACCTTTGTCATATACTGGTCATACGATAATTGGGGTCCCACTTGGTAAGAATATGTATACTGTGTAGGGTCCAGGACTTCTCCTAGGGTAAACAAAAAAAATATTATTTTTTTTTTACATGGTTAATTACAGAATGCTTACGTCTTTCAGCTGGATCCTTGTTTCTGTGAGAGTTCTTGCGGGTGGGGTGACAGGGGCGCAGTGGGAGAGGTGGTGACAGGGAGCACCAGTTTTATTTTTGAGCTTTACTGCATGTGAGGTGGCCAACACTACCTCCCAAGGTCCAGTCCACCTTGGCTCAGGCCACTTCTGTTTGTGGACCTTGATGTGGACCCAGTCTCCGGGGCTGACCACCAGGGTGTGGGGCAGTCTGGGGCAGTGTTCTTGACCTGTGAATACAAAACTCGAGATACTGCGGTTAGTGCTTTGACATATTCAGGTAAACCTTCCTGGAAATCATCAAAAGCGGGTGATTTAGCTGGTAGGTTGTGAGGACCTGGCATGGGGCGGCCTGTTAATATCTCGTGTGGGCTAAGATGTGTTTGACTATGGGGAGAGGTCTCGCATGGACATTAATGCTAGGGGTAGGGCATCTACCCACGTTAGTTTAGTCGTTTTTGTGATGTTCTGTAGAGACATACTGAGTTTCTGTTTTGTCTCTATCAGCACCTTGGCCATTTTTTCTTTCAACGTCTGGTTTGCACTTTCAACTAGGCCTTTTGACTGGGGGTGATAGACTGAACCAGATCTATGGGAGATACCTAATGCCTGTTCTACCTGGCTGAGTTTTTTATCGCTGGTAAAATGAGATCCATTGTCCGAGCAGATAACTGTGGGGTAACCCCACCGAGGAATGCGTTTTTTCCATAACCATTTAATCACAGATACTGCATCCTCTCTTTTGCAAGGGACTGCTTCTACCCATTTGGAGAATCGATCTACCATCACGAGTAGGTATCTGTACCCTTGTACTCTGTTGTCCCTGCCCATGCCGGTGTAATCTATGCATATTTCTCTGAAGGGGTAGGGGGGCACTGAGAATGTTCCCAAAGGTCTTTGGTAGACTGTCTTCTTATTTAGCTCGTGACAGACGACGCATTCTGCAATATGGTTGGCCACCATTTCCTCCAGGTAGGGATGCCACCAGTCCTGTTTGAGCCTGTTGGTGGTTCTTTTGGGTCCTTCATGAGTCTGTCCATGTGCATCCTTGATGAGGTAGACCAGGAGTGCGGCTGGTGCTACTGGGCGCCCATCGTGGCTTCTCCATAGGCCGCTGGTGCATGTGGCTCCTTTCTTCTGCCACTGCGAGTGTTCGTTCCATTTCGCTTCTTTCTGCACTTCTTTCAGATGTTCCTCTGACAAATTGAGGGCGTTGTCTTCAGTAAATACAATCATCATTGCTGCGCTTTCTTTTAGGTTCCCTCCTGCTTCTTTTGCTGCTGTGTCGGCTGCGTTTGAATTTCCTTTGGAGTGTCCTTTGCATTTGATGATCTGGATTTTTCGGGGGAGATGTATAGCTTCCAGGAGGGCGAGTATGAGGTCTTTGTGTTTTACCGGGGCTCCTGCTGACGTTTGGAGTCCTCTTTTCATCCATATGGCTACATCCACGTGAGCTGCAGCGTGTGCGTATGCTGAGTCGGTGAATATGTTTGCATTTTTGTTTTTTGAGATTTTTAATGCTTTCACCGAGGCGTCGAGTTCTGCTTTTTGTGCTGATGCTGGTTGTTCTATCATCCCACTTCTTAGGGTGACGTGGTGTCCATTAATTTGTTGAATGGCTGCGTATGATGCTCTATTTCCCTCTTCTTCTTTGAAACAACAACCATCTATAAACAGGACAATTTCTGCATCGGGGTCAGATGTTCCATCCAAGTCTGTGCGGCCCTTTGCTTCCAGTTTCATGAGCTGTACGCAGTCATGGGTGCCATCTGCATACTGTAGTCCGCCGGCCAAGTTGATTCCATCGGCTGTGTACAAGACATTGTCTCTTTCCAGGGTGACATGCAAGCGCATCTTGTGTTTTGGTGTGGTAAAGGTGAAATCCGTTTGATCGAGGTAGGATTTGACTCCATGAGTGGTATGCACGATGGTGGGGTGGTAGAAAGTAATGTGGTCGGTTCTCGTAGGGCGTGTGCGATGGCAGCCGTGTGTCGTCCACATCCGGAGAGTCCATGTTCCACTGTGTCGAGTTTGCAACTGTGGTGAGCCAGGATCGCGCGCTCACCGTGTCGAGGCTGCCAGAGCACAGCTTGACAATTCCGTGCTTTTCAGTAACGTCCAAATGGAACGAGGAAGAGATGTCTGGGGTGCATAGGTGTTCGGCCTTCCCCATGAGTTGTTTCAATCTTATGAACGCTTCCTCCGCACTTGTGGTCCAGTTGAGTGGTGCCTTGATGTTCCGATGGCCAGCTTCCGCAATGGGTTCGCGTGGGGGAACAGTGTGGTCCACATAATCAGCTATGTGGTGTCTGCTATAGCCAGTGAGTCCCAGGAATGCTAGCATTTGCTGCACGGTGGTGGGTTTAGGGTACTGGAGCATTGCCTGTTGTCTTTCCGGGTTGATGTATCTCTTATCTCCCGTGATCCTTTTTCCCAGGAATACCACTTCTGTGCGGCAGACCTGTGCTTTTTCCTTCCTGATTTTGTAGCCACATTTTGCGATGCGCCGTAGCAGGGATTTGGTGGCCGTGAGGCAATTTTCTACTGTGGTGATGTCCATGAGGATGTCGTCGACATACTGGATGAGTAGGAGTTCCTTGAGATCTGCCTTCAGGCAGGCGTTGAATATGGTTGGCGTGCATGTGAATCCTCGTAGCATTCTTGTGTAGGTCTAAGAGCATTTTTTAAATGTGAATGCAAACATATCTTGACTTTCTTTGGCCAAGGGGAGGCCAAAAAATGCGTTGGCCAGGTCGATGACGGTGAAAAATTGATGACTCGGGGAGCCTGCATGCAGGGCGACATGGGGGTTGGGCACTTTTTCAGTAATGGGTTGGACCACCTGGTTGATACGTCGCAGATCGTGGACCAGGCGCCATGAGTGTCCTCCAGCCTTGGGTACTGGTAGAATTTGTGTGTTCCACGGTGAATCCGCTGGTCGTAGAACTCCTGCTTGTAAGAGGCCTTCAATGGTGGAGGCTATTCGAGCAGCTGCCTCGGGCTTGACCTTGTACTGACCTTGCCAAATGGGCACAGCGTGGGCTTTCACTTTGATGTGTATATTGTGGTGTGGTGTGCAGCCAACGTGATAGGGGCCGGTGGTCCAGAGGGTTGGCGGTAGTTGGGCGAACATTTCTGCTGCCAGGGGGTGTTCTTCGATGCTTCCTTGATAAGTTCTTTCCAGGACATTTCTTTCATATATGCCTTGTTCGTAGCTGTTGTGTCCTATTCTCCAAACCGATTTGTCTGGCGTGTGTTGCAACAGGGGGTTCGTTGTGGGGACCCAGGTGGGTTGGCGAGGGCTCTTTTGACCATGGGGCCCAATTGTTTGGCTGCATGGTTGGCTTCTACGGCTAGGGTCACATGTGGAACTGCGGTGTCGTGAAGTAGATACCAGGATTGTTGGTCTGGTGTCAGGCGGACCGCTGCTGCAACTCCTTCATGGCCCAGATAGAAGTCTGTTGTCTGGAGTCGTTCTTGTCGTCCCTCCTTTTTCGCTTCCCAGCCTTCGTCATAGATGTCATCACGGTGGCGTGTGAAACAGAGAGTGCAGTGTACAGGTCCAGCATCGACTTTTTCCAGAGTTGGTAGGTTTACAAAATGCCACCAGCCGGTGAGTGTGGGGTCGGGGGTGGTATCAGGAGTTCCACCTAAGACGAGTATACGTTCGAGGGGTATTAGCTCTTCTTTTGGCTCAGAGAAACTAACTTCCAGACCGTGGAGGTTACATATCACAGATGCCCCTGTTCTTCGGAGAAGGTCCCTTCCCATTAGGTTGGTGGGGCAGCTTGGTGAGTAGAGGTATTGGTGTCTGACTTTGTGAGGACCTATCTTGGTAGGGAGGGGTGCGGTGAAGGACTTGTGTCGTCCCAGAGAATCCAACAGTCCGTAATTTCCGAGTGGATAGTTGTATGTAGTACGTAGTATGTTGCCGGCCAGGTTCTTCAAGCAAGACACGTGACAGTGACAGTGACAGTAATTCCTTGGAGTGACAGTGATTCCTTGGATTGTACATGGCACTACTGGTTCGGCATTTATTTTTGTCTGTACCACCACTTCCATGTCCCCTGGGCGCCTCTATGCTCCATGCCATGGCGGGGTGTCCATGCGGGGTCCTCCCTTTCCTCTCGAGGAAGCTCCTCTTCCTCTCTGAGGGGGGCGGTAGGATCCTCTATATAATTGCTGGGGTTGTTGGTTCTGGGGGCATTCCCTTGCCCAGTGGTCACTTTGGCCACAGATGAAACATCCTGTAGTTTTCTCGGGTCCTCCCCATCCTCTAGAGGATTGGAATTGTCCTCTCCCTCTCAGTTGCTGCCATTGGGGGGGGCCTTGGGGGTATGAGGGTGCGGGGGCCCCTGGATACTGCCGCTGGGGATATTCATAGGGAGTCCAGGCCTGCTGCCATTGGGGTAGGTGCTGGGCTGGTGGGTAGGCGGGGGTTACAGTTAGGGGCTGTGGTCCTGTCCATTGTAGTGGCGCGGTTTGGGGCGGGGCCTGTGCTTCAGGGGTGGTGACTACTGCTTGCACAGTTGCTTTCTTCTTTTTGTCCGTATTGACTTCATCTTCCAGTTTTTTTACCTGCATTTTTAGTAGTCTGGTTTGTATGGAATCTTTCTCCAGGAATTCGTCTTCTTGCTTTTTGATGTGTCTTTCCAGGTGATGGATGAGATGGCTCTCCCACTGTCTCTCGGTCATGTCTGACAGTCAAACTGTGTCTGCGAGCTACAGCCTGACATCTCCTGGGAGGCCATTTTGGCATTTGGCATCTGCATGTACATGGGGAGACCCACTAGGCAGGGGTCATGACGTTCTACAGTGCTATCACTCCAGAGCTCCTTTGCTCATGTGAGATAGGCGTGTGGTTCTTCCCCATTTTTAAATCTCAGGCCTGCCAGGGCCACTGTGTTGCGTCTGGTCGGCCAGGTTTCTCTCATGGCTGTCCATATGTCATTCCGCATGTGGTCGAATGGGTGCTCGTGTGCCATGGTGAGGGTTCTAACTTCTCTTTCCAGGGAGGTCAGGGTGATGTTTCCTGCTGTGGCGCGGAGAATGGCTCGCACATCTCTTAGGGCTAGTGTGTCAGCCGCTGTGTGGTTTTCGAAGATTCGGATCCATGCTGCAGCTCCTTTGTCCAACGCTGATAGGTTGCCTTTGAGGGCCTGCATGTCGCGGTGGTACCAGGGAACAAATGTTTCTCTTTTGGCGGACTGCTTTTGTTCCTCCTCTCGTTGTCTAATTTTCGAGCGGGTAACTATCCCTATTGCTGACGATCTTCTGGCCTGGCTTTTGGATGATGCTATAAGGGTTCCTTTTCTTCTGTTGTCGTTTGTGTACTCTCCCCGGGAGCTGCCACTGTTTTTGAATGACCACTTTTTTGTCTTAGTCTCGTGGTCTGACATGGGTTCTTCTTCCCAGGAGCGGAGGGGGGTGGGGTGTCTTTGTTTTGTTTTCTTAAAGGTGTATTTGGGGACTACAGGGGTAGGTGAAGGTGTGGGCTGGCTTCGGGTCTTTTGTTTTTCTTTGGGTTGTTGTTTGGCTGTAGCGTCTGCAGGAGGTGCTATGAGATGAACATGGGTTGTGTTGGCATCCTCTGGTAGTGGGCCACATTGTCCAGTCAGTGTGACAGTTGCGTGGCTAACCCTTGTGGTACATTTCTTTTTCCTTTCTTGATGTCTTTTTGTGGTTTTTAGGACTGGCAAGTGCATTCGTCGTCCTCTGTATTAGAGGAGAGAAACTCTTTGTGTCTGTTTGATCGTTAGGGGGCGATGTCTGATCATTGTCCTTGTTCTCACTGTCAGATGGCTTTGGGGAGGGCTGTACTCGGAAATGGATTTGGATCGGGCCTTCCATTACTAATACGGGTGCTTGTATTTCTGGCGGGGGTGGGGTGGCTATTTTCTGGTTGCTCATCACAGGGGGCGCTGTTGCTTCAGGTGTGTGCTCGGTCTTAGGGTTGTACGGAGAGGGGGGGTGCCGATGTGTTTCTTCATCGGCCAGCAGGGAGGGGTAGAGGGATGGGGTGGTGTGTGGTTGGAGTGGGGTGTGACCTTGGGGGATGGGTTCGGGGAGGGGTGGTAACTTGTCTTCTTGTGGGGGGTAGGGTTCCTTCTGGGCTTCTACCACTGCCTTGGTTGCGGCATTTCTGATTTTATTGCGACGTTCGACAATCATTTCCGCTCGAATCCATGCCGTCATTATGTGCTGAACCAGCGCCCATTGTGCACGCTGCTTGTTTAACTTGCGCTTTCAAGCCCCCATTAATCCAGGGTTGTTTTTTGCATCCACTCCTGCTTCAGCCAGCAGTCTTTTTTCTTCCTCTATCACCATGGTGCGGTTTTCTGCTGTCGGGGTAGTGTCTTTCGACCACCACCCTGCTTTGATCCATTTTTGTTCATATTTATGGAATTTCCAAGTTTCTCAAGCATGGAACTTTGGCTCTGTTCTGTTCTTGAGCTCAGCTACAGCTTCAATACGAATCTCACTGGTGCCGGGTCTGGGGGATGGGGTCTTTTCCATTATGTTTTTGAATGGCAGGAGAACAAAAGACATGGGAAGAAGTGGGAGGGGGAAACCTCAAATGTTCGGATCTCAATGTGTTTCTGGTGCAGCTACGCCACTAGTGGTCTTTTAGGTTATTACAGGTCAACTTTTTTTTTTTATTTGTATTTTTGTTTTATATATTGCCCTTTTATCTAGGGCAATTTGAGGAGGTTGTTCATACACATACACACACAAAACCTCTATCACACATGCACAGACTCTATCAAACACACACTCTCTTAAACACAAAGACTGTCTCAAACACACACACGCCCGCGGTCTCTCTCACATTCACACACACGCATGGTACCTCTCTTTCCACACACACAAGGTACCTCGTTGCGCACACTCTCACTCACACAGCCGGCAATACAATTTTACGCTAAGTCACGTGAATTGGGCCTTTAACCCTTTAATATTTGGTTTCTCTAAGAACCGGGCCTTTAACCCCTAAATGCTTGGCTTCCTTTTTACTTTAAAAATGATTCCGGGCCTTTCACCCTTAAATGAAATTACCGACTATCGACTACCCTTCTGAAGGCTGAGTTTAACATTTTTCATCGCCAGACATCACTTAGTTTAGGCATTTCGGAGGTCTTTTCAACAACCGGGCCTAAACGGGATTCGGAATTACTTCACGAGTTAAACATTGTTCATCACCAAAACGTCGCTCAGTTTAGGCATACTGGATGTATTCTCTACACACGGGCCCAAACGTTACGTGGAATTACTACGCAATTTAAACACACAGCCGCTTCGAAGGGGGGTTTCCTAACCCGTTCCCTTAACTTACCTTACTACCGTTCTCATCAAACAATCCAATTTCTCCTCTCCACAATATTTAACAATTATTATTCATGCATCATTCAACAATACATCCCCAAAACCACAAAGTTGTTCGTCCAGCCTTAAACAGTACAACACTTCCACCTAAAATATTCCTATCTAATCTATGCAGACTTCATGAAATGGCTCTGCTCACCTTTTAGCGGGTACCCATGGAAGTATCGCAACCGTTCAGGCTTTCGGAACTCCTCTGCAGTCTTGTAATGGGATCACGTCGGGGTCACCAATTTGTCGTGTTCAAAATTTCCAAATCCGGAATGATGGGATGAAACTGGAACTTTGAGCTACGGAGAGTTTATAGGACGGTTTGAGAATCTACCAAAAAATAAAAAACGTTTTACGTCGACGTGGTTAGTCCTAAGCTGCGTGTCTCATCTAGCATACATTTCACCAAGGAGTCTGCAGAAACTTTGTTTCCTCGTCACTTTGTTACAAATGACAGACCCCCCTTTGCGAGGCGGTCCCGCCTTTGTTATTTCCCATCTCCCGAGTATCTAGTTTCAGACTCCCCGCTGTGTGTGCGCCAGATTAACCGTTTCAGTGCCGGTTTCTAACTGGTTGCGTAGTTACACCCAGTGTCTTTAGACATGTTTTAATTTTGGCTCTGACTGATCAATAAAACTGTATTTCATAATTACCCACTATATGAATGATAGTAATGTACATGAATAAATTTATGTAATGTATACTGTAGTATACACACATATAGTTTTGCTATCGAGGATTAGTTCAATCTGTAATGTTATAGTTATAGTAGTATAGTTATATGTAGTACGTAATAGTTATAGTATATGTATATATATTTTTTTTTTTTTTTTTCTCACAAAACCCAACAGGAAGTCGGCCATTTTTAATTTTCCTGACTTTTTAGTGGTATTTATGTTTTGTACTTTAGCGAAACTCCTCCTTGGCGATTTATCGGATCGGCTTCAAACTTGACGAGTGTCTACAAGACACCTTCACAGCTTAACATTATCAAAATATATATATTTTTTGGCACACGGTGTGGGCGTGGCAACACGTTAAATTTCATGTTCCAAAAGATACTTGGAAATTCACGAAACTTTGTGCACTCGTCAGTCCCAGTGTGGCAATTGATATTCTATGGGTTCCGTGCTTGGGCATGGCAAAATGACCGGACACGCCCTGTTGAAAATTTCAAAACATCAAACCTATTCACTTTTTAACATGAAATTGGGTATATTAATGTAACATCACTAGACTCAAAAAAAATTATATTGCCGCCATGACCGACACCCAACCAACAGGAAGGTGGCCATATTGGATTTAATGTGCGCAAACTCCTAGGGGATTCATCAGATCGACTTCAAAGTTCGCGAGTGTCTACAAGACACTTTGGGGATTAAATTTATTAAAACATTGGGTTTTCGTCACACAATGTGGGCATGGCACTGTGTTGAATTGAAGTGTTAACCTGACTTTTGGGGCCTTAAGAAACTCGAAAAATCACAAAACTTTACACACTCAAGATCAAACCTATTCACTTTTTTAGTATCTCCTCCGAGATCTGCATAGAATTCCGGCAGGTTTTCCTCTTGTCTTTCTCCTCCGTCGGCGTATTGGTAAACACAGTGGCGGCAGGACAAAGAGATCTTAGTACGTACTCCGGTAAGTTGCGAAAAAGTCCGTATGAGGTGTCGAACAGACGTCCAGGAGTGCTTGTCGTTCATATTGTAATAGCGACAGTGCACTGCATGCAAAAATAAGAACAATACAAATAGTAATAAACACAAAACTAAGAGTTGAATGCAGAGCCGGTGTGTCCATACTACGGCGCACCCGGAAGTTAGTCCGGGTTAACTCATAAGTTAGCTAGCTTCCTCTGCTGAACCAATATTTTACTAAAATGACTTTTACAACTCTCTTTGCTCCAACTTCCATCCTTAACAAAGAATCCCAAATGCATCATTTGCTAACTTTCCCACTTTCATTGTCTTTCACATCAACTTCCATAATCATTTCAGCCTGTCAACTAACTTTACAGCTCTCTCGCCTTGTTATATTTTTTTCAAATAAATTTAAAGCCTTACAGTATCCTTTCCAGAAATCCTACCAGATATTTAGATTATAACGCTACTTTTAAACCAAGGACTCCTGTGGGAAACTAGTTTGACATGTTGTGTACAACACACATACTATGCTTACTGTATCTCACATTTATACATTTGCTTGTTTTTAATCGCGATTTTCATCAGCCATGTAGCTAAACATACCCCGAGACACTGATAAAATGTCTCCGAACTCATCTCATCCATACGTGCTCCAGAGTGATCCATCGGCCAGGCGGTCACACGCCTCAAACACCATTTCAATCACCCAAGGATTCATTCATTCAACGCTTTTGCTAGGATGGGTCAAGAATAATCTATAATAATCATGTATTTAATAATGTCGATTTTATTATTGGATAACATAAAGCAAATAAACAGACAAAAACCACGATTCTCTTGATCAATGCAAAATTGGCTACTTCATAAGTAAGGCATACATTTTTAATGTACAACACATCTCTGAGTACTTAAAAAAGCCCTCTATATAATACATTTCTCTTTATTCTTCTTCATAATATTGTTCTTATACTGTAGCTAACCAATAATAAATGAAATACTTTTTACCATTAATGCAACTTCTGGTGCTCCTTCGTTTTGCTGATGGCCTTCTAGTCTGGATCATACGTTGTGAGGTTAAGCTTAATGCAGGCGTTGAGGCTTCCATCAGTTAAACTTAAGCGTAGGATGGTCTTAATGTTTCTCAGATGCGAGAAAGACTGCTCACATGCATTTGTAAAGCCAAACATGGTCAATACGGCATTACTCACACGCTGCATTGTGTGCTGTGTGACGGGACGCTCGTTCCAAGTTTTAAGAATCAGCTGGTCTTCAGTTTCAAGTTCAAGTTCAAGTTCAAGAGATTATTTGTCACATACATATTGAAGTTTTTTCGACTTCTGTCCACTTTTGTTCAGCTGATTGGTCCGACTCGAGGCAGGGAGTTTTCTTAATGTTTGTCTGTCTTACAGAGGGGATCGGCGCATGGGCTCGTAAGCAGTCCAGCAGTGGAACGCCATTCCTCCTGCTCCCAAGAGGATCATTATTATCCACAATTATTATAATGATCCTCAGTGATACATATAATTGTGGCCTGCGTGCCGCAAGTTGAAATGAACAGTAAAACTTTCGCCATGTCGGCGCACCACAGCCATCTCCTTCCCTAAGCCCTTACCTGTGGGCAGAGACTTCCACAAGTTGCGCCTGAGCAGAGACCCGGTAGGGGCAGGGCGCCGAGTAAATGGCGCCCCGGAGTCTTTATGTTGTCCGCAGCCGGTGCTTGACTACTTTGTCCGCCACATTTATATTTTGAATTTTATTTTCAAGTTGTAATTTCTCTTACCTGTTTTACTTTAAAATGACACAGAATAATAATTTATTACTTGTTAATTGTGATGAAAAATTTTAGCTCAAAATTGTATGCGAGCCATATACCGTCATCAAAAGAGCCGTAATTGGCTCGCGAGCCATAGGTTCCCGACCCCTGCTCTAGATTGATTCAATCTTTAAGCTTACTCAGATCTTCCCTGATCGGAACAATATCTCAGTGAGTCGTCACCTTCACTTTTCGGGAATCTTGTGTTGCCTTTGCTGGACCTGTCCAGACGACTCCTTGTTGGATATCTTACGGCCGGTCTCTGACTGCCGCTGGGCACACAACCTGGACATGAAGAGAGTCTCATCATCGTCGCCAGATTGTTGGATAAATTATCCTAGGTGGTCGGTGAGGTTAATCTGCCCGCTACAGGAAAACAAAACTGAGAGTATTAAAGATATTTATTCTGCAAAATAAAGAGAAAGATACCGTCATGCTTCAAAGCAGTGTTCTGATCAGTCTACCCCTATTACTGACGAAGAGGGCTTTATACCAAAGAGAGGTTGTGTGTCAGGTGTCATTTACAACTCTGATCCTCAGTCATATCCCTGGGTGTTCCCCCAAACAGTGATTTAACAGTCAAACTTCGGTCACAGACACAATCCTACTGTACCATAAAACAAACACACAACGCTCTTTTAAGTCCCTCTTGTCCTTATCCTTATCTCCACACAAGGTTAAGTGAAGGATGGAATGTGGTCTGGTTTTTCCAATACTACAACTGAAATGTTTTAGACAGTTTTTACACACAGACACACACAGACAATTTTTTTGTCTCTTTATATTAACTCTGAGTGACTCCTAAAAACCCATAGACAATGAGTTTTATAACTAAGTAACATACAAAAGGCTATTGTCCTGTATAAAACATGTAAAACCTCATTCAAATAGTTGATCATGTGCATTTTTCTCTCACAGCCTACATACGTGCAACTGCGGCTCTAGCGCATGCCACTGTGATTGCACTGACGTTTCACCTTCTGGACTTGATAGACCTGCTGGCTAATTTAAGGGTCTTATTGGCCCGACTTAATGGCCTTGTTGGCCGACTTGAAGGACCTGCTGGATGCGTTGCCAAGCCCGCTTTGCGCACTCAAAGTTGTACTGCCACTGCGGTCCAGGCCTTTTGCCCGTTCCTCCAAGCCTGGCTGTCTGTTTGGGCCCACGAGTTCTGTGGAGCCTCAGCCTTTCGAGGGGTCTGAGGGTTCCGTGGGCCCTGGGTGTTCTGACATCATTGCTCTCAGCAATGCCTTGAGGTGAGGCCAATCTTTTTACTCTTAAGCCCTCACCACATGTAGCTGTACTTGGCTATACAGCGAGCTAAACACTCTTGCAATAAGTACCCAGAGACAGGAGCGCACTTTTGGTATCGTTAATGAAAGCGGTGTAAAACTGTGGAACAGTAGAGAAATATGCAGATAAACGATCAATCTCTATGCAGATGTAGATAACGTGTTAATACGTTGTCATAGCTCCCACATTGTATACATACAACAATAACATGAATTATCTCACAAATTGTGCTTTCTCAAGGGCAGTGAAGAGGCTGATGGAAGAGATGTTAATCCGGGTCTGGGACATGATCAGATTGGCTGAGTGTGCCTTGATCTGTTTATGCCTGTTCTGATTTTACTATTATATTATTATACTATCATCCAAATGCTATGATGTTGCAATACTGACTGCGCGGGGGGCGCACCGGGAGGCAGAACAACCGTGTTTTGGTTGCATCTAAATTTTTTAGTATGGCTTTTAAGTTGGTTTTTAACTGTATTTCTGTGTTTGTATTGGAACTGATTTTTTTAATCTGGCTTTTAAATCAGTTTTGAAACTGTATTTCTGTATCAGGATTGGGTCTGAATTTTTGGGACACATCATCAGTAGTGGACCCCAGGACCATGAGGTGTTTGACCATTATCACTAGACACCCTCGCCTGAGGAAGGCCCTCCCGTGGTTGATCAAGCCTCGGAGTGTGTCCCATAGCCAATTGGAGTTCAATTTGGGTTATGCTCGATTGTGGGTAGGCAAAGAGTTTTGCTAAGCATTAATTTAGAATGATTTATGTTAAGAGTTTTGCTAAACATTAATTTTGAATGACCAATTTACTAATGCTTCATGCAATTATGCCATGTCAAGGTTGGTATGGTAAATTATAAAAAAAAAATAAAAGGTTACGTTTAATAGGTAAGTATTTAGAGGTGTCTTGTGTTCCTACTTTGTGTCAGGGTCTTCTGTAGGTTCAGAATGAAGTTAGCTCCTCGGCACATCTGAATTTATGGGGCATAGCTCCACCCATTTTTTGGAATAAACTCCTTTTATTTTCTTTGTTTTCTTCCAATAAAAATCCTAATTGGTTTTAACCAATTGGGGATGGGGGGATGGGTTTTAACCAACTTCATCTTTCATTTTCCTAAACGTCCTTTACTTACTCAACTTACTACGCCGGATCGAGCTGTACACTCTACCTTCATCCACTCCCTCATTTTCATGAGGGAAAGGAGGATAGAAGAGAGAAGATAGAAGATAACGTATTGTCAGACGATTTAAAATGCTGAAAAGGCGGTTAGGTTAAAAGCTTGTATGTGCGCCCCACACTGTGTTGGTGTGGGGCGTGGTTGTGTGTTTGGGCGCCGCGCCCCTGCATCGATCTGGTCGCGATTCGCCTATCTCTCCCAGTGCCAAAACTTATATTCACAAATACACCACACAATAGGCCTAGGGCTTGCGGGATGGGTGGGGTGCAAGCTATATAGGTGGGGATGCAGCGGGCAGCTGCCATCTTGCCTGTCACGCTCCTGCCCCAGCGTGCTTCTCGTCCGTTACGAAATGTTAATCCGACTCATATTGGCTTAGAATGCATACACTCGCACACGAATCCTACTCCAACCAACACTCCACCAGACCAGGGTCTGCGGGGCAGGAGGGGTGTGAGTGATTCAGGGTCGACTTGCCTGAAGGACTTGCATCCCCAACCCCGCAATTTTGACTGCAATAGGCAACAGTACACATTTAGCACTGGGGTTTTCCGGGATGGACAGACAGGCGGTCCTATCACACACACACACACATGCACACACCACCACACCTTCTTTGAATGCACCCCAGCAGCCTTCTGGTTGCATTACTCTCCTTTTCTCCCTCATTTACTGCCATAACTATGACAGGAAGAGGCCAGGTGACCATTTGTCATTCCAGTTTTCCTGGACCTAATCAACTGTTTTTCATTACATGTTGTCGTCCAATGTTAATTTTTTTGTGTAAATGTTTTCAGGTTCTATGTTTAATTGTCTCACCGGCCATGATTCTCTCCCTCTTGGGGTAGTGATCAGTTGTTTATAGACCCAAACATGATAAATAGTTTTCCAAAGAGGGGGGTTGGTGGTGGTTCTCTTTGACCAAAAACTGTGCTCTTGTCATCCTACAGGTCATCCACTGGACAGAATTATTGCAGCAGTTCTTGATGATTTAAGAATTAATAAAGTGTTGCATTGCAGGTGGAGAACTTGAGCTACACTTGCGGACTAACTCCGTCCTAGATGCAATGGCATGCAAATACTCTTTGTTGTATGCCCAGCATGCTGACAGGATGGGTTGAAAATAAATAAATAAAAAATAAAATCTCCACGAATTACTCTGTGTGGCAGGATCAGACAAAAGGTCAAACATGTATTTGTCGAGTTAAAAAACGCATTTTCAGCCCATTTAAACGTCGAAAAGGCGGATCGGTTAAACGCTACAGTCATTACTCTGTGTGACAGTGTCAGGCAGTTTAAATACTATGATGAACTAGTATGTGCTGCTAAAGTGTTGTTTGTCAAACAGTTGTAGGTCCTTCTAACATTTATTTTTCGAGTAATGATTATTTTTATCAACGTCTGCACATGTGGGAAAAAACGCATTTTCAGCCGATTTAAACGCCGAAAAGGCGGATCGGTTAAACGCTACAGTCATTACTCTGTGCGACAGTGTCAGACAGTTTAAATACTATGATGAACTAGTATGTGCTGCTAAAGTGTTGTCTGTCAACGAGTTTTAGGCTCATATAAAATGTATTTTTCGAGTTATGAGTATTTTCAGAATTTTGGACGGTTTGCTGCCTTGCTGAATTAGAGAAACACCGAACCAATGTCTCTTTATAGGTGAATGATTCAGAATGCTGCAGTACACCATATAATTTTAATTAATATGAGGAACAATTATGTGCTTAAGTCTTTCTCAAAGACAGTTTAAATACAATGATAAACTAGTATGTGCTGCTAAAGTGTTGTTTGTCAACCAGTTTTAGGCCCATATAAAATGTATTTCTCGAGTTATGATCATTTTCATCAAAGTCTACACATGTGGGAAAAAACGCATTTTCAGCCGATTTAAACGTCGATTTGGCGGAACGGTTAAACGCTTCAGCCATTACTATGTGACAGTGTCAGACAGTTTAAATACAATGATAAACTAGTATGTGCTGCTAAAGTGTTGTTTTTCAAACAGTTTTAGGCCCATTTAAAATGTATTTTTCGAGTTATGATCATGTTCAGAACTTTGGACGATTTGCTGTCTAGCTGAATTAGAGAAACACCGAACAATTGTCTCTTTGTAGGTGCATGATTTTGAATGCTGCAGTACACCATATAACTTTAATTAATATGAGGAACTATTATGTGCTTCTTAAGTCTTTCTCAAAGACAGTTTAAATACAATGATAAACTAGTATGTGCTGCTAAAGTCTTGTTTGTCAACCAGTTTTAGGCCCATATAAAATGTATTTTTCGAGTTCTGATAATTTTCATCAAAGTCTACACGTGGGAAAAAACGCATTTTCAGTCGATTTAAACGTCGACAAGGCGAATCGGTTAAACGCTTAAGTCATTACTCCATGTGACAGTGTCAGACAGTTTAAATACAATGATAAACTAGTATGTGCTGCTAAAGTCTTGTTTGTCAACCAGTTTTAGGCCCAAATAAAATGTATTTTTCGAGTTCTGATAATTTTCATCAAAGTCTACACGTGAGAAAAAACGCATTTTCAGCCGATTTAAACGTCGAAAAGGCGAATCGTTTGAACGCTTCAGTCATTACTCTATGTGACAGTGTCAGTCAGTTTAAATACAATGATGAACTAGTATGTGCTGCTAAAGTCTTGTTTGTCAACCAGTTTTAGGCCCATATAAAATGTATTTTTCGAGTTCAGATAATTTTCATCAAAGTCTACACGTGGGAAAAAACGCATTTTCAGTCGATTTAAACGTCGATTTGGCGGAACGGTTAAACACTTCAATCATTACTCTATGTGACAGTGTCAGACAGTTTAAATACAATGATAAACTAGTATGTGCTGCTAAAGTCTTGTTTGTCAACCAGTTTTAGGCCCAAATAAAATGTATTTTTCGAGTTCTGATAATTTTCCGAACTTTGGACCGTTTGCTGTCTAGCTGAATTAGAGAAACACCGAACCATTGTCTCTTTGTTGGTGAATGATTCAGAATGCTGCAGTACACCATATAACTTTAATTAATATGAGGAACAATTATTTTGCTTCTTAAGTCTTTCTCAAAGACAGTTTAAATACAATGATAAACTAGTATGTGCTGCTAAAGTGTTGTTTGTCAACCAGTTTTAGGCCCATGTAAAATGTATTTTTCGAGTTATGATAATTTTCATCAAAGTCTACACATGTGGGAAAAAACGCATTTTCAGCCGATTTAAACGTCGAAAAGGCGGATCGGTTAAACGCTTCAGCCATTACTCTGTGACAGTGTCAGACAGTTTAAATACAATGATAAACTAGTATGTGCTACTAAAGTCTTGTTTGTCAACCAGTTTTAGGCCCATATAAAATGTATTTTTCGAGTTCTAATAATTTTCATCAAAGTCTACACGTGGGAAAAAACGCATTTTCAGCCGATTTTAACGTCGATTGGCGGAACGGTTAAACGCTTCAGTCATTACTCTATGTGACAGTGTCAGACAGTTTAAATACAATGATAAACTAGTATGTGCTGCTAAAGTGTTGTTTGCCAACCAGTTTTAGGCCCATATAAAATGTATTTTTCGAGTTATGATCATTTTCCGAACTTTGGACCGTTTGCTGTCTAGCTGAATTAGAGAAACACCGAACCATTGTCTCTTTGTAGGCGCATGATTTAGAATGCTGCAGTACAGCATAGAAATTTAATTAATATGATGAACTATTATGTGCTTCTTAAGTTTTTCTCACAGAGTTCTAGGCCCATCTAACATGTATTTGTGGAGTTATGATCATTTTCAGAACTTTGGACGATTTGCTGTCGAGCTGAATTAGAGAAACACCGAACCATTGTCTCTTTGTAGGTGAATGATTCAGAATGCTGCAGTACACCATATAACTTTAATTAATATGAGGAACAATTATTTTGCTTCTTAAGTCTTTCTCAAAGACAGTTTAAATACAATGATGAACTAGTATGTGCTGCTTATGTCTTGTTTGTCAACCAGTTTTAGGCCCATATAAAATGTATTTTTCGAGTTCTGATAATTTTCATCAAAGTCTACACATGTGGGAAAAAATGCATTTTCAGCTGATTTTAACGTCGATTTGGTGGAACGGTTAAACGCTTCAGTCATTACTCTATGTGACAGTGTCAGACAGTTTAAATACAATGATAAACTAGTATGTGCTGCTAAAGTGTTGTTTGCCAACCAGTTTTAGGCCCATATAAAATGTATTTTTCGAGTTATGATCATTTTCCGAACTTTGGACCGTTTGCTGTCTAGCTGAATTAGAGAAACACCGAACCATTGTCTCTTTGTAGGCGCATGATTTAGAATGCTGCAGTACACCATATAACTTTAATGAATATGAGGAACTATTATGTGCTTCTTAAGTCTTTCTCAAAGACAGTTTAAATACAATGATAAACTAGTATGTGCTGCTATAGTGTTGTTTGTCAACCAGTTTTAGGCCCATATAAAATGTATTTTTCGAGTTCTGATAATCTTCATCAAAGTCTACACGTGGGAAAAAACGCATTTTCAGCCGATTTTAACGTCGATTTGGCGGAACGGTTAAACGCTTCAGTCATTACTCTATGTGACAGTGTCAGACAGTTTAAATGCAATGATAAACTAGTATGTGCTGCTAAAGTGTTGTATGTCAAACAGTTTTAGGTCCATATAAAATGTATTTTTCGAGTTATGATCATTTTCAGAACTTTGGACGATTTGCTGTCTAGCTGAATTAGAGAAACACTGAACAATTGTCTCTTTGTAGGTGCATGATTTTGAATGCTGCAGTACACCATATAACTTTAATTAATATGAGGAACAATTATGTGCTTCTTAAGTCTTTCTCAAAGACAGTTTAAATACAATGATAAACTAGTATGTGCAGCTAAAGTCTTGTTTGTCAACCAGTTTTAGGCCCATATAAAATGTATTTTTCGAGTTATGATAATTTTCATCAATGTCTACACGTGGGAAAAAACGCATTTTCAGTCGATTTAAACGTCGATTTGGCGGAACGGTTAAACGCTTCAGTCATTACTCTATGTGACAGTGTCAGACAGTTTAAATACAATGATAAACTAGTATGTGCTGCTAAAGTGTTGTTTGTCAGCCAGTTTTAGGCCCTTATAAAATGTATTTTTCGAGTTATGATCATTTTCAGAACTTTGGACGATTTGCTGTCTAGCTGAATTAGAGAAACACCGAACCATTGTCTCTTTGTAGGTGAATGATTCAGAATGCTGCAGTACAGCATAGAAATTTAATTAATATGATGAACTATTATGTGCTTCTTAAGTGTTTCTCACAGAGTTCTAGGCCCATCTAACATGTATTTGTGGAGTTATGATCATATTCAGAACTTTGGACCATTTGCTGTCTAGCTGAATTAGAGAAACACCGAACAATTGTTTCTTTGTAGGTGCATGATTCAGTATACTGCAGTACAGCATAGAAATTTAATTAATATGATGAACTATTATGTGCTTCTTAAGTGTTTCTCACAGAGTTCTAGGCCCATCTAACATGTATTTGTGGAGTTATGATCATATTCAGATCTTTGGACGATTTGCTGTCGAGCTGAATTAGAGAAACACCGAACCATTGTCTCTTTGTAGGTGAATGATTCAGAATGCTGCAGTACACCATATAACTTTAATTAATATGAGGAACAATTATTTTGCTTCTTAAGTCTTTCTCAAAGACAGTTTAAATACAATGATGAACTAGTATGTGCTGCTTATGTCTTGTTTGTCAACCAGTTTTAGGCCCATATAAAATGTATTTTTCGAGTTCTGATAATTTTCATCAAAGTCTACACATGTGGGAAAAAATGCATTTTCAGCTGATTTTAACGTCGATTTGGTGGAACGGTTAAACGCTTCAGTCATTACTCTATGTGACAGTGTCAGACAGTTTAAATACAATGATAAACTAGTATGTGCTGCTAAAGTGTTGTTTGCCAACCAGTTTTAGGCCCATATAAAATGTATTTTTCGAGTTATGATCATTTTCCGAACTTTGGACCGTTTGCTGTCTAGCTGAATTAGAGAAACACCGAACCATTGTCTCTTTGTAGGCGCATGATTTAGAATGCTGCAGTACACCATATAACTTTAATGAATATGAGGAACTATTATGTGCTTCTTAAGTCTTTCTCAAAGACAGTTTAAATACAATGATAAACTAGTATGTGCTGCTATAGTGTTGTTTGTCAACCAGTTTTAGGCCCATATAAAATGTATTTTTCGAGTTCTGATAATCTTCATCAAAGTCTACACGTGGGAAAAAACGCATTTTCAGCCGATTTTAACGTCGATTTGGCGGAACGGTTAAACGCTTCAGTCATTACTCTATGTGACAGTGTCAGACAGTTTAAATACAATGATAAACTAGTATGTGCTGCTAAAGTGTTGTATGTCAAACAGTTTTAGGTCCATATAAAATGTATTTTTCGAGTTATGATCATTTTCAGAACTTTGGACGATTTGCTGTCTAGCTGAATTAGAGAAACACTGAACAATTGTCTCTTTGTAGGTGCATGATTTTGAATGCTGCAGTACACCATATAACTTTAATTAATATGAGGAACAATTATGTGCTTCTTAAGTCTTTCTCAAAGACAGTTTAAATACAATGATAAACTAGTATGTGCAGCTAAAGTCTTGTTTGTCAACCAGTTTTAGGCCCATATAAAATGTATTTTTCGAGTTATGATAATTTTCATCAATGTCTACACGTGGGAAAAAACGCATTTTCAGTCGATTTAAACGTCGATTTGGCGGAACGGTTAAACGCTTCAGTCATTACTCTATGTGACAGTGTCAGACAGTTTAAATACAATGATAAACTAGTATGTGCTGCTAAAGTGTTGTTTGTCAGCCAGTTTTAGGCCCTTATAAAATGTATTTTTCGAGTTATGATCATTTTCAGAACTTTGGACGATTTGCTGTCTAGCTGAATTAGAGAAACACCGAACCATTGTCTCTTTGTAGGTGAATGATTCAGAATGCTGCAGTACAGCATAGAAATTTAATTAATATGATGAACTATTATGTGCTTCTTAAGTGTTTCTCACAGAGTTCTAGGCCCATCTAACATGTATTTGTGGAGTTATGATCATATTCAGAACTTTGGACCATTTGCTGTCTAGCTGAATTAGAGAAACACCGAACAATTGTTTCTTTGTAGGTGCATGATTCAGTATACTGCAGTACAGCATAGAAATTTAATTAATATGATGAACTATTATGTGCTTCTTAAGTGTTTCTCACAGAGTTCTAGGCCCATCTAACATGTATTTGTGGAGTTATGATCATATTCAGATCTTTGGACGATTTGCTGTCGAGCTGAATTAGAGAAACACCGAACCATTGTCTCTTTGTAGGTGAATGATTCAGAATGCTGCAGTACACCATATAACTTTAATTAATATGAGGAACAATTATTTTGCTTCTTAAGTCTTTCTCAAAGACAGTTTAAATACAATGATAAACTAGTATGTGCAGCTAAAGTCTTGTTTGTCAACCAGTTTTAGGCCCATATAAAATGTATTTTTCGAGTTATGATCATTTTCCGAACTTTGGACCGTTTGCTGTCTAGCTGAATTAGAGAAACACCGAACCATTATCTCTTTGTAGGCGCATGATTTAGAATGCTGCAGTACACCATATAACTTTAATGAATATGAGGAACTATTATGTGCTTCTTAAGTCTTTCTCAAAGACAGTTTAAATACAATGATAAACTAGTATGTGCTGCTAAAGTCTTGTTTGTCAACCAGTTTTAGGCCCATATAAAATGTATTTTTCGAGTTCTGATAATTTTCATCAAAGTCTACACATGTGGGAAAAAACGCATTTTCAGTCGATTTAAACGTCGAAAAGGCGAATCGGTTAAACGCTTCAGTCATTACTCCATGTGACAGTGTCAGACAGTTTAAATACAATGATGAACTAGTATGTGCTGCTAAAGTGTTGTTTGTCAACCAGTTTTAGGCCCATATAAAATGTATTTTTCGAGTTCTGATAATTTTCATCAAAGTCTACACGTGGGAAAAAACACATTTTCAGCCGATTTTAACGTCGATTTGGCGGAACGGTTAAACGCTTCAGTCATTACTCTATGTGACAGTGTCAGACAGTTTAAATACAATGATAAACTAGTATGTGCTGCTAAAGTGTTGTTTGTCAAACAGTTTTAGGTCCATATAAAATGTATTTTTCGAGTTATGATCATTTTCAGAACTTTGGACGATTTGCTGTCTAGCTGAATTAGAGAAACACCGAACAATTGTCTCTTTGTAGGTGCATGATTTTGAATGCTGCAGTACACCATATAACTTTAATTAATATGAGGAACAATTATGTGCTTCTTAAGTCTTTCTCAAAGACAGTTTAAATACAATGATAAACTAGTATGTGCAGCTAAAGTCTTGTTTGTCAACCAGTTTTAGGCCCATATAAAATGTATTTTTCGAGTTATGATAATTTTCATCAATGTCTACACGTGGGAAAAAACGCATTTTCAGTCGATTTAAACGTCGATTTGGCGGAACGGTTAAACGCTTCAGTCATTACTCTATGTGACAGTGTCAGTCAGTTTAAATACAATGATGAACTAGTATGTGCTGCTAAAGTCTTGTTTGTCAACCAGTTTTAGGCCCATATAAAATGTATTTTTCGAGTTCAGATAATTTTCATCAAAGTCTACACGTGGGAAAAAACGCATTTTCAGTCGATTTAAACGTCGATTTGGCGGAACGGTTAAACACTTCAGTCATTACTCTATGTGACAGTGTCAGACAGTTTAAATACAATGATAAACTAGTATGTGCTGCTAAAGTCTTGTTTGTCAACCAGTTTTAGGCCCAAATAAAATGTATTTTTCGAGTTCTGATCATTTTCATCAAAGTCTACACGTGAGAAAAAACGCATTTTCAGCCGATTTAAACGTCGAAAAGGCGAATCGGTTGAACGCTTCAGTCATTACTCCTTGTGACAGTGTCAGAAAGTGTAAATACAATGATAAACTAGTATGTGCTGCTAAAGTGTTGTTTGCCAACCAGTTTTAGGCCCATATAAAATGTATTTTTCGAGTTATGATCATTTTCCGAACTTTGGACCGTTTGCTGTCTAGCTGAATTAGAGAAACACCGAACCATTGTCTCTTTGTAGGCGCATGATTTAGAATGCTGCAGTACACCATATAACTTTAATGAATATGAGGAACTATTATGTGCTTCTTAAGTCTTTCTCAAAGACAGTTTAAATACAATGATAAACTAGTATGTGCTGCTAAAGTGTTGTTTGTCAACCAGTTTTAGGCCCATATAAAATGTATTTTTCGAGTTCTGATAATTTTCATCAGTCTACACATGTGGGAAAAAATGCATTTTAAGCCGATTTTAACGTCGATTTGGTGGAACGGTTAAACGCTTCAGTCATTACTCTATGTGACAGTGTCAGACAGTTTAAATACAATGATCAACTAGTATGTGCTGCTAAAGTGTTGTTTGTCAAACAGTTTTAGGCCCATATAAAATGTATTTTTCGAGTTATGATAATTTTCATCAAAGTCTACACGTGGGAAAAAACGCATTTTCAGTCGATTTAAACGTCGATTTGGCGGAACGGTTAAACACTTCAGTCATTACTCTATGTGACAGTGTCAGACAGTTTAAATACAATGATAAACTAGTATGTGCTGCTAAAGTCTTGTTTGTCAACCAGTTTTAGGCCCAAATAAAATGTATTTTTCGAGTTCTGATCATTTTCATCAAAGTCTACACGTGAGAAAAAACGCATTTTCAGCCGATTTAAACGTCGAAAAGGCGAATCGGTTGAACGCTTCAGTCATTACTCCTTGTGACAGTGTCAGAAAGTGTAAATACAATGATAAACTAGTATGTGCTGCTAAAGTGTTGTTTGCCAACCAGTTTTAGGCCCATATAAAATGTATTTTTCGAGTTATGATCATTTTCCGAACTTTGGACCGTTTGCTGTCTAGCTGAATTAGAGAAACACCGAACCATTGACTCTTTGTAGGCGCATGATTTAGAATGCTGCAGTACACCATATAACTTTAATGAATATGAGGAACTATTATGTGCTTCTTAAGTCTTTCTCAAAGACAGTTTAAATACAATGATAAACTAGTATGTGCTGCTAAAGTGTTGTTTGTCAACCAGTTTTAGGCCCATATAAAATGTATTTTTCGAGTTCTGATAATTTTCATCAAAGTCTACACATGTGGGAAAAAATGCATTTTAAGCCGATTTTAACGTCGATTTGGTGGAACGGTTAAACGCTTCAGTCATTACTCTATGTGACAGTGTCAGACAGTTTAAATACAATGATCAACTAGTATGTGCTGCTAAAGTGTTGTTTGTCAAACAGTTTTAGGCCCATATAAAATGTATTTTTCGAGTTATGATAATTTTCATCAAAGTCTACACGTGTGAAAAAACGCATTTTCAGCCGATTTTAACGTCGATTTGGCGGAACGGTTAAACGCTTCAGTCATTACTCTATGTGACAGTGTCAGACAGTTTAAATACAATGATAAACTAGTATGTGCTGCTAAAGTGTTGTTTGTCAAACAGTTTTAGGTCCATATAAAATGTATTTTTCGAGTTATGATCATTTTCAGAACTGTGGACGATTTGCTGTCTAGCTGAATTAGAGAAACACCGAACAATTGTCTCTTTGTAGGTGCATGATTTTGAATGCTGCAGTACAGCATATAACTTTAATTAATATGAGGAACAATTATGTGCTTCTTAAGTCTTTCTCAAAGACAGTTTAAATACAATGATAAACTAGTATGTGCTGCTAAAGTGTTGTTTGTCAACCAGTTTTAGGCCCATATAAAATGTATTTTTCGAGTTATGATAATTTTCATCAAAGTCTACACATGTGGGAAAAAACGCATTTTCAGCCGATTTAAACGTCGAAAAGGCGGATCGGTTAAACGCTTCAGCCATTACTCTGTGACAGTGTCAGACAGTTTAAATACAATGATAAACTAGTATGTGCTACTAAAGTGTTGTTTGTCAAACAGTTTTAGGCCCATATAAAATGTATTTTTCGAGTTCTGATAATTTTCATCAAAGTCTACACGTGGGAAAAAACGCATTTTCAGCCGATTTTAACGTCGATTTGGCGGAACGGTTAAACGCTTCAGTCATTACTCTATGTGACAGTGTCAGACAGTTTAAATACAATGATAAACTAGTATGTGCTGCTAAAGTGTTGTATGTCAAACAGTTTTAGGTCCATATAAAATGTATTTTTCGAGTTATGATCATTTTCAGAACTTTGGACGATTTGCTGTCTAGCTGAATTAGAGAAACACCGAACAATTGTCTCTTTGTAGGTGCATGATTTTGAATGCTGCAGTACACCATATAACTTTAATTAATATGAGGAACAATTATGTGCTTCTTAAGTCTTTCTCAAAGACAGTTTAAATACAATGATAAACTAGTATGTGCAGCTAAAGTCTTGTTTGTCAACCAGTTTTAGGCCCATATAAAATGTATTTTTCGAGTTATGATAATTTTCATCAATGTCTACACGTGGGAAAAAACGCATTTTCAGTCGATTTAAACGTCGATTTGGCGGAACGGTTAAACGCTTCAGTCATTACTCTATGTGACAGTGTCAGACAGTTTAAATACAATGATAAACTAGTATGTGCTGCTAAAGTGTTGTTTGTCAGCCAGTTTTAGGCCCTTATAAAATGTATTTTTCGAGTTATGATCATTTTCAGAACTTTGGACGATTTGCTGTCGAGCTGAATTAGAGAAACACCGAACCATTGTCTCTTTGTAGGTGAATGATTCAGAATGCTGCAGTACAGCATAGAAATTTAATTAATATGATGAACTATTATGTGCTTCTTAAGTGTTTCTCACAGAGTTCTAGGCCCATCTAACATGTATTTGTGGAGTTATGATCATATTCAGAACTTTGGACGATTTGCTGTCTAGCTGAATTAGAGAAACACCGAACAATTGTTTCTTTGTAGGTGCATGATTCAGTATACTGCAGTACAGCATAGAAATTTAATTAATATGATGAACTATTATGTGCTTCTTAAGTGTTTCTCACAGAGTTCTAGGCCCATCTAACATGTATTTGTGGAGTTATGATCATATTCAGATCTTTGGACGATTTGCTGTCGAGCTGAATTAGAGAAACACCGAACCATTGTCTCTTTGTAGGTGAATGATTCAGAATGCTGCAGTACACCATATAACTTTATTTAATATGAGGAACAATTATTTTGCTTCTTAAGTCTTTCTCAAAGACAGTTTAAATACAATGATAAACTAGTATGTGCAGCTAAAGTCTTGTTTGTCAACCAGTTTTAGGCCCATATAAAATGTATTTTTCGAGTTATGATCATTTTCCGAACTTTGGACCGTTTGCTGTCTAGCTGAATTAGAGAAACACCGAACCATTGTCTCTTTGTAGGCGCATGATTTAGAATGCTGCAGTACACCATATAACTTTAATGAATATGAGGAACTATTATGTGCTTCTTAAGTCTTTCTCAAAGACAGTTTAAATACAATGATAAACTAGTATGTGCTGCTAAAGTCTTGTTTGTCAACCAGTTTTAGGCCCATATAAAATGTATTTTTCGAGTTCTGATAATTTTCATCAAAGTCTACACATGTGGGAAAAAACGCATTTTCAGTCCATTTAAACGTCGAAAAGGCGAATCGGTTAAACGCTTCAGTCATTACTCCATGTGACAGTGTCAGACAGTTTAAATACAATGATGAACTAGTATGTGCTGCTAAAGTGTTGTTTGTCAACCAGTTTTAGGCCCATATAAAATGTATTTTTCCAGTTCTGATAATTTTCATCAAAGTCTACACGTGGGAAAAAACGCATTTTCAGCCGATTTTAACGTCGATTTGGCGGAACGGTTAAACGCTTCAGTCATTACTCTATGTGACAGTGTCAGACAGTTTAAATACAATGATAAACTAGTATGTGCTGCTAAAGTGTTGTTTGTCAAACAGTTTTAGGTCCATATAAAATGTATTTTTCGAGTTATGATCATTTTCAGAACTTTGGACGATTTGCTGTCTAGCTGAATTAGAGAAACACCGAACAATTGTCTCTTTGTAGGTGCATGATTTTGAATGCTGCAGTACACCATATAACTTTAATTAATATGAGGAACAATTATGTGCTTCTTAAGTCTTTCTCAAAGACAGTTTAAATACAATGATAAACTAGTATGTGCAGCTAAAGTCTTGTTTGTCAACCAGTTTTAGGCCCATATAAAACGTATTTTTCGAGTTATGATAATTTTCATCAATGTCTACACGTGGGAAAAAACGCATTTTCAGTCGATTTAAACGTCGATTTGGCGGAACGGTTAAACGCTTCAGTCATTACTCTATGTGACAGTGTCAGTCAGTTTAAATACAATGATGAACTAGTATGTGCTGCTAAAGTCTTGTTTGTCAACCAGTTTTAGGCCCATATAAAATGTATTTTTCGAGTTCAGATAATTTTCATCAAAGTCTACACGTGGGAAAAAACGCATTTTCAGTCGATTTAAACGTCGATTTGGCGGAACGGTTAAACACTTCAGTCATTACTCTATGTGACAGTGTCAGACAGTTTAAATACAATGATAAACTAGTATGTGCTGCTAAAGTCTTGTTTGTCAACCAGTTTTAGGCCCAAATAAAATGTATTTTTCGAATTCTGATAATTTTCATCAAAGTCTACACGTGAGAAAAAACGCATTTTCAGCCGATTTAAACGTCGAAAAGGCGAATCGGTTGAACGCTTCAGTCATTACTCCTTGTGACAGTGTCAGAAAGTGTAAATACAATGATAAACTAGTATGTGCTGCTAAAGTGTTGTTTGCCAACCAGTTTTAGGCCTATATAAAATGTATTTTTCGAGTTATGATCATTTTCCGAACTTTGGACCGTTTGCTGTCTAGCTGAATTAGAGAAACACCGAACCATTGTCTCTTTGTAGGCGCATGATTTAGAATGCTGCAGTACACCATATAACTTTAATGAATATGAGGAACTATTATGTGCTTCTTAAGTCTTTCTCAAAGACAGTTTAAATACAATGATAAACTAGTATGTGCTGCTAAAGTGTTGTTTGTCAACCAGTTTTAGGCCCATATAAAATGTATTTTTCGAGTTCTGATAATTTTCATCAAAGTCTACACATGTGGGAAAAAATGCATTTTAAGCCGATTTTAACGTCGATTTGGTGGAACGGTTAAACGCTTCAGTCATTACTCTATGTGACAGTGTCAGACAGTTTAAATACAATGATCAACTAGTATGTGCTGCTAAAGTGTTGTTTGTCAAACAGTTTTAGGCCCATATAAAATGTATTTTTCGAGTTCTGATAATTTTCATCAAAGTCTCCACGTGGGAAAAAACGCATTTTCAGCCGATTTTAACGTCGATTTTGCGGAGCGGTTAAACGCTTCAGTCATTACTCTATGTGACAGTGTCAGACAGTTTAAATACAATGATAAACTAGTATGTGCTGCTAAAGTGTTGTTTGTCAAACAGTTTTAGGTCCATATAAAATGTATTTTTCGAGTTATGATCATTTTCAGAACTTTGGACGATTTGCTGTCTAGCTGAATTAGAGAAACACCGAACAATTGTCTCTTTGTAGGTGCATGATTTTGAATGCTGCAGTACACCATATAACTTTAATTAATATGAGGAACTATTATGTGCTTCTTAAGTCTTTCTCAAAGACAGTTTAAATACAATGATGAACTAGTATGTGCTGCTAAAGTCTTGTTTGTCAACCAGTTTTAGGCCCATATAAAATGTATTTTTCGAGTTCAGATAATTTTCATCAAAGTCTACACGTGGGAAAAAACGCATTTTCAGTCGATTTAAACGTCGATTTGGCGGAACGGTTAAACACTTCAGTCATTACTCTATGTGACAGTGTCAGACAGTTTAAATACAATGATAAACTAGTATGTGCTGCTAAAGTCTTGTTTGTCAACCAGTTTTAGGCCCAAATAAAATGTATTTTTCGAGTTCTGATAATTTTCCGAACTTTGGACCGTTTGCTGTCTAGCTGAATTAGAGAAACACCGAACCATTGTCTCTTTGTAGGCGCATGATTCAGAATACTGCAGTACAGCATAGAAATTTAATTAATATGATGAACTATTATGTGCTTCTTAAGTGTTTCTCACAGAGTTCTAGGCCCATCTAACATGTATTTGTGGAGTTATGATCATTTTCAGAACTTTGGACGATTTGCTGTCGAGCTGAATTAGAGAAACACCGAACCATTGTCTCTTTGTAGGTGAATGATTCAGAATGCTGCAGTACACCATATAACTTAAATTAATATGAGGAACAATTATTTTGCTTCTTAAGTCTTTCTCAAAGACAGTTTAAATACAATGATGAACTAGTATGTGCTGCTTATGTCTTGTTTGTCAACCAGTTTTAGGCCCATATAAAATGTATTTTTCGAGTTCTGATAATTTTCATCAAAGTCTACACATGTGGGAAAAAATGCATTTTCAGCTGATTTTAACGTCGATTTGGTGGAACGGTTAAACGCTTCAGTCATTACTCTATGTGACAGTGTCAGACAGTTTAAATACAATGATAAACTAGTATGTGCTGCTAAAGTCTTGTTTGTCAACCAGTTTTAGGCCCATATAAAATGTATTTTTCGAGTTCTGATAATTTTCATCAAAGTCTACACGTGGGAAAAAACGCATTTTCAGCCGATTTTAACGTCGATTTGGCGGAACGGTTAAACGCTTCAGTCATTACTCTATGTGACAGTGTCAGACAGTTTAAATACAATGATAAACTAGTATGTGCTGCTAAAGTGTTGTTTGTCAAACAGTTTTAGGTCCATATAAAATGTATTTTTCGAGTTATGATCATTTTCAGAACTTTGGACGATTTGCTGTCTAGCTGAATTAGAGAAACACCGAACAATTGTCTCTTTGTAGGTGCATGATTTTGAATGCTGCAGTACACCATATAACTTTAATTAATATGAGGAACAATTATGTGCTTCTTAAGTCTTTCTCAAAGACAGTTTAAATACAATGATAAACTAGTATGTGCAGCTAAAGTCTTGTTTGTCAACCAGTTTTAGGCCCATATAAAACGTATTTTTCGAGTTATGATAATTTTCATCAATGTCTACACGTGGGAAAAAACGCATTTTCAGTCGATTTAAACGTCGATTTGGCGGAACGGTTAAACGCTTCAGTCATTACTCTATGTGACAGTGTCAGTCAGTTTAAATACAATGATGAACTAGTATGTGCTGCTAAAGTCTTGTTTGTCAACCAGTTTTAGGCCCATATAAAATGTATTTTTCGAGTTCAGATAATTTTCATCAAAGTCTACACGTGGGAAAAAACGCATTTTCAGTCGATTTAAACGTCGATTTGGCGGAACGGTTAAACACTTCAGTCATTACTCTATGTGACAGTGTCAGACAGTTTAAATACAATGATAAACTAGTATGTGCTGCTAAAGTCTTGTTTGTCAACCAGTTTTAGGCCCAAATAAAATGTATTTTTCGAATTCTGATAATTTTCATCAAAGTCTACACGTGAGAAAAAACGCATTTTCAGCCGATTTAAACGTCGAAAAGGCGAATCGGTTGAACGCTTCAGTCATTACTCCTTGTGACAGTGTCAGAAAGTGTAAATACAATGATAAACTAGTATGTGCTGCTAAAGTGTTGTTTGCCAACCAGTTTTAGGCCTATATAAAATGTATTTTTCGAGTTATGATCATTTTCCGAACTTTGGACCGTTTGCTGTCTAGCTGAATTAGAGAAACACCGAACCATTGTCTCTTTGTAGGCGCATGATTTAGAATGCTGCAGTACACCATATAACTTTAATGAATATGAGGAACTATTATGTGCTTCTTAAGTCTTTCTCAAAGACAGTTTAAATACAATGATAAACTAGTATGTGCTGCTAAAGTGTTGTTTGTCAACCAGTTTTAGGCCCATATAAAATGTATTTTTCGAGTTCTGATAATTTTCATCAAAGTCTACACATGTGGGAAAAAATGCATTTTAAGCCGATTTTAACGTCGATTTGGTGGAACGGTTAAACGCTTCAGTCATTACTCTATGTGACAGTGTCAGACAGTTTAAATACAATGATCAACTAGTATGTGCTGCTAAAGTGTTGTTTGTCAAACAGTTTTAGGCCCATATAAAATGTATTTTTCGAGTTCTGATAATTTTCATCAAAGTCTCCACGTGGGAAAAAACGCATTTTCAGCCGATTTTAACGTCGATTTTGCGGAGCGGTTAAACGCTTCAGTCATTACTCTATGTGACAGTGTCAGACAGTTTAAATACAATGATAAACTAGTATGTGCTGCTAAAGTGTTGTTTGTCAAACAGTTTTAGGTCCATATAAAATGTATTTTTCGAGTTATGATCATTTTCAGAACTTTGGACGATTTGCTGTCTAGCTGAATTAGAGAAACACCGAACAATTGTCTCTTTGTAGGTGCATGATTTTGAATGCTGCAGTACACCATATAACTTTAATTAATATGAGGAACTATTATGTGCTTCTTAAGTCTTTCTCAAAGACAGTTTAAATACAATGATGAACTAGTATGTGCTGCTAAAGTCTTGTTTGTCAACCAGTTTTAGGCCCATATAAAATGTATTTTTCGAGTTCAGATAATTTTCATCAAAGTCTACACGTGGGAAAAAACGCATTTTCAGTCGATTTAAACGTCGATTTGGCGGAACGGTTAAACACTTCAGTCATTACTCTATGTGACAGTGTCAGACAGTTTAAATACAATGATAAACTAGTATGTGCTGCTAAAGTCTTGTTTGTCAACCAGTTTTAGGCCCAAATAAAATGTATTTTTCGAGTTCTGATAATTTTCCGAACTTTGGACCGTTTGCTGTCTAGCTGAATTAGAGAAACACCGAACCATTGTCTCTTTGTAGGCGCATGATTCAGAATACTGCAGTACAGCATAGAAATTTAATTAATATGATGAACTATTATGTGCTTCTTAAGTGTTTCTCACAGAGTTCTAGGCCCATCTAACATGTATTTGTGGAGTTATGATCATTTTCAGAACTTTGGACGATTTGCTGTCGAGCTGAATTAGAGAAACACCGAACCATTGTCTCTTTGTAGGTGAATGATTCAGAATGCTGCAGTACACCATATAACTTTAATTAATATGAGGAACAATTATTTTGCTTCTTAAGTCTTTCTCAAAGACAGTTTAAATACAATGATGAACTAGTATGTGCTGCTTATGTCTTGTTTGTCAACCAGTTTTAGGCCCATATAAAATGTATTTTTCGAGTTCTGATAATTTTCATCAAAGTCTACACATGTGGGAAAAAATGCATTTTCAGCTGATTTTAACGTCGATTTGGTGGAACGGTTAAACGCTTCAGTCATTACTCTATGTGACAGTGTCAGACAGTTTAAATACAATGATAAACTAGTATGTGCTGCTAAAGTCTTGTTTGTCAACCAGTTTTAGGCCCATATAAAATGTATTTTTCGAGTTCTGATAATTTTCATCAAAGTCTACACGTGGGAAAAAACGCATTTTCAGCCGATTTTAACGTCGATTTGGCGGAACGGTTAAACGCTTCAGTCATTACTCTATGTGACAGTGTCAGACAGTTTAAATACAATGATAAACTAGTATGTGCTGCTAAAGTGTTGTTTGTCAAACAGTTTTAGGTCCATATAAAATGTATTTTTCGAGTTATGATCATTTTCAGAACTTTGGACGATTTGCTGTCTAGCTGAATTAGAGAAACACCGAACAATTGTCTCTTTGTAGGTGCATGATTTTGAATGCTGCAGTACACCATATAACTTTAATTAATATGAGGAACAATTATGTGCTTCTTAAGTCTTTCTCAAAGACAGTTTAAATACAATGATAAACTAGTATGTGCAGCTAAAGTCTTGTTTGTCAACCAGTTTTAGGCCCATATAAAACGTATTTTTCGAGTTATGATCATTTTCATCAATGTCTACACGTGGGAAAAAACGCATTTTCAGTCGATTTAAACGTCGATTTGGCGGAACGGTTAAACGCTTCAGTCATTACTCTATGTGACAGTGTCAGTCAGTTTAAATACAATGATGAACTAGTATGTGCTGCTAAAGTCTTGTTTGTCAACCAGTTTTAGGCCCATATAAAATGTATTTTTCGAGTTCAGATAATTTTCATCAAAGTCTACACGTGGGAAAAAACGCATTTTCAGTCGATTTAAACGTCGATTTGGCGGAACGGTTAAACACTTCAGTCATTACTCTATGTGACAGTGTCAGACAGTTTAAATACAATGATAAACTAGTATGTGCTGCTAAAGTCTTGTTTGTCAACCAGTTTTAGGCCCAAATAAAATGTATTTTTCGAATTCTGATAATTTTCATCAAAGTCTACACGTGAGAAAAAACGCATTTTCAGCCGATTTAAACGTCGAAAAGGCGAATCGGTTGAACGCTTCAGTCATTACTCCTTGTGACAGTGTCAGAAAGTGTAAATACAATGATAAACTAGTATGTGCTGCTAAAGTGTTGTTTGCCAACCAGTTTTAGGCCTATATAAAATGTATTTTTCGAGTTATGATCATTTTCCGAACTTTGGACCGTTTGCTGTCTAGCTGAATTAGAGAAACACCGAACCATTGTCTCTTTGTAGGCGCATGATTTAGAATGCTGCAGTACACCATATAACTTTAATGAATATGAGGAACTATTATGTGCTTCTTAAGTCTTTCTCAAAGACAGTTTAAATACAATGATAAACTAGTATGTGCTGCTAAAGTGTTGTTTGTCAACCAGTTTTAGGCCCATATAAAATGTATTTTTCGAGTTCTGATAATTTTCATCAAAGTCTACACATGTGGGAAAAAATGCATTTTAAGCCGATTTTAACGTCGATTTGGTGGAACGGTTAAACGCTTCAGTCATTACTCTATGTGACAGTGTCAGACAGTTTAAATACAATGATCAACTAGTATGTGCTGCTAAAGTGTTGTTTGTCAAACAGTTTTAGGCCCATATAAAATGTATTTTTCGAGTTCTGATAATTTTCATCAAAGTCTCCACGTGGGAAAAAACGCATTTTCAGCCGATTTTAACGTCGATTTTGCGGAGCGGTTAAACGCTTCAGTCATTACTCTATGTGACAGTGTCAGACAGTTTAAATACAATGATAAACTAGTATGTGCTGCTAAAGTGTTGTTTGTCAAACAGTTTTAGGTCCATATAAAATGTATTTTTCGAGTTATGATCATTTTCAGAACTTTGGACGATTTGCTGTCTAGCTGAATTAGAGAAACACCGAACAATTGTCTCTTTGTAGGTGCATGATTTTGAATGCTGCAGTACACCATATAACTTTAATTAATATGAGGAACTATTATGTGCTTCTTAAGTCTTTCTCAAAGACAGTTTAAATACAATGATGAACTAGTATGTGCTGCTAAAGTCTTGTTTGTCAACCAGTTTTAGGCCCATATAAAATGTATTTTTCGAGTTCAGATAATTTTCATCAAAGTCTACACGTGGGAAAAAACGCATTTTCAGTCGATTTAAACGTCGATTTGGCGGAACGGTTAAACACTTCAGTCATTACTCTATGTGACAGTGTCAGACAGTTTAAATACAATGATAAACTAGTATGTGCTGCTAAAGTCTTGTTTGTCAACCAGTTTTAGGCCCAAATAAAATGTATTTTTCGAGTTCTGATAATTTTCCGAACTTTGGACCGTTTGCTGTCTAGCTGAATTAGAGAAACACCGAACCATTGTCTCTTTGTAGGCGCATGATTCAGAATACTGCAGTACAGCATAGAAATTTAATTAATATGATGAACTATTATGTGCTTCTTAAGTGTTTCTCACAGAGTTCTAGGCCCATCTAACATGTATTTGTGGAGTTATGATCATTTTCAGAACTTTGGACGATTTGCTGTCGAGCTGAATTAGAGAAACACCGAACCATTGTCTCTTTGTAGGTGAATGATTCAGAATGCTGCAGTACACCATATAACTTTAATTAATATGAGGAACAATTATTTTGCTTCTTAAGTCTTTCTCAAAGACAGTTTAAATACAATGATGAACTAGTATGTGCTGCTTATGTCTTGTTTGTCAACCAGTTTTAGGCCCATATAAAATGTATTTTTCGAGTTCTGATAATTTTCATCAAAGTCTACACATGTGGGAAAAAATGCATTTTCAGCTGATTTTAACGTCGATTTGGTGGAACGGTTAAACGCTTCAGTCATTACTCTATGTGACAGTGTCAGACAGTTTAAATACAATGATAAACTAGTATGTGCTGCTAAAGTCTTGTTTGTCAACCAGTTTTAGGCCCATATAAAATGTATTTTTCGAGTTCTGATAATTTTCATCAAAGTCTACACGTGGGAAAAAACGCATTTTCAGCCGATTTTAACGTCGATTTGGCGGAACGGTTAAACGCTTCAGTCATTACTCTATGTGACAGTGTCAGACAGTTTAAATACAATGATAAACTAGTATGTGCTGCTAAAGTGTTGTTTGTCAAACAGTTTTAGGTCCATATAAAATGTATTTTTCGAGTTATGATCATTTTCAGAACTTTGGACGATTTGCTGTCTAGCTGAATTAGAGAAACACCGAACAATTGTCTCTTTGTAGGTGCATGATTTTGAATGCTGCAGTACACCATATAACTTTAATTAATATGAGGAACAATTATGTGCTTCTTAAGTCTTTCTCAAAGACAGTTTAAATACAATGATAAACTAGTATGTGCAGCTAAAGTCTTGTTTGTCAACCAGTTTTAGGCCCATATAAAACGTATTTTTCGAGTTATGATCATTTTCATCAATGTCTACACGTGGGAAAAAACGCATTTTCAGTCGATTTAAACGTCGATTTGGCGGAACGGTTAAACGCTTCAGTCATTACTCTATGTGACAGTGTCAGTCAGTTTAAATACAATGATGAACTAGTATGTGCTGCTAAAGTCTTGTTTGTCAACCAGTTTTAGGCCCATATAAAATGTATTTTTCGAGTTCAGATAATTTTCATCAAAGTCTACACGTGGGAAAAAACGCATTTTCAGTCGATTTAAACGTCGATTTGGCGGAACGGTTAAACACTTCAGTCATTACTCTATGTGACAGTGTCAGACAGTTTAAATACAATGATAAACTAGTATGTGCTGCTAAAGTCTTGTTTGTCAACCAGTTTTAGGCCCAAATAAAATGTATTTTTCGAATTCTGATAATTTTCATCAAAGTCTACACGTGAGAAAAAACGCATTTTCAGCCGATTTAAACGTCGAAAAGGCGAATCGGTTGAACGCTTCAGTCATTACTCCTTGTGACAGTGTCAGAAAGTGTAAATACAATGATAAACTAGTATGTGCTGCTAAAGTGTTGTTTGCCAACCAGTTTTAGGCCCATATAAAATGTATTTTTCGAGTTATGATCATTTTCCGAACTTTGGACCGTTTGCTGTCTAGCTGAATTAGAGAAACACCGAACCATTGTCTCTTTGTAGGCGCATGATTTAGAATGCTGCAGTACACCATATAACTTTAATGAATATGAGGAACTATTATGTGCTTCTTAAGTCTTTCTCAAAGACAGTTTAAATACAATGATAAACTAGTATGTGCTGCTAAAGTGTTGTTTGTCAACCAGTTTTAGGCCCATATAAAATGTATTTTTCGAGTTCTGATAATTTTCATCAAAGTCTACACATGTGGGAAAAAATGCATTTTAAGCCGATTTTAACGTCGATTTGGTGGAACGGTTAAACGCTTCAGTCATTACTCTATGTGACAGTGTCAGACAGTTTAAATACAATGATCAACTAGTATGTGCTGCTAAAGTGTTGTTTGTCAAACAGTTTTAGGCCCATATAAAATGTATTTTTCGAGTTCTGATAATTTTCATCAAAGTCTACACGTGGGAAAAAACGCATTTTCAGCCGATTTTAACGTCGATTTGGCGGAACGGTTAAACGCTTCAGTCATTACTCTATGTGACAGTGTCAGACAGTTTAAATACAATGATAAACTAGTATGTGCTGCTAAAGTGTTGTTTGTCAAACAGTTTTAGGTCCATATAAAATGTATTTTTCGAGTTATGATCATTTTCAGAACTTTGGACGATTTGCTGTCTAGCTGAATTAGAGAAACACCGAACAATTGTCTCTTTGTAGGTGCATGATTTTGAATGCTGCAGTACACCATATAACTTTAATTAATATGAGGAACTATTATGTGCTTCTTAAGTCTTTCTCAAAGACAGTTTAAATACAATGATGAACTAGTATGTGCTGCTAAAGTCTTGTTTGTCAACCAGTTTTAGGCCCATATAAAATGTATTTTTCGAGTTCAGATAATTTTTATCAAAGTCTACACGTGGGAAAAAACGCATTTTCAGTCGATTTAAACGTCGATTTGGCGGAACGGTTAAACACTTCAGTCATTACTCTATGTGACAGTGTCAGACAGTTTAAATACAATGATAAACTAGTATGTGCTGCTAAAGTCTTGTTTGTCAACCAGTTTTAGGCCCAATAAAATGTATTTTTCGAGTTCTGATAATTTTCCGAACTTTGGACCGTTTGCTGTCTAGCTGAATTAGAGAAACACCGAACCATTGTCTCTTTGTAGGCGCATGATTCAGAATACTGCAGTACAGCATAGAAATTTAATTAATATGATGAACTATTGTGTGCTTCTTAAGTGTTTCTCACAGAGTTCTAGGCCCATCTAACATGTATTTGTGGAGTTATGATCATTTTCAGAACTTTGGACGATTTGCTGTCGAGCTGAATTAGAGAAACACCGAACCATTGTCTCTTTGTAGGTGAATGATTCAGAATGCTGCAGTACACCATATAACTTTAATTAATATGAGGAACAATTATTTTGCTTCTTAAGTCTTTCTCAAAGACAGTTTAAATACAATGATGAACTAGTATGTGCTGCTTATGTCTTGTTTGTCAACCAGTTTTAGGCCCATATAAAATGTATTTTTCGAGTTCTGATAATTTACATCAAAGTCTACACATGTGGGAAAAAATGCATTTTCAGCTGATTTTAACGTCGATTTGGTGGAACGGTTAAACGCTTCAGTCATTACTCTATGTGACAGTGTCAGACAGTTTAAATACAATGATAAACTAGTATGTGCTGCTAAAGTGTTGTTTGTCAGCCAGTTTTAGGCCCTTATAAAATGTATTTTTCGCGTTATGATCATTTTCAGAACTTTGGACGATTTGCTGTCGAGCTGAATTAGAGAAACACCGAACCATTGTCTCTTTGTAGGTGAATGATTCAGAATGCTGCAGTACAGCATAGAAATTTAATTAATATGATGAACTATTATGTGCTTCTTAAGTGTTTCTCACAGAGTTCTAGGCCCATCTAACATGTATTTGTGGAGTTATGATCATATTCAGAACTTTGGACGATTTGCTGTCTAGCTGAATTAGAGAAACACCGAACAATTGTTTCTTTGTAGGTGCATGATTCAGTATACTGCAGTACAGCATAGAAATTTAATTAATATGATGAACTATTATGTGCTTCTTAAGTGTTTCTCACAGAGTTCTAGGCCCATCTAACATGTATTTGTGGAGTTATGATCATATTCAGAACTTTGGACGATTTGCTGTCGAGCTGAATTAGAGAAACACCGAACCATTGTCTCTTTGTAGGTGAATGATTCAGAATGCTGCAGTACACCATATAACTTTAATTAATATGAGGAGCAATTATTTTGCTTCTTAAGTCTTTCTCAAAGACAGTTTAAATACAATGATAAACTAGTATGTGCAGCTAAAGTCTTGTTTGTCAACCAGTTTTAGGCCCATATAAAATGTATTTTTCGAGTTCTGATAATTTTCATCAAATTCTACACATGTGGGAAAAAACGCATTTTCAGCCGATTTAAACGTCGAAAAGGCGAATCGGTTAAACGCTTCAGTCATTACTCCATGTGACAGTGTCAGACAGTTTAAATACAATGATAAACTAGTATGTGCTGCTAAAGTCTTGTTTGTCAACCAGTTTTTGGCCCATATAAAATGTATTTTTCGAGTTCTGATAATTTTCATCAAAGTCTACACATGTGGGAAAAAATGCATTTTAAGCCGATTTTAACGTCGATTTGGTGGAACGGTTAAACGCTTCAGTCATTACTCTATGTGACAGTGTCAGACAGTTTAAATACAATGATCAACTAGTATGTGCTGCTAAAGTGTTGTTTGTCAAACAGTTTTAGGCCCATATAAAATGTATTTTTCGAGTTCTGATAATTTTCATCAAAGTCTACACGTGGGAAAAAACGCATTTTCAGCCGATTTTAACGTTGATTTGGCGGAACGGTTAAACGCTTCAGTCATTACTCTATGTGACAGTGTCAGACAGTTTAAATACAATGATAAACTAGTATGTGCTGCTAAAGTGTTGTTTGTCAAACAGTTTTAGGTCCATATAAAATGTATTTTTCGAGTTATGATCATTTTCAGAACTTTGGACGATTTGCTGTCTAGCTGAATTTGAGAAACACCGAACAATTGTCTCTTTGTAGGTGCATGATTTTGAATGCTGCAGTACACCATATAACTTTAATTAATATGAGGATCAATTATGTGCTTCTTAAGTCTTTCTCAAAGACAGTTTAAATACAATGATAAACTAGTATGTGCAGCTAAAGTCTTGTTTGTCAACCAGTTTTAGGCCCATATAAAATGTATTTTTCGAGTTATGATCATTTTCAGAAATTTGGACGATTTGCTGTCTAGCTGAATTTGAGAAACACCGAACCATTGCCTCTTTGTACGTGCATGATTTAGAATGCTGCAGTACACCATATAACTTTAATTAATATGAGGAACAATTATGTGCTTCTTAAGTCTTTCGCAAAGACAGTTTAAATACAATGATAAACTAGTATGTGCTGCTAAAGTGTTGTTTGTCAACCAGTGCGCATGCGCGACTGGCATCCGACAGCACCAGGAAGTGGAACACCGCGGGTGGAACACGGAAGGGAGTTTTTTCCGGACTCCAGAACATCTTTACGGAATCTTTTTCATTTTTATGTGACTGATCCTCCAGCAGTGGTTGTTTTCAGTGCGTGGGGGGTCCCCCCCCCCACACACCCCAACCACCCTTTTTCTTCGGGTGTGCGATGACCGATCACATTGAAACAAACTCTGTGACCGGGAAAATGGATCACGTACGGCTGAATGAAGAAGCAAACGCACCAAAAGGTGGCGGCGAAGCAGACAGAAGCTATGGAAAAGAGCTTACAGTCTGTGTGGAACTGCAAGGGGAGGAAAGTATTACGACGACGGAATTGATGAACAACGTGCGAGAGCTCTGCGGCGGTTTACTAGCTTGCCGCACCACCGGAGATCGACGATACGAACTTACAATGAGTGACCAAAGAGGGAAAGATCGCCTGCTGGAGGGATTCAAGATTGGAGAGGTAAGAATAATAGCCAGAGAATTGAGGAATGACGAGATGGTCGTTTCCTTCCTCAACCTCCCGGCTTATATTACTGACGACGAAATACTGGGGAAGCTACATGGTTGGGGCGTGTCGGCCACCTCGCCGATTAAGCGCAGAATGTGGCCAGGAACCCGTATTGCGGACGGTACACGGTTTATGAGAGTAAAATTCAATAAATTAGTTCAGAGTCTTCCATACTCTGCAAAGTTTCACACTGCCATAGGGCCAGAGTACTTCCGCGTCATTCACGATAGACAATCAAAGGTCTGCCGCCTCTGTATACAGCCTGGACATATCCTACGGGAATGTCCGGAGTTCTTCTGTCGCAAATGTGGATTGCAAGGACACTTTGCGAGAGAGTGCCAAAGTGCCAAGAAATGTGACCTGTGTCATAACACTTGGAATGAATGTGATTGCAATAAGAGCGAGGAGGACAGCGGCGCTCCGCTGGTGACGACGGCCGCTTCAACCGATAGGCAAGGCGAACTGCATAGCGAGGATGAAAATAAAATGGAGACTGAGACGGGGCAGGGGGATGTGAGGGATGAAACTCAACCTGCAGTGGCGGGTAGTATGAACCAAGCAAGCGAGGTGAGGCTAGATCTGAGCTCGGGCTCTGACGAGGAGAGCGGAGCGAGACGAGGAGCGAGGCTGAAGGCGGAGGTGGGAGGGGAGGTGCTAGCCTTGGGAGTGGGCCCCACCCCCGCTCCTACCCCGCTGCTGCTGAAGCAAATCAGAGATCCTGCATCTGAGATGGGAATGATGAATAGGTCATCATCTCAGTCCCAGCCCCTCCAGCGACTGCCTCTTGATAACCTGATCTCAAGTGCAAGTGAGGCCGAATCCGAGATAGACTTGTCTCATATGAACAGAATTGGGAAAAGGCTAAGTGAAAAGCAGATGAGAAGGAGAAGCAAGAGAAACAAAGACAGAGTTAATAACTAAATGTCGAAAATCATACTCTCTTCTCAGTGTGACTCTTATGATTAGCTTCACTTCTCTAAATGCTAACGGCCTGCGCACAAAATCGAAAATAGATTCTGTACTGCAAACTTTGAACTCGGATGTAGTCTGCCAGCAAGAAACTTGGTGGGACCAGGAGCATCACGACTATGTGGCGAACCAGAGAAACAAGCAGGTATTTTCAAACCACGGGTCAGCAAGATCCTGCGGGGTGGCAATCATATCTAAGATTGCTTCAGGCATGAGTGCTGAAGAGATATACAAAGACGATCAAGGCAGAGTATTAATTGTAGATTTTTCACTTAATAAACAACGATATAGAATAATTAACATATATGCACCAAACAATGAAAATCATAGAAAGCAGTTTTTTATTAAATTAAAGAAATGGTACGGAAACAATGTAATAATAACTGGAGACTTTAATGTGGCTCTAACAAAAATGGACGTGTCAGTAAACAATACCTTCAAGAGTGACGCCAGTCGAACAACCCTAATGAATTTGATAAATCACCATAACCTAGTAGAAATGTGGAGAATCTCAAACCCTTTGAAGCGGGACTTCTCGAGAAGGCAGATTGTAAAGGGGGTCCTCAAACAGTCCAGAATCGATCTCTGTCTGGCTTCCTCCAGCATTATCAGAGACATTAACAAAATTAAATATGAGTTCAATAGCTGGAGCGATCACGCATCTTTATATTGGCAATTAGGGGACGATGGAAGGCCCAGAGGTGGGGGCATCTGGTGCTTCAATGCCAGTCTCCTTGAGGACCAAACCTTCAAAAAAAAGATAAGGAATCTACTGAGCAATATAACAGATGAATTAGCTGTAGAAGGAAACTACATTAAATCATGGGACGATGTAAAAAGACGAATTAAGAGAGCCTGTATAAATTATAGTAAAGAGAAAGGATGGCGGGAAGGAATGGAGGAGAGAACATTAAGGGACCTCCTCGCAAAAGAAATTACATTACTTGACCATGACCCTGACAGAAGTTGTGCAAAATTTGAAGAATATGAAGCTAAACTTCACTCTTTTGAAAAGAAAAGATGCATAGGAGCAGCTGTTAGAAGTAGATTTAAAAATATCACAGATGGGGAGAAATGTACAGCTTTTTTCCTTGGCCTAGAAAAAAAAAACCAAAACAAAGCCAGAATGGGTCCGAATGAAAATAGTAAGGGGGAAATAATAGTTGAGCAGGAAGACATACTGGACGAAATACATAGGTATTACGAGAACCTCTTTACTAGTAACAGCTCCAATCCAAAACAAACTAAAGAAATACTGGAATGTATTGATAGGGAAATAAATCACATCGACAAAGAAGAGTGCGACACGGTAATCACATTAGCGGAAGTAGAACTGGCAATAGATGGACTAAATAAGAACAAAAGCCCAGGCCCAGACGGAATCTCGACAGAGTTCTACCAGTGCTTCAAAGCCCAGCTGGCCCCCTTGCTGCTAAAACTTTACACTAGTATTAGAGTAAACCAGACAACTCCGGACTCCCTCACAAAAGGTATCATCACAATTGTATTTAAGAATAAAGGATGCCGGAACCAACTGAAAAACTATAGGCCAATTAGCCTACTCAATTCAGATTATAAGATTCTGGCAAAAATTCTGGCTAATAGACTTAAAGCAGTAATAGGCTCAATCATCAGCAATACGCAAACTTACAGTATCCCAGGCAGAGATATTACGGACTCCATCAATACAATTAGGGATACAGTAAAAACAATGACTATGCAGAGGGGCCTGCTGCTTGGAGTAGACCTAGAAAAAGCTTTTGACAGGGTTGAGCATCCGTTCCTCTGGTCCGTAATGGAAAAGTTCGGCTTCGGAGCAAAGTTCATCGATTGGATCAAGGTGTTATATCGAAGTGCGAGTAGCAGGGTGAAATGCAACGGACTTCTCACCAGGGACATTCGGATCGAGAGGTCTGTGAGACAGGGATGCCCCCTCTCAGCTCTGCTATACACCCTGGTCGCAGAACCCCTCGCACTCCTAATACTGAAAGACAAAAATATAAAAGGTATCTTAACGCCAAATGGCAACAAAACCAAAATAGTCCAATATGCAGACAACATTAATATCATGGTCTCGGATGGTGACAGCATAGACCATGTCTTCAAACACCTAGGGGCCTATGAGAAAGCCTCTGGCGCAAGAATCAATAAAGAAAAATCTGCAATAATGTTCTGCGGTAAGAATCAAAAAACGATAAACAAATGGGGCCTTAAAGAGACCACAGGGTGCAGAGAAATCTTGGGTGTGTACATTGGGAAAGACGAGAGTGAAGCAAGAGATAAAACATGGAAGAGTGTGATAATTAAAATACAGTGTACCTTGAACCTGTGGAGGGCGAGGGGGCTTAGTCTAAAAGGAAAGGTAATAGTATCTAATGCCTTAGTGCTGTCAAAAATTAATCATGCTTTGGGAACCTGTGAGCTGCCCGATTGGGCACTAAATTCATTGAACGGTGAGATATCCTCCTTTCTTTGGAAGGGTAAGGGAAATATGATCGCCCACAGGACGTTAATTGCTAATAAACGGGAGGGGGGATTAGGGCTGATTGACATTGGTGCCAAAAGAGACGCACTGAGGGTCAAATTGATAGGGAAATTCTTGGATTCGACCAGGCAGTATCCCTGGGAGGACGCACTCGCAGGCTACCTGGCGGAGTTTGGGGAGAGGAGCAAATACAATCTCTGTACCCACTACCCCAGAAAAACCTACAGTGGCCTGCCGGGCTTCTACCAGGAGGTGCTGGAGGCATGGGGAAGGATACTCCCCCACCTCAGACCCGAGTGCAGTAAAAAAGAGCATGTGCTGCAGTTACCTTTCCTCTCGAATCCATGCTTCACCTATAATGGGAGAAACCTCGTCAGCAGTCACTTGACGGCAGCAGGCCTAACAAGAGTGGGACAGGTGACCGACCACAAAGGGAACTTTGATATAGGGAATGTACTTTGGGAATTAGACAGATGGAAGGTGCAATACAGGGAAAAACTGATTGTCTCTTTCGGGGAAAAATTTGATCAAAGCCTACTACCTGAGTGGCGAGGCATGCTCAAAGAGAAAGGACCCAAGGGGCAGGATGATGCCCTGAACTTCCTCCTGTGCCTTAGAGGAAAATTCCCCACCATCCAATCAGTGAAAACCAGAGACTGGTATAGATTACTCATTTCAAAGATTGTGACAATTCCAGCTTCAGAAAAGGCCTGGTCAAGGATATTTCCTGGCTATTCAATTAGAAATATATGGAACAACATGGAAATCCCTTTTGCCACATCAGCCATCTTCCACCTGGATTTCAAGATAAGGCACAGGAGGATTTTTACTGGCATCATCCTGCATCAAATACACAAAGACTTGCACAAGAGGGAGTGTGCGGTCTGCATGGAAGAAGCAGAAGACATTGAGCACCTGTTCCTTAGGTGCACGGCCCTCACGAACTATAGGGAGAGGGTCAAGAGCCTACTGGTGGAACATTGTGGCCTTAGGAGACTAACAGGGCTTACATGGGACTGGGCCTACATGTTTGGCCCCCCCCCCAAAACAAAGAGTCCAACGGAAAACTTACTGATAAACACTGTGCTGGCATTTGCCAGGCGCGCAACATGGACAAGAAGGAACTTGGCACTATATGAGGGTAGAGACGTAAGCATACAAAGCCTCTTTGGAAACTCACTAAAAGCCCACCTATCGTTGGTATATGGAGGAAACAAAGACCTTTTTGTAAGCCAATTCATGCAACAAACTACCCTACTCCAGGAAACTGAATGCCACTCTCTCTCCTTCGCATTCTGATAGGATAGAGAATGGGAGAAAAAGGGAAAACATGTATTTCCCAAGTGTTTAAAAATGTTTTCTTGGCATAATTGTTACTGTTGATGATTCTGTATTTTTATATAAAAAAAAAAAAAAAAAAAAAATGTGTTTTTCGAGTTATGATAATTTTCATCAAAGTCTACACATGTGGGAAAAAACGCATTTTCAGCCGATTTAAACGTCGAAAAGGCGGATCGGTTAAACGCTTCAGCCATTACTCTGTGACAGTGTCAGGCAGTTTAAATACAATGATAAACTAGTATGTGCTACTAAAGTCTTGTTTGTCAACCAGTTTTAGGCCCATATAAAATGTATTTTTCGAGTTTGATAATTTTCATCAAAGTCTACACGTGGGAAAAAACGCATTTTCAGCGGATTTTAACGTCGATTTGGCGGAACGGTTAAACGCTTCAGTCATTACTCTATGTGACAGTGTCAGACAGTTTAAATACAATGATAAACTAGTATGTGCTGCTAAAGTGTTGTTTGTCAACCAGTTTTAGGCCCATATAAAATGTATTTTTCGAGTTATGATCATTTTCAGAACTTTGGACGATTTGCTGTCTAGCTGAATTAGAGAAACACCGAACCATTGTCTCTTTGTAGGTGCATGATTCAGAATACTGCAGTACAGCATAGAAATTTAATTAATATGATGAACTATTATGTGCTTCTTAAGTGTTTCTCACAGAGTTCTAGGCCCATCTAACATGTATTTGTGGAGTTATGATCATTTTCAGAATTTTGGACGATTTGCTGTCTAGCTGAATTTGAGAAACACTGAACCATTGCCTCTTTGTAGGTGCATGGTTTAGAATGCTGCAGTACACCATATAACTTTAATTAATATGAGGAACAATTATTTGCTTCTTAAGTCTTTCTCAAAGACAGTTTAAATTCAATGATGAACTAGTATGTGCTGCTAAAGTCTTGTTTGTCAACCAGTTTTAGGCCCATATAAAATGTATTTTTCGAGTTATGATAATTTTCATCAAAGTCTACACATGTGGGAAAAAACGCATTTTCAGCCGATTTCAACGTCGAAAAGGCGGATCGGTTAAACGCTTCAGCCATTACTATGTGACAGTGTCAGGCAGTTTAAATACAATGATAAACTAGTATGTGCTGCTAAAGTGTTGTTTTTCAAACAGTTTTAGGCCCATTTAAAATGTATTTTTCGAGTTATGATCATTTTCAGAACTTTGGACGATTTGCTGTCGAGCTGAATTAGAGAAACACCGAACAATTTTCTCTTTGTAGGTGCATGATTTTGAGTGCTGCAGTACACCATATAACTTTAATTAATATGAGGAACAATTATGTGCTTCTTAAGTCTTTCGCAAAGACAGTTTAAATACAATGATAAACTAGTATGTGCTGCTAAAGTGTTGTTTGTCAACCAGTTTTAGGCCCATATAAAATGTATTTTTCGAGTTATGATCATTTTCAGAACTTTGGATCGTTTGCTGTCTAGCTGAATTAGAGAAACACCGAACCATTGTCTCTTTGTAGGCGCATGATTTAGAATGCTGCAGTACACCATATAACTTTAATGAATATTAGGAACTATTATGTGCTTCTTATGTCTTTCTCAAAGACAGTTTAAATACAATGATAAACTAGTATGTGCTGCTAAAGTCTTGTTTGTCAACCAGTTTTAGGCCCATATAAAATGTATTTTTCGAGTTCTGATAATTTTCATCAAAGTCTACACATGTGGGAAAAAACGCATTTTCAGTCGATTTAAACGTCGAAAAGGCGAATCGGTTAAACGCTTAAGTCATTACTCCATGTGACAGTGTCAGACAGTTTAAATACAATGATGAACTAGTATGTGCTGCTAAAGTGTTGTTTGTCAACCAGTTTTAGGCCCATATAAAATGTATTTTTCGAGTTATGATCATTTTCAGAAATTTGGACGATTTGCTGTCTAGCTGAATTTGAGAAACACTGAACCATTGCCTCTTTGTAGGTGCATGGTTTAGAATGCTGCAGTACACCATATAACTTTAATTAATATGAGGAACAATTATTTGCTTCTTAAGTCTTTCGCAAAGACAGTTTAAATACAATGATAAACTAGTATGTGCTGCTAAAGTGTTGTTTGTCAACCAGTTTTAGGCCCATATAAAATGTATTTTTCGAGTTATGATAATTTTCATCAAAGTCTACACATGTGGGAAAAAACGCATTTTCAGCCGATTTAAACGTCGAAAAGGCGGATCGGTTAAACGCTTCAGCCATTACTCTGTGACAGTGTCAGACAGTTTAAATACAATGATAAACTAGTATGTGCTACTAAAGTCTTGTTTGTCAACCAGTTTTAGGCCCATATAAAATGTATTTTTCGAGTTCTGATAATTTTCATCAAAGTCTACAAGTGGGAAAAAACGCATTTTCAGCCGATTTTAACGTCGATTTGGCGGAACGGTTAAACGCTTCAGTCATTACTCTATGTGACAGTGTCAGACAGTTTAAATACAATGATAAACTAGTATGTGCTGCTAAAGTCTTGTTTGTCAACCAGTTTTAGGCCCGAATAAAATGTATTTTTCGAGTTCTGATAATTTTCATCAAAGTCTACACATGTGGGAAAAAACGCATTTTCAGTCGATTTAAACGTCGAAAAGGCGAATCGGTTAAACGCTTCAGTCATTACTCCATGTGACAGTGTCAGACAGTTTAAATACAATGATGAACTAGTATGTGCTGCTAAAGTGTTGTTTGACAACCAGTTTTAGGCCCATATAAAATGTATTTTTCGAGTTCTGATAATTTTCATCAAAGTCTACACGTGGGAAAAAATGCATTTTAAGCCGATTTTAACGTCGATTTGGTGGAACGGTTAAACGCTTCAGTCATTACTCTATGTGACAGTGTCAGACAGTTTAAATACAATGATAAACTAGTATGTGCTGCTAAAGTGTTGTTTGTCAAACAGTTTTAGGCCCATATAAAATGTATTTTTCGAGTTCTGATAATTTTCATCAAAGTCTACACGTGGGAAAAAACGCATTTTCAGCCGATTTTAACGTCGATTTGGCGGAACGGTTAAACGCTTCAGTCATTACTCTATGTGACAGTGTCAGACAGTTTAAATACAATGATAAACTAGTATGTGCTGCTAAAGTGTTGTTTGTCAAACAGTTTTAGGTCCATATAAAATGTATTTTTCGAGTTATGATCATTTTCAGAACTTTGGACGATTTGCTGTCTAGCTGAATTAGAGAAACACCGAACAATTGTCTCTTTGTAGGTGCATGATTTTGAATGCTGCAGTACACCATATAACTTTAATTAATATGAGGAACAATTATGTGCTTCTTAAGTCTTTCTCAAAGACAGTTTAAATACAATGATAAACTAGTATGTGCAGCTAAAGTCTTGTTTGTCAACCAGTTTTAGGCCCATATAAAATGTATTTTTCGAGTTATGATAATTTTCATCAATGTCTACACGTGGGAAAAAACGCATTTTCAGTCGATTTAAACGTCGATTTGGCGGAACGGTTAAACACTTCAGTCATTACTCTATGTGACAGTGTCAGACAGTTTAAATACAATGATAAACTAGTATGTGCTGCTAAAGTCTTGTTTGTCAACCAGTTTTAGGCCCAAATAAAATGTATTTTTCGAGTTCTGATTATTTTCATCAAAGTCTACACATGTGGGAAAAAACGCATTTTCAGTCGATTTCAACGTCGAAAAGGCGAATCGGTTAAACGCTTCAGTCATTACTCCATGTGACAGTGTCAGACAGTTTAAATACAATGATGAACTAGTATGTGCTGCTAAAGTGTTGTTTGACAACCAGTTTTAGGCCCATATAAAATGTATTTTTCGAGTTCTGATAATTTTCATCAAAGTCTACACGTGGGAAAAAATGCATTTTAAGCCGATTTTAACGTCGATTTGGTGGAACGGTTAAACGCTTCAGTCATTACTCTATGTGACAGTGTCAGACAGTTTAAATACAATGATAAACTAGTATGTGCTGCTAAAGTGTTGTTTGTCAAACAGTTTTAGGCCCATATAAAATGTATTTTTCGAGTTCTGATAATTTTCATCAAAGTCTACATGTGGGAAAAAACGCATTTTCAGCCGATTTAAACGTCGATTTGGCGGAACGGTTAAACGCTTCAGTCATTACTCTATGTGACAGTGTCAGACAGTTTAAATACAATGATAAACTAGTATGTGCTGCTAAAGTGTTGTTTGTCAAACAGTTTTAGGTCCATATAAAATGTATTTTTCGAGTTATGATCATTTTCAGAACTTTGGACGATTTGCTGTCTAGCTGAATTAGAGAAACACCGAACAATTGTCTCTTTGTAGGTGCATGATTTTGAATGCTGCAGTACACCATATAACTTTAATTAATATGAGGAACAATTATGTGCTTCTTAAGTCTTTCTCAAAGACAGTTTAAATACAATGATAAACTAGTATGTGCAGCTAAAGTCTTGTTTGTCAACCAGTTTTAGGCCCATATAAAATGTATTTTTCGAGTTATGATAATTTTCATCAATGTCTACACGTGGGAAAAAACATATTTTCAGTCGATTTAAACGTCGATTTGGCGGAACGGTTAAACACTTCAGTCATTACTCTATGTGACAGTGTCAGACAGTTTAAATACAATGATAAACTAGTATGTGCTGCTAAAGTCTTGTTTGTCAACCAGTTTTAGGCCCAAATAAAATGTATTTTTCGAGTTCTGATAATTTTCATCAAAGTCTACACGTGAGAAAAAACGCATTTTCAGCCGATTTAAACGTCGAAAAGGCGAATCGGTTGAACGCTTCAGTCATTACTCTATGTGACAGTGTCAGAAAGTGTAAATACAATGATAAACTAGTATGTGCTGCTAATGTGTTGTTTGCCAACCAGTTTTAGGCCCATATAAAATGTATTTTTCGAGTTATGATCATTTTCCGAACTTTGGACCGTTTGCTGTCTAGCTGAATTAGAGAAACACCGAACCATTGTCTCTTTGTAGGTGAATGATTCAGAATGCTGCAGTACACCATATAACTTTAATTAATATGAGGAACAATTATTTTGCTTCTTAAGTCTTTCTCAAAGACAGTTTAAATACAATGATGAACTTGTATGTGCTGCTTATGTCTTGTTTGTCAACCAGTTTTAGGCCCATATAAAATGTATTTTTCGAGTTCTGATAATTTTCATCAAAGTCTACACATGTGGGAAAAAATGCATTTTCAGCCGATTTTAACGTCGATTTGGTGGAACGGTTAAACGCTTCAGTCATTACTCTGTGTGACAGTGTCAGACAGTTTAACATGGGCCTAAAACTGTCTGAACTAACAGAAGCGTTTAACCAATTCCCCTTTTCGACGTTAAAATCGGCTGAAAATGCGTTTTTTCCCACATGTGCACAAAATGATGAAAATGACCATAACTCGACAAATACATGTTAGATGGGCCTATAACTGTTTGACAAACAACACTTTAGCAGCATATACTAGTTCACCATTGTATTTAAACTGTCTGACACTGTCACACAGAGTAATGACTGAAGCGTTTAACCAATTCCCCTTTTCGACGTTTAAATCGGCTGAAAATGCGTTTTTTCCCACATGTGCACACAATGATGAAAATGATCATAACTCCACAAATACATGTTAGATGGGCCTAGATATCTGTGAGAAACACTTAAGAAGCACATAATAGTTCATCATATTAATTAAATTTCTATGCTGTACTGCAGCATTCTGAATCATTCACCTCTGAAGAGACAATGGTTCGGTGTTTCTCTAATTCAGCTAGACAGCAAACCGTCACAAGTTCTGAAAATGCTCATACCTCAACAAATACATGTTGTATGGGCCTAAAACTGTTTGACAAACAACGCTTTAGCAGCATATACTAGTTCACCATTGTATTTAAACTGTCTGACACTGTCACACAGAGTAATGACTGAAGCGTTTAACCAATTCCCCTTTTCGACGTTTAAATCGGCTGAAAATGCGTTTTTTCCCACATGTGCACACTATGATGAAAATGATCCTAACTCGACAAATACATGTTAGATGGGCCTAAAACTGGTTGACAAACAACACTTTAGCAGCATATACTAGTTCACCATTGTATTTAAACTGTCTGACACTGTCACACAGAGTAATGACTGAAGCGTTTAACCAATTCCCCTTTTCGACGTTTAAATCGGCTGAAAATGCGTTTTTTCCCACATGTGCACATAATGATGAAAATGACCATAACTCGACAAATACATGTTAGATGGGCCTAAAACTGTTTGACAAACAACACTTTAGCAGCATATACTAGTTCACCATTGTATTTAAACTGTCTGACACTGTCACACAGAGTAATGACTGAAGCGTTTAACCAATTCCCCTTTTCGACGTTTAAATCGGCTGAAAATGCGTTTTTTCCCACATGTGCACATAATGATGAAAATGACCATAACTCGACAAATACATGTTAGATGGGCCTAAAACTGTTTGACAAACAACACTTTAGCAGCATATACTAGTTCACCATTGTATTTAAACTGTCTGACACTGTCACACAGAGTAAGGACTGAAGCGTTTAACCAATTCCCCTTTTCGACGTTTAAATCGGCTGAAAATGCGTTTTTTCCCACATGTGCACACAATGATGAAAATGATCATAACTCCACAAATACATGTTAGATGGGCCTAGAAATCTGTGAGAAACACTTAAGAAGCACATAATAGTTCATCATATTAATTGAATTTCTATGCTGTACTGCAGCATTCTGAATCATTCACCTCTGAAGAGACAATGGTTCGGTGTTTCTCTAATTCAGCTACACAGCAAACCGTCACAAGTTCTGAAAATGCTCATACCTCAACAAATACATGTTGTATGGGCCTAAAACTGTGTGACAAACAACGCTTTAGCAGCATATACTAGTTCACCATTGTATTTAAACTGTCTGACACTGTCACACAGAGTAATGACTGAAGCGTTTAAGCAATTCCCCTTTTCGACGTTTAAATCGGCTGAAAATGCGTTTTTTCCCACATGTGCACATAATGATGAAAATGACCATAACTCGACAAATACATGTTAGATGGGCCTAAAACTGTTTGAAAAACAACACTTTAGCAGCATATACTAGTTCACCATTGTATTTAAACTGTCTGACACTGTCACACAGAGTAATGACTGAAGCGTTTAACCAATTCCCCTTTTCGACGTTTAAATCGGCTGAAAATGCGTTTTTTCCCACATGTGCACATAATGATGAAAATGACCATAACTCGACAAATACATGTTAGATGGGCCTAAAACTGTTTGACAAACAACACTTTAGCAGCATATACTAGTTCACCATTGTATTTAAACTGTCTGACACTGTCACACAGAGTAATGACTGAAGCGTTTAACCAATTTCCCCTTTTCGACGATTAAATCGGCTGAAAATGCGTTTTTTCCCACATGTGCACATAATGATGAAAATGACCATAACTCGACAAATACATGTTAGATGGGCCTAAAACTGTTTGACAAACAACACTTTAGCAGCATATACTAGTTCACCATTGTATTTAAACTGTCTGACACTGTCACACAGAGTAATGACTGAAGCGTTTAACCAATTCCCCTTTTCGACGTTTAAATCGGCTGAAAATGCGTTTTTTCCCACATGTGCACACAATGATGAAAATGATCATAACTCCACAAATACATGTTAAATGGGCCTAGAAATCTGTGAGAAACACTTAAGAAGCACATAATAGTTCATCATATTAATTGAATTTCTATGCTGTACTGCAGCATTCTGAATCATTCACCTCTGAAGAGACAATGGTTCGGTGTTTCTCTAATTCAGCTACACAGCAAACCGTCACAAGTTCTGAAAATGCTCATACCTCAACAAATACATGTTGTATGGGCCTAAAACTGTATGACAAACAACGCTTTAGCAGCATATACTAGTTCACCATTGTATTTAAACTGTCTGACACTGTCACACAGAGTAATGACTGAAGCGTTTAAGCAATTCCCCTTTTCGACGTTTAAATCGGCTGAAAATGCGTTTTTTCCCACATGTGCACACAATGATGAAAATGATCATAACTCCACAAATACATGTTAGATGGGCCTAGAAATCTGTGAGAAACACTTAAGAAGCACATAATAGTTCATCATATTAATTAAATTTCTATGCTGTACTGCAGCATTCTGAATCATTCACCTCTGAAGAGACAATGGTTCGGTGTTTCTCTAATTCAGCTAGACAGCAAACCGTCACAAGTTCTGAAAATGCTCATACCTCAACAAATACATGTTGTATGGGCCTAAAACTGTTTGACAAACAACGCTTCAGCAGCATATACTAGTTCACCATTGTATTTAAACTGTCTGACACTGTCACACAGAGTAATGACTGAAGCGTTTAACCAATTCCCCTTTTCGACGTTTAAATCGGCTGAAAATGCGTTTTTTCCCACATGTGCACACAATGATGAAAATGATCATAACTCCACAAATACATGTTAGATGGGCCTAGATATCTGTGAGAAACACTTAAGGAGCACATAATAGTTCATCATATTAATTAAATTTCTATGCTGTACTGCAGCATTCTGAATCATTCACCTCTGAAGAGACAATGGTTCGGTGTTTCTCTAATTCAGCTAGACAGCAAACCGTCACAAGTTCTGAAAATGCTCATACCTCAACAAATACATGTTGTATGGGCCTAAAACTGTTTGACAAACAACGCTTTAGCAGCATATACTAGTACACCATTGTATTTAAACTGTCTGACACTGTCACACAGAGTAATGACTGAAGCGTTTAACCAAGTCCCCTTTTCGACGTTTAAATCGGCTGAAAATGCGTTTTTTCCCACATGTGCACACTATGATGAAAATGATCCTAACTCGACAAATACATGTTAGATGGGCCTAAAACTGTTTGACAACAACACTTTAGCAGCATATACTAGTTCACCATTGTATTTAAACTGTCTGACACTGTCACACAGAGTAATGACTGAAGCGTTTAACCAATTCCCCTTTTCGACGTTTAAATCGGCTGAAAATGCGTTTTTTCCCACATGTGCACACAATGAGGAAAATGATCATAACTCCACAAATACATGTTAGATGGGCATAGAAATCTGAGAGAAAAACTTAGGAAGCACATAATAGTTCATCATATTAATTAAATTTCAATGCTGTACTGCAGCATTCTGAATCATACACCTCTGAAGAGACAATGGTTCGGTGTTTCTCTAATTCAGCTAGACAGCAAACCGTCCAATGTTCTGAAAATGCTCATACCTCGACAAATACATGTTGTATGGGCCTAAAACTGTTTGACAAACAACGCTTTAGCAGCATATACTAGTTCACCATTGTATTTAAACTGTCTGACACTGTCACACAGAGTAATGACTGAAGCGTTTAACCAATTCCCCTTTTCGACGTTTAAATCGGCTGGAAATGCGTTTTTTCCCACATGTGCACATAATGATGAAAATGACCATAACTCGACAAATACATGTTAGATGGGCCTAAAACTGTTTGACAAACAACACTTTAGCAGCATATACTAGTTCACCATTGTATTTAAACTGTCTGACACTGTCACACAGAGTAATGACTGAAGCGTTTAACCAATTCCCCTTTTCGACGTTTAAATCGGCTGAAAATGCGTTTTTTCCCACATGTGCACACAATGATGAAAATGATCATAACTCCACAAATACATGTTAGATGGGCCTAGAAATCTGTGAGAAACACTTAAGAAGCACATAATAGTTCATCATATTAATTAAATTTCTATGCTGTACTGCAGCATTCTGAATCATTCACCTCTGAAGAGACAATGGTTCGGTGTTTCTCTAATTCAGCTACACAGCAAACCGTCACAAGTTCTGAAAATGCTCATACCTCAACAAATACATGTTGTATGGGCCTAAAACTGTTTGACAAACAACGCTTTAGCAGCATATACTAGTTCACCATTGTATTTAAACTGTCTGACACTGTCACACAGAGTAATGACTGAAGCGTTTAACCAATTCCCCTTTTCGACGTTTAAATCGGCTGAAAATGCGTTTTTTCCCACATGTGCACACAATGATGAAAATGATCATAACTCCACAAATACATGTTAGATGGGCCTAGAAATCTGTGAGAAACACTTAAGAAGCACATAATAGTTCATCATATTAATTAAATTTCTATGCTGTACTGCAGCATTCTGAATCATTCACCTCTGAAGAGACAATGGTTCGATGTTTCTCTAATTCAGCTAGACAGCAAACCGTCCAATGTTCTGAAAATGCTCATACCTCGACAAATACATGTTGTATGGGCCGAAAACTGTTTGACAAACAACGCTTTAGCAGCATATACTAGTTCACCATTGTATTTAAACTGTCTGACACTGTCACACAGAGTAATGACTGAAGCGTTTAACCAATTCCCCTTTTCGACGTTTAAATCGGCTGAAAATGCGTTTTTTCCCACATGTGCACATAATGATGAAAATGACCATAACTCGACAAATACATGTTAGATGGGCCTAAAACTGTTTGACAAACAACACTTTAGCAGCATATACTAGTTCACCATTGTATTTAAACTGTCTGAAACTGTCACACAGAGTAATGACTGAAGCGTTTAACCAATTCCCCTTTTCGACGTTTAAATCGGCTGAAAATGCGTTTTTTCCCACATGTGCACACAATGATGAAAATGATCATAACTCCACAAATACATGTTAGATGGGCCTAGATATCTGTGAGAAACACTTAAGAAGCACATAATAGTTCATCATATTAATTAAATTTCTATGCTGTACTGCAGCATTCTGAATCATTCACCTCTGAAGAGACAATGGTTCGGTGTTTCTCTAATTCAGCTAGACAGCAAACCGTCACAAGTTCTGAAAATGCTCATACCTCAACAAATACATGTTGTATGGGCCTAAAACTGTTTGACAAACAACGCTTTAGCAGCATATACTAGTTCACCATTGTATTTAAACTGTCTGACACTGTCACACAGAGTAATGACTGAAGCGTTTAACCAATTCCCCTTTTCGACGTTTAAATCGGCTGAAAATGCGTTTTTTCCCACATGTGCACACTATGATGAAAATGATCCTAACTCGACAAATACATGTTAGATGGGCCTAAAACTGGTTGACAAACAACACTTTAGCAGCATATACTAGTTCACCATTGTATTTAAACTGTCTGACACTGTCACACAGAGTAATGACTGAAGCGTTTAACCAATTCCCCTTTTCGACGTTTAAATCGGCTGAAAATGCGTTTTTTCCCACATGTGCACATAATGATGAAAATGACCATAACTCGACAAATACATGTTAGATGGGCCTAAAACTGTTTGACAAACAACACTTTAGCAGCATATACTAGTTCACCATTGTATTTAAACTGTCTGACACTGTCACACAGAGTAATGACTGAAGCGTTTAACCAATTCCCCTTTTCGACGTTTAAATCGGCTGAAAATGCGTTTTTTCCCACATGTGCACATAATGATGAAAATGACCATAACTCGACAAATACATGTTAGATGGGCCTAAAACTGTTTGACAAACAACACTTTAGCAGCATATACTAGTTCACCATTGTATTTAAACTGTCTGACACTGTCACACAGAGTAAGGACTGAAGCGTTTAACCAATTCCCCTTTTCGACGTTTAAATCGGCTGAAAATGCGTTTTTTCCCACATGTGCACACAATGATGAAAATGATCATAACTCCACAAATACATGTTAGATGGGCCTAGAAATCTGTGAGAAACACTTAAGAAGCACATAATAGTTCATCATATTAATTGAATTTCTATGCTGTACTGCAGCATTCTGAATCATTCACCTCTGAAGAGACAATGGTTCGGTGTTTCTCTAATTCAGCTACACAGCAAACCGTCACAAGTTCTGAAAATGCTCATACCTCAACAAATACATGTTGTATGGGCCTAAAACTGTGTGACAAACAACGCTTTAGCAGCATATACTAGTTCACCATTGTATTTAAACTGTCTGACACTGTCACACAGAGTAATGACTGAAGCGTTTAAGCAATTCCCCTTTTCGACGTTTAAATCGGCTGAAAATGCGTTTTTTCCCACATGTGCACATAATGATGAAAATGACCATAACTCGACAAATACATGTTAGATGGGCCTAAAACTGTTTGAAAAACAACACTTTAGCAGCATATACTAGTTCACCATTGTATTTAAACTGTCTGACACTGTCACACAGAGTAATGACTGAAGCGTTTAACCAATTCCCCTTTTCGACGTTTAAATCGGCTGAAAATGCGTTTTTTCCCACATGTGCACATAATGATGAAAATGACCATAACTCGACAAATACATGTTAGATGGGCCTAAAACTGTTTGACAAACAACACTTTAGCAGCATATACTAGTTCACCATTGTATTTAAACTGTCTGACACTGTCACACAGAGTAATGACTGAAGCGTTTAACCAATTTCCCCTTTTCGACGATTAAATCGGCTGAAAATGCGTTTTTTCCCACATGTGCACATAATGATGAAAATGACCATAACTCGACAAATACATGTTAGATGGGCCTAAAACTGTTTGACAAACAACACTTTAGCAGCATATACTAGTTCACCATTGTATTTAAACTGTCTGACACTGTCACACAGAGTAATGACTGAAGCGTTTAACCAATTCCCCTTTTCGACGTTTAAATCGGCTGAAAATGCGTTTTTTCCCACATGTGCACACAATGATGAAAATGATCATAACTCCACAAATACATGTTAAATGGGCCTAGAAATCTGTGAGAAACACTTAAGAAGCACATAATAGTTCATCATATTAATTGAATTTCTATGCTGTACTGCAGCATTCTGAATCATTCACCTCTGAAGAGACAATGGTTCGGTGTTTCTCTAATTCAGCTACACAGCAAACCGTCACAAGTTCTGAAAATGCTCATACCTCAACAAATACATGTTGTATGGGCCTAAAACTGTATGACAAACAACGCTTTAGCAGCATATACTAGTTCACCATTGTATTTAAACTGTCTGACACTGTCACACAGAGTAATGACTGAAGCGTTTAAGCAATTCCCCTTTTCGACGTTTAAATCGGCTGAAAATGCGTTTTTTCCCACATGTGCACACAATGATGAAAATGATCATAACTCCACAAATACATGTTAGATGGGCCTAGAAATCTGTGAGAAACACTTAAGAAGCACATAATAGTTCATCATATTAATTAAATTTCTATGCTGTACTGCAGCATTCTGAATCATTCACCTCTGAAGAGACAATGGTTCGGTGTTTCTCTAATTCAGCTACATAGCAAACCGTCACAAGTTCTGAAAATGCTCATACCTCAACAAATACATGTTGTATGGGCCTAAAACTGTTTGACAAACAACGCTTCAGCAGCATATACTAGTTCACCATTGTATTTAAACTGTCTGACACTGTCACACAGAGTAATGACTGAAGCGTTTAACCAATTCCCCTTTTCGACGTTTAAATCGGCTGAAAATGCGTTTTTTCCCACATGTGCACACAATGATGAAAATGATCATAACTCCACAAATACATGTTAGATGGGCCTAGATATCTGTGAGAAACACTTAAGGAGCACATAATAGTTCATCATATTAATTAAATTTCTATGCTGTACTGCAGCATTCTGAATCATTCACCTCTGAAGAGACAATGGTTCGGTGTTTCTCTAATTCAGCTAGACAGCAAACCGTCACAAGTTCTGAAAATGCTCATACCTCAACAAATACATGTTGTATGGGCCTAAAACTGTTTGACAAACAACGCTTTAGCAGCATATACTAGTACACCATTGTATTTAAACTGTCTGACACTGTCACACAGAGTAATGACTGAAGCGTTTAACCAAGTCCCCTTTTCGACGTTTAAATCGGCTGAAAATGCGTTTTTTCCCACATGTGCACACTATGATGAAAATGATCCTAACTCGACAAATACATGTTAGATGGGCCTAAAACTGTTTGACAACAACACTTTAGCAGCATATACTAGTTCACCATTGTATTTAAACTGTCTGACACTGTCACACAGAGTAATGACTGAAGCGTTTAACCAATTCCCCTTTTCGACGTTTAAATCGGCTGAAAATGCGTTTTTTCCCACATGTGCACACAATGAGGAAAATGATCATAACTCCACAAATACATGTTAGATGGGCATAGAAATCTGAGAGAAAAACTTAGGAAGCACATAATAGTTCATCATATTAATTAAATTTCAATGCTGTACTGCAGCATTCTGAATCATACACCTCTGAAGAGACAATGGTTCGGTGTTTCTCTAATTCAGCTAGACAGCAAACCGTCCAATGTTCTGAAAATGCTCATACCTCGACAAATACATGTTGTATGGGCCTAAAACTGTTTGACAAACAACGCTTTAGCAGCATATACTAGTTCACCATTGTATTTAAACTGTCTGACACTGTCACACAGAGTAATGACTGAAGCGTTTAACCAATTCCCCTTTTCGACGTTTAAATCGGCTGGAAATGCGTTTTTTCCCACATGTGCACATAATGATGAAAATGACCATAACTCGACAAATACATTTTACATGGGCCTAAAACTGTTTGACAAACAACACTTTAGCAGCATATACTAGTTCACCATTGTATTTAAACTGTCTGACACTGTCACACAGAGTAATGACTGAAGCGTTTAACCAATTTCCCTTTTCGACGTTTAAATCGGCTGAAAATGCGTTTTTTCCCACATGTGCACATAATGATGAAAATGACCATAACTCGACAAATACATGTTAGATGGGCCTAAAACTGTTTGACAAACAACACTTTAGCAGCATATACTAGTTCACCATTGTATTTAAACTGTCTGACACTGTCACACAGAGTAAGGACTGAAGCGTTTAACCAATTCCCCTTTTCGACGTTTAAATCGGCTGAAAATGCGTTTTTTCCCACATGTGCACACAATGATGAAAATGATCATAACTCCACAAATACATGTTAGATGGGCCTAGAAATCTGTGAGAAACACTTAAGAAGCACATAATAGTTCATCATATTAATTGAATTTCTATGCTGTACTGCAGCATTCTGAATCATTCACCTCTGAAGAGACAATGGTTCGGTGTTTCTCTAATTCAGCTACACAGCAAACCGTCACAAGTTCTGAAAATGCTCATACCTCAACAAATACATGTTGTATGGGCCTAAAACTGTTTGACAAACAACGCTTTAGCAGCATATACTAGTTCACCATTGTATTTAAACTGTCTGACACTGTCACACAGAGTAATGACTGAAGCGTTTAAGCAATTCCCCTTTTCGACGTTTAAATCGGCTGAAAATGCGTTTTTTCCCACATGTGCACATAATGATGAAAATGACCATAACTCGACAAATACATGTTAGATGGGCCTAAAACTGTTTGACAAACAACACTTTAGCAGCATATACTAGTTCACCATTGTATTTAAACTGTCTGACACTGTCACACAGAGTAATGACTGAAGCGTTTAACCAATTCCCCTTTTCGACGTTTAAATCGGCTGAAAATGCGTTTTTTCCCACATGTGCACATAATGATGAAAATGACCATAACTCGACAAATACATGTTAGATGGGCCTAAAACTGTTTGACAAACAACACTTTAGCAGCATATACTAGTTCACCATTGTATTTAAACTGTCTGACACTGTCACACAGAGTAATGACTGAAGCGTTTAACCAATTTCCCCTTTTCGACGATTAAATCGGCTGAAAATGCGTTTTTTCCCACATGTGCACATAATGATGAAAATGACCATAACTCGACAAATACATGTTAGATGGGCCTAAAACTGTTTGACAAACAACACTTTAGCAGCATATACTAGTTCACCATTGTATTTAAACTGTCTGACACTGTCACACAGAGTAATGACTGAAGCGTTTAACCAATTCCCCTTTTCGACGTTTAAATCGGCTGAAAATGCGTTTTTTCCCACATGTGCACACAATGATGAAAATGATCATAACTCCACAAATACATGTTAGATGGGCCTAGAAATCTGTGAGAAACACTTAAGAAGCACATAATAGTTCATCATATTAATTGAATTTCTATGCTGTACTGCAGCATTCTGAATCATTCACCTCTGAAGAGACAATGGTTCGGTGTTTCTCTAATTCAGCTACACAGCAAACCGTCACAAGTTCTGAAAATGCTCATACCTCAACAAATACATGTTGTATGGGCCTAAAACTGTTTGACAAACAACGCTTTAGCAGCATATACTAGTTCACCATTGTATTTAAACTGTCTGACACTGTCACACAGAGTAATGACTGAAGCGTTTAACCAATTCCCCTTTTCGACGTTTAAATCGGCTGAAAATGCGTTTTTTCCCACATGTGCACACAATGATGAAAATGATCATAACTCCACAAATACATGTTAGATGGGCCTAGAAATCTGTGAGAAACACTTAAGAAGCACATAATAGTTCATCATATTAATTAAATTTCTATGCTGTACTGCAGCATTCTGAATCATTCACCTCTGAAGAGACAATGGTTCGGTGTTTCTCTAATTCAGCTACACAGCAAACCGTCACAAGTTCTGAAAATGCTCATACCTCAACAAATACATGTTGTATGGGCCTAAAACTGTTTGACAAACAACGCTTTAGCAGCATATACTAGTTCACCATTGTATTTAAACTGTCTGACACTGTCACACAGAGTAATGACTGAAGCGTTTAAGCAATTCCCCTTTTCGACGTTTAAATCGGCTGAAAATGCGTTTTTTCCCACATGTGCACACAATGATGAAAATGATCATAACTCCAGAAATACATGTTAGATGGGCCTAGATATCTGTGAGAAACACTTAAGGAGCACATAATAGTTCATCATATTAATTAAATTTCTATGCTGTACTGCAGCATTCTGAATCATTCACCTCTGAAGAGACAATGGTTCGGTGTTTCTCTAATTCAGCTAGACAGCAAACCGTCACAAGTTCTGAAAATGCTCATACCTCAACAAATACATGTTGTATGGGCCTAAAACTGTTTGACAAACAACGCTTTAGCAGCATATACTAGTTCACCATTGTATTTAAACTGTCTGACACTGTCACACAGAGTAATGACTGAAGCGTTTAACCAAGTCCCCTTTTCGACGTTTAAATCGGCTGAAAATGCGTTTTTTCCCACATGTGCACACTATGATGAAAATGATCCTAACTCGACAAATACATGTTAGATGGGCCTAAAACTGTTTGACAACAACACTTTAGCAGCATATACTAGTTCACCATTGTATTTAAACTGTCTGACACTGTCACACAGAGTAATGACTGAAGCGTTTAACCAATTCCCCTTTTCGACGTTTAAATCGGCTGAAAATGCGTTTTTTCCCACATGTGCACACAATGATGAAAATGATCATAACTCCACAAATACATGTTAGATGGGCATAGAAATCTGAGAGAAAAACTTAGGAAGCACATAATAGTTCATCATATTAATTAAATTTCAATGCTGTACTGCAGCATTCTGAATCATACACCTCTGAAGAGACAATGGTTCGGTGTTTCTCTAATTCAGCTAGACAGCAAACCGTCCAATGTTCTGAAAATGCTCATACCTCGACAAATACATGTTGTATGGGCCTAAAACTGTTTGACAAACAACGCTTTAGCAGCATATACTAGTTCACCATTGTATTTAAACTGTCTGACACTGTCACACAGAGTAATGACTGAAGCGTTTAACCAATTCCCCTTTTCGACGTTTAAATCGGCTGGAAATGCGTTTTTTCCCACATGTGCACACAATGATGAAAATGATCATAACTCGACAAATACATGTTAGATGGGCCTAAAACTGTTTGACAAACAACACTTTAGCAGCATATACTAGTTCACCATTGTATTTAAACTGTCTGACACTGTCACACAGAGTAATGACTGAAGCGTTTAACCAATTCCCCTTTTCGACGTTTAAATCGGCTGAAAATGCGTTTTTTCCCACATGTGCACACAATGATGAAAATGATCATAACTCCACAAATACATGTTAGATGGGCCTAGAAATCTGTGAGAAACACTTAAGAAGCACATAATAGTTCATCATATTAATTAAATTTCTATGCTGTATTGCAGCATTCTGAATCATTCACCTCTGAAGAGACAATGGTTCGGTGTTTCTCTAATTCAGCTAGACAGCAAACCGTCCAATGTTCTGAAAATGCTCATACCTCGACAAATACATGTTGTATGGGCCTAAAACTGTTTGACAAACAACGCTTTAGCAGCATATACTAGTTCACCATTGTATTTAAACTGTCTGACACTGTCACACAGAGTAATGACTGAAGCGTTTAAGCAATTCCCCTTTTCGACGTTTAAATCGGCTGAAAATGCGTTTTTTCCCACACGTGCACATAATGATGAAAATGACCATAACACGACAAATACATGTTAGATGGGCCTAAAACTGTTTGACAAACAACACTTTAGCAGCATATACTAGTTCACCATTGTATTTAAACTGTCTGAAACTGTCACACAGAGTAATGACTGAAGCGTTCAACCAATTCCCCTTTTCGACGTTTAAATCGGCTGAAAATGCGTTTTTTCCCACATGTGCACACAATGATGAAAATGATCATAACTCCACAAATACATGTTAGATGGGCCTAGAAATCTGTGAGAAACACTTAAGAAGCACATAATAGTTCATCATATTAATTAAATTTCTATGCTGTACTGCAGCATTCCGAATCATTCACCTCTAGAGAGACAATGGTTCGGTGTTTCTCTAATTCAGCAAGACAGCAAACCGTCACAAGTTCTGAAAATGATCATAACTCCAGAAATACATGTTAGATGGGCATAGAAATCTGAGAGAAAAACTTAGGAAGCACATAATAGTTCATCATATTAATTAAATTTCAATGCTGTACTGCAGCATTCTGAATCATACACCTCTGAAGAGACAATGGTTCGGTGTTTCTCTAATTCAGCTAGACAGCAAACCGTCCAATGTTCTGAAAATGCTCATACCTCGACAAATACATGTTTGTATGGGCCTAAAACTGTTTGACAAACAACGCTTTAGCAGCATATACTAGTTCACCATTGTATTTAAACTGTCTGACACTGTCACACAGAGTAATGACTGAAGCGTTTAAGCAATTCCCCTTTTCGACGTTTAAATCGTTTGAAAATGCGTTTTTTCCCACATGTGCACATAATGATGAAAATGACCATAACTCGACAAATACATGTTAGATGGGCCTAAAACTGTTTGACAAACAACACTTTAGCAGCATATACTAGTTCACCATTGTATTTAAACTGTCTGACACTGTCACACAGAGTAATGACTGAAGCTTTTAACCAATTCCCCTTTTCGACGTTGAAATCGGCTGAAAATGCATTTTTTCCCACATGTGCACACAATGATGAAAATGATCATAACTCCACAAATACATGTTACAAAAAAAAGAAAGATTTAAAGATAGAATAAAAGAAAGATTGAAAGAAAGTTTGAAAAAAGAAAGAAAGATTGAAAGATTGAAAGAAATATTGAAAGACAGAAAGATTGAAAGAAACAATGAAAGAAAGATTGAAAGATTAAAAGAAAGAATGAAAGAAAGATTGAAAGAAAGATTGAAAGAAAGATTGAAAGAAAGAAAGATTGAAAGAAAGAATGAAAAAAAGATTGAAATAAAGAATGAAAGAAAGATTGAAAGAAAGATAGAAAGAAAGATTGAAAGATTGAAAGAAAGATTGAAAAAAAGATTGAAAGACTGAAAGAAAGAATGAAAGAAAGATTGAAAGATTAAACAATTGAAAGAAAGTTTGCAAGAAAGATTGAAAAAAGAAAGATTGAAAGAAAGAATGAAAGAAAGATTGAAAGATAGATAGAAAGAAAGATTGAAAGAAAGAAAGATTGAAAGAATAACAAAAGAAAGATTGAAAGATTGGAAGAAATATTGAAAGATAGAAAAATTGAAAGAAAGAAAGATTGAAAGAAAAATTGAAAGATTGAAAGAAAGAATGAAAGATTGAAAGAAAGAATGAAAGAAAGATTGAAAGATTGAAATATTGAAAGAAAGAATGAAAGAAAGATTGAAAGATTGAAAGATTGAAATAAAGATTGAAAGTTTGAAAGAAAGATTGAAAGAAACATTTAAAGAAAGAAAGATTGAAAGAAACATTGAAAGAAAGATTGAAAGATTGAAAGAAAGATTGAAAGAAAGAATGAAAGAAAGATTGAACGATTGAAATATTGAAATAAAGAATGAAAGTTTGAAAGAAAGATTGAAAGAAAGATTTAAAGAAAGAAAGATTGAAAGTAAAAAAGATTGAAAGAAATATTGAAAGAAAGATTGAAAGATTGAAAGAAGGAATGAATGAAAGATTGAAAGAAAGATTGAAAGAAAGATTGAAAGATTGAAGGTAAGAATGAAAGAAAGATTGAAAGAAAAATTGAAAGAAAGATTGAAAGAAAGATTGAAAGACTGAAGGAAAGAATGAAAGAAAGATGGAAAGAAAGATGGAAAGAAAGATTGACAGAAAGAAAGATTGAAAGAAATATTGAAAGAAAGATTGAAAGATTGAAAGAAAGAATGAAAGAAAGATTGAAAGATTGAAAGATTGAAAGATTGAAAGAAAGAATGAAAGATTGAAAGAAAAATTGAAAGAAAGATTGAAAGATTGAAAGATTGAAAGAAAGATTGAAAGTTGGAAAGACAGATTGAAAGACTGAAAGAAAGATTGCAAGAAAGATTGAAAAAACAGAAAGATTTAAAGATAGAATAAAAGAAAGATTGAAAGAAAGAATGAAAAAAAAAGAAAGATTGAAAGATTGAAAGAAATATTGAAAGACAGAAAGATTGAAAGAAACAATTAAAGAAAGATTGAGAGATTAAAATAAAGAATGAAAGAACGATTGAAAGAAAGATTGAAAGAAAGATTGAAAGAAAGATTGAATGAAAGATTGAAAGAAAGAATGAAACAAAGATTGAAATAAAGAATGAAAGAAAGACTGAAAGAAAGAATGACGGACAGAAAGATTGAAAGAAAGAATGAAAGAAAGATTGAAAAAAGATTGAAAGACTGAAAGAAAGAATGAAAGAAAGATTGAAAGATTAAACAATTGAAAGAACGATTGCAAGAAAGATTGAAAAAAGAAAGATTGAAAGAAAGAATGAAAGACTGAAGGAAAGAATGAAAGAAAGATTGAAAGATTAAAAGAAAGAATGAAAGAAAGATTGAAAAATTGAAAGATTGAAAGAAAGACTAAAAGAAAGAAAGAAAGATTGAAAGAAAGATTGAAAGAAAGAATGAAAGAAAGAATGAAAGAAAGATTGAAAGAAACAATGAAAGAAAGATTGAAAGATTAAAAGAAAGAATGAAAGAAAGACTAAAAGAAAGAAAGAACGATTGAAAGAAAGATTGAAAGAAAGAATGAAAGAATGAATGAAAGAAAGATTGAAAGAAAGAATGAAAGAATGAATGAAAGAAAGATTGAAAGATTAAACAATTGAAAGAAAGATTGCAAGAAAGATTGAAAAAAGAAAGATTGAAAGAAAGAATGAAAGAAAGATGGAAAGAAAGATTGAAAGAAAGAAAGATTGAAAGAGATAAAAGAAAGATTGAAAGAAATAATGAAAGAAAGATTGAACGATTGGAAGAAATTTTGAAAGATAGAAAAATTGAAAGTAAGAAAGATTGAAAGAAAGAATGAAAGAAAGATTGAAAGATTGAAAGAAAGAATGAAAGAAAGATTGAAAGATTGAAATATTGAAAGAAAGAATGAAAAAAAGATTGAAAGACTGAAAGAAAGAATGAAAGAAAGATTGAAAGATTAAACAATTGAAAGAAAGTTTGCAAGAAAGTTTGAAAAAAGAAAGATTGAAAGAAAGAATGAAAGAAAGATTGAAAGATAGATGGATAGAAAGATTGAAAGAAAGAAAGATTGAAAGAATAACAAAAGAAAGATTGAAAGATTGGAAGAAATATTGAAAGATAGAAAAATTGAAAGTAAGAAAGATTGAAAGAAAGAATTAAAGAAAGATTGAAAGATTGAAAGAAAGAATGAAAGAAAGATTGAAATATTGAAAGAAAGATTGAAATAAAGATTGAAAGTTTGAAAGAAAGATTGAAAGAAAGATTTAAAGAAAGAAAGATTGAAAGAAATATTGAAAGAAAGATTGAAAGATTGAAAGAAAGATTGAAAGAAAGAATGAAAGAAAGATTGAAAGATTGAAAGATTGAAATAAAGAATGAAAGAAAGATTGAACGATTGAAAGATTGAAATAAAGAATGAAAGTTTGAAAGAAAGATTGAAAGAAAGATTTTAAGAAAGAAAGATTTAAAGAAAGAAAGATTGAAAGAAATATTGAAAGAAAGATTGAAAGATTGAAAGAAAGATTGAAAGAAAGAATGAAAGAAAGATTGAAAGATTGAAAGATTGAAATAAAGAATGAAAGAAAGATTGAACGATTGAAAGATTGAAATAAAGAATGAAAGTTTGAAAGAAAGATTGAAAGAAAGATTTAAAAAAAGAAAGATTGAAAGTAAGAAATATTGAAAGACATATTGAAAGAAAGATTGAAAGAAAGAATGAAAGAAAGATTGAAAGAAAGATTGAAAGACTGAAGGAAAGAATGAAAGAAAGATTGAAAGAAAGATTGAAAGAAAGAAAGATTGAAAGATTGAATGATTGAAAGATTGAATGATTGAAAGATTGAATGATTGAAAGATTGAAAGAAAGATTGAAAGAAAGATTGAACGACTGAAAGATTGAAAGAAATATTGAAAGTTTGAAAGAAAGATTGAAAGACTGAAAGATAGATTGAAAGATTGAAGATTGAAAGATTGAAAGAAAGATTGAAAGAAAGATTGAACGACTGAAAGATTGAAAGAAAGATTGAAAGTTTGAAAGAAAGATTGAAAGACTGAAAGAAATAATGAAAGAAAGATTGAAAGAAAGAATGAAAGAAAGATTGAAAGAAAGATGGAAAGAAAGATTGAAAGAAAGAAAGATTGAAAGATATAACAAAAGAAAGATTGAAAGAAATAATGAAAGAAACATTGAACGATTGGAAGAAATATTGAAAGATAGAAAAATTGAAAGATTGAAAGATTGAAAGAAAGAATGAAAGAAAGACTGAAAGATTGAAAGAAAGATTGAAAGAAAGATTGAAATATTTAAAGAAAGATTGAAAGAAAGAATGAAAGAACAATTGAAAGAAAGAATGAAAGAATGAAAGAAAATTTGACAGATTGAAAGAAATATTGAAAAAAGAAAGATTGAAAGAAAGAATGAAAGAAAGATTGAAAGAAAGATGGAAAGAAAGATTGAAAGAAAGAAAGATTGAAAGAATAACAAAAGAAAGATTGAAAGATTGGAAGAAATATTGAAAGATAGAAAAATTGAAAGTAAGAAAGATTGAAAGAAAGAATTAAAGAAAGATTGAAAGATTGAAAGAAAGAATGAAAGAAAGATTGAAATATTGAAAGAAAGATTGAAATAAAGATTGAAAGTTTGAAAGAAAGATTGAAAGAAATATTTAAAGAAAGAAAGATTGAAAGAAATATTGAAAGAAAGATTGAAAGATTGAAAGAAAGATTGAAAGAAAGAATGAAAGAAAGATTGAAAGATTGAAATTAAGAATGAAAGAAAGATTGAAAGATTGAAAGATTGAAATAAAGAATGAAAGTTTGAAAGAAAGATTGAAAGAAAGATTTAAAAAAGGAAAGATTGAAAGTAAGAAAGATTGAAAGACATATTGAAAGAAAGATTGAAAGAAAGAATGAAAGAAAGATTGAAAGAAAGATTGTAAGACTGAAAGAAAGATTGAAAGATTGAATGATTGAAAGATTGAATGATTGAAAGATTGAAAGAAAGATTGAAAGAAAGATTGAAAATATTGAAAGATTGAAATAAAGATTGAAAGTTTGAAAGAAAGATTGAAAGATTGAAATAAAGATTGAAAGTTTGAAAGAAAGATTGAAAGACTGAAAGATAGATTGAAAGATTGAAGATTGAAAGATTGAAAGAAAGATTGAAAGAAAGATTGAACGACTGAAAGAAAGATTGAAAGACTGAAAGAAATAATGAAAGAAAGATTGAAAGAAAGAATGAAAGAAATATTGAAAGAAAGATGGAAAGAAAGATTGAAAGAAAGAAAGATTGAAAGATATAACAAAAGAAAGATTGAAAGAAATAATGAAAGAAAGATTGAACGATTGGAAGAAATATTGAAAAATAGAAAAATTGAAAGATTGAAAGATTGAAAGAAAGAATGAAAGAAAGATTGAAAGATTGAAAGAAAGAATGAAAGAAAGATTGAAAGATTGAAATATTGAAAGAAAGAATGAAAGATTGAAAGAAAGATTGAAAGATTGAAATATTTAAAGAAAGATTGAAAGAAAGAATGAAAGAACAATTGAAAGAAAAAATGAAAGAATGAAAGAAAAATTGACAGATTGAAAGAAATATTGAAAAAAGAAAGATTGAAAGAAAGAATGAAAGAAAGATTGAAAGAAAGATGGAAAGAAAGATTGAAAGAAAGAAAGATTGAAAGAAATAATAAAAGAAAGATTGAACGATTGGAAGAAAGAATGACAGAAAGATTGAAAGATTGAAATATTGAAAGAAAGAATGAAAAAAAGATTGAAAGACTGAAAGAAAGAATGAAAGAAAGATTGAAAGAAAGGTTGAAAGATTGAAATATTGAAAGAAAGAATGAAAGAAAAAATTGAAAGATTGAAAGAAAGATTGAAAGAAAGTTTGAAAGATTGAAAGATTGAAATAAAGATTGAAAGTTTGAAAGAAAGATTGAAAGAAAGATTGAAAGAAATATTGAAAGATTGAAAGAAAGATTGAAAGAAAGAATGAAAGAAAGAATGAAAGAAAGATTGAAAGATTGAAAGATTGAAATAAAGAATGAAAGTTTGAAAGAAAGATTGAAAGAAAGATTTTAAGAAAGAAAGATTGAAAGTAAGAAAGATTGAAAGAAATATTGAAAGAAAGATTGAAAGATTGAAAGAAAGATTGAAAGAAAGAATGAAAGAAAGATTGAAAGAAAGATTGAAAGAAAGATTGAAAGAAAGATTGAAAGAAAGATTGAAAGACTGAAGGAAAGAATGAAAGAAAGATTGAAAGAAAGATTGAAAGAAAGAAAGATTGAAAGAAAGATTGAAAGATTGAATGATTGAAAGAAAGACTGAAAGATAGATTGAAAGATTGAAGATTGAAAGATTCAAAGAAAGATTGAAAGAAAGATTGAACGACTGAAAGATTGAAAGAAAGATTGAAAGTTTGAAACAAATTTTGAAAGACTGAAAGAAAGAATGAAAGAAAGATTGAAAGAAATATTGAAAAAAGAAAGATTGAAAGAAAATTTGAAAGAAAGATTGAAAGAAGGAATGAAAGAAAGATTGAATGAAATATTGAAAGACAGAAAGATTGAAAGAAACAATGAAAGAAAGATTGAAAGATTAAAAGAAAGAATGAAAGAAAGATTGAAAAATTGAAATATTGAAAGAAAGAATGAAAGATTGAAAGATTGAAATAAAGATTGAAAGTTTGAAAGAAAGATTGAAAGAAAGATTTAAAGAAAGAAAGATTGAAAGAAATATTGAAAGAAAGATTGAAAGTTTGAAAGAAAGATTGAAAGAAAGAATGAAAGAAAGATTGAAGGATTGAAATATTGAAATAAATAATGAAAGTTTGAAAGAAAGATTGAGAGAAAGATTTAAAGAAAGAAAGATTGAAAGTAAAAAAGATTGAAAGAAATATTGAAAGAAAGATTGAAAGATTGAAAGAAAGAATGAATGAAAGATTGAAAGAAAGATTGAAAGATTGAAGGAAAGAATGAAAGAAAAATTGAAAGAAAGATTGAAAGAAAGATTGAAAGACTGAAGGAAAGAATGAAAGAAAGATGGAAAGAAAGATGGAAAGAAAGATTGACAGAAAGAAAGATTGAAAGAAATATTGAAAGAAAGATTGAAAGATTGAAAGAAAGAATGAAAGAAAGATTGAAAGATTGAAAGATTGAAAGAAAGAATGAAAGAAAGACTGAAAGATTGAAAGAAAAATTGAAAGAAAGATTGAAAGATTGAAAGAAAGATTGAAAGTTTGAAAGACAGATTGAAAGACTGAAAGAAAGATTGCAAGAAAGATTGAAAAAACAAAGATTTAAAGATAGAATAAAAGAAAGATTGAAAGAAAGATTGAAAAAAAAAGAAAGATTGAAAGATTGAAAGAAATATTGAAAGACAGAAAGATTGAAAGAAACAATTAAAGAAAGATTGAAAGATTAAAATAAAGAATGAAAGAAAGATTGAAAGAAAGATTGAAAGAAAGATTGAAAGAAAGATTGAATGAAAGATTGAAAGAAAGAATGAAACAAAGATTGAAATAAAGAATGAAAGAAAGATTGAAAGAAAGATAGAAGGAAAGATTGAAAGATTGAATGATTGAAAGAAAGACTGAAAGAAAGAATGACAGACAGAAAGATTGAAAGAAATAATGAAAGAAAGATTGAAAAAAAGATTGAAAGACTGAAAGAAAGAATGAAAGAAAGATTGAAAGATTAAACAATTGAAAGAATGATTGCAAGAATGATTGAAAAAAGAAAGATTGAAAGAAAGAATGAAAGAAAGACTGAAGGAAAGAATGAAAGAAAGATGGACAGAAAGATTGAAAGAAACAATGAAAGAAAGATTGAAAGATTAAAAGAAAGAATGAAAGAAAGATTGAAAAATTGAAAGATTGAAAGAAAGACTAAACGAAAGAAAGAACGATTGAAAGAAAGAATGAAAGAAAGAATGAAAAAAAGATTAAAACACTGAAGGAAAGAATGAAAGAAAGATTGAAAGATTAAACAATTGAAAGAAAGATTGCAAGAAAGAATGAAAGAAAGATTGAAAGATTGAAAGAAAGAATGAAAGAAAGATGGAAAGATTGAAATATTGAAAGAAAGAATGAAAAAAAGATTGAAAGACTGAAAGAAAGAATGAAAGAAAGATTGAAAGATTAAACAATTGAAAGAAAGTTTGCAAGAAAGTTTGAAAAAAGAAAGATTGAAAGAAAGAATGAAAGAAAGATTGAAAGATAGATGGATAGAAAGATTGAACGAAAGAAAGATTGAAAGAATAACAAAAGAAAGATTGAAAGATTGGAAGAAATATTGAAAGATAGAAAAATTGAAAGTAAGAAAGATTGAAAGAAAGAATTAAAGAAAGATTGAAAGATTGAAAGAAAGAATGAAAGAAAGATTGAAATATTGAAAGAAAGAATGAAAGAAAGATTGAAAGATTGAAAGAAAGATTGAAAGAAAGATTGAAGATTGAAAGATTGAAATAAAGATTGAAAGTTTGAAAGAAAGATTGAAAGAAAGATTTAAAGAAAGAAAGATTGAAAGAAATATTGAAAGAAAGATTCAAAGATTGAAAGAAAGATTGAAAGAAAGATTGAAAGATTGAAAGATTGAAATAAAGAATGAAAGAAAGATTGAATGATTGAAAGATTGAAATAAAGAATGAAAGTTTGAAAGAAAGATTGAAAGAAAGATTTAAAAAAGAAAGATTGAAAGTAAGAAAGATTGAAAGACATATTGAAAGAAAAATTGAAAGATTGAAAGAAAGATTGAAAGAAAGAATGAAAGAAAGATTGAAAGAAAGATTGAAAGAAAGATTGAAAGATTGATGGAAAGAATGATAGAAAGATTGAAAGAAAGATTGAAAGAAAAAAAGATTGAAAGATTGAATGATTGAAAGATTGAATGATTGAAAGATTGAAAGAAAGATTGAAAGAAAGATTGAACGACTGAAAGATTGAAAGAAAGATTGAAAGTTTGAAAGAAAGATTGAAAGACTGAAAGAAATAATGAAAGAAAGATTGAAAGAAAGATGGAAAGAAAGATTGAAAGTTTGAAAGAAAGATTGAAAGATTGAAAGAAAGAATGAAAGAAAGATTGAAAGAAAGATGGAAAGAAAGATTGAAATGAAGAAAGATTGAAAGAAATAACAAAAGAAAGATTGAAAGAAATAATGAAAGAAAGATTGAACGATTGGAAGAAATATTGAAAGATAGAAAAATTGAAAGATTGAAAGATTGAAAGAAAGATTGAAAGAAAGATTGAAAGAAAGATTGAAAGAAAGATTGAAAGAAAGATTGAAAGACTGAAGGAAAGAATGAAAGAAAGATTGAAAGAAAGATTGAAAGAAAGAAAGATTGAAAGAAAGATTGAAAGATTGAATGATTGAAAGAAAGACTGAAAGATAGATTGAAAGATTGAAGATTGAAAGATTCAAAGAAAGATTGAACGACTGAAAGATTGAAAGCAAGATTGAAAGTTTGAAACAAATTTTGAAAGACTGAAAGAAAGAATGAAAGAAAGATTGAAAGAAATATTGAAAAAAGAAAGATTGAAAGAAAATTTGAAAGAAAGATTGAAAGAAGGAATGAAAGAAAGATTGAATGAAATATTGAAAGACAGAAAGATTGAAAGAAACAATGAAAGAAAGATTGAAAGATTAAAAGAAAGAATGAAAGAAAGATTGAAAAATTGAAATATTGAAAGAAAGAATGAAAGAAAGATTGAAAGATTGAAAGATTGAAATAAAGATTGAACGTTTGAAAGAAAGATTGAAAGAAAGATTTAAAGAAAGAAAGATTGAAAGAAATATTGAAAGAAAGATTGAAAGTTTGAAAGAAAGATTGAAAGAAAGAATGAAAGAAAGATTGAAGGATTGAAATATTGAAATAAATAATGAAAGTTTGAAAGAAAGATTGAGAGAAAGATTTAAAGAAAGAAAGATTGAAAGTAAAAAAGATTGAAAGAAATATTGAAAGAAAGATTGAAAGATTGAAAGAAAGAATGAATGAAAGATTGAAAGAAAGATTGAAAGAAAGATTGAAAGATTGAAGGAAAGAATGAAAGAAAGATTGAAAGAAAAATTGAAAGAAAGATTGAAAGAAAGATTGAAAGACTGAAGGAAAGAATGAAAGAAAGATGGAAAGAAAGATGGAAAGAAAGATTGACAGAAAGAAAGATTGAAAGAAAGATTGAAGGATTGAATGATTGAAAGAAAGACTGAAAGATAGATTGAAAGATTGAAGATTGAAAGATTCAAAGAAAGATTGAACGACTGAAAGATTGAAAGAAAGATTGAAAGTTTGAAACAAATTTTGAAAGACTGAAAGAATGAATGAAAGAAAGATTGAAAGAAATATTGAAAAAAGAAAGATTGAAAGAAGGAATGAAAGAAAGATTGAATGAAATATTGAAAGACAGAAAGATTGAAAGAAACAATGAAAGAAAGATTGAAAGATTAAAAGAAAGAATGAAAGAAAGATTGAAAAATTGAAATATTGAAAGAAAGAATGAAAGAAAGATTGAAAGATTGAAAGATTGAAATAAAGATTGAACGTTTGAAAGAAAGATTGAAAGAAAGATTTAAAGAAAGAAAGATTGAAAGAAATATTGAAAGAAAGATTGAAAGTTTGAAAGAAAGATTGAAAGAAAGAATGAAAGAAAGATTGAAGGATTGAAATATTGAAATAAATAATGAAAGTTTGAAAGAAAGATTGAGAGAAAGATTTAAAGAAAGAAAGATTGAAAGTAAAAAAGATTGAAAGAAATATTGAAAGAAAGATTGAAAGATTGAAAGAAAGAATGAATGAAAGATTGAAAGAAAGATTGAAAGAAAGATTGAAAGATTGAAGGAAAGAATGAAAGAAAGATTGAAAGAAAAATTGAAAGAAAGATTGAAAGAAAGATTGAAAGACTGAAGGAAAGAATGAAAGAAAGATGGAAAGAAAGATGGAAAGAAAGATTGACAGAAAGAAAGATTGAAAGAAATATTGAAAGAAAGATTGAAAGATTGAAAGAAAGAATGAAAGAAAGATTGAAAGATTGAAAGATTGAAAGAAAGAATGAAAGAAAGACTGAAAGATTGAAAGAAAAATTGAAAGAAAGATTGAAAGAAAGATTGAAATATTGAAAGAAAGAATGAAAGAAAGATTGAAATATTGAAAGAAAGAATGAAAGAAAGATTGAAAGATTGAAAGAAAGATTGATGATTGAAAGATTGAAATAAAGATTGAAAGTTTGAAAGAAAGATTGAAAGAAAGATTTAAAGAAAGAAAGATTGAAAGAAATATTGAAAGAAAGATTGAAAGATTGAAAGAAAGATTGAAAGAAAGATTGAAAGATTGAAAGATTGAAATAAAGAATGAAAGAAAGATTGAATGATTGAAAGATTGAAATAAAGAATGAAAGTTTGAAAGAAAGATTGAAAGAAAGATTTAAAAAAGAAAGATTGAAAGTAAGAAAGATTGAAAGACATATTGAAAGAAAAATTGAAAGATTGAAAGAAAGATTGAAAGAAAGAATGAAAGAAAGATTGAAAGAAAGATTGAAAGAAAGATTGAAAGACTGATGGAAAGAATGATAGAAAGATTGAAAGAAAGATTGAAAGAAAAAAAGATTGAAAGATTGAATGATTGAAAGATTGAATGATTGAAAGATTGAAAGAAAGATTGAAAGAAAGATTGAACGACTGAAAGATTGAAAGAAAGATTGAAAGTTTGAAAGAAAGATTGAAAGACTGAAAGAAATAATGAAAGAAAGATTAAAAGAAAGATGGAAAGAAAGATTGAAAGTTTGAAAGAAAGATTGAAAGATTGAAAGAAAGAATGAAAGAAAGATTGAAAGAAAGATGGAAAGAAAGATTGAAATGAAGAAAGATTGAAAGAAATAACAAAAGAAAGATTGAAAGAAATAATGAAAGAAAGATTGAACGATTGGAAGAAATATTGAAAGATAGAAAAATTGAAAGATTGAAAGATTGAAAGAAAGATTGAAAGAAAGAATGAAAGAAAGATTGAAAGAAAGATTGAAAGAAAGATTGAAAGAAAGATTGAAAGAAAGATTGAAAGACTGAAGGAAAGAATGAAAGAAAGATTTAAAGAAAGATTGAAAGAAAGAAAGATTTAAAGAAAGATTGAAAGATTGAATGATTGAAAGAAATATTGAAAGACAGAAAGATTGAAAGAAACAATTAAAGAAAGATTGAAAGATTAAAATAAAGAATGAAAGAAAGATTGAAAGAAAGATTGAAAGAAAGATTGAAAGAAAGATTGAATGAAAGATTGAAAGAAAGAATGAAACAAAGATTGAAATAAAGAATGAAAGAAAGATTGAAAGAAAGATAGAAGGAAAGATTGAAAGATTGAATGATTGAAAGAAAGACTGAAAGAAAGAATGACAGACAGAAAGATTGAAAGAAATAATGAAAGAAAGATTGAAAAAAAGATTGAAAGACTGAAAGAAAGAATGAAAGAAAGATTGAAAGATTAAACAATTGAAAGAATGATTGCAAGAATGATTGAAAAAAGAAAGATTGAAAGAAAGAATGAAAGAAAGACTGAAGGAAAGAATGAAAGAAAGATGGACAGAAAGATTGAAAGAAACAATGAAAGAAAGATTGAAAGATTAAAAGAAAGAATGAAAGAAAGATTGAAAAATTGAAAGATTGAAAGAAAGACTAAACGAAAGAAAGAACGATTGAAAGAAAGAATGAAAGAAAGAATGAAAAAAAGATTAAAACACTGAAGGAAAGAATGAAAGAAAGATTGAAAGATTAAACAATTGAAAGAAAGATTGCAAGAAAGAATGAAAGAAAGATTGAAAGATTGAAAGAAAGAATGAAAGAAAGATGGAAAGATTGAAATATTGAAAGAAAGAATGAAAAAAAGATTGAAAGACTGAAAGAAAGAATGAAAGAAAGATTGAAAGATTAAACAATTGAAAGAAAGTTTGCAAGAAAGTTTGAAAAAAGAAAGATTGAAAGAAAGAATGAAAGAAAGATTGAAAGATAGATGGATAGAAAGATTGAACGAAAGAAAGATTGAAAGAATAACAAAAGAAAGATTGAAAGATTGGAAGAAATATTGAAAGATAGAAAAATTGAAAGTAAGAAAGATTGAAAGAAAGAATTAAAGAAAGATTGAAAGATTGAAAGAAAGAATGAAAGAAAGATTGAAATATTGAAAGAAAGAATGAAAGAAAGATTGAAAGATTGAAAGAAAGATTGAAAGAAAGATTGAAGATTGAAAGATTGAAATAAAGATTGAAAGTTTGAAAGAAAGATTGAAAGAAAGATTTAAAGAAAGAAAGATTGAAAGAAATATTGAAAGAAAGATTCAAAGATTGAAAGAAAGATTGAAAGAAAGATTGAAAGATTGAAAGATTGAAATAAAGAATGAAAGAAAGATTGAATGATTGAAAGATTGAAATAAAGAATGAAAGTTTGAAAGAAAGATTGAAAGAAAGATTTAAAAAAGAAAGATTGAAAGTAAGAAAGATTGAAAGACATATTGAAAGAAAAATTGAAAGATTGAAAGAAAGATTGAAAGAAAGAATGAAAGAAAGATTGAAAGAAAGATTGAAAGAAAGATTGAAAGATTGATGGAAAGAATGATAGAAAGATTGAAAGAAAGATTGAAAGAAAAAAAGATTGAAAGATTGAATGATTGAAAGATTGAATGATTGAAAGATTGAAAGAAAGATTGAAAGAAAGATTGAACGACTGAAAGATTGAAAGAAAGATTGAAAGTTTGAAAGAAAGATTGAAAGACTGAAAGAAATAATGAAAGAAAGATTGAAAGAAAGATGGAAAGAAAGATTGAAAGTTTGAAAGAAAGATTGAAAGATTGAAAGAAAGAATGAAAGAAAGATTGAAAGAAAGATGGAAAGAAAGATTGAAATGAAGAAAGATTGAAAGAAATAACAAAAGAAAGATTGAAAGAAATAATGAAAGAAAGATTGAACGATTGGAAGAAATATTGAAAGATAGAAAAATTGAAAGATTGAAAGATTGAAAGAAAGATTGAAAGAAAGATTGAAAGAAAGATTGAAAGAAAGATTGAAAGAAAGATTGAAAGACTGAAGGAAAGAATGAAAGAAAGATTGAAAGAAAGATTGAAAGAAAGAAAGATTGAAAGAAAGATTGAAAGATTGAATGATTGAAAGAAAGACTGAAAGATAGATTGAAAGATTGAAGATTGAAAGATTCAAAGAAAGATTGAACGACTGAAAGATTGAAAGCAAGATTGAAAGTTTGAAACAAATTTTGAAAGACTGAAAGAAAGAATGAAAGAAAGATTGAAAGAAATATTGAAAAAAGAAAGATTGAAAGAAAATTTGAAAGAAAGATTGAAAGAAGGAATGAAAGAAAGATTGAATGAAATATTGAAAGACAGAAAGATTGAAAGAAACAATGAAAGAAAGATTGAAAGATTAAAAGAAAGAATGAAAGAAAGATTGAAAAATTGAAATATTGAAAGAAAGAATGAAAGAAAGATTGAAAGATTGAAAGATTGAAATAAAGATTGAACGTTTGAAAGAAAGATTGAAAGAAAGATTTAAAGAAAGAAAGATTGAAAGAAATATTGAAAGAAAGATTGAAAGTTTGAAAGAAAGATTGAAAGAAAGAATGAAAGAAAGATTGAAGGATTGAAATATTGAAATAAATAATGAAAGTTTGAAAGAAAGATTGAGAGAAAGATTTAAAGAAAGAAAGATTGAAAGTAAAAAAGATTGAAAGAAATATTGAAAGAAAGATTGAAAGATTGAAAGAAAGAATGAATGAAAGATTGAAAGAAAGATTGAAAGAAAGATTGAAAGATTGAAGGAAAGAATGAAAGAAAGATTGAAAGAAAAATTGAAAGAAAGATTGAAAGAAAGATTGAAAGACTGAAGGAAAGAATGAAAGAAAGATGGAAAGAAAGATGGAAAGAAAGATTGACAGAAAGAAAGATTGAAAGAAAGATTGAAGGATTGAATGATTGAAAGAAAGACTGAAAGATAGATTGAAAGATTGAAGATTGAAAGATTCAAAGAAAGATTGAACGACTGAAAGATTGAAAGAAAGATTGAAAGTTTGAAACAAATTTTGAAAGACTGAAAGAATGAATGAAAGAAAGATTGAAAGAAATATTGAAAAAAGAAAGATTGAAAGAAGGAATGAAAGAAAGATTGAATGAAATATTGAAAGACAGAAAGATTGAAAGAAACAATGAAAGAAAGATTGAAAGATTAAAAGAAAGAATGAAAGAAAGATTGAAAAATTGAAATATTGAAAGAAAGAATGAAAGAAAGATTGAAAGATTGAAAGATTGAAATAAAGATTGAACGTTTGAAAGAAAGATTGAAAGAAAGATTTAAAGAAAGAAAGATTGAAAGAAATATTGAAAGAAAGATTGAAAGTTTGAAAGAAAGATTGAAAGAAAGAATGAAAGAAAGATTGAAGGATTGAAATATTGAAATAAATAATGAAAGTTTGAAAGAAAGATTGAGAGAAAGATTTAAAGAAAGAAAGATTGAAAGTAAAAAAGATTGAAAGAAATATTGAAAGAAAGATTGAAAGATTGAAAGAAAGAATGAATGAAAGATTGAAAGAAAGATTGAAAGAAAGATTGAAAGATTGAAGGAAAGAATGAAAGAAAGATTGAAAGAAAAATTGAAAGAAAGATTGAAAGAAAGATTGAAAGACTGAAGGAAAGAATGAAAGAAAGATGGAAAGAAAGATGGAAAGAAAGATTGACAGAAAGAAAGATTGAAAGAAATATTGAAAGAAAGATTGAAAGATTGAAAGAAAGAATGAAAGAAAGATTGAAAGATTGAAAGATTGAAAGAAAGAATGAAAGAAAGACTGAAAGATTGAAAGAAAAATTGAAAGAAAGATTGAAAGAAAGATTGAAATATTGAAAGAAAGAATGAAAGAAAGATTGAAATATTGAAAGAAAGAATGAAAGAAAGATTGAAAGATTGAAAGAAAGATTGATGATTGAAAGATTGAAATAAAGATTGAAAGTTTGAAAGAAAGATTGAAAGAAAGATTTAAAGAAAGAAAGATTGAAAGAAATATTGAAAGAAAGATTGAAAGATTGAAAGAAAGATTGAAAGAAAGATTGAAAGATTGAAAGATTGAAATAAAGAATGAAAGAAAGATTGAATGATTGAAAGATTGAAATAAAGAATGAAAGTTTGAAAGAAAGATTGAAAGAAAGATTTAAAAAAGAAAGATTGAAAGTAAGAAAGATTGAAAGACATATTGAAAGAAAAATTGAAAGATTGAAAGAAAGATTGAAAGAAAGAATGAAAGAAAGATTGAAAGAAAGATTGAAAGAAAGATTGAAAGACTGATGGAAAGAATGATAGAAAGATTGAAAGAAAGATTGAAAGAAAAAAAGATTGAAAGATTGAATGATTGAAAGATTGAATGATTGAAAGATTGAAAGAAAGATTGAAAGAAAGATTGAACGACTGAAAGATTGAAAGAAAGATTGAAAGTTTGAAAGAAAGATTGAAAGACTGAAAGAAATAATGAAAGAAAGATTAAAAGAAAGATGGAAAGAAAGATTGAAAGTTTGAAAGAAAGATTGAAAGATTGAAAGAAAGAATGAAAGAAAGATTGAAAGAAAGATGGAAAGAAAGATTGAAATGAAGAAAGATTGAAAGAAATAACAAAAGAAAGATTGAAAGAAATAATGAAAGAAAGATTGAACGATTGGAAGAAATATTGAAAGATAGAAAAATTGAAAGATTGAAAGATTGAAAGAAAGATTGAAAGAAAGAATGAAAGAAAGATTGAAAGAAAGATTGAAAGAAAGATTGAAAGAAAGATTGAAAGAAAGATTGAAAGACTGAAGGAAAGAATGAAAGAAAGATTTAAAGAAAGATTGAAAGAAAGAAAGATTTAAAGAAAGATTGAAAGATTGAATGATTGAAAGAAAGACTGAAAGATAGATTGAAAGATTGAAGATTGAAAGATTCAAAGAAAGATTGAACGACTGAAAGATTGAAAGAAAGATTGAAAGTTTGAAACAAATTTTGAAAGACTGAAAGAAAGAATGAAAGAAAGATTGAAAGAAATATTGAAAAAAGAAAGATTGAAAGAAAATTTGAAAGAAAGATTGAAAGAAGGAATGAAAGAAAGATTGAATGAAATATTGAAAGACAGAAAGATTGAAAGAAACAATGAAAGAAAGATTGAAAGATTAAAAGAAAGAATGAAAGAAAGATTGAAAAATTGAAATATTGAAAGAAAGAATGAAAGAAAGATTGAAAGATTGAAAGATTGAAATAAAGATTGAACGTTTGAAAGAAAGATTGAAAGAAAGATTTAAAGAAAGAAAGATTGAAAGAAATATTGAAAGAAAGATTGAAAGTTTGAAAGAAAGATTGAAAGAAAGAATGAAAGAAAGATTGAAGGATTGAAATATTGAAATAAATAATGAAAGTTTGAAAGAAAGATTGAGAGAAAGATTTAAAGAAAGAAAGATTGAAAGTAAAAAAGATTGAAAGAAATATTGAAAGAAAGATTGAAAGATTGAAAGAAAGAATGAATGAAAGATTGAAAGAAAGATTGAAAGAAAGATTGAAAGATTGAAGGAAAGAATGAAAGAAAGATTGAAAGAAAAATTGAAAGAAAGATTGAAAGATTGAAGGAAAGAATGAAAGAAAGATTGAAAGAAAAATTGAAAGAAAGATTGAAAGAAAGATTGAAAGACTGAAGGAAAGAATGAAAGAAAGATGGAAAGAAAGATTGACAGAAAGAAAGATTGAAAGAAAGATTGAAAGATTGAATGATTGAAAGAAAGACTGAAAGATAGATTGAAAGATTGAAGATTGAAAGATTCAAAGAAAGATTGAACGACTGAAAGATTGAAAGAAAGATTGAAAGTTTGAAACAAATTTTGAAAGACTGAAAGAAAGAATGAAAGAAAGATTGAAAGAAATATTGAAAAAAGAAAGATTGAAAGAAAATTTGAAAGAAAGATTGAAAGAAGGAATGAAAGAAAGATTGAATGAAATATTGAAAGACAGAAAGATTGAAAGAAACAATGAAAGAAAGATTGAAAGATTAAAAGAAAGAATGAAAGAAAGATTGAAAAATTGAAATATTGAAAGAAAGAATGAAAGATTGAAAGATTGAAATAAAGATTGAAAGTTTGAAAGAAAGATTGAAAGAAAGATTTAAAGAAAGAAAGATTGAAAGAAATATTGAAAGAAAGATTGAAAGTTTGAAAGAAAGATTGAAAGAAAGAATGAAAGAAAGATTGAAGGATTGAAATATTGAAATAAATAATGAAAGTTTGAAAGAAAGATTGAGAGAAAGATTTAAAGAAAGAAAGATTGAAAGTAAAAAAGATTGAAAGAAATATTGAAAGAAAGATTGAAAGATTGAAAGAAAGAATGAATGAAAGATTGAAAGAAAGATTGAAAGAAAGATTGAAAGATTGAAGGAAAGAATGAAAGAAAGATTGAAAGAAAAATTGAAAGAAAGATTGAAAGAAAGATTGAAAGACTGAAGGAAAGAATGAAAGAAAGATGGAAAGAAAGATTGACAGAAAGAAAGATTGACAGAAAGAAAGATTGAAAGAAATATTGAAAGAAAGATTGAAAGATTGAAAGAAAGAATGAAAGAAAGATTGAAAGATTGAAAGATTGAAAGAAAGAATGAAAGAAAGACTGAAAGATTGAAAGAAAAATTGAAAGAAAGATTGAAAGATTGAAAGATTGAAAGAAAGATTGAAAGTTTGAAAGACAGATTGAAAGACTGAAAGAAAGATTGCAAGAAAGATTGAAAAAACAAAGATTTAAAGATAGAATAAAAGAAAGATTGAAAGAAAGATTGAAAAAAAAAGAAAGATTGAAAGATTGAAAGAAATATTGAAAGACAGAAAGATTGAAAGAAACAATTAAAGAAAGATTGAAAGATTAAAATAAAGAATGAAAGAAAGATTGAAAGAAAGATTGAAAGAAAGATTGAAAGAAAGATTGAATGAAAGATTGAAAGAAAGAATGAAACAAAGATTGAAATAAAGAATGAAAGAAAGATTGAAAGAAAGATAGAAGGAAAGATTGAAAGATTGAATGATTGAAAGAAAGACTGAAAGAAAGAATGACGGACAGAAAGATTGAAAGAAATAATGAAAGAAAGATTGAAAAAAAGATTGAAAGACTGAAAGAAAGAATGAAAGAAAGATTGAAAGATTAAACAATTGAAAGAATGATTGCAAGAATGATTGAAAAAAGAAAGATTGAAAGAAAGAATGAAAGACTGAAGGAAAGAATGAAAGAAAGATGGACAGAAAGATTGAAAGAAACAATGAAAGAAAGATTGAAAGATTAAAAGAAAGAATGAAAGAAAGATTGAAAAATTGAAAGATTGAAAGAAAGACTAAAAGAAAGAAAGAATGATTGAAAGAAAGATTGAAAGAAAGATTGAAAGAAAGAATGAAAGAAAGAATGAAAGAAAGATTGAAAGAAACAATGAAAGAAAGATTGAAAGATTAAAAGAAAGAATGAAAGAAAGATTGAAAAATTGAAAGATTGAAAGAAAGACTAAACGAAAGAAAGAACGATTGAAAGAAAGAATGAAAGAAAGATTGAAAAAAAGATTAAAACACTGAAGGAAAGAATGAAAGAAAGATTGAAAGATTAAACAATTGAAAGAAAGATTGCAAGAAAGAATGAAAGAAAGATTGAAAGATTGAAAGAAAGAATGAAAGAAAGATTGAAAGATTGAAATATTGAAAGAAAGAATGAAAAAAAGATTGAAACACTGAAAGAAAGAATGAAAGAAAGATTGAAAGATTAAACAATTGAAAGAAAGTTTGCAAGAAAGTTTGAAAAAAGAAAGATTGAAAGAAAGAATGAAAGAAAGATTGAAAGATAGATGGATAGAAAGATTGAAAGAAAGAAAGATTGAAAGAATAACAAAAGAAAGATTGAAAGATTGGAAGAAATATTGAAAGATAGAAAAATTGAAAGTAAGAAAGATTGAAAGAAAGAATTAAAGAAAGATTGAAAGATTGAAAGAAAGAATGAAAGAAAGATTGAAATATTGAAAGAAAGAATGAAAGAAAGATTGAAAGATTGAAAGAAAGAATGAAAGAAAGATTGAAAGATTGAAATATTGAAAGAAAGAATGAAAAAAAGATTGAAACACTGAAAGAAAGAATGAAAGAAAGATTGAAAGATTAAACAATTGAAAGAAAGTTTGCAAGAAAGTTTGAAAAAAGAAAGATTGAAAGAAAGATTGAAAGATAGATGGATAGAAAGATTGAAAGAAAGAAAGATTGAAAGAATAACAAAAGAAAGATTGAAAGATTGGAAGAAATATTGAAAGATAGAAAAATTGAAAGTAAGAAAGATTGAAAGAAAGAATTATAGAAAGATTGAAAGATTGAAAGAAAGAATGAAAGAAAGATTGAAATATTGAAAGAAAGAATGAAAGAAAGATTGAAAGATTGAAAGAAAGAATGAAAGAAAGATTGAAAGATTGAAATATTGAAAGAAAGAATGAAAAAAAGATTGAAACACTGAAAGAAAGAATGAAAGAAAGATTGAAAGATTAAACAATTGAAAGAAAGTTTGCAAGAAAGTTTGAAAAAAGAAAGATTGAAAGAAAGATTGAAAGATAGATGGATAGAAAGATTGAAAGAAAGAAAGATTGAAAGAATAACAAAAGAAAGATTGAAAGATTGGAAGAAATATTGAAAGATAGAAAAATTGAAAGTAAGAAAGATTGAAAGAAAGAATTAAAGAAAGATTGAAAGATTGAAAGAAAGAATGAAAGAAAGATTGAAATATTGAAAGAAAGAATGAAAGAAAGATTGAAAGATTGAAAGAAAGATTGAAAGAAAGCTTGAAGATTGAAAGATTGAAATAAAGATTGAAAGTTTGAAAGAAAGATTTAAAGAAAGAAAGATTGAAAGAAATATTGAAAGAAAGATTGAAAGATTGAAAGAAAGATTGAAAGAAAGAATGAAAGAAAGATTGAAAGATTGAAAGATTGAAATAAAGAATGAAAGAAAGATTGAATGATTGAAAGATTGAAATAAAGAATGAAAGTTTGAAAGAAAGATTGAAAGAAAGATTTAAAAAAGAAAGATTGAAAGTAAGAAAGATTGAAAGACATATTGAAAGAAAGATTGAAAGATTGAAAGAAAGATTGAAAGAAAGAATGAAAGAAAGATTGAAAGAAAGATTGAAAGAAAGATTGAAAGACTGATGGAAAGAATGATAGAAAGATTGAAAGAAAGATTGAAAGAAAAAAAGATTGAAAGATTGAATGATTGAAAGATTGAATGATTGAAAGATTGAAAGAAAGATTGAAAGAAAGATTGAACGACTGAAAGATTGAAAGAAAGATTGAAAGTTTGAAAGAAAGCTTGAACGACTGAAAGATTGAAAGAAAGATTGAAAGTTTGAAAGAAAGATTGAAAGACTGAAAGAAATAATGAAAGAAAGATTGAAAGAAAGATTGAAAGTTTGAAAGAAAGATTGAAAGATTGAAAGAAAGAATGAAAGAAAGATTGAAAGAAAGATGGAAAGAAAGATTGAAATGAAGAAAGATTGAAAGAAATAACAAAAGAAAGATTGAACGAAATAATGAAAGAAAGATTGAACGATTGGAAGAAATATTGAAAGATAGAAAAATTGAAAGATTGAAAGATTGAAAGAAAGATTGAAAGATTGAAATATTTAAAGAAAGATTGAAAGAAAGAATGAAAGAACAATTGAAAGAAAGAATGAAAGAAAAATTGACAGATTGAAAGAAATATTGAAAAAAGAAAGATTGAAAGAAAGAATGAAAGAAAGATTGAAAGAAAGATGGAAAGAAAGATTGAAAGAAAGAAAGATTGAAAGAAATAATAAAAGAAAGATGAACGATTGGAAGAAATATTGAAAGATAGAAAAATTTAAAGTAAGAAAGATTGAAAGAAAGGATGAAAGAAAGATTGAAAGAATGACAGAAAGATTGAAAGATTGAAATATTGAAAGAAAGAATGAAAAAGAGATTGAAAGACTGAAAGAAAGAATGAAAGAAAGATTGAAAGATTAAACAATTGAAAGAAAGTTTGCAAGAAAGATTGAAAAAAGAAAGATTGAAAGAAAGAATGAAAAAAAGATTGATAGATAGATGGATAGAAAGATTGAAAGAAAGAAAGATTGAAAGAATAACAAAAGAAAGATTGAAAGAAATATTGAAAGAAAGATTGAAAGATTGAAAGAAAGATTGAAAGAAAGAATGAAAGAAAGATTGAAAGAAAGATTGAAAGAAAGATTGAAAGACTGAAGGAAAGAATGAAAGAAAGATTGAAAGAAAGATTGAAAGAAAGAAAGATTGAAAGATTGAATGATTGAAAGATTGAATGATTGAAAGATTGAAAGAAAGATTGAACGACTGAAAGATTGAAAGAAAGATTGAAAGTTTGAAAGAAAGATTGAAAGACTGAAGATTGAAAGATTGGAAGAAAGATTGAAAGAAAGATTGAACGACTGAAAGATTGAAAGAAAGATTGAAAGTTTGAAAGAAAGATTGAAAGACTGAAAGAAATAATGAAAGAAAGATTGAAAGAAAGATGGAAAGAAAGATTGAAAGAAAGATGGAAAGTTTGAAAGAAAGATTGAAAGATTGAAAGAAAGAATGAAAGAAAGATTGAAAGAAAGATGGAAAGAAAGATTGAAAGAAAGAAAGATTGAAAGAAATAACAAAAGAAAGATTGAAAGAAATAATGAAAGAAAGATTGAATGATTGGAAGAAATATTGAAAGACAGAAAAATTGAAAGATTGAAAGATTGAAAGAACGAATGAAAGAAAGATTGAAAGATTGAAAGAAAGAATGAAAGAAAGATTGAAAGATTGAAATATTGAAAGAAAGAATGAAAAAAAGATTGAAACACTGAAAGAAAGAATGAAAGAAAGATTGAAAGATTAAACAATTGAAAGAAAGTTTGCAAGAAAGTTTGAAAAAAGAAAGATTGAAAGAAAGATTGAAAGATAGATGGATAGAAAGATTGAAAGAAAGAAAGATTGAAAGAATAACAAAAGAAAGATTGAAAGATTGGAAGAAATATTGAAAGATAGAAAAATTGAAAGTAAGAAAGATTGAAAGAAAGAATTAAAGAAAGATTGAAAGATTGAAAGAAAGAATGAAAGAAAGATTGAAATATTGAAAGAAAGAATGAAAGAAAGATTGAAAGATTGAAAGAAAGAATGAAAGAAAGATTGAAAGATTGAAATATTGAAAGAAAGAATGAAAAAAAGATTGAAACACTGAAAGAAAGAATGAAAGAAAGATTGAAAGATTAAACAATTGAAAGAAAGTTTGCAAGAAAGTTTGAAAAAAGAAAGATTGAAAGAAAGATTGAAAGATAGATGGATAGAAAGATTGAAAGAAAGAAAGATTGAAAGAATAACAAAAGAAAGATTGGAAGAAATATTGAAAGATAGAAAAATTGAAAGTAAGAAAGATTGAAAGAAAGAATTAAAGAAAGATTGAAAGATTGAAAGAAAGAATGAAAGAAAGATTGAAATATTGAAAGAAAGAATGAAAGAAAGATTGAAAGATTGAAAGAAAGATTGAAAGAAAGCTTGAAGATTGAAAGATTGAAATAAAGATTGAAAGTTTGAAAGAAAGATTTAAAGAAAGAAAGATTGAAAGAAATATTGAAAGAAAGATTGAAAGATTGAAAGAAAGATTGAAAGAAAGAATGAAAGAAAGATTGAAAGATTGAAAGATTGAAATAAAGAATGAAAGAAAGATTGAATGATTGAAAGATTGAAATAAAGAATGAAAGTTTGAAAGAAAGATTGAAAGAAAGATTGAAAGAAAGATTTAAAAAAGAAAGATTGAAAGTAAGAAAGATTGAAAGACATATTGAAAGAAAGATTGAAAGATTGAAAGAAAGATTGAAAGAAAGAATGAAAGAAAGATTGAAAGAAAGATTGAAAGAAAGATTGAAAGACTGATGGAAAGAATGATAGAAAGATTGAAAGAAAGATTGAAAGAAAAAAAGATTGAAAGATTGAATGATTGAAAGATTGAATGATTGAAAGATTGAAAGAAAGATTGAAAGAAAGATTGAACGACTGAAAGATTGAAAGAAAGATTGAAAGTTTGAAAGAAAGATTGAAAGACTGAAGATTGAAAGATTGAAAGAAAGATTGAAAGAAAGCTTGAACGACTGAAAGATTGAAAGAAAGATTGAAAGTTTGAAAGAAAGATTGAAAGACTGAAAGAAATAATGAAAGAAAGATTGAAAGAAAGATGGAAAGAAAGATTGAAAGTTTGAAAGAAAGATTGAAAGATTGAAAGAAAGAATGAAAGAAAGATTGAAAGAAAGATGGAAAGAAAGATTGAAATGAAGAAAGATTGAAAGAAATAACAAAAGAAAGATTGAACGAAATAATGAAAGAAAGATTGAACGATTGGAAGAAATATTGAAAGATAGAAAAATTGAAAGATTGAAAGATTGAAAGAAAGATTGAAAGATTGAAATATTTAAAGAAAGATTGAAAGAAAGAATGAAAGAACAATTGAAAGAAAGAATGAAAGAAAAATTGACAGATTGAAAGAAATATTGAAAAAAGAAAGATTGAAAGAAAGAATGAAAGAAAGATTGAAAGAAAGATGGAAAGAAAGATTGAAAGAAAGAAAGATTGAAAGAAATAATAAAAGAAAGATTGAACGATTGGAAGAAATATTGAAAGATAGAAAAATTTAAAGTAAGAAAGATTGAAAGAAAGGATGAAAGAAAGATTGAAAGATTGACAGAAAGAATGACAGAAAGATTGAAAGATTGAAATATTGAAAGAAAGAATGAAAAAGAGATTGAAAGACTGAAAGAAAGAATGAAAGAAAGATTGAAAGATTAAACAATTGAAAGAAAGTTTGCAAGAAAGATTGAAAAAAGAAAGATTGAAAGAAAGAATGAAAAAAAGATTGATAGATAGATGGATAGAAAGATTGAAAGAAAGAAAGATTGAAAGAATAACAAAAGAAAGATTGAAAGAAATATTGAAAGAAAGATTGAAAGATTGAAAGAAAGATTGAAAGAAAGAATGAAAGAAAGATTGAAAGAAAGATTGAAAGAAAGATTGAAAGACTGAAGGAAAGAATGAAAGAAAGATTGAAAGAAAGATTGAAAGAAAGAAAGATTGAAAGATTGAATGATTGAAAGATTGAATGATTGAAAGATTGAAAGAAAGATTGAAAGAAAGATTGAACGACTGAAAGATTGAAAGAAAGATTGAAAGTTTGAAAGAAAGATTGAAAGACTGAAGATTGAAAGATTGGAAGAAAGATTGAAAGAAAGATTGAACGACTGAAAGATTGAAAGAAAGATTGAAAGTTTGAAAGAAAGATTGAAAGACTGAAAGAAATAATGAAAGAAAGATTGAAAGAAAGATGGAAAGAAAGATTGAAAGAAAGATGGAAAGTTTGAAAGAAAGATTGAAAGATTGAAAGAAAGAATGAAAGAAAGATTGAAAGAAAGATGGAAAGAAAGATTGAAAGAAAGAAAGATTGAAAGAAATAACAAAAGAAAGATTGAAAGAAATAATGAAAGAAAGATTGAATGATTGGAAGAAATATTGAAAGACAGAAAAATTGAAAGATTGAAAGATTGAAAGAACGAATGAAAGAAAGATTGAAAGATTGAAAGAAAGAATGAAAGAAAGATTGAAAGATTGAAAGAAAGATTGAAAGATTGAAATATTTAAAGAAAGATTGAAAGAAAGAATGAAAGAACAATTGAAAGAAAGAATGAAAGTATGAAAGAAAAATTGACAGATTGAAAGAAATATTGAAAAAAGAAAGATTGAAAGAAAGAATGAAAGAAAGATTGAAAGAAAGATTGAAAGAAAGATGGAAAGAAAGATTGAAAGAAAGAAAGATTGAAAGAAATAATAAAAGAAAGATTGAACGATTGGAAGAAATATTGAAAGATAGAAAAATTGAAAGTAAGAAAGATTGAAAGAAAGAATGAAACAAAGATTGAAAGATTGACAGAAAGAATGACAGAAAGATTGAAAGATTGAAATATTGAAAGAAAGAATGAAAAAGAGATTGAAAGACTGAAAGAAAGAATGAAAGAAAGATTGCAAGATTAATCAATTGAAAGAAAGTTTGCAAGAAAGATTGAAAAAAGAAAGATTGAAAGAAAGAATGAAAAAAAGATTGATAGATAGATGGATAGAAAGATTGAAAGAAAGAAAGATTGAAAGAATAACAAAAGAAAGATTGAAAGATTGGAAGAAATATTGAAAGATAGAAAAATTGAAAGTAAGAAAGATTGAAAGAAAAAATTAAAGAAAGATTGAAAGATTGAAAGAAAGAATGAAAGAAAGATTGAAAGAAAGATTGAAAGAAAGATTGAAAGATTGAAAGTTTGAAATAAAGATTGAAAGTTTGAAAGAAAGATTGAAAGAAAGATTTAAAGAAAGAAAGATTGAAAGAAATATTGAAAGAAAGACTGAAAGATTGAAAGAAAGATTGAAAGAAAGAATGAAAGAAAGATTGAAAGATTGAAAGATTGAAATAAAGAATGAAAGTTTGAAAGAAAGATTGAAAGAAAGATTTAAAGAAAGAAAGATTGAAAGTAAGAAAGATTGAAAGAAATATTGAAAGAAAGATTGAAAGATTGAAAGAAAGATTGAAAGAAAGAATGAAAGAAAGATTGAAAGAAAGATTGAAAGAAAGATTGAAAGACTGAAGGAAAGAATGAAAGAAAGATTGAAAGAAAGATAGAAAGAAAGAAAGATTGAAAGAAAGATTGAAAGATTGAATGATTGAAAGAAAGACTGAAAGATAGATTGAAAGATTGAAGATTGAAAGATTCAAAGAAAGATTGAAAGAAAGATTGAACGACTGAAAGATTGAAAGTTTGAAACAAATTTTGAAAGACTGAAAGAAAGAATGAAAGAAAGATTGAAAGAAAGATTGAAAAAAGAAAGACTGAAAGAAAATTTGAAAGAAAGATTGAAGAAGGAATGAAAGAAAGATTGAATGAAAAATTGAAAGACAGAAAGATTGAAAGAAAGAATGAAAGAAAGATTGAAAGATTGAAAGAAAGATAGAAAGATTAAAAGAAAGAATGAAAGAAAGATTGAAAAATTGAAAGATTGAAAGAAAGATTTACAAAAAGATTGAAAGACTGGAAGAAAGAATGAAAGAAAGATTGAAAGATTCAACAATTGAAAGAAAGATTGCAAGAAAGATTTAAAAAAGAAAGATTGAAAGAAAGAATGAAAGAATGAAAGAAAGATTGAAAGATTGAAAGAAAGAAAGATTGAAAGAAAGAATGAAAGAACAATTGAAAGAAAGAATGAAAGAATGAAAGAAAAATTGACGGATTGAAAGTAATATTGAAAAAAGAAAGATTGAAAGAAAGAATGAAAGAAAGATTGAAAGAAAGATGGAAAGAAAGATTGAAAGAAAGAAAGATTGAAAGAAATAATAAAAGAAAGATTGAACGATTGGAAGAAATATTGAAAGATAGAAAAATTGAAAGTAAGAAAGATTGAAAGAAAGAATGAAACAAAGATTGAAAGATTGACAGAAAGAATGACAGAAAGATTGAAAGATTGAAATATTGAAAGAAAGAATGAAAAAGAGATTGAAAGACTGAAAGAAAGAATGAAAGAAAGATTGAAAGATTAAACAATTGAAAGAAAGTTTGCAAGAAAGATTGAAAAAAGAAAGATTGAAAGAAAGAATGAAAAAAAGATTGATAGATAGATGGATAGAAAGATTGAAAGAAAGAAAGATTGAAAGAATAACAAAAGAAAGATTGAAAGATTGGAAGAAATATTGAAAGATAGAAAAATTGAAAGTAAGAAAGATTGAAAGAAAAAATTAAAGAAAGATTGAAAGATTGAAAGAAAGGATGAAAGAAAGATTGAAAGATTGAAAGAAAGATTGAAAGAAAGATTGAAAGAAAGATTGAAAGATTGAAAGTTTGAAATAAAGATTGAAAGTTTGAAAGAAAGAATGAAAGAAAGATTGAAAGAAAGATTGAAAGAAAGATTGAAAGATTGAAAGTTTGAAATAAAGATTGAAAGTTTGAAAGAAAGATTGAAAGAAAGATTTAAAGAAAGAAAGATTGAAAGAAATATTGAAAGAAAGACTGAAAGATTGAAAGAAAGATTGAAAGAAAGAATGAAAGAAAGATTGAAAGATTGAAAGATTGAAATAAAGAATGAAAGTTTGAAAGAAAGATTGAAAGAAAGATTTAAAGAAAGAAAGATTGAAAGTAAGAAAGATTGAAAGAAATATTGAAAGAAAGATTGAAAGATTGAAAGAAAGATTGAAAGAAAGAATGAAAGAAAGATTGAAAGAAAGATTGAAAGACTGAAGGAAAGAATGAAAGAAAGATTGAAAGAAAGATAGAAAGAAAGAAAGATTGAAAGAAAGATTGAAAGATTGAATGATTGAAAGAAAGACTGAAAGATAGATTGAAAGATTGAAGATTGAAAGATTCAAAGAAAGATTGAAAGAAAGATTGAACGACTGAAAGATTGAAAGTTTGAAACAAATTTTGAAAGACTGAAAGAAAGAATGAAAGAAAGATTGAAAGAAAGATTGAAAAAAGAAAGACTGAAAGAAAATTTGAAAGAAAGATTGAAGAAGGAATGAAAGAAAGATTGAATGAAAAATTGAAAGACAGAAAGATTGAAAGAAAGAATGAAAGAAAGATTGAAAGATTGAAAGAAAGATAGAAAGATTAAAAGAAAGAATGAAAGAAAGATTGAAAAATTGAAAGATTGAAAGAAAGATTTACAAAAAGATTGAAAGACTGGAAGAAAGAATGAAAGAAAGATTGAAAGATTCAACAATTGAAAGAAAGATTGCAAGAAAGATTTAAAAAAGAAAGATTGAAAGAAAGAATGAAAGAATGAAAGAAAGATTGAAAGATTGAAAGAAAGAAAGATTGAAAGAAAGAATGAAAGAACAATTGAAAGAAAGAATGAAAGAATGAAAGAAAAATTGACAGATTGAAAGTAATATTGAAAAAAGAAAGATTGAAAGAAAGAATGAAAGAAAGATTGAAAGAAAGATGGAAAGAAAGATTGAAAGAAAGAAAGATTGAAAGAAATAATAAAAGAAAGATTGAACGATTGGAAGAAATATTGAAAGATAGAAAAATTGAAAGTAAGAAAGATTGAAAGAAAGAATGAAACAAAGATTGAAAGATTGACAGAAAGAATGACAGAAAGATTGAAAGAATGAAATATTGAAAGAAAGAATGAAAAAGAGATTGAAAGACTGAAAGAAAGAATGAAAGAAAGATTGAAAGATTAAACAATTGAAAGAAAGTTTGCAAGAAAGATTGAAAAAAGAAAGATTGAAAGAAAGAATGAAAAAAAGATTGATAGATAGATGGATAGAAAGATTGAAAGAAAGAAAGATTGAAAGAATAACAAAAGAAAGATTGAAAGATTGGAAGAAATATTGAAAGATAGAAAAATTGAAAGTAAGAAAGATTGAAAAAAAAAATTAAAGAAAGATTGAAAGATTGAAAGAAAGAATGAAAGAAAGATTTAAAGAAAGAAAGATTGAAAGAAATATTGAAAGAAAGACTGAAAGATTGAAAGAAAGATTGAAAGAAAGAATGAAAGAAAGATTGAAAGATTGAAAGATTGAAATAAAGAATGAAAGTTTGAAAGAAAGATTGAAAGAAAGATTTAAAGAAAGAAAGATTGAAAGTAAGAAAGATTGAAAGAAATATTGAAAGAAAGATTGAAAGATTGAAAGAAAGATTGAAAGAAAGAATGAAAGAAAGATTGAAAGAAAGATTGAAAGAAAGATTGAAAGAAAGATTGAAAGACTGAAGGAAAGAATGAAAGAAAGATTGAAAGAAAGATAGATAGAAAGAAAGATTGAGAGAAAGATTGAAAGATTGAATGATTGAAAGAAAGACTGAAAGATAGATTGAAAGATTGAAGATTGAAAGATTCAAAGAAAGATTGAAAGAAAGATTGAACGACTGAAAGATTGAAAGAAAGATTGAAAGTTTGAAACAAATTTTGAAAGACTGAAAGAAAGAATGAAAGAAAGATTGAAAGAAAGATTGAAAAAAGAAAGATTGAAAGAAAATTTGAAAGAAAGATTGAAGAAGGAATGAAAGAAAGATTGAATGAAAAATTGAAAGACAGAAAGATTGAAAGAAAGAATGAAAGAAAGATTGAAAGATTGAAAGAAAGATTGAAAGATTAAAAGAAAGAATGAAAGAAAGATTGAAAAATTGAAAGATTGAAAGAAAGATTTAAAAAAAGATTGAAAGACTGGAAGAAAGAATGAAAGAAAGATTGAAAGATTCAACAATTGAAAGAAAGATTGCAAGAAAGATTTAAAAAAGAAAGATTGAAAGAAAGAATGAAAGAATGAAAGAAAGATTGAAAGATTGAAAGAAAGAAAGATTGAAAGAAAGAATGAAAGAACAATTGAAAGAAAGAATGAAAGAATGAAAGAAAAATTGACAGATTGAAAGAAATATTGAAAAAAGAAAGATTGAAAGAAAGAATGAAAGAAAGATTGAAAGAAAGATGGAAAGAAAGATTGAAAGAAATAATAAAAGAAAGATTGAACGATTGGAAGAAATATTGAAAGATAGAAAAATTGAAAGTAAGAAAGATTGAAAGAAAGAATGAAACAAAGATTGAAAGATTGACAGAAAGAATGACAGAAAGATTGAAAGATTGAAATATTGAAAGAAAGAATGAAAAAGAGATTGAAAGACTGAAAGAAAGAATGAAAGAAAGATTGAAAGATTAAACAATTGAAAGAAAGTTTGCAAGAAAGATTGAAAAAAGAAAGATTGAAAGAAAGAATGAAAAAAAGATTGATAGATAGATGGATAGAAAGATTGAAAGAAAGAAAGATTGAAAGAATAACAAAAGAAAGATTGAAAGATTGGAAGAAATATTGAAAGATAGAAAAATTGAAAGTAAGAAAGATTGAAAGAAAAAATTAAAGAAAGATTGAAAGATTGAAAGAAAGAATGAAAGAAAGATTGAAAGATTGAAAGAAAGATTGAAAGAAAGATTGAAAGAAAGATTGAAAGATTGAAAGTTTGAAATAAAGATTGAAAGTTTGAAAGAAAGATTGAAAGAAAGATTTAAAGAGAGAAAGATTGAAAGAAATATTGAAAGAAAGACTGAAAGATTGAAAGAAAGATTGAAAGAAAGAATGAAAGAAAGATTGAAAGATTGAAAGATTGAAATAAAGAATGAAAGTTTGAAAGAAAGATTGAAAGAAAGATTTAAAGAAAGAAAGATTGAAAGTAAGAAAGATTGAAAGAAATATTGAAAGAAAGATTGAAAGATTGAAAGAAAGATTGAAAGAAAGAATGAAAGAAAGATTGAAAGAAAGATTGAAAGAAAGATTGAAAGACTGAAGGAAAGAATGAAAGAAAGATTGAAAGAAAGATTGAAAGATAGATAGAAAGAAAGAAAGATTGAAAGAAAGATTGAAAGATTGAATGATTGAAAGAAAGACTGAAAGATAGATTGAAAGATTGAAGATTGAAAGATTGAAAGAAAGATTGAACGACTGAAAGATTGAAAGAAAGATTGAAAGTTTGAAACAAATTTTGAAAGACTGAAAGAAAGAATGAAAGAAAGATTGAAAGAAAGATTGAAAAAAGAAAGATTGAAAGAAAATTTGAAAGAAAGATTGAAGAAGGAATGAAAGAAAGATTGAATGAAAAATTGAAAGACAGAAAGATTGAAAGAAAGAATGAAAGAAAGATTGAAAGATTGAAAGAAAGATTGAAAGATTAAAAGAAAGAATGAAAGAAAGATTGAAAAATTGAAAGATTGAAAGAAAGATTTAAAAAAAGATTGAAAGACTGGAAGAAAGAATGAAAGAAAGATTGAAAGATTCAACAATTGAAAGAAAGATTGCAAGAAAGATTTAAAAAAGAAAGATTGAAAGAAAGAATGAAAGAATGAAAGAAAGATTGAAAGATTGAAAGAAAGAAAGATTGAAAGATTGAATGGTTGAAAGAAAGACTGAAAGAAAGATTGACAGACTGAAAGACTGAAAGAGAGAATGAAAGAAAGATTGAAAGATTCAAAAATTGAAAGAAAGATTGCAAGAAAGATTGAAAAAAGAAAGATTGAAAGAAAGAATGAAAGAAATATTGAAAGAAATAACAAAAGAAAGATTGAAAGAAAGAATGAAAGAAAGATTGAAAGATTGAAATATTGAAAGAAAGAATGAAAGAAAGATTGAAAGAAGAAAGAAAGATTGAAAGAAAGATTGAAAGATTGAAAGATTGAAAGATTGAAATAAAGATTGAAAGTTTGAAAGAAAGATTGAAAGAAAGATTTAAAGAAAGAAAGATTGAAAGTAAGAAAGGTTGAAAGAAATATTGAAAGAAAGATTGAAAAAAAGAAAGATTGAAAGAAAGATTGAAAGACTGATGGAAAGAATGAAATAAAGATTGAAAGAAAGATTGAAAGAAAGAAATATTGAAGGAAAGATTGAAAGATTGAATGATTGAAAGAAAGACTGAAAGAAAGATTGACGGACAGAAAGATTGAAAGAAACAATTAAAGAAAGTTTGAAAGATTAAAAGAAAGAATGAAAGAAAGATTGAAAAATTGAAAGATTGAAAGAAAGACTAAAAGAAAGAAAGAATGATTGAAAGAAAGATTGAAAGAAAGATTGAAAGAAAGAATGAAAAAAAGAATGAAAGAAAGATTGAAAGAAACAATGAAAGAAAGATTGAAAGATTAAAAGAAAGAATGAAAGAAAGATTGAAAAATTGAAAGATTGAAAGAAAGACTAAACGAAAGAAAGAACGATTGAAAGAAAGAATGAAAGAAAGATTGAAAAAAAGATTAAAACACTGAAGGAAAGAATGAAAGAAAGATTGAAAGATTAAACAATTGAAAGAAAGATTGCAAGAAAGAATGAAATAAAGATTGAAAGATTGAAAGAAAGAATGAAAGAAAGATGGAAAGATTGAAATATTGAAAGAAAGAATGAAAAAAAGACTGAAAGACTGAAAGAAAGAATGAAAGAAAGATTGAAAGATTAAACAATTGAAAGAAAGTTTGCAAGAAAGTTTGAAAAAAGAAAGATTGAAAGAAAGAATGAAAGAAAGATTGAAAGATAGATGGATAGAAAGATTGAAAGAAAAAAGATTGAATGAATAACAAAAGAAAGATTGAAAGATTGGAAGAAATATTGAAAGATAGAAAAATTGAAAGTAAGAAAGATTGAAAGAAAGAATTAAAGAAAGATTGAAAGATTGAAAGAAAGAATGAAAGAAAGATTGAAATATTGAAAGAAAGAATGAAAGAAAGATTGAAAGATTGAAAGAAAGAGTGAAAGAAAGATTGAAGATTGAAAGATTGAAATAAAGATTGAAAGTTTGAAAGAAAGATTGAAAGAAAGATTTAAAGAAAGAAAGATTGAAAGAAATATTGAAAGAAAGATTGAAAGATTGAAAGAAAGATTGAAAGAAAGAATGAAAGAAAGATTGAAAGAAAGATTGAAAGAAAGATTGAAAGAAAGATTGAAAGAAAGATTGAAAGACTGAAGGAAAGAATGAAAGAAAGATTGAAAGAAAGATTGAAAGAAAGATTGAAAGATTGAATGATTGAAAGAAAGACTGAAAGATAGATTGAAAGATTGAAGATTGAAAGATTCAAAGAAAGATTGAAAGAAAGATTGAAAGTTTGAAACAAATTTTGAAAGACTGAAAGAAAGAATGAAAGAAAGATTGAAAGAAATATTGAAAAAAGAAAGATTGAAAGAAAATTTGAAAGAAAGATTGAAAGAAGGAATGAAAGAAAGATTGAATGAAATATTGAAAGACAGCAAGATTGAAAGAAACAATGAAAGAAAGATTGAAAGATTAAAAGAAAGAATGAAAGAAAGATTGAAAAATTGAAATATTGAAAGAAAGAATGAAAGATTGAAAGATTGAAATAAAGATTGAAAGTTTGAAAGAAAGATTGAAAGAAAGATTTAAAGAAAGAAAGATTGAAAGAAATATTGAAAGAAAGATTGAAAGTTTGAAAGAAAGATTGAAAGAAAGAATGAAAGAAAGATTGAAGGATTGAAATATTGAAATAAATAATGAAAGTTTGAAAGAAAGATTGAGAGAAAGATTTAAAGAAAGAAAGATTGAAAGTAAAAAAGATTGAAAGAAATATTGAAAGAAAGATTGAAAGATTGAAAGAAAGAATGAATGAAAGATTGAAAGAAAGATTGAAAGAAAGATTGAAAGATTGAAGGAAAGAATGAAAGAAAAATTGAAAGAAAGATTGAAAGAAAGATTGAAAGACTGAAGGAAAGAATGAAAGAAAGATGGAAAGAAAGATGGAAAGAAAGATTGACAGAAAGAAAGATTGAAAGAAATATTGAAAGAAAGATTGAAAGATTGAGAGAAAGAATGAAAGAAAGATTGAAAGATTGAAAGATTGAAAGAAAGAATGAAAGAAAGACTGAAAGATTGAAAGAAAAATTGAAAGAAAGATTGAAAGATTGAAAGATTGAAAGAAAGATTGAAAGTTTGAAAGACAGATTGAAAGACTGAAAGAAAGATTGCAAGAAAGATTGAAAAAACAAAGATTTAAAGATAGAATAAAAGAAAGATTGAAAGAAAGATTGAAAAAAAAAGAAAGATTGAAAGATTGAAAGAAATATTGAAAGACAGAAAGATTGAAAGAAACAATTAAAGAAAGATTGAAAGATTAAAATAAAGAATGAAAGAAAGATTGAAAGAAAGATTGAAAGAAAGATTGAAAGAAAGATTGAATGAAAGATTGAAAGAAAGAATGAAACAAAGATTGAAATAAAGAATGAAAGAAAGATTGAAAGAAAGATAGAAGGAAAGATTGAAAGATTGAATGATTGAAAGAAAGACTGAAAGAAAGAATGACGGACAGAAAGATTGAAAGAAATAATGAAAGAAAGATTGAAAAAAAGATTGAAAGACTGAAAGAAAGAATGAAAGAAAGATTGAAAGATTAAACAATTGAAAGAATGATTGCAAGAATGATTGAAAAAAGAAAGATTGAAAGAAAGAATGAAAGACTGAAGGAAAGAATGAAAGAAAGATGGACAGAAAGATTGAAAGAAACAATGAAAGAAAGATTGAAAGATTAAAAGAAAGAATGAAAGAAAGATTGAAAAATTGAAAGATTGAAAGAAAGACTAAAAGAAAGAAAGAATGATTGAAAGAAAGATTGAAAGAAAGATTGAAAGAAAGAATGAAAGAAAGAATGAAAGAAAGATTGAAAGAAACAATGAAAGAAAGATTGAAAGATTAAAAGAAAGAATGAAAGAAAGATTGAAAAATTGAAAGATTGAAAGAAAGACTAAACGAAAGAAAGAACGATTGAAAGAAAGAATGAAAGAAAGATTGAAAAAAAGATTAAAACACTGAAGGAAAGAATGAAAGAAAGATTGAAAGATTAAACAATTGAAAGAAAGATTGCAAGAAAGAATGGAAGAAAGATTGAAAGATTGAAAGAAAGAATGAAAGAAAGATTGAAAGATTGAAATATTGAAAGAAAGAATGAAAAAAAGATTGAAACACTGAAAGAAAGAATGAAAGAAAGATTGAAAGATTAAACAATTGAAAGAAAGTTTGCAAGAAAGTTTGAAAAAAGAAAGATTGAAAGAAAGAATGAAAGAAAGATTGAAAGATAGATGGATAGAAAGATTGAAAGAAAGAAAGATTGAAACAATAACAAAAGAAAGATTGAAAGATTGGAAGAAATATTGAAAGATAGAAAAATTGAAAGTAAGAAAGATTGAAAGAAAGAATTAAAGAAAGATTGAAAGATTGAAAGAAAGAATGAAAGAAAGATTGAAATATTGAAAGAAAGAATGAAAGAAAGATTGAAAGATTGAAAGAAAGAATGAAAGAAAGATTGAAAGATTGAAATATTGAAAGAAAGAATGAAAAAAAGATTGAAACACTGAAAGAAAGAATGAAAGAAAGATTGAAAGATTAAACAATTGAAAGAAAGTTTGCAAGAAAGTTTGAAAAAAGAAAGATTGAAAGAAAGATTGAAAGATAGATGGATAGAAAGATTGAAAGAAAGAAAGATTGAAAGAATAACAAAAGAAAGATTGAAAGATTGGAAGAAATATTGAAAGATAGAAAAATTGAAAGTAAGAAAGATTGAAAGAAAGAATTAAAGAAAGATTGAAAGATTGAAAGAAAGAATGAAAGAAAGATTGAAATATTGAAAGAAAGAATGAAAGAAAGATTGAAAGATTGAAAGAAAGAATGAAAGAAAGATTGAAAGATTGAAATATTGAAAGAAAGAATGAAAAAAAGATTGAAACACTGAAAGAAAGAATGAAAGAAAGATTGAAAGATTAAACAATTGAAAGAAAGTTTGCAAGAAAGTTTGAAAAAAGAAAGATTGAAAGAAAGATTGAAAGATAGATGGATAGAAAGATTGAAAGAAAGAAAGATTGAAAGAATAACAAAAGAAAGATTGAAAGATTGGAAGAAATATTGAAAGATAGAAAAATTGAAAGTAAGAAAGATTGAAAGAAAGAATTAAAGAAAGATTGAAAGATTGAAAGAAAGAATGAAAGAAAGATTGAAATATTGAAAGAAAGAATGAAAGAAAGATTGAAAGATTGAAAGAAAGATTGAAAGAAAGCTTGAAGATTGAAAGATTGAAATAAAGATTGAAAGTTTGAAAGAAAGATTTAAAGAAAGAAAGATTGAAAGAAATATTGAAAGAAAGATTGAAAGATTGAAAGAAAGATTGAAAGAAAGAATGAAAGAAAGATTGAAAGATTGAAAGATTGAAATAAAGAATGAAAGAAAGATTGAATGATTGAAAGATTGAAATAAAGAATGAAAGTTTGAAAGAAAGATTGAAAGAAAGATTGAAAGAAAGATTTAAAAAAGAAAGATTGAAAGTAAGAAAGATTGAAAGACATATTGAAAGAAAGATTGAAAGATTGAAAGAAAGATTGAAAGAAAGAATGAAAGAAAGATTGAAAGAAAGATTGAAAGAAAGATTGAAAGACTGATGGAAAGAATGATAGAAAGATTGAAAGAAAGATTGAAAGAAAAAAAGATTGAAAGATTGAATGATTGAAAGATTGAATGATTGAAAGATTGAATGATTGAAAGATTGAAAGAAAGATTGAAAGAAAGATTGAACGACTGAAAGATTGAAAGAAAGATTGAAAGTTTGAAAGAAAGATTGAAAGACTGAAGATTGAAAGATTGAAAGAAAGATTGAAAGAAAGCTTGAACGACTGAAAGATTGAAAGAAAGATTGAAAGTTTGAAAGAAAGATTGAAAGACTGAAAGAAATAATGAAAGAAAGATTGAAAGAAAGATGGAAAGAAAGATTGAAAGTTTGAAAGAAAGATTGAAAGATTGAAAGAAAGAATGAAAGAAAGATTGAAAGAAAGATGGAAAGAAAGATTGAAATGAAGAAAGATTGAAAGAAATAACAAAAGAAAGATTGAACGAAATAATGAAAGAAAGATTGAACGATTGGAAGAAATATTGAAAGATAGAAAAATTGAAAGATTGAAAGATTGAAAGAAAGATTGAAAGATTGAAATATTTAAAGAAAGATTGAAAGAAAGAATGAAAGAACAATTGAAAGAAAGAATGAAAGAAAAATTGACAGATTGAAAGAAATATTGAAAAAAGAAAGATTGAAAGAAAGAATGAAAGAAAGATTGAAAGAAAGATGGAAAGAAAGATTGAAAGAAAGAAAGATTGAAAGAAATAATAAAAGAAAGATTGAACGATTGGAAGAAATATTGAAAGATAGAAAAATTTAAAGTAAGAAAGATTGAAAGAAAGGATGAAAGAAAGATTGAAAGATTGACAGAAAGAATGACAGAAAGATTGAAAGATTGAAATATTGAAAGAAAGAATGAAAAAGAGATTGAAAGACTGAAAGAAAGAATGAAAGAAAGATTGAAAGATTAAACAATTGAAAGAAAGTTTGCAAGAAAGATTGAAAAAAGAAAGATTGAAAGAAAGAATGAAAAAAAGATTGATAGATAGATGGATAGAAAGATTGAAAGAAAGAAAGATTGAAAGAATAACAAAAGAAAGATTGAAAGAAATATTGAAAGAAAGATTGAAAGATTGAAAGAAAGATTGAAAGAAAGAATGAAAGAAAGATTGAAAGAAAGATTGAAAGAAAGATTGAAAGACTGAAGGAAAGAATGAAAGAAAGATTGAAAGAAAGATTGAAAGAAAGAAAGATTGAAAGATTGAATGATTGAAAGATTGAATGATTGAAAGATTGAAAGAAAGATTGAAAGAAAGATTGAACGACTGAAAGATTGAAAGAAAGATTGAAAGTTTGAAAGAAAGATTGAAAGACTGAAGATTGAAAGATTGGAAGAAAGATTGAAAGAAAGATTGAACGACTGAAAGATTGAAAGAAAGATTGAAAGTTTGAAAGAAAGATTGAAAGACTGAAAGAAATAATGAAAGAAAGATTGAAAGAAAGATGGAAAGAAAGATTGAAAGAAAGATGGAAAGAAAGATTGAAAGTTTGAAAGAAAGATTGAAAGATTGAAAGAAAGAATGAAAGAAAGATTGAAAGAAAGATGGAAAGAAAGATTGAAAGAAAGAAAGATTGAAAGAAATAACAAAAGAAAGATTGAAAGAAATAATGAAAGAAAGATTGAATGATTGGAAGAAATATTGAAAGATAGAAAAATTGAAAGATTGAAAGATTGAAAGAACGAATGAAAGAAAGATTGAAAGATTGAAAGAAAGAATGAAAGAAAGATTGAAAGATTGAAAGAAAGATTGAAAGATTGAAATATTTAAAGAAAGATTGAAAGAAAGAATGAAAGAACAATTGAAAGAAAGAATGAAAGTATGAAAGAAAAATTGACAGATTGAAAGAAATATTGAAAAAAGAAAGATTGAAAGAAAGAATGAAAGAAAGATTGAAAGAAAGATTGAAAGAAAGATGGAAAGAAAGATTGAAAGAAAGAAAGATTGAAAGAAATAATAAAAGAAAGATTGAACGATTGGAAGAAATATTGAAAGATAGAAAAATTGAAAGTAAGAAAGATTGAAAGAAAGAATGAAACAAAGATAGAAAGATTGACAGAAAGAATGACAGAAAGATTGAAAGATTGAAATATTGAAAGAAAGAATGAAAAAGAGATTGAAAGACTGAAAGAAAGAATGAAAGAAAGATTGAAAGATTAATCAATTGAAAGAAAGTTTGCAAGAAAGATTGAAAAAAGAAAGATTGAAAGAAAGAATGAAAAAAAGATTGATAGATAGATGGATAGAAAGATTGAAAGAAAGAAAGATTGAAAGAATAACAAAAGAAAGATTGAAAGATTGGAAGAAATATTGAAAGATAGAAAAATTGAAAGTAAGAAAGATTGAAAGAAAAAATTAAAGAAAGATTGAAAGATTGAAAGAAAGAATGAAAGAAAGATTGAAAGAAAGATTGAAAGAAAGATTGAAAGATTGAAAGTTTGAAATAAAGATTGAAAGTTTGAAAGAAAGATTGAAAGAAAGATTTAAAGAAAGAAAGATTGAAAGAAATATTGAAAGAAAGACTGAAAGATTGAAAGAAAGATTGAAAGAAAGAATGAAAGAAAGATTGAAAGATTGAAAGATTGAAATAAAGAATGAAAGTTTGAAAGAAAGATTGAAAGAAAGATTTAAAGAAAGAAAGATTGAAAGTAAGAAAGATTGAAAGAAATATTGAAAGAAAGATTGAAAGATTGAAAGAAAGATTGAAAGAAAGAATGAAAGAAAGATTGAAAGAAAGATTGAAAGAAAGATTGAAAGACTGAAGGAAAGAATGAAAGAAAGATTGAAAGAAAGATAGAAAGAAAGAAAGATTGAAAGAAAGATTGAAAGATTGAATGATTGAAAGAAAGACTGAAAGATAGATTGAAAGATTGAAGATTGAAAGATTCAAAGAAAGATTGAAAGAAAGATTGAACGACTGAAAGATTGAAAGTTTGAAACAAATTTTGAAAGACTGAAAGAAAGAATGAAAGAAAGATTGAAAGAAAGATTGAAAAAAGAAAGATTGAAAGAAAATTTGAAAGAAAGATTGAAGAAGGAATGAAAGAAAGATTGAATGAAAAATTGAAAGACAGAAAGATTGAAAGAAAGAATGAAAGAAAGATTGAAAGATTGAAAGAAAGATAGAAAGATTAAAAGAAAGAATGAAAGAAAGATTGAAAAATTGAAAGATTGAAAGAAAGATTTACAAAAAGATTGAAAGACTGGAAGAAAGAATGAAAGAAAGATTGAAAGATTCAACAATTGAAAGAAAGATTGCAAGAAAGATTTAAAAAAGAAAGATTGAAAGAAAGAATGAAAGAATGAAAGAAAGATTGAAAGATTGAAAGAAAGAAAGATTGAAAGAAAGAATGAAAGAACAATTGAAAGAAAGAATGAAAGAATGAAAGAAAAATTGACAGATTGAAAGTAATATTGAAAAAAGAAAGATTGAAAGAAAGAATGAAAGAAAGATTGAAAGAAAGATGGAAAGAAAGATTGAAAGAAAGAAAGATTGAAAGAAATAATAAAAGAAAGATTGAAAGATTGGAAGAAATATTGAAAGATAGAAAAATTGAAAGTAAGAAAGATTGAAAGAAAGAATGAAACAAAGATTGAAAGATTGACAGAAAGAATGACAGAAAGATTGAAAGAATGAAATATTGAAAGAAAGAATGAAAAAGAGATTGAAAGACTGAAAGAAAGAATGAAAGAAAGATTGAAAGATTAAACAATTGAAAGAAAGTTTGCAAGAAAGATTGAAAAAAGAAAGATTGAAAGAAAGAATGAAAAAAAGATTGATAGATAGATGGATAGAAAGATTGAAAGAAAGAAAGATTGAAAGAATAACAAAAGAAAGATTGAAAGATTGGAAGAAATATTGAAAGATAGAAAAATTGAAAGTAAGAAAGATTGAAAAAAAAAATTAAAGAAAGATTGAAAGATTGAAAGAAAGAATGAAAGAAAGATTGAAAGATTGAAAGAAAGATTGAAAGAAAGATTGAAAGATTGAAAGTTTGAAATAAAGATTGAAAGTTTGAAAGAAAGATTGAAAGAAAGATTTAAAGAAAGAAAGATTGAAAGAAATATTGAAAGAAAGACTGAAAGATTGAAAGAAAGATTGAAAGAAAGAATGAAAGAAAGATTGAAAGATTGAAAGATTGAAATAAAGAATGAAAGTTTGAAAGAAAGATTGAATGAAAGATTTAAAGAAAGAAAGATTGAAAGTAAGAAAGATTGAAAGAAATATTGAAAGAAAGATTGAAAGATTGAAAGAAAGATTGAAAGAAAGAATGAAAGAAAGATTGAAAGAAAGATTGAAAGAAAGATTGAAAGAAAGATTGAAAGACTGAAGGAAAGAATGAAAGAAAGATTGAAAGAAAGATAGAAAGAAAGAAAGATTGAGAGAAAGATTGAAAGATTGAATGATTGAAAGAAAGACTGAAAGATAGATTGAAAGATTGAAGATTGAAAGATTCAAAGAAAGATTGAAAGAAAGATTGAACGACTGAAAGATTGAAAGAAAGATTGAAAGTTTGAAACAAATTTTGAAAGACTGAAAGAAAGAATGAAAGAAAGATTGAAAGAAAGATTGAAAAAAGAAAGATTGAAAGAAAATTTGAAAGAAAGATTGAAGAAGGAATGAAAGAAAGATTGAATGAAAAATTGAAAGACAGAAAGATTGAAAGAAAGAATGAAAGAAAGATTGAAAGATTGAAAGAAAGATTGAAAGATTAAAAGAAAGAATGAAAGAAAGATTGAAAAATTGAAAGATTGAAAGAAAGATTTAAAAAAAGATTGAAAGACTGGAAGAAAGAATGAAAGAAAGATTGAAAGATTCAACAATTGAAAGAAAGATTGCAAGAAAGATTTAAAAAAGAAAGATTGAAAGAAAGAATGAAAGAATGAAAGAAAGATTGAAAGATTGAAAGAAAGAAAGATTGAAAGAAAGAATGAAAGAACAATTGAAAGAAAGAATGAAAGAATGAAAGAAAAATTGACAGATTGAAAGAAATATTGAAAAAAGAAAGATTGAAAGAAAGAATGAAAGAAAGATTGAAAGAAAGATGGAAAGAAAGATTGAAAGAAATAATAAAAGAAAGATTGAACGATTGGAAGAAATATTGAAAGATAGAAAAATTGAAAGTAAGAAAGATTGAAAGAAAGAATGAAACAAAGATTGAAAGATTGACAGAAAGAATGACAGAAAGATTGAAAGATTGAAATATTGAAAGAAAGAATGAAAAAGAGATTGAAAGACTGAAAGAAAGAATGAAAGAAAGATTGAAAGATTAAACAATTGAAAGAAAGTTTGCAAGAAAGATTGAAAAAAGAAAGATTGAAAGAAAGAATGAAAAAAAGATTGATAGATAGATGGATAGAAAGATTGAAAGAAAGAAAGATTGAAAGAATAACAAAAGAAAGATTGAAAGATTGGAAGAAATATTGAAAGATAGAAAAATTGAAAGTAAGAAAGATTGAAAGAAAAAATTAAAGAAAGATTGAAAGATTGAAAGAAAGAATGAAAGAAAGATTGAAAGATTGAAAGAAAGATTGAAAGAAAGATTGAAAGAAAGATTGAAAGATTGAAAGTTTGAAATAAAGATTGAAAGTTTGAAAGAAAGATTGAAAGAAAGATTTAAAGAAAGAAAGATTGAAAGAAATATTGAAAGAAAGACTGAAAGATTGAAAGAAAGATTGAAAGAAAGAATGAAAGAAAGATTGAAAGATTGAAAGATTGAAATAAAGAATGAAAGTTTGAAAGAAAGATTGAAAGAAAGATTTAAAGAAAGAAAGATTGAAAGTAAGAAAGATTGAAAGAAATATTGAAAGAAAGATTGAAAGATTGAAAGAAAGATTGAAAGAAAGAATGAAAGAAAGATTGAAAGAAAGATTGAAAGAAAGATTGAAAGACTGAAGGAAAGAATGAAAGAAAGATTGAAAGAAAGATTGAAAGATAGATAGAAAGAAAGAAAGATTGAAAGAAAGATTGAAAGATTGAATGATTGAAAGAAAGACTGAAAGATAGATTGAAAGATTGAAGATTGAAAGATTGAAAGAAAGATTGAAAGAAAGATTGAACGACTGAAAGATTGAAAGAAAGATTGAAAGTTTGAAACAAATTTTGAAAGACTGAAAGAAAGAATGAAAGAAAGATTGAAAGAAAGATTGAAAAAAGAAAGATTGAAAGAAAATTTGAAAGAAAGATTGAAGAAGGAATGAAAGAAAGATTGAATGAAAAATTGAAAGACAGAAAGATTGAAAGAAAGAATGAAAGAAAGATTGAAAGATTGAAAGAAAGATTGAAAGATTAAAAGAAAGAATGAAAGAAAGATTGAAAAATTGAAAGATTGAAAGAAAGATTTAAAAAAAGATTGAAAGACTGGAAGAAAGAATGAAAGAAAGATTGAAAGATTCAACAATTGAAAGAAAGATTGCAAGAAAGATTTAAAAAAGAAAGATTGAAAGAAAGAATGAAAGAATGAAAGAAAGATTGAAAGATTGAAAGAAAGAAAGATTGAAAGATTGAATGGTTGAAAGAAAGACTGAAAGAAAGATTGACAGACTGAAAGACTGAAAGAGAGAATGAAAGAAAGATTGAAAGATTCAAAAATTGAAAGAAAGATTGCAAGAAAGATTGAAAAAAGAAAGATTGAAAGAAAGAATGAAAGAAATATTGAAAGAAATAACAAAAGAAAGATTGAAAGAAAGAATGAAAGAAAGATTGAAAGATTGAAATATTGAAAGAAAGAATGAAAGAAAGATTGAAAGAAGAAAGAAAGATTGAAAGAAAGATTGAAAGATTGAAAGATTGAAAGATTGAAATAAAGATTGAAAGTTTGAAAGAAAGATTGAAAGAAAGATTTAAAGAAAGAAAGATTGAAAGTAAGAAAGATTGAAAGAAATATTGAAAGAAAGATTGAAAAAAAGAAAGATTTAAAGAAAGATTGAAAGACTGATGGAAAGAATGAAATAAAGATTGAAAGAAAGATTGAAAGAAAGAAATATTGAAGGAAAGATTGAAAGATTGAATGATTGAAAGAAAGACTGAAAGAAAGATTGACGGACAGAAAGATTGAAAGAAAGAATGAAAGAAAGATTGAAAGAAAGAAAGATTGAAAGATTAAACAATTGAAAGAAAGATTGCAAGAAAGATTGAAAAAAGAAAGATTGAAAGAAAGAATAAAAGAAAGATTGAAAGAAAGATGGAAAGGAAGAAAGATTGAAAGAAATAACAAAAGAAAGATTGAAAGAAAGAATGAAAGAAAGATTGAACGATTGGAAACAATATTGAAAGAAAGAAAGATTGAAAGTAAGATAGATTGAAAGAAAGAATGAAAGAAAGATTGAAAGATTGAAAGAAAGAATGAAAGAAAGATTGAAAGATTGAAAGAAAGATTGAAAGATTGAAAGATTGAAATAAAGATTGAAAGTTTGAAAGAAAGATTTAAAGAAAGATTGAAAGACTGAAAGAAAGAATGAAAGGCAGATTGAAAGAAAGATTGAAAGTAAGAAGGATTGAAAGAAAGAATGAAAGAAAGACTGAAAGATTGCAAGAAAGAATGAAAGAAAGATTGAAAGATTGAAATATTGAAAGAAAGAATGAAAGAAAGATTGAAAGATTGAAAGAAAAAATGAAAGAAAGATTGAAAGAAAGATTGAAAGATTGAAAGATTGAAATAAATATTGAAAGTTTGAAAGAAAGATTGAAAGAAAGACTGAAAGAAAGATTGAAAGATTGAAAGAAAGATTGAAAGAAAGATTGAAAGATTGAAATATTGAAAGAAAGAATGAAAGAAAGATTGAAAGATTGAAAGAAAGATTGAAAGAAAGATTGAAAGAATGAAAGATTGAAATAATGATTGAAAGTTTGAAAGAAAGATTGAAAGAAAGATTTAAACAAAGAAAGATTGAAATTAAGAAAGATTGAAAGAAATATTGAACGAAAGATTGAAAGAAAGATTGAAAGAAAGATTGAAAAAAAGAAAGATTGAAAGAAAGATTGAACGACTGAAGGATAGAATGAAAGAAAGATTGAAAGAAAGATTGAAAGAATGAAATATTGAAGGAAAGATTGAAAGATTGAATGATTGAAAGAAAGACTGAAAGAAAGATTGACAGACAGAAAGATTGAAAGAAAGAATGAAAGAATGATTGAAAGAAAGAATAAAAGAAATATTGAAAGATTAAACAATTGAAAGAAAGATTGCAAGAAAGATTGAAAAAAGAAAGATTGAAAGAAAGAATAAAAGAAAGATTGAAAGAAAGATGGAAAGAAAGAAAGATTGAAAGAAATAACAAAAGAAAGATTGAAAGAAAGAATGAAGGAAAGATTGAACGATTGGAAGAAATATTGAAAGAAAGAAAGATTGAAAGTAAGATAGATTGAAAGTAAGAATGAAAGAAAGATTGAAAGATTTAAAGAAAGAATGAAAGAAAGATTGAAAGATTGAAAGAATGAATGAAAGAAAGATTGAAAGATTGAAAGAAAGATTGAAAGAAAGATTGAAAGATTGAAATATTGAAAGAAAGAATGAAAGAAAGATTGAAAGATTGAAAGAAAGATTGAAAGAAAGATTGAAAGAATGAAAGATTGAAATAATGATTGAAAGTTTGAAAGAAAGATTGAAAGAAAGATTTAAACAAAGAAAGATTGAAATTAAGAAAGATTGAAAGAAATATTGAACGAAAGATTGAAAGAAAGATTGAAAGAAAGATTGAAAAAAAGAAAGATTGAAAGAAAGATTGAACGACTGAAGGATAGAATGAAAGAAAGATTGAAAGAAAGATTGAAAGAATGAAATATTGAAGGAAAGATTGAAAGATTGAATGATTGAAAGAAAGACTGAAAGAAAGATTGACAGACAGAAAGATTGAAAGAAAGAATGAAAGAATGATTGAAAGAAAGAATAAAAGAAATATTGAAAGATTAAACAATTGAAAGAAAGATTGCAAGAAAGATTGAAAAAAGAAAGATTGAAAGAAAGAATAAAAGAAAGATTGAAAGAAAGATGGAAAGAAAGAAAGATTGAAAGAAATAACAAAAGAAAGATTGAAAGAAAGAATGAAAGAAAGATTGAACGATTGGAAGAAATATTGAAAGAAAGAAAGATTGAAAGTAAGATAGATTGAAAGTAAGAATGAAAGAAAGATTGAAAGATTTAAAGAAAGAATGAAAGAAAGATTGAAAGATTGAAATATTGAAAGAAAGAATGAAAGAAAGATTAAAAGATTGAAAGAAAGATTGAAAGATTGAAAGATTGAAATAAAGATTGAAAGTTTGAAAGAATGACTGAAAGAGAGATTTAAAGAAAGATTTAAAGAAAGATTGAAAGACTGAAAGAAAGAATGAAAGGCAGATTGAAAGAAAGATTGAAAGTAAGAAAGATTGAAAGAAAGAATGAAAGAAAGATTGAAAGATTGCAAGAAAGAATGAAAGAAATATTGAAAGATTGAAATTTTGAAAGAAAGAATGAAAGAAAGATTGAAAGAAAGATTGAAAGAAAGATTGAAAGAAAGATTGAAATAAAGATTGAAAAATTGAAAGAAAGATTAAAAGAAAGATTGAAAGAAAGAAAGAAAGATTGAAAGAAAGATTGAAAGAAAGATTGAAAGAAAGATTGAAACAAAGATTGAAATAAAGAATGAAAGAAAGATTGAAAGAAAGATTGAAAGAAAGAAAGATTGAAAGATTGAATGATTGAAAGAAAGACTGAAAGAAAGAATGACGGACAGAAAGATTGAAAGAAAGAATGAAAGAAAGATTGAAAAAAAGATTGAAAGACTGAAAGAAAGAATGAAAGAAACATTGAAAGATTAAACAATTGAAAGAAAGATTGCAAGAAAGATGGAAAGAATGAAAGATTGAAATAATGATTGAAAGTTTGAAAGAATGATTGAAAGAAAGATTTAAACAAAGAAAGATTACATTTACATTTACATTTAGTCATTTAGCAGACGCTTTTATCCAAAGCGACTTACAAGGGAGAATAACATTCAGCTACATTGCGACAGAGATTAGTGTAACAACAACATTGGTGTAACAATAAATACTGCAAGGTGGTGCTCAGTAATTGTAGATTAGGACAGGAGGTACTCACTGAAGAGCTGGGTCTTCAGGTGCTTCTTAAAGACAGAGAGGGAGGTCCCCGCTCTGGTCATTTTTGGCAGCTCGTTCCACCAACGTGGAACTACAAATGAGAATAGCCTGGATTGCCGTGGCTGTATGGCCGGCAGAGCCAGGCGACACTCATTAGACGAGGGCAGCATCCGGGGGGCAACATGTGCTCTTACAAGAGCATTTAAGTAGGCGGGAGCATTCCCAACAATCACTCTGTAGGCCAGCATAAGAGACTTGAACTTGATGCGGGCGGCTACAGGTTACCAGTGGAGCTCGATGAGCAGCGGAGTGACATGTGCCCTCTTTGGCTGGTGCGAAGCGGCAGGACCGGGAGACGGCGGCAACATGGTCCGAGAATGTCAGTTGGTCATCAATAATGACACCAAGATTCCTTGCAGCCTTGGTAGGAACAAGAGATAGAGAGTCGATTTTAATATCAATGTTGTGATAAATACCTTGTTTGGCCGGGAAGACCAGCAGTTCCGTTTTCGCCAGATAGTCAAGTAGTTTAGATACCTCACTTTCAGCGAGGGGGGCGAAACCAGGGAACGATGAGCCTAGGGCTGGAGAAGACAGGTTGTGAGTAAGTTGTTTAGTGAATTGGCTGCTGATGGCTGCCACATTGTTAGTAAAAAAGGAGGCAAGGCAGTCAGCAGTGAGGTTAGTAGCTGGGGGAGGTGGTGGAGGGTAAAGCAGAGACTTGAAGGTGGTGAATAACGTACGTGTGTCTGTGGCACCGTTGATCCTATCGTTGAAGAAGGCCTTCTTGGCAGCAGTGATGCCGGAAGAGAAGGAGGACAGCAGTGTCTGGTAGCTAGCAAGATCCTCAGTTGTTTTGAATTTGTGCCATTTCCTCTCGGCTGCTCTGAGGTCAGTGCGCGTTGTCCGGAGGGTGTCAGTCAGCCAAGGGTGCGACTGGGTTGAACGAGCAGGTCTGGTGGATAGTGGACACAGGATATCCAGACATGAGCTCAAGGTGGAGCAGAGGGAGTCAGTGGCATCATTAACCTGCAGAGAGGAGAAAGTGCCATGGGGTAGAAGAGAAGAGGAGAGCACAGAGGAGAAGTGGGTGGGAGACAAGTTGCGGAGATTGCTGCGGATAGTAACCATGGGTGGGGAGGTGGGGGGTTGTTTTGGTAGCTGGACATTGAAGTGGATGAAGAAGTGGTCAGAGAGATGAAGAGGAGTGACCCATAGGTTGTCGGTGGTACAGCTCCGAGCAAGAATGAGATCAAGCTCTTTGCCAGCCTTGTGAGTCGGTGGAGTCGGGATCTGTCTTAGGTCGAACGAGCGAACCAAAGACAGGAAGTCAGCCGAGCTCGCACTGTCCAAGTGAATGTTCATGTCTCCGAGGACGAGCATGGGACACTCGTGCTCAGGGATTGATGACAGCAGGGTGTCAAGCTCATGTAGAAAGTCACCTAGTTGTCCTGGTGGACGGTAGATGACGACCACATAGGCTTTCACCGGAGCAGTCACCAAGACGGCGTGATATTCAAAGGAGGCAAAGTTGTTTAAAGGCAGCAGTGGATTAAATTTCCATGTGTTGGAAATTAGCAGGCCAGTCCCACCACCACGGCCAGATGGTCTGGATGTGTGGGAGAATGAGTAGTTAGTGGAGAGTGCAGCCGGGGTTGCGCTATCTTCCGGTTTAATCCATGTCTCAGTGAGAGCAAGGAGCTCTAAGGAGAGTTGGTTGGCATGACCAGAAATGAAGTCTGCCTTGTTAACTGCAGATCGACAATTCCACAAGCCAACAGAGAAGGAGGTCTTTGCAGAAGATGTTTGCTGCAGGGACCTGAGGTTACCCGGATTGCATCGGCGTATGGTATAACGACGCTTTCTGGGTGACCTTGAAGTTGTAGGGATGCGGTAGTAGCACACTTTGTATGGAGTGAGAGAAAGAAGGCAGGTTTGCCTTGTTCGGTGTCCTTGCTTCGGTTGACGTGCAGAGGTAGACGTGCGTCTTTACACAGAGCGTCTTCACACGAGAGCGACTACAAATGGGCCAACGCTTGAAGGGCAGGACCATAAATAGGTGATAGAATACAGCTGCTCGTGTGATTAGGGTTGCACCTGGCTAAGAGCACGCCCACATAAGAGAGGACTTACCTGAATAGGGGGTGTGTCTGGAACACAAGCTTGTTGGCAGATCAGCAAATAGCAGTGAAATGTACAGAGTCAATCCAGTAGTCCAAGTTGCAATACTACAATACGAGCAGTGATACACTACACAGCAACCTCAGCACTAGAGCTCGACTCAGAGTTAGCTCGACTCAGATTGAAAGTAAGAAAGATTGAAAGAAATATTGAACGAAAGATTGAAAGAAAGATTGAAAGAAAGATTTAAACAAAGAAAGATTGAAAGTAAGAAAGATTGAAAGAAATATTGAACGAAAGATTGAAAGAAAGGATGAAAGAAAGATTGAAAAAAAGATTGAAAAAAAGAAAGATTGAAAGAAAGATTGAACGACTGAAGAAAAGAATGAAAGAAAGATTGAAAGAAAGATTGAAAGAAAGAAATATTGAAGGAAAGATTGAAAGATTGAATGATTGAAAGAAAGACTGAAAGAAAGATTGACCGACAGAAAGATTGAAAGAAAGAATGAAAGAAAGATTGAACGATTGGAAGAAATATTGAAAGAAAGATAGATTGAAAGAAAGAATGAAAGAAAGAATGAAAGATTTAAAGAAAGAATGAAAGAAAGATTGAAAGATTGAAATATTGAAAGAAAGAATGAAAGAAAGATTGAGAAAAAGATTGAAAGACTGAAAGAAACATTGAAAGATTAAACAATTGAAAGAAAGATTGCAAGAAAAATGGAAAGAATGAAAGATTGAAATAATGATTGAAAGTTTGAAAGAAAGATTGAAAGAAAGATTTAAGAAAGAAAGATTGAAAGAAATATTGAAAGAAAGATTGAAAGAAATAACAAAAGAAAGATTGAAAGAAAGAATGAAAGAAAGATTGAACGATTGGAAGAAATATTGAAAGAAAGATGGATTGAAAGTAAGATAGATTGAAAGAAAGAATGAAAGAAAGATTGAAAGATTTAAAGAAAGAATGAAAGAAAGATTGAAAGATTGAAATATTGAAAGAAAGAATGAAAGAAAGATTGAAAGATTGAAAGAAAGAACGATTGAAAGATTGAAAGAAAGAATGAAAGATTGAAAGAAAGATTGAAAGATTGAAAGAAAGATTGAAAAAATGAAAGATTGAAAGAAAGAATAAAAGAAAGATTGAAAGAACGATTGAAAGATTGAAAGAAAGAATGAAAGATTGAAAGAAACATTGAAAGAAAGATTGAAAGATTGAAAGAAAGAATGAAAGAGAGATTGAAAGATTGAATGAAAGATTGAAAGATCGATTGAAAGATTGAAAGATTGAAAGAAAGATTGAAAGAAAGATTGAAAGTTTGAAAGAAAGATTTAAAGAAAGATTTAAATATTGAAAGAAATATTGAAAGAGAGAAAGATTAAAAGTAAGAAAGATTGAAAGAAAGAATGAAAGAAAGATTGAATGATTGAAAGATTGAAAGAAAGATTGAAAGAAAGAAAGATTGAAAGAAAGAATGAAAGAATGAAAGAAAGAATGAAAGAAAGATTGAAAGAAAGATTGAAAGAAATATTGAAAGAAAGAAAGATTGAAAGTAAGAAAGATTGAAAGAAAGAATGAAAGAAAGATTGAAAGATTGAAAGAAAGATTGAAAAAAGAAAGATTGAAAGAAAGATTGAAAGAAAGATTGAACGACTGAAAGAAAGAATGAAAGAAAGATTGAAAGATAGATTGAAAGAGAGATTGAAAGAAATATTGAAAGACTGAAAGAAAGAATGAAAGAAAGATTGAAAGAAAGATTGAAAGAAAGAAAGAAAAATTGAAAGAAAGATTGAAAGATTGAAAGAAAGATTGAAAGAACGATTGAAATAAAGGAGAACGAAAGAAAGGTTGATCCATTAACATCAGCACAACCCCATTGTGTTTATTGTTCTATGATAAGATTGAAAGAAAGATTGAAAATAAGATTGAAAGAAACAAAGATTGAAAGAAAGATTTAAAAAAATTGAGTACTAGTCACTTTTAAAAAATCATTTGTCCTATGGATTAAATGCCATACACACTTGCATCTCTCCCCTCCCACCCCACACACATTCACATGACCAATCCTCCCAACACCCACACACACATGCGTACATGCACACACACACACACACACACACACACACACACACACTAGCACAGGAATAAATGTACTCGTACATGTTAGGCCCACGGCCTCCCAGCGCCACTAGAGGCCGCCCTTGCCCCATCTGCAGCTCCCTACTCAGACCCAATTGCACACACCTGGGATCAATTACCCGCACTGTATTTAGCCCCAGCTTCCTAGCCATTCCTTGCCAGACCGTCAACTAGCTTTCCCCGAGTTGCATCGCGATTGGCTCCCTTCCTAGTTCCTAGTTCCTAGTTCCTAGTTCCCAGTTCCCAGTTCCAAGTTCCTAGTTTATGTCTTGTTGTCTCGCCTTCCCTTCACCTGTCTGTCTCCGCTTGTCGACCAGGACTCTCCACCCAGCCTGGTTCCCCGTCTCTCCACCCGGATCCTGGACCCCATCTCCTGGTCATCATCGTCCCTGCCCTGCCCTGCTCCATCCCCTCCCGACCAGGTCCCCCCGGCCAGCTCCACCGTCCCAGTTAATAAACATCCCTTGCCTGCCTCCCGTGTCCCTGTGTCGTGCGTTTGGGTTCCTCCCTGTTCGGGTCGTGACAGTACGGTCTGGCCAGGAAAACATGGACCCAGCCGACACAGAAGGGCTCCGCCGCGCACTCCGGGACAGAGGAGTGTTGCTTGGGCAACATGACCGGGTCCTCCGGGACATCGCGGAACACCTCCGGACCATCTCTGCGGCCGTCAGCAGCCTGCAGGGCCCTCCGGCCCCCGTGGCCTCCCCTGCTCCTCCGACCTGCCCTCCTTCCCCCACCAGGGCTCCCAGCGCCTCTCTCGTTCCCCCTGAGCCCCACGTTCCGGCTCCAGCGCCTTACGACGGCGATTTCGGCACCTGCCGCGCCTTCCTTGTGCAGTGCGCGGTGGTTTTCCAACAGCGGCTGTCGTCGTACGACTCCGATAGTGCCCACATCGCGTTCCTCATCTCCTGCCTGAGAGGGGCGGCTCTCGGCTGGGGTTCCGCGGTTTGGAGTCAGGGGGGTCCCGTGAGTCTCTCCTACGATCTGTTTACCCGCGAAATGAGGAGAGTCTTCGACCACCCAGTTTGCGGCAAGGAGGCCGCCAGAAGACTCCTCTCCCTCCGCCAGGGTTCCCGTAGCGTCGCCTCCCTCGTCGTCGAGTTCCGGACTCTAGCCGCGGAAAGCGGCTGGAATGACGGAGCCCTGCAGGACGTGTTCCAGCGTGCCCTGAACGACGAGTTGCGGGACGAGCTGGCACGGCGGGACGAGCCCACGGACCTGGACCAACTAGTGGAGACCTCAATCCGCCTGGACAACCGGCTACGGGAGCGCCATCGCGAGAGGGAGGGGGCGAGCCTCCAGTCCGTGCCTCCCGCCTGGGCGGCCACGCCCCAGTCTCCAGCGCCCGCTACTCTTGGGCGCCGCACAAGTCCCCCGACTCTCTCCGATGCCGAGCCAATGCAGCTTGGTCGCTCCCGGATCTACCCAGAGGAGCGAGCACGCCGCCTACAGACCTCTGTATTGCGGTCGGCTGGGACACCTCTGAGCCACCTGCCCGGTCCGGCCACGAGAGGGCGACTCCTCGGTAGGGCTACGCTCCGGCCGCTCCTTACCACGTCATCGCCCCTATGACTGCGCAATCAACCTCCTGCCAGGCGCCCCCCTCCCCTGCAGTCGCCTGTATAACGTCTCCCGGTCTGAACAGGAGGCCATGGAGACTCACATCCGCGACTCTCTCGCTGCCAGGATTACTCGTCCCTCGTTTTCTCCGCTAGGCGCAGGGTTCTTCTTTGTTGCGGAGAAGGACAAGACCCTCCGTCCTTGCGTCGATTTCAGGGGACTGAACGATATCACGATCAAAGACAAGTACCCCTTGCCCCTGATGGATTCAGTCTTCGTCCCCATCCAGGGGGCCACCCACTTTTCCAAGCTGGACCTCCGCAACGCTTACCACCTGGTCCGCATCCGCAAAGGGGACGAGTGGAAGACTGCCTTTAACACCCCGCTCGGTCACTTTGAGTACCTTGTTATGCCCTTTGGGCTGTCAAATGCCCCAGCGGTCTTCCAGGCCCTAATTAACGGGAGGTTAGCAACTAGCTTTCCCCGAGTTGCATCGCCGCGTCAGCCGCGTCAGCCGCGTCAGCCGCGTCAGCGATTGGCTCCCTTCCTAGTTCCTAGTTCCCAGTTCCAAGTTCCAAGTTCCTAGTTTATGTCTTGTTGTCTCGCCTTCCCTTCACCTGTCTGTCTCCGCTGGTCGACCAGGACTCTCCACCCAGCCTGGTTCCCCGTCTCTCCACCCGGATCCTGGACCCCATCTCCTGGTCATCATCGTCCCTGTCCTGCCCTGCTCCATCCCCCCCCGACCAGGTCCCTCCGGCCAGCTCCACCGTCCCGGTTAATAAACATCACTTTATTATTTGCCTGCCTCCCGTGTCCCTGTGTCGTGCGTTTGGGTTCCTCCCTGTTCTGGTCGTGACAGTACATCCAGTATGTATACACACACAGTCATGTTAACCTATACACTGTGGTTTAAACAGGACTACGTACTACCCATATGCACTCACAGCACTGTGTATATCCTCTCCCACCACACACATTCACATAACAAACCGTCCCGGCACACACACACACACACACACACACACAATGATGCAAGTCATATCAACACAGCTGAAGCCGCCTTGTGTTATGAATTCCTCTCATGCCGCAGCCTTCAGCTCTCCAGTAGCTCTCCAGCAGCTCCTCGTGTCCCAGCAGAGCTGCCGTGCAGTTGTTCTGCTGCTAAAGGCTGTCAACGTTCAGCGGGCGGACGCTCGTTTGCCCCCACCCTCCGAGCTCCCCTGCCATCCAGGGTCCTTCTGACCCCCCCCCCCCCCTTTAGCAGGGAGCTTGCCATCCTGCTTCTGTGTGTGGCCAGAGTCCACCGCTGCACACATCCCCTGGCCGACACGGCCCGTTGTGTTGTTTTTTTTTTATAATAGGGGGGATAAACAAAGTGTGTGTGTGGCGGAACAATCTCACGGGTTACAGGGGCCAAGTTGGGTTCACCTGTCGACGATGACGAAGCCCGGCATTGACGTGCAAGCTTGGCGGCGGTAGTGGAGTCGGGTGGTGGGGGTAGGCAGACTCAGAGCTTTACAAGGAGCGGGGCCGGGAAATGTGGCGCACGGCTGAAGGCGACATAGCTAAATCACCTCCACGGGGTGTTTACGGGGAAGGATCATTAGCGAGCTCGGCTACCTGCGTTACCCCTCGCTCTCCCTCCGTCAGCGTTTCGGCAGGAGTCCAGGGAGTCTGATGCCCTCATTAATAAAGATTACTATCTTATCCTACAATGAATAGTAGTAATTTTAATAATTATGCCGAACAGCGATAAACTTAATCTCATTAAATTAATGCCCAATCGTTCTTCTTTACAAAGAATAATCCACGTATTCATAATAATAAATAATAATTTGGTTATCAAAATGCGTCATTATAGACGTTTTTTTTAATATCTTAATGGTATATTTTGTACGATCACATTAGCATGATGTAATAATAATTTTGGGAATGCATTATTAAAATATATTAAAATAATTTATTTGGATGGAGTAATTTTTTGGAGAAGCTTCCGCATTGCGGGAGGAGAACGTCTGAGAGAAGCACACTATATTTACCCTATCTCCTCATGCCGTGACTGTGCCCAATATTGAAACAGCAGAAGAAGAACGGGGGCAATAAAATGGATATAGAGTAAGTGCACGAAAAAAAAATGTTTTAGAAAGTTAACTTTTCAATTGTTACACGTTTTTGCTGTTAAATGCTAGCAGTTTTGTGTTATAACACGATATAACACGGAGAGATTATGCATGCAAAAGTTAATGACTTTGTTTTATTTTATAAAGCCGTTTTTAACATGCACAGTATCTAGCTTTAGTTAAATGTGTGTTGGAGTGGAGTGTTAACTAGCATTTAGATTTAGTTTACTGTGTGTTGGTGCAGGGAGACGGTACTGTGAGAGAGAGACGGTTTTCAAACAGACAGACGGACCCGCTAGCTAAGTTTCACTTGATCGGTTCTCCACCAAAGCGTGCTGAGAGAGTCCGGACTGTTTTTTGCCAGTTTAGACTTTATTTGAAGGTACAATGGTACCTCGACTTATGACTGCATCTACTTACTAATCCAAGATACGATAGTCGCGAAAATTAGCATCGTCTTACGACTGACTGCTCCAAGATACGACCGTGGAAATTTGTAGTTGGCGCGTCGGCGTCAGTCAGCGGGCGACCTACATCGTGTGTGCACGTTGTTCGTGGCTTATCGATTTTTTTTTCATATTTACTGTGTTTGTGCTGTGCGTTTTGTTTTTTTGTTTTTTAACTTATGAAAGCAATATGTGCTCTCTGTCATTTGGGTGGGCCGGCTGTACAAGTGGTTGCCTGCTGAAATAGAATATTTTCTGCAATGATATCTGTTATCCTCGGGCAGTGCCTGACTTTAAGGATAAACAGTAAAAGATAACATTTATAAAGTCGCGATCATGTGGGACATCTGGAACAATCACAGCATCCCATTTTGCTGGTTCATACACATTGCTGTATGGAGGTGATTTAGCAGCATGAGAAATGTACCACTGAATTTTGGAGTCCTAAATAGTTGTAACTGGTTCTAATGTTGTGGCTGATCGGTGTGTATGTTGTTGTATGATGTTGTTGTGATTTTATTTTTTCCTATTGAAATAAAAAAAAAATGAAAGTCAAACCTGATTTTAAATTTCACTCATCCTTTGGTCATGAAATGGAAAAATAATTTTTCAATTTTGATTTTTGTATCTCCAAAAAAGCAAAATTTGAAAACCACTCATACCCCATTTTTTCCATTTCTGATTCTGAATTGAGAATAGAGTAACCAAAAGATACAGCGATTGAAAGACCTGGTCTACACTCCTAATTGTATTTGTCCTTTTACATTTCTATTTCTATCTTAGAAATCTCTGAGAGAAGGAGGTGGTTACCTGAGGAGGTCCATGCGGTGGAAAAGAACCTGAAGGCTTTCATTGAAAGTGGTAAAGTGCCGGGAAGGACTGAGTGTGATGCATGTATTAGAGCTTCACCTGAAGCTCTAAACCAGCGAAGCTGGACTGCATTGAAGTACTATGTAAAAAATCGTATCACTGCCATCCAATGCGAAAGTGCGAGAATAATTTATTAATAGAGTTGTTAAAGCATTTGCTCCAACATGTTGGTTCACGTTGCTCAAAAATGTTGGTTCATTTGATGCAACTTCATTTTTGATGATGTTTGTGTTGTTCGTTGGCATCCTGAGTACCCAGGTATACACTGGAGTTCAACTAGTTATTGATTTTATCAGGCGAAAACATTGATAATTAGTAGTTAGGTGCAGTCAAAGGCCGCAAGTCAATTCATCTGCTGATAACAACTGACTCTACGGTGGCCAACGGGAAAACTCTACAACTAAAGAAAATACATGTAAATAGACAAAACGCAAGCAAATTTAGAAAATGTCATCATCAATTTGACAACACAGGCAACAACACAATGGAAAAGTTCACGAAGGAACAAACTTAAAATAAAAACATCAAGAAATGTTTGTGTATCATATCTGATATATTCCCCAAATGAAGTGTCCGTGGTGAATTGCTTTTAAGTTTGTTTCTGTGCAAATGTTTCCATTGTTTTGCATCTCTTGCCTGTGTTGTCAAATTGATGATGATGTTTTCTGAATTTGCTTGTGTTTTGTCTATTTGCAGTGAGTTTTCCTGCCGACCACCGTAGGGTAGGTTTTTATCAGCAGATTAATTGAAAATGGATAGTTAGGTGCAGGCAAAGGCCAAAGGTCAGGGTTTACCACCATACTACTCTTCCCCCGCGTGAATACATTGCACTTTTTCTTTGTTACAAAGCATATCAGGAGACTTACTAAGCCCTGTGTGAGCCCTTGTTTGTTTTCTTGTGCCATCTGCTCCTTTTTATTTTATAATAAATAATTGTAATTTTTTATCTACCTTTTGTACAGTGGGTGTAGGTTTATTCCCCGTTCGATTAAGTTTGGAAGAAAATATTATACTGTCAAAACCATCAAATTCAATAACAATTGATTCTGTGCTCTCTTTTAAAGTATATGTGGTATTTGTCATACTTATCTGGAAATCAATTGATGAACCGGTATTTAAGTCGAAAATGATCTGCATAATATGCTCAAATTTACTACATTTACTTACAGCGTGCCTAGGTAGAAAAATAATCTTTACTTTCCAATTTTTGATATGTTTAAGTGGTGTTGGCCTGAGGCCTGATTTCTTAAATTGGTTGTATATCCTTTCAAATTAATAATTGTACTTTTGGAAGGTTTATATTTTTCAATCAGAATCTGACCTATTGATTAAAAAAAGTGTTCAGTGTCAAAGTTTGCATGTCAATAGACCATAACATGGTGGGTCCCCTGTGTAATCAAAAAGTCAGGTGGGGTTCCCATGAGGCTCAAAAATTCAGGTCTAAAATCTTTTTGAGGGTTATCATTTTTTAAAGTAGTTTTTGTATCATCAAAAAATGATCCGTGATTTATGTACTCAACACTAAACGTTTTACGAGACACAAGGACGCGTTAGCATGGGGTATGCCACGTGAAAACCCCAGCATGCAATGGGGGGCGTACCTTCGTATTCCTGTCTATTATTTGTCCGCATTTTGTTAATTGTTTATATTCTTGTTATTTACATTTACATTTACATTTAGTCATTAAGCAGCTGCTTTTATCCAAAGCGACTTACAAGGGAGAATAACATTCAAGCAACAGCTATTTCTCTACATTCTGCTGGTACTTGTAGAGTTAATTGACTAACCGATATGATGGTCTATAGACCAATCAATAGAAAAAATAGTTTCACCTTTACAGCCAGCAGTAAGGTTTTTGGATGCTTTAAATTGCAGTACACTTGTTCTAGAAAATGATCAGTTTCTAAGTTATGGAGCCATTTCAAAATGTTATTGTCGAATAAGTGTCTTGTGCTGTTCTTATTTATCTATTGTGCCTCAACACTTTTAGAAGCCTCGTGGAAAGTCAGTAGTATTTATTTTGGGTTTTTGTCTGTTAAGAAACAGGTGATCACCAGAAAGTGCGCCTGTAGCCAATTTCCACCGTGACTGGACGAAGCCACAAGCTGGTCATTACAGCAGAGTCTCCAGATAAGAAGGTATTTTTGTTTGATTATTTATGAACAATACTTGAAGACAAAAGTTGTGATTTTCATGAAAAAAAAAGACTTTCTATGTTTCTAGTTTGTACTTCTTGTTGGTGACTCCCATCTAGGGAGCATTGTGGATGGATTTGTGAAGATGCCAGGGGACCGAGGTACTGAATGCTTTTTTGTCTCGGAGACCTGACGCAGTTTGTGTTGTAGCCCCTAGCAGCGACTTGACGGCCAGCAGGACCATCGACGAGGCAGCAGTAGACTTTCGCAGCCTCCTGGTCAGTGTCTGCAGTCGCTGGCCAAAGTTACGCTTCATGTTTAGTACATTTTTGGTAGTATTGGTACTATTAATACTTTTGCTTTGTGAGCTCTGCAGAACATATTTTACATTTTGAAAACAAATGTACTGTAATAAACACCTTTTTTTTTTTGTGTGTTTGTATAGGTGTTTGTCCTGGACTTCCTTCCGCGTCTGACTATTTGCTCCGTGAGGAATACCATCCTGTGGCGGCATGCATGGGAAGCATATTTTAATTTTAGTACAGTTAAATGTATAACGGAGTATATATTTTTAGACAAACCAATTCAATAAATATTTCTAATGAACAAAGTTGACATCTATGTATGCATATTTCTATTCGTCCTAATCGTTGTTTTAAGGCATCAAGTACTTTTCTGCAGCCAACCACTTCCCATTGAACCACCCAGAGCTGTGAAGCAGAGATGGTGTAAGTACAATTGTACAATTTGTTGTCATGTCACGTGATGGCTATTTTATGAATAACTTTGCTATGTTGTGAAACCATGGCCCTGTGACATTGCTGTGAAATGCTGCTTATCGCCAACTGGAGACAACAGCGCCGCCAACAGCACGAAAGTCAAAGGTTTCTCCCGGCAGGTCACTTCCAACATTCTCTCCAAAAGTGGTTGTGAAGGGAGAGCTCATCGTGCCTCATCCTTCACCTAACCCTTTTGAGTGGAGACTGGTTGGAAGGGGCAGAAAGATAATCGGTTGCACACTGTTATTGTTGGGGTAAGACCCTCTGGAAACTGTGATAGTCTCTGATATTCACTCAAAGTGTACCGATTTTCATTAAACAATTTTAATATGTTTGTTATGAAACATATGGACATTAACACACACACACACACACACACACACACACACATGTCTAACACACTTTAATTAACTGAACAACTTACCAGTGAGCGCTCCGGGCTACAGTTGATTCTGCTGTCGGCTCCCCTCAACCGTCCTCTATTGTTTTGTATCCAGGAGATTTTCTGCAGTTTGTTGGTTTTTTTATTCTCTTTTTAGTTAGTAGTTTAGTTTAGTTTAGTTTAGTTTAGTAGTTAGTGCTTTTAGTTGGCCTTTTGTCAAGACATTGTCTTAAATCGACATTTTGCTCTATGATTTCACAGGTGGACACAACACCAGTAGCGTCGCCGGAATGATCCATCCCGTTATCAACTTGTTCCATCGCATCTTTCTAGCGCTGTCCAGTGTGGAGAATTTTATATTGTTTTTATATCAACAATTCTATATCAATTTTATATCAAGAAAATTTTGCTTTGCTTACATGGGAAAGCCACGGTGGGACATTGGCAGAAAGCTACTGCCTCCAAGAGGACACTGGGAACGGAGCAGGTTTGCTTTGTTCGTTGTTTTTCTTCTTTTTTCAATGACATTTTTGATAGTAGTACTTCATTTTAGTTTTATTTTGTCCATGCATTCCATTCTCTTGCTTTTTTTTAGGGGAAGGCAGCACCAACCGTTGTGGAGGTGTCTTCAAAGCCACACCTGCCAGTGATGTGCCAGTTCTTGTGAAGGAATAGCAGCGCTCTCAAACATTTGTCAAAGGTCAGAGTGATGCTGCTCCTTATTATCCTGATATGGAGAGTGCTACAGTGTTTTCTGATGTTGCAGCAGAGCTTGACGCTAGCAGTTCTGTCATGGGAACAATTGATGTCACTTCTATCAGCGGAACAGGTGATAGCTGAGAACATTTTTTAACAAAGAAAAACGTAGAACACTTTCAGTGCCGGGAAAGCATACGTTGAGTGTTTACACAAATGGTCCTTTTACGATCTAGAAAAACTGAGATAACGACTAAAACTTTCGTGACAGTGATATACAGGAATGTAAGATCTCCTGTGAAAGAGTCGGGCGTCACCAAACAAACATATGCCTCAGCATTCAGACATCACTTGGTGGTAGAATTATATCATTCATTAACATTGATCATCATTTTTCTCTCACACTCCCTTCTGTTGTTCCCAGTGGAATGATACAAAAGGAAAATGCAATAATGCTTAAGTATAATATAATTGAGGCAAAGGGATCAGAAAATTATGTATAAATTGAGTACAATACATTTATACAGAGATATTGTTTTATCTGTGTCCTTTTGATGGAGGGGCCAAGGAAAATGATGACCATATAACAAGGTGGGAAGTGGCCAGGTGTAATCAAATGTGGAGCAGAAGTCCAGCGGTGGAGCCGTCTGTGGGGCGCCAATGTTGGTGTAGAAAGCCCCTTCGATAACTGCTTCCAAAACACACATTTCTTCGGCTGTGGTAAGGGGAATGGCAGTAACCCAAGTAGCCTATGTAGGTATGGTTGAAGTGGTTCCATCGCAGTTGCAGGGTGAGCAGCGTTCAGCGTACACTCACGTTGTCTCCTCAACGAGTACCTAGAGGGGAGTAGGAACTTTCTTGCGATGAGATACGTGTATCCATATTGGTCGTTCTACCACCTTAACTGCTGCTGCAGTGGTGCGGGTCCCTAACCCTGCTGGAAAGGTCCTAGGAATCTGGCAGAGTTCCAGCTTTTCCTCTGTAAGTCGCGATCACCACCCATTCACCTGGTCAGCGGCCGTGTAGAGGTCCTTCAAGTGGGACGGGTAGGGCTGCTTTGACCTGGGCACATAGACTTAAACACTTGGGTGAGAGACACATTTTGACAACATTGTTTGGTATAGGTCCAAGATTGTTAAATGGGCGTTAAATAGTTGAATAGCAGACTACAGGCTCAGTACAAAAATGAATGTATGCACACTCATGTAACAACAGAATAATATTATCACAATGTCTAATATGTAGGAGATAATAGGCGGCCATTTTGACACGCCCATGCATGGCACCACTAGAATATCAAATGACACACTGGGACTGACGAGTGTGCAAAGATTTGTGAATTTCCAAGTATCTTTTGGAACATGAAATTGTACGTGTTGCCACGCCCACACCGTGTGCCAAAATATATATGTATTTTAATAAGTTTTAGCTGTGAAGGTGTCTTGTAGACACTCGTCAAGTTTGAAGTCGATCCGATAAATCGCCAAGGAGGAGTTTCGCGAAAGTACAAAGCATAAATATGACTAAAAAGTCAGGAAAATTCAAAATGGCCGACTTCCTGTTGGGTTTCCGTCATGGCGGAAATATATATTTTTTCCAAGTCTAGAGAGGTTACAAATGTGTACCGAATTTTGGGAGTTTACGTGGAAAAAGGTGAATAGGTCAGAAAATTATTATTTTATTTTCTAGGGTGGCGTGGCAACACGTAAAATTTCATGTTCCAAAGATACTAATTCACGAAACTTTGCGCACTTGTTAGTCCCAGTGTGGCAATTGATATTGTATGAGTTGCCTGCATGGGCGTGGCAAAATGGCCCGACACACCCTGTTGAAAATTTCAAAACATCAAACCTATTCACTTTTTACCATGAAATTAACAAAATTCGGGACACTTTTGTAACTTCTTGGATTAAATGTGTAATTTTAGTCACTTTCCGTTCATTTTCTCACTTTGTACTTTCGTAAACTCCTCCGAGGCCATTTATCTGGCTTCAAACTTGGCGAGTGTCTACAAGACACCTTCACGATTAAAAGATATTAAAAAAAATAATAATTGTCACACGATGTGGCCGTGGCAAAGCGTTGGATTTCGTGTTCCAAAAAAAGCTGTGTTTTTGTAATATTTTATCCACTTTTTATGCTTTGTACTTTCGTGAACTTCTCCTGGGGGATTTTTTGGATTGAGACTCATTGGGGATTAAAAGTTATTAAAACATTTTTTTTTCGTCACGATGCGGGTGTGGCAACGCGTTGAATTTTATGTTAAAAAAAACAGTTTACGTGACTTTTGGGGCCTTGAGAAACTACAAAATTATTGCAAAACTTTGCACACTCTTCAGTCCCAGTGTGGCATTTAATATTCTATGGGTCCTATACATGGGCGTGTCAAAATGATCAACTAGATGCAGTTATCGTGGATGAGGATGTCGGGGTCCTGGTGCTGGGGAAAGGAGGCCCATACCTATAGCAACATAGGTGTCGCCACATTCCTTCTGTCTCAATGCCATGTACGCTTGTATTTCTGGTTTTCCCAACGCAGTCATGATGCATTTTTCACTAGAGTACAAATGCATGGTATACAACAACATCCACATACAATTAACAGAGCAGCAATGATAGCAACGTTGATTATGCATGATAAAATGAGGCCTTTTCATTTGGAAAACATAGAGTCCAACCAACCAGTGATGTGATCATCCATTCCTGCATTTTCTTTTAGTTCTACGCTCCGTGAGTGGAGTAGCAATTCCTCCTACTGGTTCCTGTGTTTATAAGCACATTACTCCATGCCCCACAATCAATATGGGTACCTTAAACCTCGTCCAGCCACCAGTCACTTGTTAGTCTAGGGTTGGTGGACCACGCATATTTCTCATTCCACTGGTACTGCTCCTACCCGGTGGAATCACACTTTATTATGGAACAGAAATCAACATTGAATGCCAGGATTTGTCCTTCATAAGCATAAATGACAAGAACTGTTTCTTTCATTCGGCCCCACTCTTTGACCTTTGTCATATACTGGTCATACGATAATTGGGGTCCCACTTGGTAAGAATATGTATACTGTGTAGGGTCCAGGACTTCTCCTAGGGTAAACAAAAAAAATATTATTTTCTTTTTACATGGTTAATTACAGAATGCTTACGTCTTTCAGCTGGATCCTTGTTTCTGTGAGAGTTCTTGCGGGTGGGGTGACAGGGGCGCAGTGGGAGAGGTGGTGACAGGGAGCACCAGTTTTATTTTTGAGCTTTACTGCATGTGAGGTGGCCAACACTACCTCCCAAGGTCCAGTCCACCTTGGCTCAGGCCACTTCTGTTTGTGGACCTTGATGTGGACCCAGTCTCCGGGGCTGACCACCAGGGTGTGGGGCAGTCTGGGGCAGTGTTCTTGACCTGTGAATACAAAACTCGAGATACTGCGGTTAGTGCTTTGACATATTCAGGTAAACCTTCCTGGAAATCATCAAAAGCGGGTGATTTAGCTGGTAGGTTGTGAGGACCTGGCATGGGGCGGCCTGTTAATATCTCGTGTGGGCTAAGATGTGTTTGACTATGGGGAGAGGTCTCGCATGGACATTAATGCTAGGGGTAGGGCATCTACCCACGTTAGTTTAGTCGTTTTTGTGATGTTCTGTAGAGACATACTGAGTTGCTGTTTTGTCTCTATCAGCACCTTGGCCATTTTTTCTTTCAACGTCTGGTTTGCACTTTCAACTAGGCCTTTTGACTGGGGGTGATAGACTGAACCAAATCTATGGGAGATACCTAATGCCTGTTCTACCTGGCTGAGTTTTTTATCGCTGGTAAAATGAGATCCATTGTCCGAGCAGATAACTGTGGGGTAACCCCACCGAGGAATGCGTTTTTTCCATAACCATTTAATCACAGATACTGCATCCTCTCTTTTGCAAGGGACTGCTTCTACCCATTTGGAGAATCGATCTACCATCACGAGTAGGTATCTGTACCCTTGTACTCTGTTGTCCCTGCCCATGCCGGTGTAATCTATGCATATTTCTCTGAAGGGGTAGGGGGGCACTGAGAATGTTCCCAAAGGTCTTTGGTAGACTGTCTTCTTATTTAGCTCGTGACAGACGACGCATTCTGCAATATGGTTGGCCACCATTTCCTCCAGGTAGGGATGCCACCAGTCCTGTTTGAGCCTGTTGGTGGTTCTTTTGGGTCCTTCATGAGTCTGTCCATGTGCATCCTTGATGAGGTAGACCAGGAGTGCGGCTGGTGCTACTGGGCGCCCATCGTGGCTTCTCCATAGGCCGCTGGTGCATGTGGCTCCTTTCTTCTGCCACTGCGAGTGTTCGTTCCATTTCGCTTCTTTCTGCACTTCTTTCAGATGTTCCTCTGACAAATTGAGGGCGTTGTCTTCAGTAAATACAATCATCATTGCTGCGCTTTCTTTTAGGTTCCCTCCTGCTTCTTTTGCTGCTGTGTCGGCTGCGTTTGAATTTCCTTTGGAGTGTCCTTTGCATTTGATGATCTGGATTTTTCGGGGGAGATGTATAGCTTCCAGGAGGGCGAGTATGAGGTCTTTGTGTTTTACCGGGGCTCCTGCTGACGTTTGGAGTCCTCTTTTCATCCATATGGCTACATCCACGTGAGCTGCAGCGTGTGCGTATGCTGAGTCGGTGAATATGTTTGCATTTTTGTTTTTTGAGATTTTTAATGCTTTCACCGAGGCGTCGAGTTCTGCTTTTTGTGCTGATGCTGGTTGTTCTATCATCCCACTTCTTAGGGTGACGTGGTGTCCATTAATTTGTTGAATGGCTGCGTATGATGCTCTATTTCCCTCTTCTTCTTTGAAACAACAACCATCTATAAACAGGACAATTTCTGCATCGGGGTCAGATGTTCCATCCAAGTCTGTGCGGCCCTTTGCTTCCAGTTTCATGAGCTGTACGCAGTCATGGGTGCCATCTGCATACTGTAGTCCGCCGGCCAAGTTGATTCCATCGGCTGTGTACAAGACATTGTCTCTTTCCAGGGTGACATGCAAGCGCATCTTGTGTTTTGGTGTGGTAAAGGTGAAATCCGTTTGATCGAGGTAGGATTTGACTCCATGAGTGGTATGCACGATGGTGGGGTGGTAGAAAGTAATGTGGTCGGTTCTCGTAGGGCGTGTGCGATGGCAGCCGTGTGTCGTCCACATCCGGAGAGTCCATGTTCCACTGTGTCGAGTTTGCAACTGTGGTGAGCCAGGATCGCGCGCTCACCGTGTCGAGGCTGCCAGAGCACAGCTTGACAATTCCGTGCTTTTCAGTAACGTCCAAATGGAACGAGGAAGAGATGTCTGGGGTGCATAGGTGTTCGGCCTTCCCCATGAGTTGTTTCAATCTTATGAACGCTTCCTCCGCACTTGTGGTCCAGTTGAGTGGTGCCTTGACGTTCCGATGGCCAGCTTCCGCAATGGGTTCGCGTGGGGGAACAGTGTGGTCCACATAATCAGCTATGTGGTGTCTGCTATAGCCAGTGAGTCCCAGGAATGCTAGCATTTGCTGCACGGTGGTGGGTTTAGGGTACTGGAGCATTGCCTGTTGTCTTTCCGGGTTGATGTATCTCTTATCTCCCGTGATCCTTTTTCCCAGGAATACCACTTCTGTGCGGCAGACCTGTGCTTTTTCCTTCCTGATTTTGTAGCCACATTTTGCGATGCGCCGTAGCAGGGATTTGGTGGCCGTGAGGCAATTTTCTACTGTGGTGATGTCCATGAGGATGTCGTCGACATACTGGATGAGTAGGAGTTCCTTGAGATCTGCCTTCAGGCAGGCGTTGAATATGGTTGGCGTGCATGTGAATCCTCGTAGCATTCTTGTGTAGGTCTAAGAGCATTTTTTAAATGTGAATGCAAACATATCTTGACTTTCTTTGGCCAAGGGGAGGCCAAAAAATGCGTTGGCCAGGTCGATGACGGTGAAAAATTGATGACTCGGGGAGCCTGCATGCAGGGCGACATGGGGGTTGGGCACTTTTTCAGTAATGGGTTGGACCACCTGGTTGATACGTCGCAGATCGTGGACCAGGCGCCATGAGTGTCCTCCAGCCTTGGGTACTGGTAGAATTTGTGTGTTCCACGGTGAATCCGCTGGTCGTAGAACTCCTGCTTGTAAGAGGCCTTCAATGGTGGAGGCTATTCGAGCAGCTGCCTCGGGCTTGACCTTGTACTGACCTTGCCAAATGGGCACAGCGTGGGCTTTCACTTTGATGTGTATATTGTGGTGTGGTGTGCAGCCAACGTGGTAGGGGCCGGTGGTCCAGAGGGTTGGCGGTAGTTGGGCGAACATTTCTGCTGCCAGGGGGTGTTCTTCGATGCTTCCTTGATAAGTTCTTTCCAGGACATTTCTTTCATATATGCCTTGTTCGTAGCTGTTGTGTCCTATTCTCCAAACCGATTTGTCTGGCGTGTGTTGCAACAGGGGGTTCGTTGTGGGGACCCAGGTGGGTTGGCGAGGGCTCTTTTGACCATGGGGCCCAATTGTTTGGCTGCATGGTTGGCTTCTACGGCTAGGGTCACATGTGGAACTGCGGTGTCGTGAAGTAGATACCAGGATTGTTGGTCTGGTGTCAGGCGAACCGCTGCTGCAACTCCTTCGTGGCCCAGATAGAAGTCTGTTGTCTGGAGTCGTTCTTGTCGTCCCTCCTTTTTCGCTTCCCAGCCTTCGTCATAGATGTCATCACGGTGGCGTGTGAAACAGAGAGTGCAGTGTACAGGTCCAGCATCGACTTTTTCCAGAGTTGGTAGGTTTACAAAATGCCACCAGCCGGTGAGTGTGGGGTCGGGGGTGGTATCAGGAGTTCCACCTAAGACGAGTATACGTTCGAGGGGTATTAGCTCTTCTTTTGGCTCAGAGAAACTAACTTCCAGACCGTGGAGGTTACATATCACAGATGCCCCTGTTCTTCGGAGAAGGTCCCTTCCCATTAGGTTGGTGGGGCAGCTTGGTGAGTAGAGGTTTTGGTGTCTGACTTTGTGAGGACCTATCTTGGTAGGGAGGGGTGCGGTGAAGGACTTGTGTCGTCCCAGAGAATCCAACAGTCCGTAATTTCCGAGTGGATAGTTGTATGTAGTACGTAGTATGTTGCCGGCCAGGTTCTTCAAGCAAGACACGTGACAGTGACAGTGACAGTAATTCCTTGGAGTGACAGTGATTCCTTGGATTGTACATGGCACTACTGGTTCGGCATTTATTTTTGTCTGTACCACCACTTCCATGTCCCCTGGGCGCCTCTATGCTCCATGCCATGGCGGGGTGTCCATGCGGGGTCCTCCCTTTCCTCTCGAGGAAGCTCCTCTTCCTCTCTGAGGGGGGCGGTAGGATCCTCTATATAATTGCTGGGGTTGTTGGTTCTGGGGGCATTCCCTTGCCCAGTGGTCACTTTGGCCACAGATGAAACATCCTGTAGTTTTCTCGGGTCCTCCCCATCCTCTAGAGGATTGGAATTGTCCTCTCCCTCTCAGTTGCTGCCATTGGGGGGGGCCTTGGGGGTATGAGGGTGCGGGGGCCCCTGGATACTGCCGCTGGGGATATTCATAGGGAGTCCAGGCCTGCTGCCATTGGGGTAGGTGCTGGGCTGGTGGGTAGGCGGGGGTTACAGTTAGGGGCTGTGGTCCTGTCCATTGTAGTGGCGCGGTTTGGGGCGGGGCCTGTGCTTCAGGGGTGGTGACTACTGCTTGCACAGTTGCTTTCTTCTTTTTGTCCGTATTGACTTCATCTTCCAGTTTTTTTACCTGCATTTTTAGTAGTCTGGTTTGTATGGAATCTTTCTCCAGGAATTCGTCTTCTTGCTTTTTGATGTGTCTTTCCAGGTGATGGATGAGATGGCTCTCCCACTGTCTCTCGGTCATGTCTGACAGTCAAACTGTGTCTGCGAGCTACAGCCTGACATCTCCTGGGAGGCCATTTTGGCATTTGGCATCTGCATGTACATGGGGAGACCCACTAGGCAGGGGTCATGACGTTCTACAGTGCTATCACTCCAGAGCTCCTTTGCTCATGTGAGATAGGCGTGTGGTTCTTCCCCATTTTTAAATCTCAGGCCTGCCAGGGCCACTGTGTTGCGTCTGGTCGGCCAGGTTTCTCTCATGGCTGTCCATATGTCATTCCGCATGTGGTCGAATGGGTGCTCGTGTGCCATGGTGAGGGTTCTAACTTCTCTTTCCAGGGAGGTCAGGGTGATGTTTCCTGCTGTGGCGCGGAGAATGGCTCGCACATCTCTTAGGGCTAGTGTGTCAGCCGCTGTGTGGTTTTCGAAGATTCGGATCCATGCTGCAGCTCCTTTGTCCAACGCTGATAGGTTGCCTTTGAGGGCCTGCATGTCGCGGTGGTACCAGGGAACAAATGTTTCTCTTTTGGCGGACTGCTTTTGTTCCTCCTCTCGTTGTCTAATTTTCGAGCGGGTAACTATCCCTATTGCTGACGATCTTCTGGCCTGGCTTTTGGATGATGCTATAAGGGTTCCTTTTCTTCTGTTGTCGTTTGTGTACTCTCCCCGGGAGCTGCCACTGTTTTTGAATGACCACTTTTTTGTCTTAGTCTCGTGGTCTGACATGGGTTCTTCTTCCCAGGAGCGGAGGGGGGTGGGGTGTCTTTGTTTTGTTTTCTTAAAGGTGTATTTGGGGACTACAGGCGTAGGTGAAGGTGTGGGCTGGCTTCGGGTCTTTTGTTTTTCTTTGGGTTGTTGTTTGGCTGTAGCGTCTGCAGGAGGTGCTATGAGATGAACATGGGTTGTGTTGGCATCCTCTGGTAGTGGGCCACATTGTCCAGTCAGTGTGACAGTTGCGTGGCTAACCCTTGTGGTACATTTCTTTTTCCTTTCTTGATGTCTTTTTGTGGTTTTTAGGACTGGCAAGTGCATTCGTCGTCCTCTGTATTAGAGGAGAGAAACTCTTTGTGTCTGTTTGATCGTTAGGGGGCGATGTCTGATCATTGTCCTTGTTCTCACTGTCAGATGGCTTTGGGGAGGGCTGTACTCGGAAATGGATTTGGATCGGTCCTTCCATTACTAATACGGGTGCTTGTATTTCTGGCGGGGGTGGGGTGGCTATTTTCTGGTTGCTCAGCACAGGGGGCGCTGTTGCTTCAGGTGTGTGCTCGGTCTTAGGGTTGTACGGAGAGGGGGGGTGCCGATGTGTTTCTTCATCGGCCAGCAGGGAGGGGTAGAGGGATGGGGTGGTGTGTGGTTGGAGTGGGGTGTGACCTTGGGGGATGGGTTCGGGGAGGGGTGGTAACTTGTCTTCTTGTGGGGGGTAGGGTTCCTTCTGGGCTTCTACCACTGCCTTGGTTGCGGCATTTCTGATTTTATTGCGACGTTCGACAATCATTTCCGCTCGAATCCATGCCGTCATTATGTGCTGAACCAGCGCCCATTGTGCACGCTGCTTGTTTAACATTAATCCATTAATCCAGGGTTGTTTTTTGCATCCACTCCTGCTTCAGCCAGCAGTCTTTTTTCTTCCTCTATCACCTTGGTGCGGTTTTCTGCTGTCGGGGTAGTGTCTTTCGACCACCACCCTGCTTTGATCCATTTTTGTTCATATTTATGGAATTTCCAAGTTTCTCAAGCATGGAACTTTGGCTCTGTTCTGTTCTTGAGCTCAGCTACAGCTTCAATACGAATCTCACTGGTGCCGGGTCTGGGGGATGGGGTCTTTTCCATTATGTTTTTGAATGGCAGGAGAACAAAAGACATGGGAAGAAGTGGGAGGGGGAAACCTCAAATGTTCGGATCTCAATGTGTTTCTGGTGCAGCTACGCCACTAGTGGTCTTTTAGGTTATTACAGGTCAACTTTTTTTTTTTATTTGTATTTTTGTTTTATATATTGCCCTTTTATCTAGGGCAATTTGAGGAGGTTGTTCATACACATACACACACAAAACCTCTATCACACATGCACAGACTCTATCAAACACACACTCTCTTAAACACAAAGACTGTCTCAAACACACACACGCCCGCGGTCTCTCTCACATTCACACACACGCATGGTACCTCTCTTTCCACACACACAAGGTACCTCGTTGCGCACACTCTCACTCACACAGCCGGCAATACAATTTTACGCTAAGTCACGTGAATTGGGCCTTTAACCCTTTAATATTTGGTTTCTCTAAGAACCGGGCCTTTAACCCCTAAATGCTTGGCTTCCTTTTTACTTTAAAAATGATTCCGGGCCTTTCACCCTTAAATGAAATTACCGACTATCGACTACCCTTCTGAAGGCTGAGTTTAACATTTTTCATCGCCAGACATCACTTAGTTTAGGCATTTCGGAGGTCTTTTCAACAACCGGGCCTAAACGGGATTCGGAATTACTTCACGAGTTAAACATTGTTCATCACCAAAACGTCGCTCAGTTTAGGCATACTGGATGTATTCTCTACACACGGGCCCAAACGTTACGTGGAATTACTACGCAATTTAAACACACAGCCGCTTCGAAGGGGGGTTTCCTAACCCGTTCCCTTAACTTACCTTACTACCGTTCTCATCAAACAATCCAATTTCTCCTCTCCACAATATTTAACAATTATTATTCATGCATCATTCAACAATACATCCCCAAAACCACAAAGTTGTTCGTCCAGCCTTAAACAGTACAACACTTCCACCTAAAATATTCCTATCTAATCTATGCAGACTTCATGAAATGGCTCTGCTCACCTTTTAGCGGGTACCCATGGAAGTATCGCAACCGTTCAGGCTTTCGGAACTCCTCTGCAGTCTTGTAATGGGATCACGTCGGGGTCACCAATTTGTCGTGTTCAAAATTTCCAAATCCGGAATGATGGGATGAAACTGGAACTTTGAGCTACGGAGAGTTTATAGGACGGTTTGAGAATCTACCAAAAAATAAAAAACGTTTTACGTCGACGTGGTTAGTCCTAAGCTGCGTGTCTCATCTAGCATACATTTCACCCAGGAGTCTGCAGAAACTTTGTTTCCTCGTCACTTTGTTACAAATGACAGACCCCCCTTTGCGAGGCGGTCCCGCCTTTGTTATTTCCCATCTCCCGAGTATCTAGTTTCAGACTCCCCGCTGTGTGTGCGCCAGATTAACCGTTTCAGTGCCGGTTTCTAACTGGTTGCGTAGTTACACCCAGTGTCTTTAGACATGTTTTAATTTTGGCTCTGACTGATCAATAAAACTGTATTTCATAATTACCCACTATATGAATGATAGTAATGTACATGAATAAATTTATGTAATGTATACTGTAGTATACACACATATAGTTTTGCTATCGAGGATTAGTTCAATCTGTAATGTTATAGTTATAGTAGTATAGTTATATGTAGTACCTAATAGTTATAGTATATGTATATATATATATATATTTTTTTTCTCACAAAACCCAACAGGAAGTCGGCCATTTTTAATTTTCCTGACTTTTTAGTCATATTTATGTTTTGTACTTTAGCGAAACTCCTCCTTGGCGATTTATCGGATCGGCTTCAAACTTGACGAGTGTCTACAAGACACCTTCACAGCTTAACATTATCAAAATATATATTTTTTTTGGCACACGGTGTGGGCGTGGCAACACGTTAAATTTCATGTTCCAAAAGATACTTGGAAATTCACGAAACTTTGTGCACTCGTCAGTCCCAGTGTGGCAATTGATATTCTATGGGTTCCGTGCTTGGGCATGGCAAAATGACCGGACACGCCCTGTTGAAAATTTCAAAACATCAAACCTATTCACTTTTTAACATGAAATTGGGTATATTAATGTAACATCACTAGACTCAAAAAAAATTATATTGCCGCCATGACCGACACCCAACCAACAGGAAGGTGGCCATATTGGATTTAATGTGCGCAAACTCCTAGGGGATTCATCAGATCGACTTCAAAGTTCGCGAGTGTCTACAAGACACTTTGGGGATTAAATTTATTAAAACATTGGGTTTTCGTCACACAATGTGGGCATGGCACTGTGTTGAATTGAAGTGTTAACCTGACTTTTGGGGCCTTAAGAAACTCGAAAAATCACAAAACTTTACACACTCAAGATCAAACCTATTCACTTTTTTAGTATCTCCTCCGAGATCTGCATAGAATTCCGGCAGGTTTTCCTCTTGTCTTTCTCCTCCGTCGGCGTATTGGTAAACACAGTGGCGGCAGGACAAAGAGATCTTAGTACGTACTCCGGTAAGTTGCGAAAAAGTCCGTATGAGGTGTCGAACAGACGTCCAGGAGTGCTTGTCGTTCATATTGTAATAGCGACAGTGCACTGCATGCAAAAATAAGAACAATACAAATAGTAATAAACACAAAACTAAGAGTTGAATGCAGAGCCGGTGTGTCCATACTACGGCGCACCCGGAAGTTAGTCCGGGTTAACTCATAAGTTAGCTAGCTTCCTCTGCTGAACCAATATTTTACTAAAATGACTTTTACAACTCTCTTTGCTCCAACTTCCATCCTTAACAAAGAATCCCAAATGCATCATTTGCTAACTTTCCCACTTTCATTGTCTTTCACATCAACTTCCATAATCATTTCAGCCTGTCAACTAACTTTACAGCTCTCTCGCCTTGTTATATTTTTTTCAAATAAATTTAAAGCCTTACAGTATCCTTTCCAGAAATCCTACCAGATATTTAGATTATAACGCTACTTTTAAACCAAGGACTCCTGTGGGAAACTAGTCTGACATGTTGTGTACAACACACATACTATGCTTACTGTATCTCACATTTATACATTTGCTTGTTTTTAATCGCGATTTTCATCAGCCATGTAGCTAAACATACCCCGAGACACTGATAAAATGTCTCCGAACTCATCTCATCCATACGTGCTCCAGAGTGATCCATCGGCCAGGCGGTCACACGCCTCAAACACCATTTCAATCACCCAAGGATTCATTCATTCAACGCTTTTGCTAGGATGGGTCAAGAATAATCTATAATAATCATGTATTTAATAATGTCGATTTTATTATTGGATAACATAAAGCAAATAAACAGACAAAAACCACGATTCTCTTGATCAATGCAAAATTGGCTACTTCATAAGTAAGGCATACATTTTTAATGTACAACACATCTCTGAGTACTTAAAAAAGCCCTCTATATAATACATTTCTCTTTATTCTTCTTCATAATATTGTTCTTATACTGTAGCTAACCAATAATAAATGAAATACTTTTTACCATTAATGCAACTTCTGGTGCTCCTTCGTTTTGCTGATGGCCTTCTAGTCTGGATCATACGTTGTGAGGTTAAGCTTAATGCAGGCGTTGAGGCTTCCATCAGTTAAACTTAAGCGTAGGATGGTCTTAATGTTTCTCAGATGCGAGAAAGACTGCTCACATGCATTTGTAAAGCCAAACATGGTCAATACGGCATTACTCACACGCTGCATTGTGTGCTGTGTGACGGGACGCTCGTTCCAAGTTTTAAGAATCAGCTGGTCTTCAGTTTCAAGTTCAAGTTCAAGTTCAAGAGATTATTTGTCACATACATATTGAAGTTTTTTCGACTTCTGTCCACTTTTGTTCAGCTGATTGGTCCGACTCGAGGCAGGGAGTTTTCTTAATGTTTGTCTGTCTTACAGAGGGGATCGGCGCATGGGCTCGTAAGCAGTCCAGCAGTGGAACGCCATTCCTCCTGCTCCCAAGAGGATCATTATTATCCACAATTATTATAATGATCCTCAGTGATACATATAATTGTGGCCTGCGTGCCGCAAGTTGAAATGAACAGTAAAACTTTCGCCATGTCGGCGCACCACAGCCATCTCCTTCCCTAAGCCCTTACCTGTGGGCAGAGACTTCCACAAGTTGCGCCTGAGCAGAGACCCGGTAGGGGCAGGGCGCCGAGTAAATGGCGCCCCGGAGTCTTTATGTTGTCCGCAGCCGGTGCTTGACTACTTTGTCCGCCACATTTATATTTTGAATTTTATTTTCAAGTTGTAATTTCTCTTACCTGTTTTACTTTAAAATGACACAGAATAATAATTTATTACTTGTTAATTGTGATGAAAAATTTTAGCTCAAAATTGTATGCGAGCCATATACCGTCATCAAAAGAGCCGTAATTGGCTCGCGAGCCATAGGTTCCCGACCCCTGCTCTAGATTGATTCAATCTTTAAGCTTACTCAGATCTTCCCTGATCGGAACAATATCTCAGTGAGTCGTCACCTTCACTTTTCGGGAATCTTGTGTTGCCTTTGCTGGACCTGTCCAGACGACTCCTTGTTGGATATCTTACGGCCGGTCTCTGACTGCCGCTGGGCACACAACCTGGACATGAAGAGAGTCTCATCATCGTCGCCAGATTGTTGGATAAATTATCCTAGGTGGTCGGTGAGGTTAATCTGCCCGCTACAGGAAAACAAAACTGAGAGTATTAAAGATATTTATTCTGCAAAATAAAGAGAAAGATACCGTCATGCTTCAAAGCAGTGTTCTGATCAGTCTACCCCTATTACTGACGAAGAGGGCTTTATACCAAAGAGAGGTTGTGTGTCAGGTGTCATTTACAACTCTGATCCTCAGTCATATCCCTGGGTGTTCCCCCAAACAGTGATTTAACAGTCAAACTTCGGTCACAGACACAATCCTACTGTACCATAAAACAAACACACAACGCTCTTTTAAGTCCCTCTTGTCCTTATCCTTATCTCCACACAAGGTTAAGTGAAGGATGGAATGTGGTCTGGTTTTTCCAATACTACAACTGAAATGTTTTAGACAGTTTTTACACACAGACACACACAGACAATTTTTTTGTCTCTTTATATTAACTCTGAGTGACTCCTAAAAACCCATAGACAATGAGTTTTATAACTAAGTAACATACAAAAGGCTATTGTCCTGTATAAAACATGTAAAACCTCATTCAAATAGTTGATCATGTGCATTTTTCTCTCACAGCCTACATACGTGCAACTGCGGCTCTAGCGCATGCCACTGTGATTGCACTGACGTTTCACCTTCTGGACTTGATAGACCTGCTGGCTAATTTAAGGGTCTTATTGGCCCGACTTAATGGCCTTGTTGGCCGACTTGAAGGACCTGCTGGATGCGTTGCCAAGCCCGCTTTGCGCACTCAAAGTTGTACTGCCACTGCGGTCCAGGCCTTTTGCCCGTTCCTCCAAGCCTGGCTGTCTGTTTGGGCCCACGAGTTCTGTGGAGCCTCAGCCTTTCGAGGGGTCTGAGGGTTCCGTGGGCCCTGGGTGTTCTGACATCATTGCTCTCAGCAATGCCTTGAGGTGAGGCCAATCTTTTTACTCTTAAGCCCTCACCACATGTAGCTGTACTTGGCTATACAGCGAGCTAAACACTCTTGCAATAAGTACCCAGAGACAGGAGCGCACTTTTGGTATCGTTAATGAAAGCGGTGTAAAACTGTGGAACAGTAGAGAAATATGCAGATAAACGATCAATCTCTATGCAGATGTAGATAACGTGTTAATACGTTGTCATAGCTCCCACATTGTATACATACAACAATAACATGAATTATCTCACAAATTGTGCTTTCTCAAGGGCAGTGAAGAGGCTGATGGAAGAGATGTTAATCCGGGTCTGGGACATGATCAGATTGGCTGAGTGTGCCTTGATCTGTTTATGCCTGTTCTGATTTTACTATTATATTATTATACTATCATCCAAATGCTATGATGTTGCAATACTGACTGCGCGGGGGGCGCACCGGGAGGCAGAACAACCGTGTTTTGGTTGCATCTAAATTTTTTAGTATGGCTTTTAAGTTGGTTTTTAACTGTATTTCTGTGTTTGTATTGGAACTGATTTTTTTAATCTGGCTTTTAAATCAGTTTTGAAACTGTATTTCTGTATCAGGATTGGGTCTGAATTTTTGGGACACATCATCAGTAGTGGACCCCAGGACCATGAGGTGTTTGACCATTATCACTAGACACCCTCGCCTGAGGAAGGCCCTCCCGTGGTTGATCAAGCCTCGGAGTGTGTCCCATAGCCAATTGGAGTTCAATTTGGGTTATGCTCGATTGTGGGTAGGCAAAGAGTTTTGCTAAGCATTAATTTAGAATGATTTATGTTAAGAGTTTTGCTAAACATTAATTTTGAATGACCAATTTACTAATGCTTCATGCAATTATGCCATGTCAAGGTTGGTATGGTAAATTATAAAAAAAAAATAAAAGGTTACGTTTAATAGGTAAGTATTTAGAGGTGTCTTGTGTTCCTACTTTGTGTCAGGGTCTTCTGTAGGTTCAGAATGAAGTTAGCTCCTCGGCACATCTGAATTTATGGGGCATAGCTCCACCCATTTTTTGGAATAAACTCCTTTTATTTTCTTTGTTTTCTTCCAATAAAAATCCTAATTGGTTTTAACCAATTGGGGATGGGGGGATGGGTTTTAACCAACTTCATCTTTCATTTTCATAAACGTCCTTTACTTACTCAACTTACTACGCCGGATCGAGCTGTACACTCTACCTTCATCCACTCCCTCATTTTCATGAGGGAAAGGAGGATAGAAGAGAGAAGATAGAAGATAACGTATTGTCAGACGATTTAAAATGCTGAAAAGGCGGTTAGGTTAAAAGCTTGTATGTGCGCCCCACACTGTGTTGGTGTGGGGCGTGGTTGTGTGTTTGGGCGCCGCGCCCCTGCATCGATCTGGTCGCGATTCGCCTATCTCTCCCAGTGCCAAAACTTATATTCACAAATACACCACACAATAGGCCTAGGGCTTGCGGGATGGGTGGGGTGCAAGCTATATAGGTGGGGATGCAGCGGGCAGCTGCCATCTTGCCTGTCACGCTCCTGCCCCAGCGTGCTTCTCGTCCGTTACGAAATGTTAATCCGACTCATATTGGCTTAGAATGCATACACTCGCACACGAATCCTACTCCAAGCAACACTCCACCAGACCAGGGTCTGCGGGGCAGGAGGGGTGTGAGTGATTCAGGGTCGACTTGCCTGAAGGACTTGCATCCCCAACCCCGCAATTTTGACTGCAATAGGCAACAGTACACATTTAGCACTGGGGTTTTCCGGGATGGACAGACAGGCGGTCCTATCACACACACACACACATGCACACACCACCACACCTTCTTTGAATGCACCCCAGCAGCCTTCTGGTTGCATTACTCTCCTTTTCTCCCTCATTTACTGCCATAACTATGACAGGAAGAGGCCAGGTGACCATTTGTCATTCCAGTTTTCCTGGACCTAATCAACTGTTTTTCATTACATGTTGTCGTCCAATGTTAATTTTTTTGTGTAAATGTTTTCAGGTTCTATGTTTAATTGTCTCACCGGCCATGATTCTCTCCCTCTTGGGGTAGTGATCAGTTGTTTATAGACCCAAACATGATAAATAGTTTTCCAAAGAGGGGGGTTGGTGGTGGTTCTCTTTGACCAAAAACTGTGCTCTTGTCATCCTACAGGTCATCCACTGGACAGAATTATTGCAGCAGTTCTTGATGATTTAAGAATTAATAAAGTGTTGCATTGCAGGTGGAGAACTTGAGCTACACTTGCGGACTAACTCCGTCCTAGATGCAATGGCATGCAAATACTCTTTGTTGTATGCCCAGCATGCTGACAGGATGGGTTGAAAATAAATAAATAAAAAATAAAATCTCCACGAATTACTCTGTGTGGCAGGATCAGACAAAAGGTCAAACATGTATTTGTCGAGTTAAAAAACGCATTTTCAGCCCATTTAAACGTCGAAAAGGCGGATCGGTTAAACGCTACAGTCATTACTCTGTGTGACAGTGTCAGGCAGTTTAAATACAATGATGAACTAGTATGTGCTGCTAAAGTGTTGTTTGTCAAACAGTTGTAGGTCCTTCTAACATTTATTTTTCGAGTAATGATTATTTTTATCAACGTCTGCACATGTGGGAAAAAACGCATTTTCAGCCGATTTAAACGCCGAAAAGGCGGATCGGTTAAACGCTAAAGTCATTACTCTGTGCGACAGTGTCAGACAGTTTAAATACTATGATGAACTAGTATGTGCTGCTAAAGTGTTGTCTGTCAACGAGTTTTAGGCTCATATAAAATGTATTTTTCGAGTTATGAGTATTTTCAGAATTTTGGACGGTTTGCTGCCTTGCTGAATTAGAGAAACACCGAACCAATGTCTCTTTATAGGTGAATGATTCAGAATGCTGCAGTACACCATATAATTTTAATTAATATGAGGAACAATTATGTGCTTAAGTCTTTCTCAAAGACAGTTTAAATACAATGATAAACTAGTATGTGCTGCTAAAGTGTTGTTTGTCAACCAGTTTTAGGCCCATATAAAATGTATTTCTCGAGTTATGATCATTTTCATCAAAGTCTACACATGTGGGAAAAAACGCATTTTCAGCCGATTTAAACGTCGATTTGGCGGAACGGTTAAACGCTTCAGCCATTACTATGTGACAGTGTCAGACAGTTTAAATACAATGATAAACTAGTATGTGCTGCTAAAGTGTTGTTTTTCAAACAGTTTTAGGCCCATTTAAAATGTATTTTTCGAGTTATGATCATGTTCAGAACTTTGGACGATTTGCTGTCTAGCTGAATTAGAGAAACACCGAACAATTGTCTCTTTGTAGGTGCATGATTTTGAATGCTGCAGTACACCATATAACTTTAATTAATATGAGGAACTATTATGTGCTTCTTAAGTCTTTCTCAAAGACAGTTTAAATACAATGATAAACTAGTATGTGCTGCTAAAGTCTTGTTTGTCAACCAGTTTTAGGCCCATATAAAATGTATTTTTCGAGTTCTGATAATTTTCATCAAAGTCTACACGTGGGAAAAAACGCATTTTCAGTCGATTTAAACGTCGACAAGGCGAATCGGTTAAACGCTTAAGTCATTACTCCATGTGACAGTGTCAGACAGTTTAAATACAATGATAAACTAGTATGTGCTGCTAAAGTCTTGTTTGTCAACCAGTTTTAGGCCCAAATAAAATGTATTTTTCGAGTTCTGATAATTTTCATCAAAGTCTACACGTGAGAAAAAACGCATTTTCAGCCGATTTAAACGTCGAAAAGGCGAATCGTTTGAACGCTTCAGTCATTACTCTATGTGACAGTGTCAGTCAGTTTAAATACAATGATGAACTAGTATGTGCTGCTAAAGTCTTGTTTGTCAACCAGTTTTAGGCCCATATAAAATGTATTTTTGGAGTTCAGATAATTTTCATCAAAGTCTACACGTGGGAAAAAACGCATTTTCAGTCGATTTAAACGTCGATTTTGCGGAACGGTTAAACACTTCAATCATTACTCTATGTGACAGTGTCAGACAGTTTAAATACAATGATAAACTAGTATGTGCTGCTAAAGTCTTGTTTGTCAACCAGTTTTAGGCCCAAATAAAATGTATTTTTCGAGTTCTGATAATTTTCCGAACTTTGGACCGTTTGCTGTCTAGCTGAATTAGAGAAACACCGAACCATTGTCTCTTTGTTGGTGAATGATTCAGAATGCTGCAGTACACCATATAACTTTAATTAATATGAGGAACAATTATTTTGCTTCTTAAGTCTTTCTCAAAGACAGTTTAAATACAATGATAAACTAGTATGTGCTGCTAAAGTGTTGTTTGTCAACCAGTTTTAGGCCCGTATAAAATGTATTTTTCGAGTTATGATAATTTTCATCAAAGTCTACACATGTGGGAAAAAACGCATTTTCAGCCGATTTAAACGTCGAAAAGGCGGATCGGTTAAACGCTTCAGCCATTACTCTGTGACAGTGTCAGACAGTTTAAATACAATGATAAACTAGTATGTGCTGCTAAAGTCTTGTTTGTCAACCAGTTTTAGGCCCAAATAAAATGTATTTTTCGAGTTCTGATAATTTTCCGAACTTTGGACCGTTTGCTGTCTAGCTGAATTAGAGAAACACCGAACCATTGTCTCTTTGTTGGTGAATGATTCAGAATGCTGCAGTACACCATATAACTTTAATTAATATGAGGAACAATTATTTTGCTTCTTAAGTCTTTCTCAAAGACAGTTTAAATACAATGATAAACTAGTATGTGCTGCTAAAGTGTTGTTTGTCAACCAGTTTTAGGCCCGTATAAAATGTATTTTTCGAGTTATGATAATTTTCATCAAAGTCTACACATGTGGGAAAAAACGCATTTTCAGCCGATTTAAACGTCGAAAAGGCGGATCGGTTAAACGCTTCAGCCATTACTCTGTGACAGTGTCAGACAGTTTAAATACAATGATAAACTAGTATGTGCTACTAAAGTCTTGTTTGTCAACCAGTTTTAGGCCCATATAAAATGTATTTTTCGAGTTCTGATAATTTTCATCAAAGTCTACACGTGGGAAAAAACGCATTTTCAGCCGATTTTAACGTCGATTGGCGGAACGGTTAAACGCTTCAGTCATTACTCTATGTGACAGTGTCAGACAGTTTAAATACAATGATAAACTAGTATGTGCTGCTAAAGTGTTGTTTGCCAACCAGTTTTAGGCCCATATAAAATGTATTTTTCGAGTTATGATCATTTTCCGAACTTTGGACCGTTTGCTGTCTAGCTGAATTAGAGAAACACCGAACCATTGTCTCTTTGTAGGCGCATGATTTAGAATGCTGCAGTACACCATATAACGTTAATGAATATGAGGAACTATTATGTGCTTCTTAAGTCTTTCTCAAAGACAGTTTAAATACAATGATAAACTAGTATGTGCTGCTACAGTGTTTTTTGTCAACCAGTTTTAGGCCCATATAAAATGTATTTTTCGAGTTCTGATAATTTTCATCAAAGTCTACACATGTGGGAAAAAATGCATTTTAAGCCGATTTTAACGTCGATTTGGTGGAACGGTTAAACGCTTCAGTCATTACTCTGTGACAGTGTCAGACAGTTTAAATACAATGATGAACTAGTATGTGCTGCTAAAGTGTTGTTTGTCAAACAGTTTTAGGTCCATATAAAATGTATTTTTCGAGTTATGATCATTTTCAGAACTTTGGACGATTTGCTGTCTAGCTGAATTAGAGAAACACCGAACAATTGTCTCTTTGTAGGTGCATGATTTTGAATGCTGCAGTACACCATATAACTTTAATTAATATGAGGAACAATTATGTGCTTCTTAAGTCTTTCTCAAAGACAGTTTAAATACAATGATAAACTAGTATGTGCAGCTAAAGTCTTGTTTGTCAACCAGTTTTAGGCCCATATAAAATGTATTTTTCGAGTTATGATAATTTTCATCAATGTCTACACGTGGGAAAAAACGCATTTTCAGTCGATTTAAACGTCGATTTGGCGGAACGGTTAAACGCTTCAGTCATTACTCTATGTGACAGTGTCAGTCAGTTTAAATACAATGATGAACTAGTATGTGCTGCTAAAGTCTTGTTTGTCAACCAGTTTTAGGCCCATATAAAATGTATTTTTCGAGTTCAGATAATTTTCATCAAAGTCTACACGTGGGAAAAAACGCATTTTCAGTCGATTTAAACGTCGATTTGGCGGAACGGTTAAACACTTCAGTCATTACTCTTTGTGACAGTGTCAGACAGTTTAAATACAATGATAAACTAGTATGTGCTGCTTAAGTCTTGTTTGTCAACCAGTTTTAGGCCCAAATAAAATGTATTTTTCGAGTTCTGATAATTTTCCGAACTTTGGACCGTTTGCTGTCTAGCTGAATTAGAGAAACACCGAACCATTGTCTCTTTGTTGGTGAATGATTCAGAATGCTGCAGTACACCATATAACTTTAATTAATATGAGGAACAATTATTTTGCTTCTTAAGTCTTTCTCAAAGACAGTTTAAATACAATGATAAACTAGTATGTGCTGCTAAAGTGTTGTTTGTCAACCAGTTTTAGGCCCATATAAAATGTATTTTTCGAGTTATGATAATTTTCATCAAAGTCTACACATGTGGGAAAAAACGCATTTTCAGCCGATTTAAACGTCGAAAAGGCGGATCGGTTAAACGCTTCAGCCATTACTCTGTGACAGTGTCAGACAGTTTAAATACAATGATAAACTAGTATGTGCTACTAAAGTCTTGTTTGTCAACCAGTTTTAGGCCCATATAAAATGTATTTTTCGAGTTCTGATAATTTTCATCAAAGTCTACACGTGGGAAAAAACGCATTTTCAGCCGATTTTAACGTCGATTTGGCGGAACGGTTAAACGCTTCAGTCATTACTCTATGTGACAGTGTCAGACAGTTTAAATACAATGATAAACTAGTATGTGCTGCTAAAGTGTTGTTTGCCAACCAGTTTTAGGCCCATATAAAATGTATTTTTCGAGTTATGATCATTTTCCGAACTTTGGACCGTTTGCTGTCTAGCTGAATTAGAGAAACACCGAACCATTGTCTCTTTGTAGGCGCATGATTCAGAATACTGCAGTACAGCATAGAAATTTAATTAATATGATGAACTATTATGTGCTTCTTAAGTGTTTCTCACAGAGTTCTAGGCCCATCTAACATGTATTTGTGGAGTTATGATCATTTTCAGAACTTTGGACGATTTGCTGTCGAGCTGAATTAGAGAAACACCGAACCATTGTCTCTTTGTAGGTGAATGATTCAGAATGCTGCAGTACACCATATAACTTTAATTAATATGAGGAACAATTATTTTGCTTCTTAAGTCTTTCTTAAAGACAGTTTAAATACAATAATGAACTAGTATGTGCTGCTTATGTCTTGTTTGTCAACCAGTTTTAGGCCCATATAAAATGTATTTTTCCAGTTCTGATAATTTTCATCAAAGTCTACACATGTGGGAAAAAATGCATTTTCAGCTGATTTTAACGTCGATTTGGTGGAACGGTTAAACGCTTCAGTCATTACTCTATGTGACAGTGTCAGACAGTTTAAATACAATGATAAACTAGTATGTGCTGCTAAAGTGTTGTTTGCCAACCAGTTTTAGGCCCATATAAAATGTATTTTTCGAGTTATGATCATTTTCCGAACTTTGGACCGTTTGCTGTCTAGCTGAATTAGAGAAACACCGAACCATTGTCTCTTTGTAGGCGCATGATTTAGAATGCTGCAGTACACCATATAACTTTAATGAATATGAGGAACTATTATGTGCTTCTTAAGTCTTTCTCAAAGACAGTTTAAATACAATGATAAACTAGTATGTGCTGCTAAAGTGTTGTTTGTCAACCAGTTTTAGGCCCATATAAAATGTATTTTTCGAGTTCTGATAATTTTCATCAAAGTCTACACATGTGGGAAAAAATGCATTTTAAGCCGATTTTAACGTCGATTTGGTGGAACGGTTAAACGCTTCAGTCATTACTCTGTGACAGTGTCAGACAGTTTAAATACAATGATGAACTAGTATGTGCTGCTAAAGTCTTGTTTGTCAACCAGTTTTAGGCCCATATAAAATGTATTTTTCGAGTTCAGATAATTTTCATCAAAGTCTACACGTGGGAAAAAACGCATTTTCAGTCGATTTAAACGTCGATTTGGCGGAACGGTTAAACACTTCAGTCATTACTCTATGTGACAGTGTCAGACAGTTTAAATACAATGATAAACTAGTATGTGCTGCTAAAGTCTTGTTTGTCAACCAGTTTTAGGCCCAAATAAAATGTATTTTTCGAGTTCTGATAATTTTCCGAACTTTGGACCGTTTGCTGTCTAGCTGAATTAGAGAAACACCGAACCATTGTATCTTTGTTGGTGAATGATTCAGAATGCTGCAGTACACCATATAACTTTAATTAATATGAGGAACAATTATTTTGCTTCTTAAGTCTTTCTCAAAGACAGTTTAAATACAATGATAAACTAGTGTGTGCTGCTAAAGTGTTGTTTGTCAACCAGTTTTAGGCCCATATAAAATGTATTTTTCGAGTTATGATAATTTTCATCAAAGTCTACACATGTGGGAAAAAACGCATTTTCAGCCGATTTAAACGTCGAAAAGGCGGATCGGTTAAACGCTTCAGCCATTACTCTGTGACAGTGTCAGACAGTTTAAATACAATGATAAACTAGTATGTGCTACTAAAGTCTTGTTTGTCAACCAGTTTTAGGCCCATATAAAATGTATTTTTCGAGTTCTGATAATTTTCATCAAAGTCTACACGTGGGAAAAAACGCATTTTCAGCCGATTTTAACGTCGATTTGGCGGAACGGTTAAACGCTTCAGTCATTACTCTATGTGACAGTGTCAGACAGTTTAAATACAATGATAAACTAGTATGTGCTGCTAAAGTGTTGTTTGCCAACCAGTTTTAGGCCCATATAAAATGTATTTTTCGAGTTATGATCATTTTCCGAACTTTGGACCGTTTGCTGTCTAGCTGAATTAGAGAAACACCGAACCATTGTCTCTTTGTAGGCGCATGATTCAGAATACTGCAGTACAGCATAGAAATTTAATTAATATGATGAACTATTATGTGCTTCTTAAGTTTTTCTCACAGAGTTCTAGGCCCATCTAACATGTATTTGTGGAGTTATGATCATTTTCAGAACTTTGGACGATTTGCTGTCGAGCTGAATTAGAGAAACACCCAACCATTGTCTCTTTGTAGGTGAATGATTCAGAATGCTGCAGTACACCATATAACTTTAATTAATATGAGGAACAATTATTTTGCTTCTTAAGTCTTTCTCAAAGACAGTTTAAATACAATGATGAACTAGTATGTGCTGCTTATGTCTTGTTTGTCAACCAGTTTTAGGCCCATATAAAATGTATTTTTCGAGTTCTGATAATTTTCATCAAAGTCTACACATGTGGGAAAAAATGCATTTTCAGCTGATTTTAACGTCGATTTGGTGGAACGGTTAAACGCTTCAGTCATTACTCTATGTGACAGTGTCAGACAGTTTAAATACAATGATCAACTAGTATGTGCTGCTAAAGTGTTGTTTGTCAAACAGTTTTAGGCCCATATAAAATGTATTTTTCGAGTTCTGATAATTTTCATCAAAGTCTACACGTGGGAAAAAACGCATTTTCAGCCGATTTTAACGTCGATTTGGCGGAACGGTTAAACGCTTCAGTCATTACTCTATGTGACAGTGTCAGACAGTTTAAATACAATGATAAACTAGTATGTGCTGCTAAAGTGTTGTTTGTCAAACAGTTTTAGGTCCATATAAAATGTATTTTTCGAGTTCTGATAATTTTCATCAAAGTCTACACGTGGGAAAAAACGCATTTTCAGCCGATTTTAACGTCGATTTGGCGGAACGGTTAAACGCTTCAGTCATTACTCTATGTGACAATGTCAGACAGTTTAAATACAATGATAAACTAGTATGTGCTGCTAAAGTGTTGTTTGTCAAACAGTTTTAGGTCCATATAAAATGTATTTTTCGAGTTATGATCATTTTCAGAACTTTGGACGATTTGCTGTCTAGCTGAATTAGAGAAACACCGAACAATTGTCTCTTTGTAGGTGCATGATTTTGAATGCTGCAGTACACCATATAACTTTAATTAATATGAGGAACAATTATGTGCTTCTTAAGTCTTTCTCAAAGACAGTTTAAATACAATGATAAACTAGTATGTGCAGCTAAAGTCTTGTTTGTCAACCAGTTTTAGGCCCATATAAAATGTATTTTTCGAGTTATGATAATTTTCATCAATGTCTACACGTGGGAAAAAACGCATTTTCAGTCGATTTAAACGTCGATTTGGCGGAACGGTTAAACGCTTCAGTCATTACTCTATGTGACAGTGTCAGTCAGTTTAAATACAATGATGAACTAGTATGTGCTGCTAAAGTCTTGTTTGTCAACCAGTTTTAGGCCCATATAAAATGTATTTTTCGAGTTCAGATAATTTTCATCAAAGTCTACACGTGGGAAAAAACGCATTTTCAGTCGATTTAAACGTCGATTTGGCGGAACGGTTAAACACTTCAGTCATTACTCTATGTGACAGTGTCAGACAGTTTAAATACAATGATAAACTAGTATGTGCTGCTAAAGTGTTGTTTGCCAACCAGTTTTAGGCCCATATAAAATGTATTTTTCGAGTTATGATCATTTTCCGAACTTTGGACCGTTTGCTGTCTAGCTGAATTAGAGAAACACCGAACCATTGTCTCTTTGTAGGCGCATGATTCAAAATACTGCAGTACAGCATAGAAATTTAATTAATATGATGAACTATTATGTGCTTCTTAAGTGTTTCTCACAGAGTTCTAGGCCCATCTAACATGTATTTGTGGAGTTATGATCATTTTCAGAACTTTGGACGATTTGCTGTCGAGCTGAATTAGAGAAACACCGAACCATTGTCTCTTTGTAGGTGAATGATTCAGAATGCTGCAGTACACCATATAACTTTAATTAATATGAGGAACAATTATTTTGCTTCTTAAGTCTTTCTTAAAGACAGTTTAAATACAATGATGAACTAGTATGTGCTGCTTATGTCTTGTTTGTCAACCAGTTTTAGGCCCATATAAAATGTATTTTTCGAGTTCTGATAATTTTCATCAAAGTCTACACATGTGGGAAAAAATGCATTTTCAGCTGATTTTAACGTCGATTTGGTGGAACGGTTAAACGCTTCAGTCATTACTCTATGTGACAGTGTCAGACAGTTTAAATACAATGATAAACTAGTATGTGCTGCTAAAGTGTTGTTTGCCAACCAGTTTTAGGCCCATATAAAATGTATTTTTCGAGTTATGATCATTTTCCGAACTTTGGACCGTTTGCTGTCTAGCTGAATTAGAGAAACACCGAACCATTGTCTCTTTGTAGGCGCATGATTTAGAATGCTGCAGTACACCATATAACTTTAATGAATATGAGGAACTATTATGTGCTTCTTAAGTCTTTCTCAAAGACAGTTTAAATACAATGATAAACTAGTATGTGCTGCTAAAGTGTTGTTTGTCAACCAGTTTTAGGCCCATATAAAATGTATTTTTCGAGTTCTGATAATTTTCATCAAAGTCTACACATGTGGGAAAAAATGCATTTTAAGCCGATTTTAACGTCGATTTGGTGGAACGGTTAAACGCTTCAGTCATTACTCTGTGACAGTGTCAGACAGTTTAAATACAATGATGAACTAGTATGTGCTGCTAAAGTGTTGTTTGTCAAACAGTTTTAGGTCCATATAAAATGTATTTTTCGAGTTATGATCATTTTCAGAACTTTGGACGATTTGCTGTCTAGCTGAATTAGAGAAACACCGAACAATTGTCTCTTTGTAGGTGCATGATTTTGAATGCTGCAGTACACCATATAACTTTAATTAATATGAGGAACAATTATGTGCTTCTTAAGTCTTTCTCAAAGACAGTTTAAATACAATGATAAACTAGTATGTGCAGCTAAAGTCTTGTTTGTCAACCAGTTTTAGGCCCATATAAAATGTATTTTTCGAGTTATGATAATTTTCATCAATGTCTACACGTGGGAAAAAACGCATTTTCAGTCGATTTAAACGTCGATTTGGCGGAACGGTTAAACGCTTCAGTCATTACTCTATGTGACAGTGTCAGTCAGTTTAAATACAATGATGAACTAGTATGTGCTGCTAAAGTCTTGTTTGTCAACCAGTTTTAGGCCCATATAAAATGTATTTTTCGAGTTCAGATAATTTTCATCAAAGTCTACACGTGGGAAAAAACGCATTTTCAGTCGATTTAAACGTCGATTTGGCGGAACGGTTAAACACTTCAGTCATTACTCTATGTGACAGTGTCAGACAGTTTAAATACAATGATAAACTAGTATGTGCTGCTAAAGTCTTGTTTGTCAACCAGTTTTAGGCCCAAATAAAATGTATTTTTCGAGTTCTGATAATTTTCCGAACTTTGGACCGTTTGCTGTCTAGCTGAATTAGAGAAACACCGAACCATTGTCTCTTTGTTGGTGAATGATTCAGAATGCTGCAGTACACCATATAACTTTAATTAATATGAGGAACAATTATTTTGCTTCTTAAGTCTTTCTCAAAGACAGTTTAAATACAATGATAAACTAGTATGTGCTGCTAAAGTGTTGTTTGTCAACCAGTTTTAGGCCCATATAAAATGTATTTTTCGAGTTATGATAATTTTCATCAAAGTCTACACATGTGGGAAAAAACGCATTTTCAGCCGATTTAAACGTGGAAAAGGCGGATCGGTTAAACGCTTCAGCCATTACTCTGTGACAGTGTCAGACAGTTTAAATACAATGATAAACTAGTATGTGCTACTAAAGTCTTGTTTGTCAACCAGTTTTAGGCCCATATAAAATGTATTTTTCGAGTTCTGATAATTTTCATCAAAGTCTACACGTGGGAAAAAACGCATTTTCAGCCGATTTTAACGTCGATTTGGCGGAACGGTTAAACGCTTCAGTCATTACTCTATGTGACAGTGTCAGACAGTTTAAATACAATGATAAACTAGTATGTGCTGCTAAAGTGTTGTTTGCCAACCAGTTTTAGGCCCATATAAAATGTATTTTTCGAGTTATGATCATTTTCCGAACTTTGGACCGTTTGCTGTCTAGCTGAATTAGAGAAACACCGAACCATTGTCTCTTTGTAGGCGCATGATTCAGAATACTGCAGTACAGCATAGAAATTTAATTAATATGATGAACTATTATGTGCTTCTTAAGTTTTTCTCACAGAGTTCTAGGCCCATCTAACATGTATTTGTGGAGTTATGATCATTTTCAGAACTTTGGACGATTTGCTGTCGAGCTGAATTAGAGAAACACCGAACCATTGTCTCTTTGTAGGTGAATGATTCAGAATGCTGCAGTACACCATATAACTTTAATTAATATGAGGAACAATTATTTTGCTTCTTAAGTCTTTCTCAAAGACAGTTTAAATACAATGATGAACTAGTATGTGCTGCTTATGTCTTGTTTGTCAACCAGTTTTAGGCCCATATAAAATGTATTTTTCGAGTTCTGATAATTTTCATCAAAGTCTACACATGTGGGAAAAAATGCATTTTCAGCTGATTTTAACGTCGATTTGGTGGAACGGTTAAACGCTTCAGTCATTACTCTATGTGACAGTGTCAGACAGTTTAAATACAATGATCAACTAGTATGTGCTGCTAAAGTGTTGTTTGTCAAACAGTTTTAGGCCCATATAAAATGTATTTTTCGAGTTCTGATAATTTTCATCAAAGTCTACACGTGGGAAAAAACGCATTTTCAGTCGATTTAAACGTCGATTTGGCGGAACGGTTAAACACTTCAGTCATTACTCTATGTGACAGTGTCAGACAGTTTAAATACAATGATAAACTAGTATGTGCTGCTAAAGTCTTGTTTGTCAACCAGTTTTAGGCCCAAATAAAATGTATTTTTCGAGTTCTGATAATTTTCCGAACTTTGGACCGTTTGCTGTCTAGCTGAATTAGAGAAACACCGAACCATTGTCTCTTTGTTGGTGAATGATTCAGAATGCTGCAGTACAGCATAGAAATTTAATTAATATGATGAACAATTATTTTGCTTCTTAAGTCTTTCTCAAAGACAGTTTAAATACAATGATAAACTAGTATGTGCTACTAAAGTGTTGTTTGTCAACCAGTTTTAGGCCCATATAAAATGTATTTTTCGAGTTATGATAATTTTCATCAAAGTCTACACATGTGGGAAAAAACGCATTTTCAGCCGATTTAAACGTCGAAAAGGCGGATCGGTTAAACGCTTCAGCCATTACTCTGTGACAGTGTCAGACAGTTTAAATACAATGATAAACTAGTATGTGCTACTAAAGTGTTGTTTGTCAAACAGTTTTAGGCCCATATAAAATGTATTTTTCGAGTTCTGATAATTTTCATCAAAGTCTACACGTGGGAAAAAACGCATTTTCAGCCGATTTTAACGTCGATTTGGCGGAACGGTTAAACGCTTCAGTCATTACTCTATGTGACAGTGTCAGACAGTTTAAATACAATGATAAACTAGTATGTGCTGCTAAAGTGTTGTATGTCAAACAGTTTTAGGTCCATATAAAATGTATTTTTCGAGTTATGATCATTTTCAGAACTTTGGACGATTTGCTGTCTAGCTGAATTAGAGAAACACCGAACAATTGTCTCTTTGTAGGTGCATGATTTTGAATGCTGCAGTACACCATATAACTTTAATTAATATGAGGAACAATTATGTGCTTCTTAAGTCTTTCTCAAAGACAGTTTAAATACAATGATAAACTAGTATGTGCAGCTAAAGTCTTGTTTGTCAACCAGTTTTAGGCCCATATAAAATGTATTTTTCGAGTTATGATCATTTTCCGAACTTTGGACCGTTTGCTGTCTAGCTGAATTAGAGAAACACCGAACCATTGTCTCTTTGTAGGCGCATGATTTAGAATGCTGCAGTACACCATATAACTTTAATGAATATGAGGAACTATTATGTGCTTCTTAAGTCTTTCTCAAAGACAGTTTAAATACAATGATAAACTAGTATGTGCTGCTAAAGTCTTGTTTGTCAACCAGTTTTAGGCCCATATAAAATGTATTTTTCGAGTTCTGATAATTTTCATCAAAGTCTACACATGTGGGAAAAAACGCATTTTCAGTCGATTTAAACGTCGAAAAGGCGAATCGGTTAAACGCTTCAGTCATTACTCCATGTGACAGTGTCAGACAGTTTAAATACAATGATGAACTAGTATGTGCTGCTAAAGTGTTGTTTGTCAACCAGTTTTAGGCCCATATAAAATGTATTTTTCGAGTTCTGATAATTTTCATCAAAGTCTACACGTGGGAAAAAACGCATTTTCAGCCGATTTTAACGTCGATTTGGCGGAACGGTTAAACGCTTCAGTCATTACTCTATGTGACAGTGTCAGACAGTTTAAATACAATGATAAACTAGTATGTGCTGCTAATGTGTTGTTTGTCAAACAGTTTTAGGTCCATATAAAATGTATTTTTCGAGTTATGATCATTTTCAGAACTTTGGACGATTTGCTGTCTAGCTGAATTAGAGAAACACCGAACAATTGTCTCTTTGTAGGTGCATGATTTTGAATGCTGCAGTACACCATATAACTTTAATTAATATGAGGAACAATTATGTGCTTCTTAAGTCTTTCTCAAAGACAGTTTAAATACAATGATAAACTAGTATGTGCAGCTAAAGTCTTGTTTGTCAACCAGTTTTAGGCCCATATAAAATGTATTTTTCGAGTTATGATAATTTTCATCAATGTCTACACGTGGGAAAAAACGCATTTTCAGTCGATTTAAACGTCGATTTGGCGGAACGGTTAAACGCTTCAGTCATTACTCTATGTGACAGTGTCAGTCAGTTTAAATACAATGATGAACTAGTATGTGCTGCTAAAGTCTTGTTTGTCAACCAGTTTTAGGCCCATATAAAATGTATTTTTCGAGTTCAGATAATTTTCATCAAAGTCTACACGTGGGAAAAAACGCATTTTCAGTCGATTTAAACGTCGATTTGGCGGAACGGTTAAACACTTCAGTCATTACTCTATGTGACAGTGTCAGACAGTTTAAATACAATGATAAACTAGTATGTGCTGCTAAAGTCTTGTTTGTCAACCAGTTTTAGGCCCAAATAAAATGTATTTTTCGAGTTCTGATAATTTTCATCAAAGTCTACACGTGGGAAAAAACGCATTTTCAGCCGATTTTAACGTCGATTTGGCGGAACGGTTAAACGCTTCAGTCATTACTCTATGTGACAGTGTCAGACAGTTTAAATACAATGATAAACTAGTATGTGCTGCTAATGTGTTGTTTGTCAAACAGTTTTAGGTCCATATAAAATGTATTTTTCGAGTTATGATCATTTTCAGAACTTTGGACGATTTGCTGTCTAGCTGAATTAGAGAAACACCGAACAATTGTCTCTTTGTAGGTGCATGATTTTGAATGCTGCAGTACACCATATAACTTTAATTAATATGAGGAACAATTATGTGCTTCTTAAGTCTTTCTCAAAGACAGTTTAAATACAATGATAAACTAGTATGTGCAGCTAAAGTCTTGTTTGTCAACCAGTTTTAGGCCCATATAAAATGTATTTTTCGAGTTATGATAATTTTCATCAATGTCTACACGTGGGAAAAAACGCATTTTCAGTCGATTTAAACGTCGATTTGGCGGAACGGTTAAACGCTTCAGTCATTACTCTATGTGACAGTGTCAGTCAGTTTAAATACAATGATGAACTAGTATGTGCTGCTAAAGTCTTGTTTGTCAACCAGTTTTAGGCCCATATAAAATGTATTTTTCGAGTTCAGATAATTTTCATCAATGTCTACACGTGGGAAAAAACGCATTTTCAGTCGATTTAAACGTCGATTTGGCGGAACGGTTAAACACTTCAGCCATTACTCTATGTGACAGTGTCAGACAGTTTAAATACAATGATAAACTAGTATGTGCTGCTAAAGTCTTGTTTGTCAACCAGTTTTAGGCCCAAATAAAATGTATTTTTCAAGTTCTGATAATTTTCCGAACTTTGGACCGTTTGCTGCCAGCTGAATTAGAGAAACACCGAACCATTGTCTCTTTGTAGGCGCATGATTCAGAATACTGCAGTACAGCATAGAAATTTAATTAATATGATGAACTATTATGTGCTTCTTAAGTGTTTCTCACAGAGTTCTAGGCCCATCTAACATGTATTTGTGGAGTTATGATCATTTTCAGAACTTTGGACGATTTGCTGTCGAGCTGAATTAGAGAAACACCGAACCATTGTCTCTTTGTAGGTGAATGATTCAGAATGCTGCAGTACACCATATAACTTTAATTAATATGAGGAACAATTATTTTGCTTCTTAAGTCTTTCTCAAAGACAGTTTAAATACAATGATGAACTAGTATGTGCTGCTTATGTCTTGTTTGTCAACCAGTTTTAGGCCCATATAAAATGTATTTTTCGAGTTCTGATAATTTTCATCAAAGTCTACACATGTGGGAAAAAATGCATTTTCAGCTGATTTTAACGTCGATTTGGTGGAACGGTTAAACGCTTCAGTCATTACTCTATGTGACAGTGTCAGACAGTTTAAATACAATGATAAACTAGTATGTGCTGCTAAAGTGTTGTTTGTCAGCCAGTTTTAGGCCCTTATAAAATGTATTTTTCGAGTTATGATCATTTTCAGAACTTTGGACGATTTGCTGTCGAGCTGAATTAGAGAAACACCGAACCATTGTCTCTTTGTAGGTGAATGATTCAGAATGCTGCAGTACAGCATAGAAATTTAATTAATATGATGAACTATTATGTGCTTCTTAAGTGTTTCTCACAGAGTTCTAGGCCCATCTAACATGTATTTGTGGAGATATGATCATATTCAGAACTTTGGACGATTTGCTGTCTAGCTGAATTAGAGAAACACCGAACAATTGTTTCTTTGTAGGTGCATGATTCAGTATACTGCAGTACAGCATAGAAATTTAATTAATATGATGAACTATTATGTGCTTCTTAAGTGTTTCTCACAGAGTTCTAGGCCCATCTAACATGTATTTGTGGAGTTATGATCATATTCAGAACTTTGGACGATTTGCTGTCGAGCTGAATTAGAGAAACACCGAACCATTGTCTCTTTGTAGGTGAATGATTCAGAATGCTGCAGTACACCATATAACTTTAATTAATATGAGGAGCAATTATTTTGCTTCTTAAGTCTTTCTCAAAGACAGTTTAAATACAATGATAAAATAGTATGTGCAGCTAAAGTCTTGTTTGTCAACCAGTTTTAGGCCCATATAAAATGTATTTTTCGAGTTCTGATAATTTTCATCAAATTCTACACATGTGGGAAAAACGCATTTTCAGTCGATTTAAACGTCGAAAAGGCGAATCGGTTAAACGCTTCAGTCATTACTCCATGTGACAGTGTCAGACAATTTAAATACAATGATGAACTAGTATGTGCTGCTAAAGTGTTGTTTGTCAACCAGTTTTAGGCCCATATAAAATGTATTTTTCGAGTTCTGATAATTTTCATCAAAGTCTACACATGTGGGAAAAAATGCATTTTAAGCCAATTTTAACGTCGATTTGGTGGAACGGTTAAACGCTTCAGTCATTACTCTATGTGACAGTGTCAGACAGTTTAAATACAATGATCAACTAGTATGTGCTGCTAAAGTGTTGTTTGTCAAACAGTTTTAGGCCCATATAAAATGTATTTTTCGAGTTCTGATAATTTTCATCAAAGTCTACACGTGGGAAAAAACGCATTTTCAGCCGATTTTAACGTCGATTTGGCGGAACGGTTAAACGCTTCAGTCATTACTCTATGTGACAGTGTCAGACAGTTTAAATACAATGATAAACTAGTATGTGCTGCTAAAGTGTTGTTTGTCAAACAGTTTTAGGTCCATATAAAATGTATTTTTCGAGTTATGATCATTTTCAGAACTTTGGACGATTTGCTGTCTAGCTGAATTAGAGAAACACCGAACAATTGTCTCTTTGTAGGTGCATGATTTTGAATGCTGCAGTACACCATATAACTTTAATTAATATGAGGAACAATTATGTGCTTCTTAAGTCTTTCTCAAAGACAGTTTAAATACAATGATAAACTAGTATGTGCAGCTAAAGTCTTGTTTGTCAACCAGTTTTAGGCCCATATAAAATGTATTTTTCGAGTTATGATAATTTTCATCAATGTCTACACGTGGGAAAAAACGCATTTTCAGTCGATTTAAACGTCGATTTGGCGGAACGGTTAAACGCTTCAGTCATTACTCTATGTGACAGTGTCAGTCAGTTTAAATACAATGATGAACTAGTATGTGCTGCTAAAGTCTTGTTTGTCAACCAGTTTTAGGCCCATATAAAATGTATTTTTCGAGTTCAGATAATTTTCATCAAAGTCTACACGTGGGAAAAAACGCATTTTCAGTCGATTTAAACGTCGATTTGGCGGAACGGTTAAACACTTCAGTCATTACTCTATGTGACAGTGTCAGACAGTTTAAATACAATGATAAACTAGTATGTGCTGCTAAAGTCTTGTTTGTCAACCAGTTTTAGGCCCAAATAAAATGTATTTTTCGAGTTCTGATAATTTTCATCAAAGTCTACACGTGAGAAAAAACGCATTTTCAGCCGATTTAAACGTCGAAAAGGCGAATCGGTTGAACGCTTCAGTCATTACTCTATGTGACAGTGTCAGAAAGTGTAAATACAATGATAAACTAGTATGTGCTGCTAAAGTGTTGTTTGCCAACCAGTTTTAGGCCCATATAAAATGTATTTTTCGAGTTATGATCATTTTCCGAACTTTGGACCGTTTGCTGTCTAGCTGAATTAGAGAAACACAGAACCATTGTCTCTTTGTTGGCGCATGATTTAGAATGCTGCAGTACACCATATAACTTTAATGAATATGAGGAACTATTATGTGCTTCTTAAGTCTTTCTCAAAGACAGTTTAAATACAATGATAAACTAGTATGTGCTGCTAAAGTCTTGTTTGTCAACCAGTTTTAGGCCCATATAAAATGTATTTTTCGAGTTCTGATAATTTTCATCAAAGTCTACACATGTGGGAAAAAACGCATTTTCAGTCGATTTAAACGTCGAAAAGGCGAATCGGTTAAACGCTTCAGTCATTACTCCATGTGACAGTGTCAGACAGTTTAAATACAATGATGAACTAGTATGTGCTGCTAAAGTGTTGTTTGTCAACCAGTTTTTGGCCCATATAAAATGTATTTTTCGAGTTCTGATAATTTTCATCAAAGTCTACACATGTGGGAAAAAATGCATTTTAAGCCGATTTTAACGTCGATTTGGTGGAACGGTTAAACGCTTCAGTCATTACTCTATGTGACAGTGTCAGACAGTTTAAATACAATGATCAACTAGTATGTGCTGCTAAAGTGTTGTTTGTCAAACAGTTTTAGGCCCATATAAAATGTATTTTTCGAGTTCTGATAATTTTCATCAAAGTCTACACGTGGGAAAAAACGCATTTTCAGCCGATTTTAACGTCGATTTGGCGGAACGGTTGAACGCTTCAGTCATTACTCTATGTGACAGTGTCAGAAAGTGTAAATACAATGATAAACTTGTATGTGCTGCTAATGTGTTGTTTGCCAACCAGTTTTAGGCCCATATAAAATGTATTTTTCGAGTTATGATCATTTTCCGAACTATGGACCGTTTGCTGTCTAGCTGAATTAGAGAAACACCGAACCATTGTCTCTTTGTAGGCGCATGATTCAGAATACTGCAGTACAGCATAGAAATTTAATTAATATGATGAACTATTATGTGCTTCTTAAGTGTTTCTCACAGAGTTCTAGGCCCATCTAACATATATTTGTGGAGTTATGATCATTTTCAGAACTTTGGACGATTTGCTGTCGAGCTGAATTAGAGAAACACCGAACCATTGTCTCTTTGTTGGTGAATGATTCAGAATGCTGCAGTACACCATATAACTTTAATTAATATGAGGAACAATTATTTTGCTTCTTAAGTCTTTCTCAAAGACAGTTTAAATACAATGATAAACTAGTATGTGCTGCTAAAGTGTTGTTTGTCAACCAGTTTTAGGCCCATATAAAATGTATTTTTCGAGTTATGATAATTTTCATCAAAGTCTACACATGTGGGAAAAAACGCATTTTCAGCCGATTTAAACGTCGATTTGGTGGAACGGTTAAACGCTTCAGTCATTACTCTATGTGACAGTGTCAGACAGTTTAAATACAATGATAAACTAGTATGTGCTGCTAAAGTGTTGTTTGTCAGCCAGTTTTAGGCCCAAATAAAATGTATTTTTCGAGTTATGATCATTTTCAGAACTTTGGACGATTTGCTGTCGAGCTGAATTAGAGAGACACCGAACCATTGTCTCTTCGTAGGTGAATGATTCAGGATGCTGCCGTACACCATATAACTTTAATTAATATGAGGAAAAATTATTTTGCTTCTTAAGTCTTTCTCAAAGACAGTTTAAATACAATGATGAACTAGTATGTGCTGCTAATGTCTTGTTTGTCAACCAGTTTTAGGCCTATATAAAATGTATTTTTCGAGTTCTGATAATTTTCATCAAAGTCTACACGTGGGAAAAAACGCATTTTCAGTCGATTTAAACGTCGAAAAGGCGAATCGGTTAAACGCTTAAGTCATTACTCCATGTGACAGTGTCAGACAGTTTAAATACAATGATGAACTAGTATGTGCTGCTAAAGTGTTGTTTGTCAACCAGTTTTAGGCCCATATAAAATGTATTTTTCGAGTTATGATCATTTTCAGAAATTTGGACGATTTGCTGTCTAGCTGAATTTGAGAAACACCGAACCATTGCCTCTTTGTACGTGCATGATTTAGAATGCTGCAGTACACCATATAACTTTAATTAATATGAGGAACAATTATGTGCTTCTTAAGTCTTTCGCAAAGACAGTTTAAATACAATGATAAACTAGTATGTGCTGCTAAAGTGTTGTTTGTCAACCAGTGCGCATGCGCGACTGGCATCCGACAGCACCAGGAAGTGGAACACCGCGGGTGGAACACGGAAGGGAGTTTTTTCCGGACTCCAGAACGTCTTTACGGAATCTTTTTCATTTTTATGCGACTGATCCTCCAGCAGTGGTTGTTTTCAGTGCGTGGGGGGTCCCCCCCCCCACACACCCCAACCAACCTTTTTCTTCGGGTGTGCGATGACCGATCACATTGAAACAAACTCTGCGACCGGGAAAATGGATCACGTACGGCTGAATGAAGAAGCAAACGCACCAAAAGGTGGCGGCGAAGCAGACAGAAGCTATGGAAAAGAGCTTACAGTCTGTGTGGAACTGCAAGGGGAGGAAAGTATTACGACGACGGAATTGATGAAGAACGTGCGAGAGCTCTGCGGCGGTTTACTAGCTTGCCGCACCACCGGAGATCGACGATACGAACTTACAATGAGTGACCAAAGAGGGAAAGATCGCCTGCTGGAGGGATTCAAGATTGGAGAGGTAAGAATAATAGCCAGAGAATTGAGGAATGACGAGATGGTCGTTTCCTTCCTCAACCTCCCGGCTTATATTACTGACGACGAAATACTGGGGAAGCTACATGGTTGGGGCGTGTCGGCCACCTCGCCGATTAAGCGCAGAATGTGGCCAGGAACCCGTATTGCGGACGGTACACGGTTTATGAGAGTAAAATTCAATAAATTAGTTCAGAGTCTTCCATACTCTGCAAAGTTTCACACTGCCTTGGGCCAGAGTACTTCCGCGTCATTCACGATAGACAATCAAAGGTCTGCCGCCTCTGTATACAGCCTGGACATATCCTACGGGAATGTCCGGAGTTCTTCTGTCGCAAATGTGGATTGCAAGGACACTTTGCGAGAGAGTGCCAAAGTGCCAAGAAATGTGACCTGTGTCATAACACTTGGAATGAATGTGACTGCAATAAGAGCGAGGAGGACGGCGGCGCTCCGCTGGTGACGACGGCCGCTTCAACCGATAGGCAAGGCGAACTGCATAGCGAGGATGAAAATAAAATGGAGACTGAGACGGGGCAGGGGGATGTGAGGGATGAAACTCAACCTGCAGTGGCGGGTAGTATGAACCAAGCAAGCGAGGTGAGGCTAGATCTGAGCTCCGGCTCTGACGAGGAGAGCGGAGCGAGACGAGGAGCGAGGCTGAAGGCGGAGGTGGGAGGGGAGGTGCTAGCCTTGGGAGTGGGCCCCACCCCCTCTCCTACCCCGCTGCTGCTGAAGCAAATCAGAGATCCTGCATCTGAGATGGGAATGATGAATAGGTCATCATCTCAGTCCCAGCCCCTCCAGCGACTGCCTCTTGATAACCTGATCTCAAGTGCAAGTGAGGCCGAATCCGAGATAGACTTGTCTCATATGAACAGAATTGGGAAAAGGCTAAGTGAAAAGCAGATGAGAAGGAGAAGCAAGAGAAACAAAGACAGAGTTAATAACTAAATGTCGAAAATCATACTCTCTTCTCAGTGTGACTCTTATGATTAGCTTCACTTCTCTAAATGCTAACGGCCTGCGCACAAAATCGAAAATAGATTCTGTACTGCAAACTTTGAACTCGGATGTAGTCTGCCAGCAAGAAACTTGGTGGGACCAGGAGCATCACGACTATGTGGCGAACCAGAGAAACAAGCAGGTATTTTCAAACCACGGGTCAGCAAGATCATGCGGGGTGGCAATCATATCTAAGATTGCTTCAGGCATGAGTGCTGAAGAGATATACAAAGACGATCAAGGCAGAGTATTAATTGTAGATTTTTCACTTAATAAACAACGATATAGAATAATTAACATATATGCACCAAACAATGAAAATCATAGAAAGCAGTTTTTTATTAAATTAAAGAAATGGTACGGAAACAATGTAATAATAACTGGAGACTTTAATGTGGCTCTAACAAAAATGGACGTGTCAGTAAACAATACCTTCAAGAGTGACGCCAGTCGAACAACCCTAATGAATTTGATAAATCACCATAACCTAGTAGAAATGTGGAGAATCTCAAACCCTTTGAAGCGGGACTTCTCGAGAAGGCAGATTGTAAAGGGGGTCCTCAAACAGTCCAGAATCGATCTCTGTCTGGCTTCCTCCAGCATTATCAGAGACATTAACAAAATTAAATATGAGTTCAATAGCTGGAGCGATCACGCATCTTTATATTGGCAATTAGGGGACGATGGAAGGCCCAGAGGTGGGGGCATCTGGTGCTTCAATGCCAGTCTCCTTGAGGACCAAACCTTCAAAAAAAAGATAAGGAATCTACTGAGCAATATAACAGATGAATTAGCTGTAGAAGGAAACTACATTAAATCATGGGACGATGTAAAAAGACGAATTAAGAGAGCCTGTATAAATTATAGTAAAGAGAAAGGATGGCGGGAAGGAATGGAGGAGAGAACATTAAGGGACCTCCTCGCAAAAGAAATTACATTACTTGACCATGACCCTGACAGAAGTTGTGCAAAATTTGAAGAATATGAAGCTAAACTTCACTCTTTTGAAAAGAAAAGATGCATAGGAGCAGCTGTTAGAAGTAGATTTAAAAATATCACAGATGGGGAGAAATGTACAGCTTTTTTCCTTGGCCTAGAAAAAAAAAACCAAAACAAAGCCAGAATGGGTCCGAATGAAAATAGTAAGGGGGAAATAATAGTTGAGCAGGAAGACATACTGGACGAAATACATAGGTATTACGAGAACCTCTTTACTAGTAACAGCTCCAATCCAAAACAAACTAAAGAAATACTGGAATGTATTGATAGGGAAATAAATCACATCGACAAAGAAGAGTGCGACACGGTAATCACATTAGCGGAAGTAGAACTGGCAATAGATGGACTAAATAAGAACAAAAGCCCAGGCCCAGACGGAATCTCGACAGAGTTCTACCAGTGCTTCAAAGCCCAGCTGGCCCCCTTGCTGCTAAAACTTTACACTAGTATTAGAGTAAACCAGACAACTCCGGACTCCCTCACAAAAGGTATCATCACAATTGTATTTAAGAATAAAGGATGCCGGAACCAACTGAAAAACTATAGGCCAATTAGCCTACTCAATTCAGATTATAAGATTCTGGCAAAAATTCTGGCTAATAGACTTAAAGCAGTAATAGGCTCAATCATCAGCAATACGCAAACTTACAGTATCCCAGGCAGAGATATTACAGACTCCATCAATACAATTAGGGATACAGTAAAAACAATGACTATGCAGAGGGGCCTGCTGCTTGGAGTAGACCTAGAAAAAGCTTTTGACAGGGTTGAGCATCCGTTCCTCTGGTCCGTAATGGAAAAGTTCGGCTTCGGAGCAAAGTTCATCGATTGGATCAAGGTGTTATATCGAAGTGCGAGTAGCAGGGTGAAATGCAACGGACTTCTCACCAGGGACATTCGGATCAAGAGGTCTGTGAGACAGGGATGCCCCCTCTCAGCTCTGCTATACACCCTGGTCGCAGAACCCCTCGCACTCCTAATACTGAAAGACAAAAATATAAAAGGTATCTTAACGCCAAATGGCAACAAAACCAAAATAGTCCAATATGCAGACGACATTAATATCATGGTCTCGGATGGTGACAGCATAGACCATGTCTTCAAACACCTAGGGGCCTATGAGAAAGCCTCTGGCGCAAGAATCAATAAAGAAAAATCTGCAATAATGTTCTGCGGTAAGAATCAAAAAACGATAAACAAATGGGGCCTTAAAGAGACCACAGGGTGCAGAGAAATCTTGGGTGTGTACATTGGCAAAGACGAGAGTGAAGCAAGAGATAAAACATGGAAGAGTGTGATAATTAAAATACAGTGTACCTTGAACCTGTGGAGGGCGAGGGGGCTTAGTCTAAAAGGAAAGGTAATAGTATCTAATGCCTTAGTGCTGTCAAAAATTAATCATGCTTTGGGAACCTGTGAGCTGCCCGATTGGGCACTAAATTCATTGAACGGTGAGATATCCTCCTTTCTTTGGAAGGGTAAGGGAAATATGATCGCCCACAGGACGTTAATTGCTAATAAACGGGAGGGGGGATTAGGGCTGATTGACATTGGTGCCAAAAGAGACGCACTGAGGGTTAAATTGATAGGGAAATTCTTGGATTCGACCAGGCAGTATCCCTGGGAGGACGCACTCGCAGGCTACCTGGCGGAGTTTGGGGAGAGGAGCAAATACAATCTCTGTACCCACTACCCCAGAAAAACCTACAGTGGCCTGCCGGGCTTCTACCAGGAGATGCTGGAGGCATGGGGAAGGATACTCCCCCACCTCAGACCCGAGTGCAGTAAAAAAGAGCATGTGCTGCAGTTACCTTTCCTCTCGAATCCATGCTTCACCTATAATGGGAGAAACCTCGTCAGCAGTCACTTGACGGCAGCAGGCCTAACAAGAGTGGGACAGGTGACCGACCACAAAGGGAACTTTGATATAGGGAATGTACTTTGGGAATTAGACAGATGGAAGGTGCAATACAGGGAAAAACTGATTGTCTCTTTCGGGGAAAAATTTGATCAAAGCCTACTACCTGAGTGGCGAGGCATGCTCAAAGAGAAAGGACCCAAGGGGCAGGATGATGCCCTGAACTTCCTCCTGTGCCTTAGAGGAAAATTCCCCACCATCCAATCAGTGAAAACCAGAGACTGGTATAGATTACTCATTTCAAAGATTGTGACAATTCCAGCTTCAGAAAAGGCCTGGTCAAGGATATTTCCTGGCTATTCAATTAGAAATATATGGAACAACATGGAAATCCCTTTTGCCACATCAGCCATCTTCCACCTGGATTTCAAGATAAGGCACAGGAGGATTTTTACTGGCATCATCCTGCATCAAATACACAAAGACTTGCACAAGAGGGAGTGTGCGGTCTGCATGGAAGAAGCAGAAGACATTGAGCACCTGTTCCTTAGGTGCACGGCCCTCACTAACTATAGGGAGAGGGTCAAGAGCCTACTGGTGGAACATTGTGGCCTTAGGAGACTAACAGGGCTTACATGGGACTGGGCCTACATGTTTGGCCCCCCCCCCAAAACAAAGAGTCCAACGGAAAACTTACTGATAAACACTGTGCTGGCATTTGCCAGGCGCGCAACATGGACAAGAAGGAACTTGGCACTATATGAGGGTAGAGACGTAAGCATACAAAGCCTCTTTGGAAACTCACTAAAAGCCCACCTATCGTTGGTATATGGAGGAAACAAAGACCTTTTTGTAAGCCAATTCATGCAACAAACTACCCTACTCCAGGAAACTGAATGCCACTCTCTCTCCTTCGCATTCTGATAGGATAGAGAATGGGAGAAAAAGGGAAAACATGTATTTCCCAAGTGTTTCCCAAAAATGTTTTCTTGGCATAATTGTTACTGTTGATGATTCTGTATTTTTATATTAAAAAAAAAAAAAAAAAAAAAAAATGTATTTTTCGAGTTATGATCATTTTCAGAAATTTGGACGATTTGCTGTCTAGCTGAATTTGAGAAACACTGAACCATTGTCTCTTTGTAGGCGCATGATTTAGAATGCTGCAGTACACCATATAACTTTAATTAATATGAGGAACAATTATTTGCTTCTTAAGTCTTTCGCAAAGACAGTTTAAATACAATGATAAACTAGTATGTGCTGCTAAAGTGTTGTTTGTCAACCAGTTTTAGGCCCATATAAAATGTATTTTTCGAGTTATGATAATTTTCATCAAAGTCTACACATGTGGGAAAAAACGCATTTTCAGCCGATTTAAACGTCGAAAAGGCGGATCGGTTAAACGCTTCAGCCATTACTCTGTGACAGTGTCAGACAGTTTAAATACAATGATAAACTAGTATGTGCTACTAAAGTCTTGTTTGTCAACCAGTTTTAGGCCCATATAAAATGTATATTTCGAGTTCTGATAATTTTCATCAAAGTCTACACGTGGGAAAAAACGCATTTTCAGCCGATTTTAACGTCGATTTGGCGGAACGGTTAAACGCTTCAGTCATTACTCTATGTGACAGTGTCAGACAGTTTAAATACAATGATAAACTAGTATGTGCTGCTAAAGTCTTGTTTGTCAACCAGTTTTAGGCCCGAATAAAATGTATTTTTCGAGTTCTGATAATTTTCATCAAAGTCTACACATGTGGGAAAAAACGCATTTTCAGTCGATTTAAACGTCGAAAAGGCGGATCGGTTAAACGCTTCAGCCATTACTCTGTGACAGTGTCAGACAGTTTAAATACAATGATAAACTAGTATGTGCTACTAAAGTCTTGTTTGTCAACCAGTTTTAGGCCCATATAAAATGTATATTTCGAGTTCTGATAATTTTCATCAAAGTCTACACGTGGGAAAAAACGCATTTTCAGCCGATTTTAACGTCGATTTGGCGGAACGGTTAAACGCTTCAGTCATTACTCTATGTGACAGTGTCAGACAGTTTAAATACAATGATAAACTAGTATGTGCTGCTAAAGTCTTGTTTGTCAACCAGTTTTAGGCCCGAATAAAATGTATTTTTCGAGTTCTGATAATTTTCATCAAAGTCTACACATGTGGGAAAAAACGCATTTTCAGTCGATTTAAACGTCGAAAAGGCGAATCGGTTAAACGCTTCAGTCATTACTCCATGTGACAGTGTCAGACAGTTTAAATACAATGATGAACTAGTATGTGCTGCTAAAGTGTTGTTTGACAACCAGTTTTAGGCCCATATAAAATGTATTTTTCGAGTTCTGATAATTTTCATCAAAGTCTACACGTGGGAAAAAATGCATTTTAAGCCGATTTTAACGTCGATTTGGTGGAACGGTTAAACGCTTCAGTCATTACTCTATGTGACAGTGTCAGACAGTTTAAATACAATGATAAACTAGTATGTGCTGCTAAAGTGTTGTTTGTCAAACAGTTTTAGGCCCATATAAAATGTATTTTTCGAGTTCTGATAATTTTCATCAAAGTCTACACGTGGGAAAAAACGCATTTTCAGCCGATTTTAACGTCGATTTGGCGGAACGGTTAAACGCTTCAGTCATTACTCTATGTGACAGTGTCAGACAGTTTAAATACAATGATAAACTAGTATGTGCTGCTAAAGTGTTGTTTGTCAAACAGTTTTAGGTCCATATAAAATGTATTTTTCGAGTTATGATCATTTTCAGAACTTTGGACGATTTGCTGTCTAGCTGAATTAGAGAAACACCGAACAATTGTCTTTTTGTAGGTGCATGATTTTGAATGCTGCAGTACACCATATAACTTTAATTAATATGAGGAACAATTATGTGCTTCTTAAGTCTTTCTCAAAGACAGTTTAAATACAATGATAAACTAGTATGTGCAGCTAAAGTATTGTTTGAACCAGTTTTAGGCCCATATAAAATGTATTTTTCGAGTTATGATAATTTTCATCAATGTCTACACGTGGGAAAAAACGCATTTTCAGTCGATTTAAACGTCGATTTGGCGGAACGGTTAAACGCTTCAGTCATTACTCTATGTGACAGTGTCAGTCAGTTTAAATACAATGATGAACTAGTATGTGCTGCTAAAGTCTTGTTTGTCAACCAGTTTTAGGCCCATATAAAATGTATTTTTCGAGTTCAGATAATTTTCATCAAAGTCTACACGTGGGAAAAAACGCATTTTCAGTCGATTTAAACGTCGATTTGGCGGAACGGTTAAACACTTCAGTCATTGCTCTATGTTAAACGCTTCAGTCATTACTCTGTGTGACAGTGTCAGACAGTTTAACATGGGCCTAAAACTGTCTGAACTAACAGAAGCGTTTAACCAATTCCCCTTTTCGACGTTTAAATCGGCTGAAAATGCGTTTTTTCCCACATGTGCACAAAATGATGAAAATGACCATAACTCGACAAATACATGTTAGATGGGCCTAAAACTGTTTGACAAACAACACTTTAGCAGCATATACTAGTTCACCATTGTATTTAAACTGTCTGACACTGTCACACAGAGTAATGACTGAAGCGTTTAACCAATTCCCCTTTTCGACGTTTAAATCGGCTGAAAATGCGTCTTTTTCCCACATGTGCACACAATGATGAAAATAATCATAACTCGACAAATACATTTTACATGGGCCTAAAACTGTTTGACAAACAACACTTTAGCAGCATATACTAGTTCACCATTGTATTCAAACTGTCTGACACTGTCACACAGAGTAATGACTGAAGCGTTTAACCAATTCCCCTTTTCGACGTTTAAATCGGCTGAAAATGCGTTTTTTCCCACATGTGCACACAATGATGAAAATGATCATAACTCCACAAATACATGTTAGATGGGCCTAGAAATCTGTGAGAAACACTTAAGAAGCACATAATAGTTCATCATATTAATTAAATTTCTATGCTGTACTGCAGCATTCTGAATCATTCACCTCTGAAGAGACAATGGTTCGGTGTTTCTCTAATTCAGCTAGACAGCAAACCGTCCAATGTTCTGAAAATGCTCATACCTCGACAAATACATGTTAGATGGGCCTAAAACTGTTTGACAAACAACACTTTAGCATCATATACTGGTTCACCATTGTATTTAAACTGTCTGACACTGTCACACAGAGTAATGACTGAAGCGTTTAAGCAATTCCCCTTTTCGACGTTTAAATCGGCTGAAAATGCGTTTTTTCCCACATGTGCACATAATGATGAAAATGACCATAACTCGACAAATACATGTTAGATGGGCCTAAAACTGGTTGACAAACAACACTTTAGCAGCATATACTAGTTCACCATTGTATTTAAACTGTCTGAAACTGTCACACAGAGTAATGACTGAAGCGTTTAACCAATTCCCCTTTTCGACGTTTAAATCGGCTGAAAATGCGTTTTTTCCCACATGTGCACACAATGATGAAAATGATCATAACTCCACAAATACATGTTAGATGGGCCTAGATATCTGTGAGAAACACTTAAGGAGCACATAATAGTTCATCATATTAATTAAATTTCTATGCTGTACTGCAGCGTTCTGAATCATTCACCTCTGAAGAGACAATGGTTCGGTGTTTCTCTAATTCAGCTACACAGCAAACCGTCACAAGTTCTGAAAATGCTCATACCTCAACAAATACATGTTGTATGGGCCTAAAACTGTTTGACAAACAACGCTTTAGCAGCATATACTAGTTCACCATTGTATTTAAACTGTCTGACACTGTCACACAGATTAATGACTGAAGCGTTTAACCAATTCCCCTTTTCGACGTTTAAATCGGCTGAAAATGCGTTTTTTCCCACATGTGCACACAATGATGAAAATGATCATAACTCCACAAATACATGTTAGATGGGCCTAGAAATCTGTGAGAAACACTTAAGAAGCACATAATAGTTCATCATATTAATTAAATTTCTATGCTGTACTGCAGCATTCTGAATCATTCACCTCTGAAGAGACAATGGTTCGGTGTTTCTCTAATTCAGCTAGACAGCAAACCGTCCAATGTTCTGAAAATGCTCATACCTCGACAAATACATGTTGTATGGGCCGAAAACTGTTTGACAAACAACGCTTTAGCAGCATATACTAGTTCACCATTGTATTTAAACTGTCTGACACTGTCACACAGAGTAATGACTGAAGCGTTTAAGCAATTCCCCTTTTCGACGTTTAAATCGGCTGAAAATGCGTTTTTTCCCACATGTGCACATAATGATGAAAATGACCATAACTCGACAAATACATGTTAGATGGGCCTAAAACTGTTTGACAAACAACACTTTAGCAGCATATACTAGTTCACCATTGTATTTAAACTGTCTGACACTGTCACACAGAGTAATGACTGAAGCGTTTAACCAATTCCCCTTTTCGACGTTTAAATCGGCTGAAAATGCGTTTTTTGCCACATGTGCACACAATGATGAAAATGATCATAGCTCCACAAATACATGTTAGATGGGCCTAGATATCTGTGAGAAACACTTAAGAAGCACATAATAGTTCATCATATTAATTAAATTTCTATGCTGTACTGCAGCATTCTGAATCATTCACCTCTGAAGAGACAATGGTTCGGTGTTTCTCTAATTCAGCTAGACAGCAAACCGTCACAAGTTCTGAAAATGCTCATACCTCAACAAATACATGTTGTATGGGCCTAAAACTGTTTGACAAACAACGCTTTAGCAGCATATACTAGTTCACCATTGTATTTAAACTGTCTGACACTGTCACACAGAGTAATGACTGAAGCGTTTAACCAATTCCCCTTTTCGACGTTTAAATCGGCTGAAAATGCGTTTTTTCCCACATGTGCACATAATGATGAAAATGACCATAACTCGACAAATACATGTTAGATGGGCCTAAAACTGTTTGACAAACAACACTTTAGCAGCATATACTAGTTCATCATTGTATTTCAACTGTCTGACACTGTCACACAGAGTAATGACTGAAGCGTTTAACCAATTCCCCTTTTCGACGTTTAAATCGGCTGAAAATGCGTTTTTTCCCCACATGTGCACATAATGATGAAAATGACCATAACTCGACAAATACATGTTAGATGGGCCTAAAACTGTTTGACAAACAACACTTTAGCAGCATATACTAGTTCACCATTGTATTTAAACTGTCTGACACTGTCACACAGAGTAAGGACTGAAGCGTTTAACCAATTCCCCTTTTCGACGTTTAAATCGGCTGAAAATGCGTTTTTTCCCACATGTGCACACAATGATGAAAATGATCATAACTCCACAAATACATGTTAGATGGGCCTAGAAATCTGTGAGAAACACTTAAGAAGCACATAATAGTTCATCATATTAATTGAATTTCTATGCTGTACTGCAGCATTCTGAATCATTCACCTCTGAAGAGACAATGGTTCGGTGTTTCTCTAATTCAGCTACACAGCAAACCGTCACAAGTTCTGAAAATGCTCATACCTCAACAAATACATGTTGTATGGGCCTAAAACTGTTTGACAAACAACGCTTTAGCAGCATATACTAGTTCACCATTGTATTTAAACTGTCTGACACTGTCACACAGAGTAATGACTGAAGCGTTTAAGCAATTCCCCTTTTCGACGTTTAAATCGGCTGAAAATGCGTTTTTTCCCACATGTGCACACAATGATGAAAATGATCATAACTCCACAAATACATGTTAGATGGGCCTAGATATCTGTGAGAAACACTTAAGGAGCACATAATAGTTCATCATATTAATTAAATTTCTATGCTGTACTGCAGCATTCTGAATCATTCACCTCTGAAGAGACAATGGTTCGGTGTTTCTCTAATTCAGCTAGACAGCAAACCGTCACAAGTTCTGAAAATGCTCATACCTTAACAAATACATGTTGTATGGGCCTAAAACTGTTTGACAAACAACGCTTTAGCAGCATATACTAGTTCACCATTGTATTTTAACTGTCTGACACTGTCACACAGAGTAATGACTGAAGCGTTTAACCAATTCCCCTTTTCGACGTTTAAATCGGCTGAAAATGCGTTTTTTCCCACATGTGCACACAATGATGAAAATGATCATAACTCCACAAATACATGTTAGATGGGCCTAGAAATCTGTGAGAAACACTTAAGAAGCACATAATAGTTCATCATATTAATTAAATTTCTATGCTGTACTGCAGCATTCTGAATCATTCACCTCTGAAGAGACAATGGTTCGGTGTTTCTCTAATTCAGCTAGACAGCAAACCGTCACAAGTTCTGAAAATGCTCATACCTCAACAAATACATGTTGTATGGGCCTAAAACTGTTTGACAAACAACGCTTTAGCAGCATATACTAGTTCACCATTGTATTTAAACTGTCTGACACTGTCACACAGAGTAATGACTGAAGCGTTTAACCAATTCCCCTTTTCGACGTTTAAATCGGCTGAAAATGCGTTTTTTCCCACATGTGCACATAATGATGAAAATGACCATAACTCGACAAATACATGTTAGATGGGCCTAAAACTGTTTGACAAACAACACTTTAGCAGCATATACTAGTTCACCATTGTATTTAAACTGTCTGACACTGTCACACAGAGTAATGACTGAAGCGTTTAAGCAATTCCCCTTTTCGACGTTTAAATCGGCTGAAAATGCGTTTTTTCCCACATGTGCACACAATGATGAAAATGATCATAACTCCACAAATACATGTTAGATGGGCCTAGATATCTGTGAGAAACACTTAAGGAGCACATAATAGTTCATCATATTAATTAAATTTCTATGCTGTACTGCAGCATTCTGAATCATTCACCTCTGAAGAGACAATGGTTCGGTGTTTCTCTAATTCAGCTAGACAGCAAACCGTCACAAGTTCTGAAAATGCTCATACCTTAACAAATACATGTTGTATGGGCCTAAAACTGTTTGACAAACAACGCTTTAGCAGCATATACTAGTTCACCATTGTATTTAAACTGTCTGACACTGTCACACAGAGTAATGACTGAAGCGTTTAACCAATTCCCCTTTTCGACGTTTAAATCGGCTGAAAATGCGTTTTTTCCCACATGTGCACACAATGATGAAAATGATCATAACTCCACAAATACATGTTAGATGGGCCTAGAAATCTGTGAGAAACACTTAAGAAGCACATAATAGTTCATCATATTAATTAAATTTCTATGCTGTACTGCAGCATTCTGAATCATTCACCTCTGAAGAGACAATGGTTCGGTGTTTCTCTAATTCAGCTAGACAGCAAACCGTCCAATGTTCTGAAAATGCTCATACCTCGACAAATACATGTTGTATGGGCCGAAAACTGTTTGACAAACAACGCTTTAGCAGCATATACTAGTTCACCATTGTATTTAAACTGTCTGACACTGTCACACAGAGTAATGACTGAAGCGTTTAAGCAATTCCCCTTTTCGACGTTTAAATCGGCTGAAAATGCGTTTTTTCCCACATGTGCACATAATGATGAAAATGACCATAACTCGACAAATACATGTTAGATGGGCCTAAAACTGTTTGACAAACAACACTTTAGCAGCATATACTAGTTCATCATTGTATTTCAACTGTCTGACACTGTCACACAGAGTAATGACTGAAGCGTTTAACCAATTCCCCTTTTCGACGTTTAAATCGGCTGAAAATGCGTTTTTTCCCCACATGTGCACATAATGATGAAAATGACCATAACTCGACAAATACATGTTAGATGGGCCTAAAACTGTTTGACAAACAACACTTTAGCAGCATATACTAGTTCACCATTGTATTTAAACTGTCTGACACTGTCACACAGAGTAAGGACTGAAGCGTTTAACCAATTCCCCTTTTCGACGTTTAAATCGGCTGAAAATGCGTTTTTTCCCACATGTGCACACAATGATGAAAATGATCATAACTCCACAAATACATGTTAGATGGGCCTAGAAATCTGTGAGAAACACTTAAGAAGCACATAATAGTTCATCATATTAATTGAATTTCTATGCTGTACTGCAGCATTCTGAATCATTCACCTCTGAAGAGACAATGGTTCGGTGTTTCTCTAATTCAGCTACACAGCAAACCGTCACAAGTTCTGAAAATGCTCATACCTCAACAAATACATGTTGTATGGGCCTAAAACTGTTTGACAAACAACGCTTTAGCAGCATATACTAGTTCACCATTGTATTTAAACTGTCTGACACTGTCACACAGAGTAATGACTGAAGCGTTTAAGCAATTCCCCTTTTCGACGTTTAAATCGGCTGAAAATGCGTTTTTTCCCACATGTGCACACAATGATGAAAATGATCATAACTCCACAAATACATGTTAGATGGGCCTAGATATCTGTGAGAAACACTTAAGGAGCACATAATAGTTCATCATATTAATTAAATTTCTATGCTGTACTGCAGCATTCTGAATCATTCACCTCTGAAGAGACAATGGTTCGGTGTTTCTCTAATTCAGCTAGACAGCAAACCGTCACAAGTTCTGAAAATGCTCATACCTTAACAAATACATGTTGTATGGGCCTAAAACTGTTTGACAAACAACGCTTTAGCAGCATATACTAGTTCACCATTGTATTTTAACTGTCTGACACTGTCACACAGAGTAATGACTGAAGCGTTTAAGCAATTCCCCTTTTCGACGTTTAAATCGGCTGAAAATGCGTTTTTTCCCACATGTGCACACAATGATGAAAATGATCATAACTCCACAAATACATGTTAGATGGGCCTAGAAATCTGTGAGAAACACTTAAGAAGCACATAATAGTTCATCATATTAATTAAATTTCTATGCTGTACTGCAGTATTCTGAATCATGCGCCTACAAAGAGACAATGGTTCGGTGTTTCTCTAATTCAGCTAGACAGCAAACGGTCCAAAGTTCGGAAAATTATCAGAACTCGAAAAATACATTTTATTTGGGCCTAAAACTGGTTGACAAACAAGACTTTAGCAGCACATACTAGTTTATCATTGTATTTAAACTGTCTGACACTGTCACACAGAGTAATGACTGAAGCGTTTAACCAATTCCCCTTTTCGACGTTTAAATCGGCTGAAAATGCGTTTTTTCCCACATGTGCACATAATGATGAAAATGACCATAACTCGACAAATACATGTTAGATGGGCCTAAAACTGTTTGACAAACAACACTTTAGCAGCATATACTAGTTCACCATTGTATTTAAACTGTCTGACACTGTCACACAGAGTAATGACTGAAGCGTTTAACCAATTCCCCTTTTCGACATTTAAATCGGCTGAAAATGCGTTTTTTCCCCACATGTGCACATAATGATGAAAATGACCATAACTCGACAAATACATGTTAGATGGGCCTAAAACTGTTTGACAAACAACATTTTAGCAGCATATACTAGTTCACCATTGTATTTAAACTGTCTGACACTGTCACACAGAGTAAGGACTGAAGCGTTTAACCAATTCCCCTTTTCGACGTTTAAATCGGCTGAAAATGCGTTTTTTCCCACATGTGCACACAATGATGAAAATGATCATAACTCCACAAATACATGTTAGATGGGCCTAGAAATCTGTGAGAAACACTTAAGAAGCACATAATAGTTCATCATATTAATTGAATTTCTATGCTGTACTGCAGCATTCTGAATCATTCACCTCTGAAGAGACAATGGTTCGGTGTTTCTCTAATTCAGCTACACAGCAAACCGTCACAAGTTCTGAAAATGCTCATACCTCAACAAATACATGTTGTATGGGCCTAAAACTGTTTGACAAACAACGCTTTAGCAGCATATACTAGTTCACCATTGTATTTAAACTGTCTGACACTGTCACACAGAGTAATGACTGAAGCGTTTAACCAATTCCCCTTTTCGACGTTTAAATCGGCTGAAAATGCGTTTTTTCCCACATGTGCACATAATGATGAAAATGATCATAACTCCACAAATACATGTTAGATGGGCCTAGATATCTGTGAGAAACACTTAAGGAGCACATAATAGTTCATCATATTAATTAAATTTTTATGCTGTACTGCAGCATTCTGAATCATTCACCTCTGAAGAGACAATGGTTCGGTGTTTCTCTAATTCAGCTACACAGCAAACCGTCACAAGTTCTGAAAATGCTCATACCTCAACAAATACATGTTGTATGGGCTGTTTGACAAACAACGCTTTAGCAGCATATACTAGTTCACCATTGTATTTAAACTGTCTGACACTGTCACACAGAGTAATGACTGAAGCGTTTAACCAATTCCCCTTTTCGACGTTTAAATCGGCTGAAAATGCGTTTTTTCCCACATGTGCACACAATGATGAAAATGATCATAACTCCACAAATACATGTTAGATGGGCCTAGAAATCTGTGAGAAACACTTAAGAAGCACATAATAGTTCATCATATTAATTAAATTTCTATGCTGTACTGCAGCATTCTGAATCATTCACCTCTGAAGAGACAATGGTTCGGTGTTTCTCTAATTCAGCTAGACAGCAAACCGTCCAATGTTCTGAAAATGCTCATACCTCGACAAATACATGTTGTATGGGCCGAAAACTGTTTGACAAACAACGCTTTAGCAGCAAATACTAGTTCACCATTGTATTTAAACTGTCTGACACTGTCACACAGAGTAATGACTGAAGCGTTTAAGCAATTCCCCTTTTCGACGTTTAAATCGGCTGAAAATGCGTTTTTTCCCACATGTGCACATAATGATGAAAATGACCATAACTCGACAAATACATGTTAGATGGGCCTAAAACTGTTTGACAAACAACACTTTAGCAGCATATACTAGTTCACCATTGTATTTAAACTGTCTGAAACTGTCACACAGAGTAATGACTGAAGCGTTTAACCAATTCCCCTTTTCGACGTTTAAATCGGCTGAAAATGCGTTTTTTCCCACATGTGCACACAATGATGAAAATGATCATAACTCCACAAATACATGTTAGATGGGCCTAGAAATCTGTGAGAAACACTTAAGGAGCACATAATAGTTCATCATATTAATTAAATTTCTATGCTGTACTGCAGCATTCGGAATCATTCACCTCTGAAGAGACAATGGTTCGGTGTTTCTCTAATTCAGCTAGACAGCAAACCGTCACAAGTTCTGAAAATGCTCATACCTCAACAAATACATGTTGTATGGGCCTAAAACTGTTTGACAAACAACGCTTTAGCAGCATATACTAGTTCACCATTGTATTTAAACTGTCTGACACTGTCACACAGAGTAATGACTGAAGCGTTTAACCAATTCCCCTTTTCGACGTTTAAATCGGCTGAAAATGCGTTTTTTCCCACATGTGCACATAATGATGAAAATGACCATAACTCGACAAATACATGTTAGATGGGCCTAAAACTGTTTGACAAACAACACTTTAGCAGCATATACTAGTTCACCATTGTATTTAAACTGTCTGACACTGTCACACAGAGTAATGACTGAAGCGTTTAACCAATTCCCCTTTTCGACATTTAAATCGGCTGAAAATGCGTTTTTTCCCCACATGTGCACATAATGATGAAAATGACCATAACTCGACAAATACATGTTAGATGGGCCTAAAACTGTTTGACAAACAACACTTTAGCAGCATATACTAGTTCACCATTGTATTTAAACTGTCTGACACTGTCACACAGAGTAAGGACTGAAGCGTTTAACCAATTCCCCTTTTCGACGTTTAAATCGGCTGAAAATGCGTTTTTTCCCACATGTGCACACAATGATGAAAATGATCATAACTCCACAAATACATGTTAGATGGGCCTAGAAATCTGTGAGAAACACTTAAGAAGCACATAATAGTTCATCATATTAATTGAATTTCTATGCTGTACTGCAGCATTCTGAATCATTCACCTCTGAAGAGACAATGGTTCGGTGTTTCTCTAATTCAGCTACACAGCAAACCGTCACAAGTTCTGAAAATGCTCATACCTCAACAAATACATGTTGTATGGGCCTAAAACTGTTTGACAAACAACGCTTTAGCAGCATATACTAGTTCACCATTGTATTTAAACTGTCTGACACTGTCACACAGAGTAATGACTGAAGCGTTTAACCAATTCCCCTTTTCGACGTTTAAATCGGCTGAAAATGCGTTTTTTCCCACATGTGCACATAATGATGAAAATGATCATAACTCCACAAATACATGTTAGATGGGCCTAGATATCTGTGAGAAACACTTAAGGAGCACATAATAGTTCATCATATTAATTAAATTTTTATGCTGTACTGCAGCATTCTGAATCATTCACCTCTGAAGAGACAATGGTTCGGTGTTTCTCTAATTCAGCTACACAGCAAACCGTCACAAGTTCTGAAAATGCTCATACCTCAACAAATACATGTTGTATGGGCTGTTTGACAAACAACGCTTTAGCAGCATATACTAGTTCACCATTGTATTTAAACTGTCTGACACTGTCACACAGAGTAATGACTGAAGCGTTTAACCAATTCCCCTTTTCGACGTTTAAATCGGCTGAAAATGCGTTTTTTCCCACATGTGCACACAATGATGAAAATGATCATAACTCCACAAATACATGTTAGATGGGCCTAGAAATCTGTGAGAAACACTTAAGAAGCACATAATAGTTCATCATATTAATTAAATTTCTATGCTGTACTGCAGCATTCTGAATCATTCACCTCTGAAGAGACAATGGTTCGGTGTTTCTCTAATTCAGCTAGACAGCAAACCGTCCAATGTTCTGAAAATGCTCATACCTCGACAAATACATGTTGTATGGGCCGAAAACTGTTTGACAAACAACGCTTTAGCAGCAAATACTAGTTCACCATTGTATTTAAACTGTCTGACACTGTCACACAGAGTAATGACTGAAGCGTTTAAGCAATTCCCCTTTTCGACGTTTAAATCGGCTGAAAATGCGTTTTTTCCCACATGTGCACATAATGATGAAAATGACCATAACTCGACAAATACATGTTAGATGGGCCTAAAACTGTTTGACAAACAACACTTTAGCAGCATATACTAGTTCACCATTGTATTTAAACTGTCTGAAACTGTCACACAGAGTAATGACTGAAGCGTTTAACCAATTCCCCTTTTCGACGTTTAAATCGGCTGAAAATGCGTTTTTTCCCACATGTGCACACAATGATGAAAATGATCATAACTCCACAAATACATGTTAGATGGGCCTAGAAATCTGTGAGAAACACTTAAGGAGCACATAATAGTTCATCATATTAATTAAATTTCTATGCTGTACTGCAGCATTCGGAATCATTCACCTCTGAAGAGACAATGGTTCGGTGTTTCTCTAATTCAGCTAGACAGCAAACCGTCACAAGTTCTGAAAATGCTCATACCTCGACAAATACATGTTGTATGGGCCGAAAACTGTTTGACAAACAACGCTTTAGCAGCATATACTAGTTCACCATTGTATTTAAACTGTCTGACACTGTCACACAGAGTAATGACTGAAGCGTTTAACCAATTCCCCTTTTCGACGTTTAAATCGGCTGAAAATGCGTTTTTTCCCACATGTGCACATAATGATGAAAATGACCATAACTCGACAAATACATGTTAGATGGGCCTAAAACTGTTTGACAAACAACACTTTAGCAGCATATACTAGTTCACCATTGTATTTAAACTGTCTGACACTGTCACACAGAGTAATGACTGAAGCGTTTAACCAATTCCCCTTTTCGACGTTTAAATCGGCTGAAAATGCGTTTTTTCCCACATGTGCACACAATGATGAAAATGATCATAACTCCACAAATACATGTTAGATGGGCCTAGAAATCTGTGAGAAACACTTAAGAAGCACATAATAGTTCATCATATTAATTAAATTTCTATGCTGTACTGCAGCATTCTGAATCATTCACCTCTGAAGAGACAATGGTTCGGTGTTTCTCTAATTCAGCTAGACAGCAAACCGTCCAATGTTCTGAAAATGCTCATACCTCTACAAATACATGTTGTATGGGCCTAAAACTGTTTGACAAACAACGCTTTAGCAGCATATACTAGTTCACCATTGTATTTAAACTGTCTGACACTGTCACACAGAGTAATGACTGAAGCGTTTAAGCAATTCCCCTTTTCGACGTTTAAATCGTTTGAAAATGCGTTTTTTCCCACAAGTGCACATAATGATGAAAATGACCATAACTCGACAAATACATGTTAGATGGGCCTAAAACTGTTTGACAAACAACACTTTAGCAGCATATACTAGTTCACCATTGTATTTAAACTGTCTGACACTGTCACACAGAGTAATGACTGAAGCGTTTAACCAATTCCCCTTTTCGACGTTGAAATCGGCTGAAAATGCATTTTTTCCCACATGTGCACACAATGATGAAAATGATCATAACTCGACAAATACATGTTACAAAAAAAAGAAAGATTTAAAGATAGAATAAAAGAAAGATTGAAAGAAAGTTTGAAAAAAGAAAGAAAGATTGAAAGATTGAAAGAAATATTGAAAGACAGAAAGATTGAAAGAAACAATGAAAGAAAGATTGAAAGATTAAAAGAAAGAATGAAAGAAAGATTGAAAGAAAGATTGAAAGAAAGATTGAAAGAAAGATTGAAAGAAAGAAAGATTGAAAGAAAGAATGAAAAAAAGATTGAAATAAAGAATGAAAGAAAGATTGAAAGAAAGATAGAAAGAAAGATTGAAAGATTGAAAGAAAGATTGAAAAAAAGATTGAAAGACTGAAAGAAAGAATGAAAGAAAGATTGAAAGATTAAACAATTGAAAGAAAGTTTGCAAGAAAGATTGAAAAAAGAAAGATTGAAAGAAAGAATGAAAGAAAGATTGAAAGATAGATAGAAAGAAAGATTGAAAGAAAGAAAGATTGAAAGAATAACAAAAGAAAGATTGAAAGATTGGAAGAAATATTGAAAGATAGAAAAATTGAAAGAAAGAAAGATTGAAAGAAAAATTGAAAGATTGAAAGAAAGAATGAAAGAAAGATTGAAAGATTGAAATATTGAAAGAAAGAATGAAAGAAAGATTGAAAGATTGAAAGATTGAAATAAAGATTGAAAGTTTGAAAGAAAGATTGAAAGAAAGAATGAAAGAAAGATTGAACGATTGAAATATTGAAATAAAGAATGAAAGTTTGAAAGAAAGATTGAAAGAAAGATTTAAAGAAAGAAAGATTGAAAGTAAAAAAGATTGAAAGAAATATTGAAAGAAAGATTGAAAGATTGAAAGAAAGATTGAAAGAAAGATTGAAAGATTGAAGGTAAGAATGAAAGAAAGATTGAAAGAAAAATTGAAAGAAAGATTGAAAGAAAGATTGAAAGACTGAAGGAAAGAATGAAAGAAAGATGGAAAGAAAGATGGAAAGAAAGATTGACAGAAAGAAAGATTGAAAGAAATATTGAAAGAAAGATTGAAAGATTGAAAGAAAGAATGAAAGAAAGATTGAAAGATTGAAAGATTGAAAGATTGAAAGAAAGAATGAAAGAAAGACTGAAAGATTGAAAGAAAAATTGAAAGAAAGATTGAAAGATTGAAAGATTGAAAGAAAGATTGAAAGTTTGAAAGACAGATTGAAAGACTGAAAGAAAGATTGCAAGAAAGATTGAAAAAACAGAAAGATTTAAAGATAGAATAAAAGAAAGATTGAAAGAAAGATTGAAAAAAAAGAAAGATTGAAAGATTGAAAGAAATATTGACAGACAGAAAGATTGAAAGAAACAATTAAAGAAAGATTGAAAGATTAAAATAAAGAATGAAAGAACGATTGAAAGAAAGATTGAAAGAAAGATTGAAAGAAAGATTGAATGAAAGATTGAAAGAAAGAATGAAACAAAGATTGAAATAAAGACTGAAAGACTGAAAGAAAGAATGAAAGAAAGATTGAAAGATTAAACAATTGAAAGAACGATTGCAAGAAAGATTGAAAAAAGAAAGATTGAAAGAAAGAATGAAAGACTGAAGGAAAGAATGAAAGAAAGATTGAAAGATTAAAAGAAAGAATGAAAGAAAGATTGAAAAATTGAAAGATTGAAAGAAAGACTAAAAGAAAGAAAGAAAGATTGAAAGAAAGATTGAAAGAAAGAATGAAAGAAAGAATGAAAGAAAGATTGAAAGAAACAATGAAAGAAAGATTGAAAGATTAAAAGAAAGAATGAAAGAAAGACTAAAAGAAAGAAAGAACGATTGAAAGAAAGATTGAAAGAAAGAATGAAAGACTGAATGAAAGAAAGATTGAAAGATTAAACAATTGAAAGAAAGCTTGCAAGAAAGATTGAAAAAAGAAAGATTGAAAGAAAGAATGAAAGAAAGATGGAAAGAAAGAAAGATTGAAAGAGATAAAAGAAAGATTGAAAGAAATAATGAAAGAAAGATTGAACGATTGGAAGAAATTTTGAAAGATAGAAAAATTGAAAGTAAGAAAGATTGAAAGAAAGAATGAAAGAAAGATTGAAAGATTGAAAGAAAGAATGAAAGAAAGATTGAAAGATTGAAATATTGAAAGAAAGAATGAAAAAAAGATTGAAAGACTGAAAGAAAGAATGAAAGAAAGATTGAAAGATTAAACAATTGAAAGAAAGTTTGCAAGAAAGTTTGAAAAAAGAAAGATTGAAAGAAAGAATGAAAGAAAGATTGAAAGATAGATGGATAGAAAGATTGAAAGAAAGAAAGATTGAAAGAATAACAAAAGAAAGATTGAAAGATTGGAAGAAATATTGAAAGATAGAAAAATTGAAAGTAAAAAAGATTGAAAGAAAGAATTAAAGAAAGAAAGATTGAAAGAAATAATGAAAGAAAGATTGAACGATTGGAAGAAATTTTGAAAGATAGAAAAATTGAAAGTAAGAAAGATTGAAAGAAAGAATGAAAGAAAGATTGAAAGATTGAAAGAAAGAATGAAAGAAAGATTTAAAGATTGAAATATTGAAAGAAAGAATGAAAAAAAGATTGAAAGACTGAAAGAAAGAATGAAAGAAAGATTGAAAGATTAAACAATTGAAAGAAAGTTTGCAAGAAAGTTTGAAAAAAGAAAGATTGAAAGAAAGAATGAAAGAAAGATTGAAAGATAGATGGATAGAAAGATTGAAAGAAAGAAAGATTGAAAGAATAACAAAAGAAAGATTGAAAGATTGGAAGAAATATTGAAAGATAGAAAAATTGAAAGTAAGAAAGATTGAAAGAAAGAATTAAAGAAAGATTGAAAGATTGAAAGAAAGAATGAAAGAAAGATTGAAATATTGAAAGAAAGATTGAAATAAAGATTGAAAGTTTGAAAGAAAGATTGAAAGAAAGATTTAAAGAAAGAAAGATTGAAAGAAATATTGAAAGAAAGATTGAAAGATTGAAAGAAAGATTGAAAGAAAGAATGAAAGAAAGATTGAAAGATTGAAAGATTGAAATAAAGAATGAAAGAAAGATTGAACGATTGAAAGATTGAAATAAAGAATGAAAGTTTGAAAGAAAGATTGAAAGAAAGATTTAAAAAAAGAAAGATTGAAAGTAAGAAATATTGAAAGACATATTGAAAGAAAGATTGAAAGAAAGAATGAAAGAAAGATTGAAAGAAAGATTGAAAGACTGAAGGAAAGAATGAAAGAAAGATTGAAAGAAAGATTGAAAGAAAGAAAGATTGAAAGATTGAATGATTGAAAGATTGAATGATTGAAAGATTGAAAGAAAGATTGAAAGAAAGATTGAACGACTGAAAGATTGAAAGAAATATTGAAAGTTTGAAAGAAAGATTGAAAGACTGAAAGATAGATTGAAAGATTGAAGATTGAAAGATTGAAAGAAAGATTGAAAGAAAGATTGAACGACTGAAAGATTGAAAGAAAGATTGAAAGTTTGAAAGAAAGATTGAAAGACTGAAAGAAATAATGAAAGAAAGATTGAAAGAAAGAATGAAAGAAAGATTGAAAGAAAGATGGAAAGAAAGATTGAAAGAAAGAAAGATTGAAAGATATAACAAAAGAAAGATTGAAAGAAATAATGAAAGAAACATTGAACGATTGGAAGAAATATTGAAAGATAGAAAAATTGAAAGATTGAAAGATTGAAAGAAAGAATGAAAGAAAGACTGAAAGATTGAAAGAAAGATTGAAAGAAAGATTGAAAGATTGAAATATTTAAAGAAAGATTGAAAGAAAGAATGAAAGAACAATGGAAAGAAAGAATGAAAGAATGAAAGAAAAATTGACAGATTGAAAGAAATATTGAAAAAAGAAAGATTGAAAGAAAGAATGAAAGAAAGATTGAAAGAAAGATGGAAAGAAAGATTGAAAGAACGAAAGATTGAAAGAATAACAAAAGAAAGATTGAAAGATTGGAAGAAATATTGAAACATAGAAAAATTGAAAGTAAGAAAGATTGAAAGAAAGAATTAAAGAAAGATTGAAAGATTGAAAGAAAGAATGAAAGAAAGATTGAAATATTGAAAGAAAGATTGAAATAAAGATTGAAAGTTTGAAAGAAAGATTGAAAGAAATATTTAAAGAAAGAAAGATTGAAAGAAATATTGAAAGAAAGATTGAAAGATTGAAAGAAAGATTGAAAGAAAGAATGAAAGAAAGATTGAAAGATTGAAAGATTGAAATTAAGAATGAAAGAAAGATTGAAAGATTGAAAGATTGAAATAAAGAATGAAAGTTTGAAAGAAAGATTGAAAGAAAGATTTAAAAAAGGAAAGATTGAAAGTAAGAAAGATTGAAAGACATATTGAAAGAAAGATTGAAAGATTGAAAGAAAGAATGAAAGAAAGATTGAAAGAAAGATTGTAAGACTGAAGGAAAGAATGAAAGAAAGATTGAAAGAAAGAAAGATTGAAAGATTGAATGATTGAAAGATTGAATGATTGAAAGATTGAAAGAAAGATTGAAAGAAAGATTGAACGACTGAAAGATTGAAAGAAATATTGAAAGTTTGAAAGAAAGATTGAAAGACTGAAAGATAGATTGAAAGATTGAAGATTGAAAGATTGAAAGAAAGATTGAAAGAAAGATTGAACGACTGAAAGAAAGATTGAAAGACTGAAAGAAATAATGAAAGAAAGATTGAAAGAAAGAATGAAAGAAATATTGAAAGAAAGATGGAAAGAAAGATTGAAAGAAAGAAAGATTGAAAGATATAACAAAAGAAAGATTGAAAGAAATAATGAAAGAAAGATTGAACGATTGGAAGAAATATTGAAAGATAGAAAAATTGAAAGATTGAAAGATTGAAAGAAAGAATGAAAGAAAGATTGAAAGATTGAAAGAAAGAATGAAAGAAAGATTGAAAGATTGAAATATTGAAAGAAAGAATGAAAGAAAGACTGAAAGATTGAAAGAAAGATTGAAAGATTGAAATATTTAAAGAAAGATTGAAAGAAAGAATGAAAGAACAATTGAAAGAAAAAATGAAAGAATGAAAGAAAAATTGACAGATTGAAAGAAATATTGAAAAAAGAAAGATTGAAAGAAAGAATGAAAGAAAGATTGAAAGAAAGATGGAAAGAAAGATTGAAAGAAAGAAAGATTGAAAGAAATAATAAAAGAAAGATTGAACGATTGGAAGAAAGAATGACAGAAAGATTGAAAGATTGAAAAATTGAAAGAAAGAATGAAAAAAAGATTGAAAGACTGAAAGAAAGAATGAAAGAAAGATTGAAAGATTAAACAATTGAAAGAAAGTTTGCAAGAAAGATTGAAAAAAGAAAGATTGAAAGAAAGAATCAAAAAAAGATTGATAGATAGATGGATAGAAAGATTGAAAGAAAGAAAGATTTAAAGAATAACAAAAGAAAGATTGAAAGATTGGAAGAAATATTGAAAGATAGAAAAATTGAAAGTAAGAAAGATTGAAAGAAAAAATTAAAGAAAGATTCAAAGATTGAAAGAAAGAATGAAAGAAAGGTTGAAAGATTGAAATATTGAAAGAAAGAATGGAAGAAAGATTGAAAGATTGAAAGAAAGATTGAAAGAAAGTTTGAAAGATTGAAAGATTGAAATAAAGATTGAAAGTTTGAAAGAAAGATTGAAAGAAAGATTTAAAGAAAGAAAGATTGAAAGAAATATTGAAAGAAAGATTGAAAGATTGAAAGAAAGATTGAAAGAAAGAATGAAAGAAAGATTGAAAGATTGAAAGATTGAAATAAAGAATGAAAGTTTGAAAGAAAGATTGAAAGAAAGATTTTAAGAAAGAAAGATTGAAAGTAAGAAAGATTGAAAGAAATATTGAAAGAAAGATTGAAAGATTGAAAGAAAGATTGAAAGAAAGAATGAAAGAAAGATTGAAAGAAAGATTGAAAGAAAGATTGAAAGAAAGATTGAAAGAAAGATTGAAAGACTGAAGGAAAGAATGAAAGAAAGATTGAAAGAAAGATTGAAAGAAAGATTGAATGATTGAAAGAAAGACTGAAAGATAGATTGAAAGATTGAAGATTGAAAGATTCAAAGAAAGATTGAAAGAAAGATTGAAAGTTTGAAACAAATTTTGAAAGACTGAAAGAAAGAATGAAAGAAAGATTGAAAGAAATATTGAAAAAAGAAAGATTGAAAGAAAATTTGAAAGAAATATTGAAAAAAGAAAGATTGAAAGAAAATTTGAAAGAAAGATTGAAAGAAGGAATGAAAGAAAGATTGAATGAAATATTGAAAGACAGAAAGATTGAAAGAAACAATGAAAGAAAGATTGAAAGATTAAAAGAAAGAATGAAAGAAAGATTGAAAAATTGAAATATTGAAAGAAAGAATGAAAGATTGAAAGATTGAAATAAAGATTGAAAGTTTGAAAGAAAGATTGAAAGAAAGATTTAAAGAAAGAAAGATTGAAAGAAATATTGAAAGAAAGATTGAAAGTTTGAAAGAAAGATTGAAAGAAAGAATGAAAGAAAGATTGAAGGATTGAAATATTGAAATAAATAATGAAAGTTTGAAAGAAAGATTGAGAGAACGATTTAAAGAAAGAAAGATTGAAAGTAAAAAAGATTGAAAGAAATATTGAAAGAAAGATTGAAAGATTGAAAGAAAGAATGAATGAAAGATTGAAAGAAAGATTGAAAGAAAGATTGAAAGATTGAAGGAAAGAATGAAAGAAAAATTGAAAGAAAGATTGAAAGAAAGATTGAAAGACTGAAGGAAAGAATGAAAGAAAGATGGAAAGAAAGATGGAAAGAAAGATTGACAGAAAGAAAGATTGAAAGAAATATTGAAAGAAAGATTGAAAGATTGAAAGAAAGAATGAAAGAAAGATTGAAAGATTGAAAGATTGAAAGAAAGAATGAAAGAAAGACTGAAAGATTGAAAGAAAAATTGAAAGAAAGATTGAAAGATTGAAAGATTGAAAGAAAGATTGAAAGTTTGAAAGACAGATTGAAAGACTGAAAGAAAGATTGCAAGAAAGATTGAAAAAACAAAGATTTAAAGATAGAATAAAAGAAAGATTGAAAGAAAGATTGAAAAAAAAAGAAAGATTGAAAGATTGAAAGAAATATTGAAAGACAGAAAGATTGAAAGAAACAATTAAAGAAAGATTGAAAGATTAAAATAAAGAATGAACGAAAGATTGAAAGAAAGATTGAAAGAAAGATTGAAAGAAAGATTGAATGAAAGATTGAAAGAAAGAATGAAACAAAGATTGAAATAAAGAATGAAAGAAAGAATGAAAGAAAGATAGAAGGAAAGATTGAAAGATTGAATGATTGAAAGAAAGACTGAAAGAAAGAATGACAGACAGAAAGATTGAAAGAAATAATGAAAGAAAGATTGAAAAAAAGATTGAAAGACTGAAAGAAAGAATGAAAGAAAGATTGAAAGATTAAACAATTGAAAGAATGATTGCAAGAATGATTGAAAAAAGAAAGATTGAAAGAAAGAATGAAAGAAAGACTGAAGGAAAGAATGAAAGAAAGATGGACAGAAAGATTGAAAGAAACAATGAAAGAAAGATTGAAAGATTAAAATAAAGAATGAAACAAAGATTGAAATAAAGAATGAAAGAAAGATTGAAAGAAAGATAGAAGGAAAGATTGAAAGATTGAATGATTGAAAGAAAGACTGAAAGAAAGAATGACAGACAGAAAGATTGAAAGAAATAATGAAAGAAAGATTGAAAAAAAGATTGAAAGACTGAAAGAAAGAATGAAAGAAAGATTGAAAGATTAAACAATTGAAAGAATGATTGCAAGAATGATTGAAAAAAGAAAGATTGAAAGAAAGAATGAAAGAAAGACCTAAGGAAAGAATGAAAGAAAGATGGACAGAAAGATTGAAAGAAACAATGAAAGAAAGATTGAAAGATTAAAAGAAAGAATGAAAGAAAGATTGAAAAATTGAAAGATTGAAAGAAAGACTAAACGAAAGAAAGAACGATTGAAAGAAAGAATGAAAGAAAGAATGAAAAAAAGATTAAAACACTGAAGGAAAGAATGAAAGAAAGATTGAAAGATTAAACAATTGAAAGAAAGATTGCAAGAAAGAATGAAAGAAAGATTGAAAGATTGAAAGAAAGAATGAAAGAAAGATGGAAAGATTGAAATATTGAAAGAAAGAATGAAAAAAAGATTGAAAGACTGAAAGAAAGAATGAAAGAAAGATTGAAAGATTAAACAATTGAAAGAAAGTTTGCAAGAAAGTTTGAAAAAAGAAAGATTGAAAGAAAGAATGAAAGAAAGATTGAAAGATAGATGGATAGAAAGATTGAAAGAAAGAAAGATTGAAAGAATAACAAAAGAAAGATTGAAAGATTGGAAGAAATATTGAAAGATAGAAAAATTGAAAGTAAGAAAGATTGAAAGAAAGAATTAAAGAAAGATTGAAAGATTGAAAGAAAGAATGAAAGAAAGATTGAAATATTGAAAGAAAGAATGAAAGAAAGATTGAAAGATTGAAAGAAAGATTGAAAGAAAGATTGAAGATTGAAAGATTGAAATAAAGATTGAAAGTTTGAAAGAAAGATTGAAAGAAAGATTTAAAGAAAGAAAGATTGAAAGAAATATTGAAAGAAAGATTGAAAGATTGAAAGAAAGATTGAAAGAAAGATTGAAAGATTGAAAGATTGAAATAAAGAATGAAAGAAAGATTGAATGATTGAAAGATTGAAATAAAGAATGAAAGTTTGAAAGAAAGATTGAAAGAAAGATTTAAAAAAGAAAGATTGAAAGTAAGAAAGATTGAAAGACATATTGAAAGAAAAATTGAAAGATTGAAAGAAAGATTGAAAGAAAGAATGAAAGAGAGATTGAAAGAAAGATTGAAAGAAAGATTGAAAGACTGATGGAAAGAATGATAGAAAGATTGAAAGAAAGATTGAAAGAAAAAAAGATTGAAAGATTGAATGATTGAAAGATTGAATAATTGAAAGATTGAAAGAAAGATTGAAAGAAAGATTGAACGACTGAACGATTGAAAGAAAGATTGAAAGTTTGAAAGAAAGATTGAAAGACTGAAGATTGAAAGATTGAAAGAAAGTTTGAAAGAAAGCTTGAACGACTGAAAGATTGAAAGAAAGATTGAAAGTTTGAAAGAAAGATTGAAAGACTGAAAGAAATAATGAAAGAAAGATTGAAAGAAAGATGGAAAGAAAGATTGAAAGTTTGAAAGAAAGATTGAAAGATTGAAAGAAAGAATGAAAGAAAGATTGAAAGAAAGATGGAAAGAAAGATTGAAAGAAAGATGGAAAGAAAGATTGAAATGAAGAAAGATTGAAAGAAATAACAAAAGAAAGATTGAAAGAAATAATGAAAGAAAGATTGAACGATTGGAAGAAATATTGAAAGATAGAAAAATTGAAAGATTGAAAGATTGAAAGAAAGATTGAAAGAAAGAATGAAAGAAAGATTGAAAGAAAGATTGAAAGAAAGATTGAAAGAAAGATTGAAAGAAAGATTGAAAGATTAAACAATTGAAAGAATGATTGCAAGAATGATTGAAAAAAGAAAGATTGAAAGAAAGAATGAAAGAAAGACTGAAGGAAAGAATGAAAGAAAGATGGACAGAAAGATTGAAAGAAACAATGAAAGAAAGATTGAAAGATTAAAATAAAGAATGAAACAAAGATTGAATTAAAGAATGAAAGAAAGATTGAAAGAAAGATAGAAGGAAAGATTGAAAGATTGAATGATTGAAAGAAAGACTGAAAGAAAGAATGACAGACAGAAAGATTGAAAGAAATAATGAAAGAAAGATTGAAAAAAAGATTGAAAGACTGAAAGAAAGAATGAAAGAAAGATTGAAAGATTAAACAATTGAAAGAATGATTGCAAGAATGATTGAAAAAAGAAAGATTGAAAGAAAGGATGAAAGAAAGACCTAAGGAAAGAATGAAAGAAAGATGGACAGAAAGATTGAAAGAAACAATGAAAGAAAGATTGAAAGATTAAAAGAAAGAATGAAAGAAAGATTGAAAAATTGAAAGATTGAAAGAAAGACTAAACGAAAGAAAGAACGATTGAAAGAAAGAATGAAAGAAAGAATGAAAAAAAGATTAAAACACTGAAGGAAAGAATGAAAGAAAGATTGAAAGATTAAACAATTGAAAGAAAGATTGCAAGAAAGAATGAAAGAAAGATTGAAAGATTGAAAGAAAGAATGAAAGAAAGATGGAAAGATTGAAATATTGAAAGAAAGAATGAAAAAAAGATTGAAAGACTGAAAGAAAGAATGAAAGAAAGATTGAAAGATTAAACAATTGAAAGAAAGTTTGCAAGAAAGTTTGAAAAAAGAAAGATTGAAAGAAAGAATGAAAGAAAGATTGAAAGATAGATGGATAGAAAGATTGAAAGAAAGAAAGATTGAAAGAATAACAAAAGAAAGATTGAAAGATTGGAAGAAATATTGAAAGATAGAAAAATTGAAAGTAAGAAAGATTGAAAGAAAGAATTAAAGAAAGATTGAAAGATTGAAAGAAAGAATGAAAGAAAGATTGAAATATTGAAAGAAAGAATGAAAGAAAGATTGAAAGATTGAAAGAAAGATTGAAAGAAAGATTGAAGATTGAAAGATTGAAATAAAGATTGAAAGTTTGAAAGAAAGATTGAAAGAAAGATTTAAAGAAAGAAAGATTGAAAGAAATATTGAAAGAAAGATTGAAAGATTGAAAGAAAGATTGAAAGAAAGATTGAAAGATTGAAAGATTGAAATAAAGAATGAAAGAAAGATTGAATGATTGAAAGATTGAAATAAAGAATGAAAGTTTGAAAGAAAGATTGAAAGAAAGATTTAAAAAAGAAAGATTGAAAGTAAGAAAGATTGAAAGACATATTGAAAGAAAAATTGAAAGATTGAAAGAAAGATTGAAAGAAAGAATGAAAGAGAGATTGAAAGAAAGATTGAAAGAAAGATTGAAAGACTGATGGAAAGAATGATAGAAAGATTGAAAGAAAGATTGAAAGAAAAAAAGATTGAAAGATTGAATGATTGAAAGATTGAATAATTGAAAGATTGAAAGAAAGATTGAAAGAAAGATTGAACGACTGAACGATTGAAAGAAAGATTGAAAGTTTGAAAGAAAGATTGAAAGACTGAAGATTGAAAGATTGAAAGAAAGTTTGAAAGAAAGCTTGAACGACTGAAAGATTGAAAGAAAGATTGAAAGTTTGAAAGAAAGATTGAAAGACTGAAAGAAATAATGAAAGAAAGATTGAAAGAAAGATGGAAAGAAAGATTGAAAGTTTGAAAGAAAGATTGAAAGATTGAAAGAAAGAATGAAAGAAAGATTGAAAGAAAGATGGAAAGAAAGATTGAAAGAAAGATGGAAAGAAAGATTGAAATGAAGAAAGATTGAAAGAAATAACAAAAGAAAGATTGAAAGAAATAATGAAAGAAAGATTGAACGATTGGAAGAAATATTGAAAGATAGAAAAATTGAAAGATTGAAAGATTGAAAGAAAGATTGAAAGAAAGAATGAAAGAAAGATTGAAAGAAAGATTGAAAGAAAGATTGAAAGAAAGATTGAAAGAAAGATTGAAAGACTGAAGGAAAGAATGAAAGAAAGATTGAAAGAAATATTGAAAGAAAGAAAGATTGAAAGAAAGATTGAAAGATTGAATGATTGAAAGAAAGACTGAAAGATAGATTGAAAGATTGAAGATTGAAAGATTCAAAGAAAGATTGAACGACTGAAAGATTGAAAGAAAGATTGAAAGTTTGAAACAAATTTTGAAAGACTGAAAGAAAGAATGAAAGAAAGAATGAAAGAAAGATTGAAAGAAATATTGAAAAAAGAAAGATTGAAAGAAAATTTGAAAGAAAGATTGAAAGAAGGAATGAAAGAAAGATTGAATGAAATATTGAAAGACAGAAAGATTGAAAGAAACAATGAAAGAAAGATTGAAAGATTAAAAGAAAGAATGAAAGAAAGATTGAAAAATTGAAATATTGAAAGAAAGAATGAAAGAAAGATTGAAAGATTGAAAGATTGAAATAAAGATTGAACGTTTGAAAGAAAGATTGAAAGAAAGATTTAAAGAAAGAAAGATTGAAAGAAATATTGAAAGAAAGATTGAAAGTTTGAAAGAAAGATTGAAAGAAAGAATGAAAGAAAGATTGAAGGATTGAAATATTGAAATAAATAATGAAAGTTTGAAAGAAAGATTGAGAGAAAGATTTAAAGAAAGAAAGATTGAAAGTAAAAAAGATTGAAAGAAATATTGAAAGAAAGATTGAAAGATTGAAAGAAAGAATGAATGAAAGATTGAAAGAAAGATTGAAAGAAAGATTGAAAGATTGAAGGAAAGAATGAAAGAAAGATTGAAAGAAAAATTGAAAGAAAGATTGAAAGAAAGATTGAAAGACTGAAGGAAAGAATTAAAGAAAGATGGAAAGAAAGATGGAAAGAAAGATTGACAGAAAGAAAGATTGAAAGAAATATTGAAAGAAAGATTGAAAGATTGAAAGAAAGAATGAAAGAAAGATTGAAAGATTGAAAGATTGAAAGAAAGAATGAAAGAAAGACTGAAAGATTGAAAGAAAGATTGAAAGATTGAAAGATTGAAAGAAAGATTGAAAGTTTGAAAGACAGATTGAAAGACTGAAAGAAAGATTGCAAGAAAGATTGAAAAAACAAAGATTTAAAGATAGAATAAAAGAAAGATTGAAAGAAAGATTGAAAAAAAAAGAAAGATTGAAAGATTGAAAGAAATATAGAAAGACAGAAAGATTGAAAGAAACAATTAAAGAAAGATTGAAAGATCAAAATAAAGAATGAAAGAAAGATTGAAAGAAAGATTGAAAGAAAGATTGAAAGAAAGATTGAATGAAAGATTGAAAGAAAGAATGAAACAAAGATTGAAATAAAGAATGAAAGAAAGATTGAAAGAAAGATAGAAGGAAAGATTGAAAGATTGAATGATTGAAAGAAAGACTGAAAGAAAGAATGACGGACAGAAAGATTGAAAGAAATAATGAAAGAAAGATTGAAAAAAAGATTGAAAGACTGAAAGAAAGAATGAAAGAAAGATTGAAAGATTAAACAATTGAAAGAATGATTGCAAGAATGATTGAAAAAAGAAAGATTGAAAGAAAGAATGAAAGACTGAAGGAAAGAATGAAAGAAAGATGGACAGAAAGATTGAAAGAAACAATGAAAGAAAGATTGAAAGATTAAAAGAAAGAATGAAAGAAAGATTGAAAAATTGAAAGATTGAAAGAAAGACTAAAAGAAAGAAAGAATGATTGAAAGAAAGATTGAAAGAAAGATTGAAAGAAAGAATGAAAGAAAGAATGAAAGAAAGATTGAAAGAAACAATGAAAGAAAGATTGAAAGATTAAAAGAAAGAATGAAAGAAAGATTGAAAAATTGAAAGATTGAAAGAAAGACTAAACGAAAGAAAGAAAGATTGAAAGAAAGAATGAAAGAAAGATTGAAAAAAAGATTAAAACACTGAAGGAAAGAATGAAAGAAAGATTGAAAGATTAAACAATTGAAAGAAAGATTGCAAGAAAGAATGAAAGAAAGATTGAAAGATTGAAAGAAAGAATGAAAGAAAGATTGAAAGATAGATGGATAGAAAGATTGAAAGAAAGAAAGATTGAAAGAAAGAATGAAAGAAAGATTGAAAGATAGATGGATAGAAAGATTGAAAGAAAGAAAGATTGAAAGAATAACAAAAGAAAGATTGAAAGATTGGAAGAAATATTGAAAGATAGAAAAATTGAAAGTAAGAAAGATTGAAAGAAAGAATTAAAGAAAGATTGAAAGATTGAAAGAAAGAATGAAAGAAAGATTGAAATATTGAAAGAAAGAATGAAAGAAAGATTGAAAGATTGAAAGAAAGATTGAAAGAAAGCTTGAAGATTGAAAGATTGAAATAAAGATTGAAAGTTTGAAAGAAAGATTGAAAGAAAGATTTAAAGAAAGAAAGATTGAAAGAAATATTGAAAGAAAGATTGAAAGATTGAAAGAAAGATTGAAAGAAAGAATGAAAGAAAGATTGAAAGATTGAAAGATTGAAAAAAAGAATGAAAGAAAGATTGAATGATTGAAAGATTGAAATAAAGAATGAAAGTTTGAAAGAAAGATTGAAAGAAAGATTGAAAGAAAGATTTAAAAAAGAAAGATTGAAAGTAAGAAAGATTGAAAGACATATTGAAAGAAAGATTGAAAGATTGAAAGAAAGATTGAAAGAAAGAATGAAAGAAAGATTGAAAGAAAGATTGAAAGAAAGATTGAAAGACTGATGGAAAGAATGATAGAAAGATTGAAAGAAAGATTGAAAGAAAAAAAGATTGAAAGATTGAATGATTGAAAGATTGAATGATTGAAAGATTGAAAGAAAGATTGAAAGAAAGATTGAACGACTGAAAGATTGAAAGAAAGATTGAAAGTTTGAAAGAAAGATTGAAAGACTGAAGATTGAAAGATTGAAAGAAAGATTGAAAGAAAGCTTGAACGACTGAAAGATTGAAAGAAAGATTGAAAGTTTGAAAGAAAGATTGAAAGACTGAAAGAAATAGTGAAAGAAAGATTGAAAGAAAGATGGAAAGAAAGATTGAAAGTTTGAAAGAAAGATTGAAAGATTGAAAGAAAGAATGAAAGAAAGATTGAAAGAAAGATGGAAAGAAAGATTGAAATGAAGAAAGATTGAAAGAAATAACAAAAGAAAGATTGAAAGAAATAATGAAAGAAAGATTGAACGATTGGAAGAAATATTGAAAGATAGAAAAATTGAAAGATTGAAAGATTGAAAGAACGAATGAAAGAAAGATTGAAAGATTGAAAGAAAGAATGAAAGAAAGATTGAAAGATTGAAAGAAAGATTGAAAGATTGAAATATTTAAAGAAAGATTGAAAGAAAGAATGAAAGAACAATTGAAAGAAAGAATGAAAGAAAAATTGACAGATTGAAAGAAATATTGAAAAAAGAAAGATTGAAAGAAAGAATGAAAGAAAGATTGAAAGAAAGATGGAAAGAAAGATTGAAAGAAAGAAAGATTGAAAGAAATAATAAAAGAAAGATGAACGATTGGAAGAAATATTGAAAGATAGAAAAATTGAAAGTAAGAAAGATTGAAAGAAAGGATGAAAGAAAGATTGAAAGATTGACAGAAAGAATGACAGATAGATTGAAAGATTGAAATATTGAAAGAAAGAATGAAAAAGAGATTGAAAGACTGAAAGAAAGAATGAAAGAAAGATTGAAAGATTAAACAATTGAAAGAAAGTTTGCAAGAAAGATTGAAAAAAGAAAGATTGAAAGAAAGAATGAAAAAAAGATTGATAGATAGATGGATAGAAAGATTGAAAGAAAGAAAGATTGAAAGAATAACAAAAGAAAGATTGAAAGATATATTGAAAGAAAGATTGAAAGATTGAAAGAAAGATTGAAAGAAAGAATGAAAGAAAGATTGAAAGAAAGATTGAAAGAAAGATTGAAAGACTGAAGGAAAGAATGAAAGAAAGATTGAAAGAAAGATTGAAAGAAAGAAAGATTGAAAGATTGAATGATTGAAAGATTGAATGATTGAAAGATTGAAAGAAAGATTGAAAGAAAGATTGAACGACTGAAGGATTGAAAGAAAGATTGAAAGTTTGAAAGAAAGATTGAAAGACTGAAGATTGAAAGATTGAAAGAAAGATTGAAAGAAAGATTGAACGACTGAAAGATTGAAAGAAAGATTGAAAGTTTGAAAGAAAGATTGAAAGACTGAAAGAAATAATGAAAGAAAGATTGAAAGAAAGATGGAAAGAAAGATTGAAAGAAAGATGGAAAGAAAGATTGAAAGTTTGAAAGAAAGATTGAAAGATTGAAAGAAAGAATGAAAGAAAGATTGAAAGAAAGATGGAAAGAAAGATTGAAAGAAAGAAAGATTGAAAGAAATAATAAAAGAAAGATTGAACGATTGGAAGAAATATTGAAAGATAGAAAAATTGAAAGTAAGAAAGATTGAAAGAAAGAATGAAACAAAGATTGAAAGATTGACAGAAGATTGAAATATTTAAAGAAAGATTGAAAGAAAGAATGAAAGAACAATTGAAAGAAAGAATGAAAGAATGAAAGAAAAATTGACAGATTGAAAGAAATATTGAAAAAAGAAAGATTGAAAGAAAGATTGAAAGAAAGAATGAAAGAAAGATTGAAAGAAAGATGGAAAGAAAGATTGAAAGAAAGAAAGATTGAAAGAAATAATAAAAGAAAGATTGAACGATTGGAAGAAATATTGAAAGATAGAAAAATTGAAAGTAAGAAAGATTGAAAGAAAGAATGAAACAAAGATTGACAGAAAGAATGACAGAAAGATTGAAAGATTGAAATATTGAAAGAAAGAATGAAAAAGAGATTGAAAGACTGAAAGAAAGAATGAAAGAAAGATTGAAAGATTAAACAATTGAAAGAAAGTTTGCAAGAAAGATTGAAAAAAGAAAGATTGAAAGAAAGAATGAAAAAAAGATTGATAGATAGATGGATAGAAAGATTGAAAGAAAGAAAGATTGAAATAATAACAAAAGAAAGATTGAAAGATTGGAAGAAATATTGAAAGATAGAAAAATTGAAAGTAAGAAAGATTGAAAGAAAAAATTAAAGAAAGATTGAAAGATTGAAAGAAAGAATGAAAGAAAGATTGAAAGATTGAAAGAAAGATTGAAAGAAAGATTGAAAGAAAGATTGAAAGAAAGAAATATTGAAGGAAAGATTGAAAGATTGAATGATTGAAAGAAAGACGGAAAGAAAGATTGACGGACAGAAAGATTGAAAGAAAGAATGAAAGAAAGATTGAAAGAAAGAAAGATTGAAAGATTAAACAATTGAAAGAAAGATTGCAAGAAAGATTGAAAAAAGAAAGATTGAAAGAAAGAATAAAAGAAAGATTGAAAGAAAGATGGAAAGGAAGAATGATTGAAAGAAATAACAAAAGAAAGATTGAAAGAAAGAATGAAAGAAAGATTGAACGATTGGAAACAATATTGAAAGAAAGAAAGATTGAAAGTAAGATAGATTGAAGGAAAGAATGAAAGAAAGATTGAAAGATTGAAAGAAAGAATGAAAGAAAGATTGAAAGATTGAAAGAAAGATTGAAAGATTGAAAGATTGAAATAAAGATTGAAAGTTTGAAAGAAAGATTTAAAGAAAGATTGAAAGACTGAAAGAAAGAATGAAAGGCAGATTGAAAGAAAGATTGAAAGTAAGAAGGATTGAAAGAAAGAATGAAAGAAAGACTGAAAGATTGCAAGAAAGAATAAAAGAAAGATTGAAAGATTGAAATATTGAAAGAAAGAATGAAAGAAAGATTGAAAGATTGAAAGAAAAAATGAAAGAAAGATTGAAAGAAAGATTGAAAGATTGAAAGATTGAAATAAATATTGAAAGTTTGAAAGAAAGATTGAAAGAAAGACTGAAAGAAAGATTGAAAGATTGAAAGAAAGATTGAAAGAAAGATTGAAAGATTGAAATATTGAAAGAAAGAATGAAAGAAAGATTGAAAGATTGAAAGAAAGATTGAAAGAAAGATTGAAAGAATGAAAGATTGAAATAATGATTGAAAGTTTGAAAGAAAGATTGCAAGAAAGATTTAAAAAAGAAAGATTGAAAGAAAGAATGAAAGAATGAAAGAAAGATTGAAAGATTGAAAGAAAGAAAGATTGAAAGAAAGAATGAAAGAACAATTGAAAGAAAGAATGAAAGAATGAAAGAAAAATTGACAGATTGAAAGTAATATTGAAAAAAGAAAGATTGAAAGAAAGAATGAAAGAAAGATTGAAAGAAAGATGGAAAGAAAGATTGAAAGAAAGAAAGATTGAAAGAAATAATAAAAGAAAGATTGAACGATTGGAAGAAATATTGAAAGATAGAAAAATTGAAAGTAAGAAAGATTGAAAGAAAGAATGAAACAAAGATTGAAAGATTGACAGAAAGAATGACAGAAAGATTGAAAGATTGAAATATTGAAAGAAAGAATGAAAAAGAGATTGAAAGACTGAAAGAAAGAATGAAAGAAAGATTGAAAGATTAAACAATTGAAAGAAAGTTTGCAAGAAAGATTGAAAAAAGAAAGATTGAAAGAAAGAATGAAAAAAAGATTGATAGATAGATGGATAGAAAGATTGAAAGAAAGAAAGATTTAAAGAATAACAAAAGAAAGATTGAAAGATTGGAAGAAATATTGAAAGATAGAAAAATTGAAAGTAAGAAAGATTGAAAGAAAAAATTAAAGAAAGATTGAAAGATTGAAAGAAAGAATGAAAGAAAGATTGAAAGATTGAAAGAAAGATTGAAAGATAGATTGAAAGATTGAAAGTTTGAAATAAAGATTGAAAGTTTGAAAGAAAGATTGAAAGAAAGATTTAAAGAAAGAAAGATTTAAAGAAATATTGAAAGAAAGACTGAAAGATTGAAAGAAAGATTGAAAGAAAGAATGAAAGAAAGATTGAAAGATTGAAAGATTGAAATAAAGAATGAAAGTTTGAAAGAAAGATTGAAAGAAAGATTTAAAGAAAGAAAGATTGAAAGTAAGAAAGATTGAAAGAAATATTGAAAGAAAGATTGAAAGATTGAAAGAAAGATTGAAAGAAAGAATGAAAGAAAGATTGAAAGAAAGATTGAAAGAAAGATTGAAAGAAAGATTGAAAGACTGAAGGAAAGAATGAAAGAAAGATTGAAAGAAAGATAGAAAGAAAGAAAGATTGAAAGAAAGATTGAAAGATTGAATGATTGAAAGAAAGACTGAAAGATAGATTGAAAGATTGAAGATTGAAAGATTCAAAGAAAGATTGAAAGAAAGATTGAACGACTAAAAGATTGAAAGTTTGAAACAAATTTTGAAAGACTGAAAGAAAGAATGAAAGAAAGATTGAAAGAAAGAATGAAAAAAGAAAGATTGAAAGAAAATTTGAAAGAAAGATTGAAGAAGGAATGAAAGAAAGATTGAATGAAAAATTGAAAGACAGAAAGATTGAAAGAAAGAATGAAAGAAAGATTGAAAGATTGAAAGAAAGATAGAAAGATTAAAAGAAAGAATGAAAGAAAGATTGAAAAATTGAAAGATTGAAAGAAAGATTTAAAAAAAGATTGAAAGACTGGAAGAAAGAATGAAAGAAAGATTGAAAGATTCAACAATTGAAAGAAATATTGCAAGAAAGATTTAAAAAAGAAAGATTGAAAGAAAGAATGAAAGAATGAAAGAAAGATTGAAAGATTGAAAGAAAGAAAGATTGAAAGAAAGAATGAAAGAACAATTGAAAGAAAGAATGAAAGAATGAAAGAAAAATTGACAGATTGAAAGTAATATTGAAAAAAGAAAGATTGAAAGAAAGAATGAAAGAAAGATTGAAAGAAAGATGGAAAGAAAGATTGAAAGATTGAAAGAAATAATAAAAGAAAGATTGAACGATTGGAAGAAATATTGAAAGATAGAAAAATTGAAAGTAAGAAAGATTGAAAGAAAGAATGAAACAAAGATTGAAAGATTGACAGAAAGAATGACAGAAAGATTGAAAGATTGAAATATTGAAAGAAAGAATGAAAAAGAGATTGAAAGACTGAAAGAAAGAATGAAAGAAAGATTGAAAGATTAAACAATTGAAAGAAAGTTTGCAAGAAAGATTGAAAAAAGAAAGATTGAAAGAAAGAATGAAAAAAAGATTGATAGATAGATGGATAGAAAGATTGAAAGAAAGAAAGATTGAAAGAATAACAAAAGAAAGATTGAAAGATTGAAAGAAAGAATGAAAGAAAGATTGAAAGATTGAAAGAAAGATTGAAAGAAAGATTGAAAGATTGAAAGTTTGAAATAAAGATTGAAAGTTTGAAAGAAAGATTGAAAGAAAGATTTAAAGAAAGAAAGATTGAAAGAAATATTGAAAGAAAGACTGAAAGATTGAAAGAAAGATTGAAAGAAAGAATGAAAGAAAGATTGAAAGATTGAAAGATTGAAATAAAGAATGAAAGTTTGAAAGAAAGATTGAAAGAAAGATTTAAAGAAAGAAAGATTGAAAGTAAGAAAGATTGAAAGAAATATTGAAAGAAAGATTGAAAGATTGAAAGAAAGATTGAAAGAAAGAATGAAAGAAAGATTGAAAGAAAGATTGAAAGAAAGATTGAAAGACTGAAGGAAAGAATGAAAGAAAGATTGAAAGAAAGATAGAAAGAAAGAAAGATTGAAAGAAAGATTGAATGATTGAAAGAAAGACTGAAAGATAGATTGAAAGATTGAAGATTGAAAGATTCAAAGAAAGATTGAAAGAAAGATTGAACGACTGAAAGATTGAAAGAAAGATTGAAAGTTTGAAACAAATTTTGAAAGACTGAAAGAAAGAATGAAAGAAAGATTGAAAGAAAGATTGAAAAAAGAAAGATTGAAAGAAAATTTGAAAGAAAAATTGAAGAAGGAATGAAAGAAAGATTGAATGAAAAATTGAAAGACAGAAAGATTGAAAGAAAGAATGAAAGAAAGATTGAAAGATTGAAAGAAAGATTGAAAGATTAAAAGAAAGAATGAAAGAAAGATTGAAAAATTGAAAGATTGAAAGAAAGATTTAAAAAAAGATTGAAAGACTGGAAGAAAGAATGAAAGAAAGATTGAAAGATTCAACAATTGAAAGAAAGATTGCAAGAAAGATTTAAAAAAGAAAGATTGAAAGAAAGAATGAAAGAATGAAAGAAAGATTGAAAGATTGAAAGAAAGAAAGATTGAAAGAAAGAATGAAAGAACAATTGAAAGAAAGAATGAAAGAATGAAAGAAAAATTGACAGATTGAAAGAAATATTGAAAAAAGAAAGATTGAAAGAAAGAATGAAAGAAAGATTGAAAGAAAGATGGAAAGAAAGATTGAAAGAAAGAAAGATTGAAAGAAATAATAAAAGAAAGATTGAACGATTGGAAGAAATATTGAAAGATAGAAAAATTGAAAGTAAGAAAGATTGAAAGAAAGAATGAAACAAAGATTGAAAGATTGACAGAAAGAATGACAGAAAGATTGAAAGATTGAAATATTGAAAGAAAGAATGAAAAAGAGATTGAAAGACTGAAAGAAAGAATGAAAGAAAGATTGAAAGATTAAACAATTGAAAGAAAGTTTGCAAGAAAGATTGAAAAAAGAAAGATTGAAAGAAAGAATGAAAAAAAGATTGATAGATAGATGGATAGAAAGATTGAAAGAAAGAAAGATTGAAAGAATAACAAAAGAAAGATTGAAAGATTGGAAGAAATATTGAAAGATAGAAAAATTTAAAGTAAGAAAGATTGAAAGAAAAAATTAAAGAAAGATTGAAAGATTGAAAGAAAGAATGAAAGAAAGATTGAAAGATTGAAAGAAAGATTGAAAGAAAGATTGAAAGAAAGATTGAAAGATTGAAAGTTTGAAATAAAGATTGAAAGTTTGAAAGAAAGATTGAAAGAAAGATTTAAAGAAAGAAATATTGAAAGAAAGACTGAAAGATTGAAAGAAAGATTGAAAGAAAGAATGAAAGAAAGATTGAAAGATTGAAAGATTGAAATAAAGAATGAAAGTTTGAAAGAAAGATTGAAAGAAAGATTTAAAGAAAGAAAGATTGAAAGTAAGAAAGATTGAAAGAAATATTGAAAGAAAGATTGAAAGATTGAAAGAAAGATTGAAAGAAAGAATGAAAGAAAGATTGAAAGAAAGATTGAAAGAAAGATTGAAAGACTGAAGGAAAGAATGAAAGAAAGATTGAAAGAAAGATTGAAAGAAAGATAGAAAGAAAGAAAGATTGAAAGAAAGATTGAAAGATTGAATGATTGAAAGAAAGACTGAAAGATAGATTGAAAGATTGAAGATTGAAAGATTCAAAGAAAGATTGAAAGAAAGATTGAACGACTGAAAGATTGAAAGAAGGATTGAAAGTTTGAAACAAATTTTGAAAGACTGAAAGAAAGAATGAAAGAAAGATTGAAAGAAAGATTGAAAAAAGAAAGATTGAAAGAAAATTTGAAAGAAAGATTGAAGAAGGAATGAAAGAAAGATTGAATGAAAAATTGAAAGACAGAAAGATTGAAAGAAAGATTGAAAGATTAAAAGAAAGAATGAAAGAAAGATTGAAAAATTGAAAGATTGAAAGAAAGATTTAAAAAAAGATTGAAAGACTGGAAGAAAGAATGAAAGAAAGATTGAAAGATTCAACAATTGAAAGAAAGATTGCAAGAAAGATTTAAAAAAGAAAGATTGAAAGAAAGAATGAAAGAATGAAAGAAAGATTGAAAGATTGAAAGAAAGAAAGATTGAAAGATTGAATGGTTGAAAGAAAGACTGAAAGAAAGATTGACAGACTGAAAGACTGAAAGAGAGAATGAAAGAAAGATTGAAAGATTCAAAAATTGAAAGAAAGATTGCAAGAAAGATTGAAAGAAAGAATGAAAGAAATATTGAAAGAAATAACAAAAGAAAGATTGAAAGAAAGAATGAAAGAAAGATTGAAAGATTGAAATATTGAAAGAAAGAATGAAAGAAAGATTGAAAGAAGAAAGAAAGATTGAAAGAAAGATTGAAAGATTGAAAGATTGAAAGATTGAAATAAAGATTGAAAGTTTGAAAGAAAGATTGAAAGAAAGATTTAAAGAAAGAAAGATTGAAAGTAAGAAAGATTGAAAGAAATATTGAAAGAAAGATTGAAGAAAAGAAAGATTGAAAGAAAGATTGAAAGACTGATGGAAAGAATGAAATAAAGATTGAAAGAAAGATTGAAAGAAAGAAATATTGAAGGAAAGATTGAAAGATTGAATGATTGAAAGAAAGACGGAAAGAAAGATTGACGGACAGAAAGATTGAAAGAAAGAATGAAAGAAAGATTGAAAGAAAGAAAGATTGAAAGATTAAACAATTGAAAGAAAGATTGCAAGAAAGATTGAAAAAAGAAAGATTGAAAGAAAGAATAAAAGAAAGATTGAAAGAAAGATGGAAAGGAAGAATGATTGAAAGAAATAACAAAAGAAAGATTGAAAGAAAGAATGAAAGAAAGATTGAACGATTGGAAACAATATTGAAAGAAAGAAAGATTGAAAGTAAGATAGATTGAAGGAAAGAATGAAAGAAAGATTGAAAGATTGAAAGAAAGAATGAAAGAAAGATTGAAAGATTGAAAGAAAGATTGAAAGATTGAAAGATTGAAATAAAGATTGAAAGTTTGAAAGAAAGATTTAAAGAAAGATTGAAAGACTGAAAGAAAGAATGAAAGGCAGATTGAAAGAAAGATTGAAAGTAAGAAGGATTGAAAGAAAGAATGAAAGAAAGACTGAAAGATTGCAAGAAAGAATAAAAGAAAGATTGAAAGATTGAAATATTGAAAGAAAGAATGAAAGAAAGATTGAAAGATTGAAAGAAAAAATGAAAGAAAGATTGAAAGAAAGATTGAAAGATTGAAAGATTGAAATAAATATTGAAAGTTTGAAAGAAAGATTGAAAGAAAGACTGAAAGAAAGATTGAAAGATTGAAAGAAAGATTGAAAGAAAGATTGAAAGATTGAAATATTGAAAGAAAGAATGAAAGAAAGATTGAAAGATTGAAAGAAAGATTGAAAGAAAGATTGAAAGAATGAAAGATTGAAATAATGATTGAAAGTTTGAAAGAAAGATTGAAAGAAAGATTTAAACAAAGAAAGATTGAAATTAAGAAAGATTGAAAGAAATATTGAACGAAAGATTGAAAGAAAGATTGAAAGAAAGATTGAAAAAAAGAAAGATTGAAAGAAAGATTGAAAGACTGAAGGATAGAATGAAAGAAAGATTGAAAGAAAGATTGAAAGAATGAAATATTGAAGGAAAGATTGAAAGATTGAATGATTGAAAGAAAGACTGAAAGAAAGATTGACAGACAGAAAGATTGAAAGAAAGAATGAAAGAATGATTGAAAGAAAGAATAAAAGAAATATTGAAAGATTAAACAATTGAAAGAAAGATTGCAAGAAAGATTGAAAAAAGAAAGATTGAAAGAAAGAATAAAAGAAAGATTGAAAGAAATATGGAAAGAAAGAAAGATTGAAAGAAATAACAAAAGAAAGATTGAAAGAAAGAATGAAAGAAAGATTGAACGATTGGAAGAAATATTGAAAGAAAGAAAGATTGAAAGTAAGATAGATTGAAAGTAAGAATGAAAGAAAGATTGAAAGATTTAAAGAAAGAATGACAGAAAGATTGAAAGATTGAAATATTGAAAGAAAGAATGAAAAAGAGATTGAAAGACTGAAAGAAAGAATGAAAGAAAGATTGAAAGATTAAACAATTGAAAGAAAGTTTGCAAGAAAGATTGAAAAAAGAAAGATTGAAAGAAAGAATGAAAAAAAGATTGATAGATAGATGGATAGAAAGATTGAAAGAAAGAAAGATTTAAAGAATAACAAAAGAAAGATTGAAAGATTGGAAGAAATATTGAAAGATAGAAAAATTGAAAGTAAGAAAGATTGAAAGAAAAAATTAAAGAAAGATTGAAAGATTGAAAGAAAGAATGAAAGAAAGATTGAAAGATTGAAAGAAAGATTGAAAGATAGATTGAAAGATTGAAAGTTTGAAATAAAGATTGAAAGTTTGAAAGAAAGATTGAAAGAAAGATTTAAAGAAAGAAAGATTTAAAGAAATATTGAAAGAAAGACTGAAAGATTGAAAGAAAGATTGAAAGAAAGAATGAAAGAAAGATTGAAAGATTGAAAGATTGAAATAAAGAATGAAAGTTTGAAAGAAAGATTGAAAGAAAGATTTAAAGAAAGAAAGATTGAAAGTAAGAAAGATTGAAAGAAATATTGAAAGAAAGATTGAAAGATTGAAAGAAAGATTGAAAGAAAGAATGAAAGAAAGATTTAAAGAAAGATTGAAAGAAAGATTGAAAGAAAGATTGAAAGACTGAAGGAAAGAATGAAAGAAAGATTGAAAGAAAGATAGAAAGAAAGAAAGATTGAAAGAAAGATTGAAAGATTGAATGATTGAAAGAAAGACTGAAAGATAGATTGAAAGATTGAAGATTGAAAGATTCAAAGAAAGATTGAAAGAAAGATTGAACGACTAAAAGATTGAAAGTTTGAAACAAATTTTGAAAGACTGAAAGAAAGAATGAAAGAAAGATTGAAAGAAAGAATGAAAAAAGAAAGATTGAAAGAAAATTTGAAAGAAAGATTGAAGAAGGAATGAAAGAAAGATTGAATGAAAAATTGAAAGACAGAAAGATTGAAAGAAAGAATGAAAGAAAGATTGAAAGATTGAAAGAAAGATAGAAAGATTAAAAGAAAGAATGAAAGAAAGATTGAAAAATTGAAAGATTGAAAGAAAGATTTAAAAAAAGATTGAAAGACTGGAAGAAAGAATGAAAGAAAGATTGAAAGATTCAACAATTGAAAGAAATATTGCAAGAAAGATTTAAAAAAGAAAGATTGAAAGAAAGAATGAAAGAATGAAAGAAAGATTGAAAGATTGAAAGAAAGAAAGATTGAAAGAAAGAATGAAAGAACAATTGAAAGAAAGAATGAAAGAATGAAAGAAAAATTGACAGATTGAAAGTAATATTGAAAAAAGAAAGATTGAAAGAAAGAATGAAAGAAAGATTGAAAGAAAGATGGAAAGAAAGATTGAAAGATTGAAAGAAATAATAAAAGAAAGATTGAACGATTGGAAGAAATATTGAAAGATAGAAAAATTGAAAGTAAGAAAGATTGAAAGAAAGAATGAAACAAAGATTGAAAGATTGACAGAAAGAATGACAGAAAGATTGAAAGATTGAAATATTGAAAGAAAGAATGAAAAAGAGATTGAAAGACTGAAAGAAAGAATGAAAGAAAGATTGAAAGATTAAACAATTGAAAGAAAGTTTGCAAGAAAGATTGAAAAAAGAAAGATTGAAAGAAAGAATGAAAAAAAGATTGATAGATAGATGGATAGAAAGATTGAAAGAAAGAAAGATTGAAAGAATAACAAAAGAAAGATTGAAAGATTGAAAGAAAGAATGAAAGAAAGATTGAAAGATTGAAAGAAAGATTGAAAGAAAGATTGAAAGATTGAAAGTTTGAAATAAAGATTGAAAGTTTGAAAGAAAGATTGAAAGAAAGATTTAAAGAAAGAAAGATTGAAAGAAATATTGAAAGAAAGACTGAAAGATTGAAAGAAAGATTGAAAGAAAGAATGAAAGAAAGATTGAAAGATTGAAAGATTGAAATAAAGAATGAAAGTTTGAAAGAAAGATTGAAAGAAAGATTTAAAGAAAGAAAGATTGAAAGTAAGAAAGATTGAAAGAAATATTGAAAGAAAGATTGAAAGATTGAAAGAAAGATTGAAAGAAAGAATGAAAGAAAGATTGAAAGAAAGATTGAAAGAAAGATTGAAAGACTGAAGGAAAGAATGAAAGAAAGATTGAAAGAAAGATAGAAAGAAAGAAAGATTGAAAGAAAGATTGAATGATTGAAAGAAAGACTGAAAGATAGATTGAAAGATTGAAGATTGAAAGATTCAAAGAAAGATTGAAAGAAAGATTGAACGACTGAAAGATTGAAAGAAAGATTGAAAGTTTGAAACAAATTTTGAAAGACTGAAAGAAAGAATGAAAGAAAGATTGAAAGAAAGATTGAAAAAAGAAAGATTGAAAGAAAATTTGAAAGAAAAATTGAAGAAGGAATGAAAGAAAGATTGAATGAAAAATTGAAAGACAGAAAGATTGAAAGAAAGAATGAAAGAAAGATTGAAAGATTGAAAGAAAGATTGAAAGATTAAAAGAAAGAATGAAAGAAAGATTGAAAAATTGAAAGATTGAAAGAAAGATTTAAAAAAAGATTGAAAGACTGGAAGAAAGAATGAAAGAAAGATTGAAAGATTCAACAATTGAAAGAAAGATTGCAAGAAAGATTTAAAAAAGAAAGATTGAAAGAAAGAATGAAAGAATGAAAGAAAGATTGAAAGATTGAAAGAAAGAAAGATTGAAAGAAAGAATGAAAGAACAATTGAAAGAAAGAATGAAAGAATGAAAGAAAAATTGACAGATTGAAAGAAATATTGAAAAAAGAAAGATTGAAAGAAAGAATGAAAGAAAGATTGAAAGAAAGATGGAAAGAAAGATTGAAAGAAAGAAAGATTGAAAGAAATAATAAAAGAAAGATTGAACGATTGGAAGAAATATTGAAAGATAGAAAAATTGAAAGTAAGAAAGATTGAAAGAAAGAATGAAACAAAGATTGAAAGATTGACAGAAAGAATGACAGAAAGATTGAAAGATTGAAATATTGAAAGAAAGAATGAAAAAGAGATTGAAAGACTGAAAGAAAGAATGAAAGAAAGATTGAAAGATTAAACAATTGAGGAAAGTTTGCAAGAAAGATTGAAAAAAGAAAGATTGAAAGAAAGAATGAAAAAAAGATTGATAGATAGATGGATAGAAAGATTGAAAGAAAGAAAGATTGAAAGAATAACAAAAGAAAGATTGAAAGATTGGAAGAAATATTGAAAGATAGAAAAATTTAAAGTAAGAAAGATTGAAAGAAAAAATTAAAGAAAGATTGAAAGATTGAAAGAAAGAATGAAAGAAAGATTGAAAGATTGAAAGAAAGATTGAAAGAAAGATTGAAAGAAAGATTGAAAGATTGAAAGTTTGAAATAAAGATTGAAAGTTTGAAAGAAAGATTGAAAGAAAGATTTAAAGAAAGAAATATTGAAAGAAAGACTGAAAGATTGAAAGAAAGATTGAAAGAAAGAATGAAAGAAAGATTGAAAGATTGAAAGATTGAAATAAAGAATGAAAGTTTGAAAGAAAGATTGAAAGAAAGATTTAAAGAAAGAAAGATTGAAAGTAAGAAAGATTGAAAGAAATATTGAAAGAAAGATTGAAAGATTGAAAGAAAGATTGAAAGAAAGAATGAAAGAAAGATTGAAAGAAAGATTGAAAGAAAGATTGAAAGACTGAAGGAAAGAATGAAAGAAAGATTGAAAGAAAGATTGAAAGAAAGATAGAAAGAAAGAAAGATTGAAAGAAAGATTGAAAGATTGAATGATTGAAAGAAAGACTGAAAGATAGATTGAAAGATTGAAGATTGAAAGATTCAAAGAAAGATTGAAAGAAAGATTGAACGACTGAAAGATTGAAAGAAGGATTGAAAGTTTGAAACAAATTTTGAAAGACTGAAAGAAAGAATGAAAGAAAGATTGAAAGAAAGATTGAAAAAAGAAAGATTGAAAGAAAATTTGAAAGAAAGATTGAAGAAGGAATGAAAGAAAGATTGAATGAAAAATTGAAAGACAGAAAGATTGAAAGAAAGATTGAAAGATTAAAAGAAAGAATGAAAGAAAGATTGAAAAATTGAAAGATTGAAAGAAAGATTTAAAAAAAGATTGAAAGACTGGAAGAAAGAATGAAAGAAAGATTGAAAGATTCAACAATTGAAAGAAAGATTGCAAGAAAGATTTAAAAAAGAAAGATTGAAAGAAAGAATGAAAGAATGAAAGAAAGATTGAAAGATTGAAAGAAAGAAAGATTGAAAGATTGAATGGTTGAAAGAAAGACTGAAAGAAAGATTGACAGACTGAAAGACTGAAAGAGAGAATGAAAGAAAGATTGAAAGATTCAAAAATTGAAAGAAAGATTGCAAGAAAGATTGAAAGAAAGAATGAAAGAAATATTGAAAGAAATAACAAAAGAAAGATTGAAAGAAAGAATGAAAGAAAGATTGAAAGATTGAAATATTGAAAGAAAGAATGAAAGAAAGATTGAAAGAAGAAAGAAAGATTGAAAGAAAGATTGAAAGATTGAAAGATTGAAAGATTGAAATAAAGATTGAAAGTTTGAAAGAAAGATTGAAAGAAAGATTTAAAGAAAGAAAGATTGAAAGTAAGAAAGATTGAAAGAAATATTGAAAGAAAGATTGAAGAAAAGAAAGATTGAAAGAAAGATTGAAAGACTGATGGAAAGAATGAAATAAAGATTGAAAGAAAGATTGAAAGAAAGAAATATTGAAGGAAAGATTGAAAGATTGAATGATTGAAAGAAAGACGGAAAGAAAGATTGACGGACAGAAAGATTGAAAGAAAGAATGAAAGAAAGATTGAAAGAAAGAAAGATTGAAAGATTAAACAATTGAAAGAAAGATTGCAAGAAAGATTGAAAAAAGAAAGATTGAAAGAAAGAATAAAAGAAAGATTGAAAGAAAGATGGAAAGGAAGAATGATTGAAAGAAATAACAAAAGAAAGATTGAAAGAAAGAATGAAAGAAAGATTGAACGATTGGAAACAATATTGAAAGAAAGAAAGATTGAAAGTAAGATAGATTGAAGGAAAGAATGAAAGAAAGATTGAAAGATTGAAAGAAAGAATGAAAGAAAGATTGAAAGATTGAAAGAAAGATTGAAAGATTGAAAGATTGAAATAAAGATTGAAAGTTTGAAAGAAAGATTTAAAGAAAGATTGAAAGACTGAAAGAAAGAATGAAAGGCAGATTGAAAGAAAGATTGAAAGTAAGAAGGATTGAAAGAAAGAATGAAAGAAAGACTGAAAGATTGCAAGAAAGAATAAAAGAAAGATTGAAAGATTGAAATATTGAAAGAAAGAATGAAAGAAAGATTGAAAGATTGAAAGAAAAAATGAAAGAAAGATTGAAAGAAAGATTGAAAGATTGAAAGATTGAAATAAATATTGAAAGTTTGAAAGAAAGATTGAAAGAAAGACTGAAAGAAAGATTGAAAGATTGAAAGAAAGATTGAAAGAAAGATTGAAAGATTGAAATATTGAAAGAAAGAATGAAAGAAAGATTGAAAGATTGAAAGAAAGATTGAAAGAAAGATTGAAAGAATGAAAGATTGAAATAATGATTGAAAGTTTGAAAGAAAGATTGAAAGAAAGATTTAAACAAAGAAAGATTGAAATTAAGAAAGATTGAAAGAAATATTGAACGAAAGATTGAAAGAAAGATTGAAAGAAAGATTGAAAAAAAGAAAGATTGAAAGAAAGATTGAAAGACTGAAGGATAGAATGAAAGAAAGATTGAAAGAAAGATTGAAAGAATGAAATATTGAAGGAAAGATTGAAAGATTGAATGATTGAAAGAAAGACTGAAAGAAAGATTGACAGACAGAAAGATTGAAAGAAAGAATGAAAGAATGATTGAAAGAAAGAATAAAAGAAATATTGAAAGATTAAACAATTGAAAGAAAGATTGCAAGAAAGATTGAAAAAAGAAAGATTGAAAGAAAGAATAAAAGAAAGATTGAAAGAAATATGGAAAGAAAGAAAGATTGAAAGAAATAACAAAAGAAAGATTGAAAGAAAGAATGAAAGAAAGATTGAACGATTGGAAGAAATATTGAAAGAAAGAAAGATTGAAAGTAAGATAGATTGAAAGTAAGAATGAAAGAAAGATTGAAAGATTTAAAGAAAGAATGAAAGAAAGATTGAAAGATTGAAATATTGAAAGAAAGAATGAAAGAAAGATTGAAAGATTGAAAGAAAGATTGAAAGATTGAAAGATTGAAATAAAGATTGAAAGTTTGAAAGAATGACTGAAAGAGAGATTTAAAGAAAGATTTAAAGAAAGATTGAAAGACTGAAAGAAAGAATGAAAGGCAGATTGAAAGAAAGATTGAAAGTAAGAAAGATTGAAAGAAAGAATGAAAGAAAGATTGAAAGATTGCAAGAAAGAATGAAAGAAATATTGAAAGATTGAAATTTTGAAAGAAAGAATGAAAGAAAGATTGAAAGAAAGATTGAAAGAAAGATTGAAAGAAAGATTGAAATAAAGATTGAAAGTTTGAAAGAAAGATTGAGAGAAAGATTGAAAGAAAGAAAGAAAGATTGAAAGAAAGATTGAAAGAAAGATTGAAAGAAAGATTGAAAGAAAGATTGAAAGAAAGAAAGATTGAAAGATTGAATGATTGAAAGAAAGACTGAAAGAAAGAATGACGGACAGAAAGATTGAAAGAAAGAATGAAAGAAAGATTGAAAAAAAGATTGAAAGACTGAAAGAAAGAATGAAAGAAACATTGAAAGATTAAACAATTGAAAGAAAGATTGCAAGAAAGATGGAAAGAATGAAAGATTGAAATAATGATTGAAAGTTTGAAAGAATGATTGAAAGAAAGATTTAAACAAAGAAAGATTACATTTACATTTACATTTAGTCATTTAGCAGACGCTTTTATCCAAAGCGACTTACAAGGGAGAATAACATTCAGCTACATTGCGACAGAGATTAGTGTAACAACAACATTGGTGTAACAATAAATACTGCAAGGTGGTGCTCAGTAATTGTAGATTAGGACAGGAGGTACTCACTGAAGAGCTGGGTCTTCAGGTGCTTCTTAAAGACAGAGAGGGAGGTCCCCGCTCTGGTCATTTTTGGCAGCTCGTTCCACCAACGTGGAACTACAAATGAGAATAGCCTGGATTGCCGTGGCTGTATGGCCGGCAGAGCCAGGTGACACTCATTAGACGAGGGCAGCATCCGGGGGGCAACATGTGCTCTTACAAGAGCATTTAAGTAGGCGGGAGCATTCCCAACAATCACTCTGTAGGCCAGCATAAGAGACTTGAACTTGATGCGGGCGGCTACAGGTAACCAGTGGAGCTCGATGAGCAGCGGAGTGACATGTGCCCTCTTTGGCTGGTGCGAAGCGGCAGGACCGGGAGACGGCGGCAACATGGTCCGAGAATGTCAGTTGGTCATCAATAATGACACCAAGATTCCTTGCAGCCTTGGTAGGAACAAGAGATAGAGAGTCGATTTTAATATCAATGTTGTGATAAATACCTTGTTTGGCCGGGAAGACCAGCAGTTCCGTTTTCGCCAGATAGTCAAGTAGTTTAGATACCTCACTTTCAGCGAGGGGGGCGAAACCAGGGAACGATGAGCCTAGGGCTGGAGAAGACAGGTTGTGAGTAAGTTGTTTAGTGAATTGGCTGCTGATGGCTGCCACATTGTTAGTAAAAAAGGAGGCAAGGCAGTCAGCAGTGAGGTTAGTAGCTGGGGGAGGTGGTGGAGGGTAAAGCAGAGACTTGAAGGTGGTGAATAACGTACGTGTGTCTGTGGCACCGTTGATCCTATCGTTGAAGAAGGCCTTCTTGGCAGCAGTGATGCCGGAAGAGAAGGAGGACAGCAGTGTCTGGTAGCTAGCAAGATCCTCAGTTGTTTTGAATTTGTGCCATTTCCTCTCGGCTGCTCTGAGGTCAGTGCACGTTGTCCGGAGGGTGTCAGTCAGCCAAGGGTGCGACTGGGTTGAACGAGCAGGTCTGGTGGATAGTGGACACAGGATATCCAGACATGAGCTCAAGGTGGAGCAGAGGGAGTCAGTGGCATCATTAACCTGCAGAGAGGAGAATGTGCCATGGGGTGGAAGAGAAGAGGAGAGCACAGAGGAGAAGTGGGTGGGAGACAAGTTGCGGAGATTGCTGCGGATAGTAACCATGGGTGGGGAGGTGGGGGGTTGTTTTGGTAGCTGGACATTGAAGTGGATGAAGAAGTGGTCAGAGAGATGAAGAGGAGTGACCCATAGGTTGTCGGTGGTACAGCTCCGAGCAAGAATGAGATCAAGCTCTTTGCCAGCCTTGTGAGTCGGTGGAGTCGGGATCTGTCTTAGGTCGAACGAGCGAACCAAAGACAGGAAGTCAGCCGAGCTCGCACTGTCCAAGTGAATGTTCATGTCTCCGAGGACGAGCATGGGACACTCGTGCTCAGGGATTGATGACAGCAGGGTGTCAAGCTCATGTAGGAAGTCACCTAGTTGTCCTGGTGGACGGTAGATGACGACCACATAGGCTTTCACCGGAGCAGTCACCAAGACGGCGTGATATTCAAAGGAGGCAAAGTTGTTTAAAGGCAGCAGTGGATTAAATTTCCATGTGTTGGAAATTAGCAGGCCAGTCCCACCACCACGGCCAGATGGTCTGGATGTGTGGGAGAATGAGTAGTTAGTGGAGAGTGCAGCCGGGGTTGCGCTATCTTCCGGTTTAATCCATGTCTCAGTGAGAGCAAGGAGCTCTAAGGAGAGTTGGTTGGCATGACCAGAAATGAAGTCTGCCTTGTTAACTGCAGATCGACAATTCCACAAGCCAACAGAGAAGGAGGTCTTTGCAGAAGATGTTTGCTGCAGGGACCTGAGGTTACCCGGATTGCATCGGCGTATGGTATAACGACGCTTTCTGGGTGACCTTGAAGTTGTAGGGATGCGGTAGTAGCACACTTTGTATGGAGTGAGAGAAAGAAGGCAGGTTTGCCTTGTTCGGTGTCCTTGCTTCGGTTGACGTGCAGAGGTAGACGTGCGTCTTTACACAGAGCGTCTTCACACGAGAGCGACTACAAATGGGCCAACGCTTGAAGGGCAGGACCATAAATAGGTGATAGAATACAGCTGCTCGTGTGATTAGGGTTGCACCTGGCTAAGAGCACGCCCACATAAGAGAGGACTTACCTGAATAGGGGGTGTGTCTGGAACACAAGCTTGTTGGCAGATCAGCAAATAGCAGTGAAATGTACAGAGTCAATCCAGTAGTCCAAGTTGCAATACTACAATACGAGCAGTGATACACTACACAGCAACCTCAGCACTAGAGCTCGACTCAGAGTTAGCTCGACTCAGATTGAAAGTAAGAAAGATTGAAAGAAATATTGAACGAAAGATTGAAAGAAAGATTGAAAGAAAGATTTAAACAAAGAAAGATTGAAAGTAAGAAAGATTGAAAGAAATATTGAACGAAAGATTGAAAGAAAGGATGAAAGAAAGATTGAAAAAAAGATTGAAAAAAAGAAAGATTGAAAGAAAGATTGAACGACTGAAGAAAAGAATGAAAGAAAGATTGAAAGAAAGATTGAAAGAAAGAAATATTGAAGGAAAGATTGAAAGATTGAATGATTGAAAGAAAGACTGAAAGAAAGATTGACCGACAGAAAGATTGAAAGAAAGAATGAAAGAAAGATTGAAAGAAAGAATGAAAGAAAGATTGAAAGATTAAACAATTGAAAGAAAGATTGCAAGAAAGATTGAAAAAATAAAGATTGAAAGAAAGAATAAAAGAAAGATTGAAAGAAAGATGGAAAGAAAGAAAGATTGAAAGAAATAACAAAAGAAAGATTGAAAGAAAGAATGAAAGAAAGATTGAAAGACTGAAAGAAAGAATGAAAGGCAGATTGAAAGAAAGATTGAAAGTAAGAAAAATTGAAAGAAAGAATGAAAGAAAGATTGAAAGATTGCAAGAAAGAATGAAAGAAATATTGAAAGATTGAAATATTGAAAGAAAGAATGAAAGAAAGATTGAAAGATTGAAAGAAAGATTGAAAGATTGAAATAAAGATTGAAAGTTTGAAAGAAAGATTGAAAGAAAGATTTAAAGAAAGAAAGAAAGATTGAAAGAAAGATTGAAAGAAAGATTGAAAGAAAGAAAGATTGAAAGATTGAATAATTGAAAGAAAGACTGAAAGAAAGAATGACGGACAGAAAGATTGAAAGAAAGAATGAAAGAAAGATTGAAAGAAAGATTTAAACAAAGAAAGATTGAAAGTAAGAAAGATTGAAAGAAATATTGAACGAAAAAATTGAAAGAAAGGATGAAAGAAAGATTGAAAGAAAGATTGAAAAAAAGAAAGATTGAAAGAAAGATTGAACGACTGAAGAAAAGAATGAAAGAAAGATTGAAAGAAAGATTGAAAGAAAGAAATATTGAAGGAAAGATTGAAAGATTGAATGATTGAAAGAAAGACTGAAAGAAAGATTGACCGACAGAAAGATTGAAAGAAAGAATGAAAGAAAGATTGAAAGAAAGAATGAAAGAAAGATTGAAAGATTAAACAATTGAAAGAAAGATTGCAAGAAAGATTGAAAAAAGAAAGATTGAAAGAAAGAATAAAAGAAAGATTGAAAGAAAGATGGAAAGAAAGAAAGATTGAAAGAAATAACAAAAGAAAGATTGAAAGAAAGAATGAAAGAAAGATTGAAAGACTGAAAGAAAGAATGAAAGGCAGATTGAAAGAAAGATTGAAAGTAAGAAAAATTGAAAGAAAGAATGAAAGAAAGATTGAAAGATTGCAAGAAAGAATGAAAGAAATATTGAAAGATTGAAATATTGAAAGAAAGAATGAAAGAAAGATTGAAAGATTGAAAGAAAGATTGAAAGATTGAAATAAAGATTGAAAGTTTGAAAGAAAGATTGAAAGAAAGATTTAAAGAAAAAAAGAAAGATTGAAAGAAAGATTGAAAGAAAGATTGAAAGAAAGAAAGATTGAAAGATTGAATAATTGAAAGAAAGACTGAAAGAAAGAATGACGGACAGAAAGATTGAAAGAAAGAATGAAAGAAAGATTGAAAGAAAGATTTAAACAAAGAAAGATTGAAAGTAAGAAAGATTGAAAGAAATATTGAACGAAAGATTGAAAGAAAGGATGAAAGAAAGATTGAAAGAAAGATTGAAAAAAAGAAAGATTGAAAGAAAGATTGAAAGACTGAAGAAAAGAATGAAAGAAAGATTGAAAGAAAGATTGAAAGAAAGAAATATTGAAGGAAAGATTGAAAGATTGAATGATTGAAAGAAAGACTGAAAGAAAGATTGACCGACAGAAAGATTGAAAGAAAGAATGAAAGAAAGATTGAAAGAAAGAATGAAAGAAAGATTGAAAGATTATACAATTGAAAGAAAGATTGCAAGAAAGATTGAAAAAAGAAAGATTGAAAGAAAGAATAAAAGAAAGATTGAAAGAAAGATGGAAAGAAAGAAAGATTGAAAGAAATAACAAAAGAAAGATTGAAAGAAAGAATGAAAGAAAGATTGAAAGACTGAAAGAAAGAATGAAAGGCAGATTGAAAGAAAGATTGAAAGTAAGAAAAATTGAAAGAAAGAATGAAAGAAAGATTGAAAGATTGCAAGAAAGAATGAAAGAAATATTGAAAGATTGAAATATTGAAAGAAAGAATGAAAGAAAGATTGAAAGATTGAAAGAAAGATTGAAAGATTGAAATAAAGATTGAAAGTTTGAAAGAAAGATTGAAAGAAAGATTTAAAGAAAGAAAGAAAGATTGAAAGAAAGATTGAAAGAAAGATTGAAAGAAAGATGGAAAGAATGAAAGATTGAAATAATGATTAAAAGTTTGAAAGAAAGTTTGAAAGAAAGATTTAAACAAAGAAAGATTGAAAGTAAGAAAGATTGAAAGAAATATTGAACGAAAGATTGAAAGAAAGGATGAAAGAAAGATTGAAAGAAAGATTGAAAAAAAGAAAGATTGAAAGAATGATTGAACGACTGAAGGAAAGAATGAAAGAAAGATTGAAAGAAATAAATATTGAAGGAAAGATTGAAAGATTGAATGACTGAAAGAAAGACTGAAAGAAAGATTGACAGACAGAATGAAAGAAAGATTGAAAGAAAGAATGAAAGAAAGATTGAAAGAAAGAATGAAATAAAGATTGAAAGTTTGAAAGAAAGATTGAAAGAAAGATTTAAAGAAAGATTGAAAGACTGAAAGAAAGAATGAAAGGCAGATTGAAAGAAAGATTGAAAGTAAGAAAGATTGAAAGAAAGAATGAAAGAAAGATTGAAAGATTGCAAGAAAGAATGAAAGAAATATTGAAAGATTGAAATATTGAAAGAAAGAATGAAAGAAAGATTGAAAGATTGAAAGAAAGATTGAAAGAAAGATTGAAAGATTGAAATAAAGTATAAAGTTTGAAAGAAAGATTGAAAGAAAGATTTAAAGAAAGAAAGAAAGATTGAAAGAAAGATTGACGGACAGAAAGATTGAAAGAAAGAATGAAAGAAAGATTGAAAGAAAGAATGAAAGAAAGATTGAAAGTTTGAAAGAAAGATTGAAAGTTTGAAAGAAAGATTGAAAGAAAGATTTAAAGAAAGATTGAAAGACTGAAAGAAAGAATGAAAGGCAGATTGAAAGAAAGATTGAAAGTAAGAAAGATTGAAAGAAAGAATGAAAGAAAGATTGAAAGATTGCAAGAAAGAATGAAAGAAATATTGAAAGATTGAAATATTGAAAGAAAGAATGAAAGAAAGATTGAAAGATTGAAAGAAAGATTGAAAGAAAGATTGAAAGAAAGATTGAAAGATTGAAATAAAGATTGAAAGTTTGAAAGAAAGATTGAAAGAAAGATTTAAAGAAAGAAAGAAATATTGAAAGAAAGATTGATAGAAAGATTGAAAGAAAGAATGAAACAAAGATTGAAATAAAGAATGAAAGAAAGATTGAAAGAAAGATTGAAAGAAAGAAAGATTGAAAGATTGAATGATTGAAAGAAAGACTGAAAGAAAGAATGACGGACAGAAAGATTGAAAGAAAGAATGAAAGAAAGATTGAAAAAAAGATTGAAAGACTGAAAGAAAGAATGAAAGAAACATTGAAAGATTAAACAATTGAAAGAAAGATTGCAAGAAAGATGGAAAGTAAGATTGAAAGAAATAAAGTTTGAAAGAAATAACAAAAGAAAGATTGAAAGAAAAAATGAAAGATAGAAAAATTGAAAGTAAGAAAGATTAAAATAATGAAAGAAAGATTGATAGAAAGATTGAAAGATTGAAATAAAGATTGAAAGTTTGAAAGAAAGATTGAAAGAAATATTTAAAGAAAGAAAGAAAGATTGAAAGAAAGATTGAAAGAAAGAATGAAACAAAGATTGAAATAAAGAATGAAAGAAAGATTGAAAGAAAGATTGAAAGAAAGAATGACGGACAGAAAGATTGAAAGAAAGAATGAAAGAAAGATTGAAAAAAAGATTGAAAGACTGAAAGAAAGAATGAAAGAAACATTGAAAGATTAAACAATTGAAAGAAAGATTGCAAGAAAGATGGAAAGCAAGATTGAAAGAAATAAAGATTGAAAGAAATAACAAAAGAAAGATTGAAAGAAATAATGAAAGATAGAAAAATTGAAAGTAAGAAAGATTGAAAGAATGAATGAAAGAAAGATTGAAAGATTGAAAGATTGAAATATTGAAAGAAAGATTGAATGTTTGAAAAAAGATTGAAAGTATTAAAGATCGAAAGAAATATTTAAAGAAAGATTGAAAGATTGAAAGAAAGAATGAAAGAACGATTGAAAGAAAGAATGAATGAATGAAAGAAAGAATGAAAGATTAAACAATTGAAAGAAAGATTGCAAGAAAGATTGAAAAAAGAAATATTGAAAGAAAGAATGAAAGAAAGATTGAAAGAAAGTTGGAAAGAAAGATTGAAAGAAAGAAAGATTGAAAGAAATAATGAAAGAAAGATAGAACGATTGGAAGAAATATTGAAAGATAGAAAAATTGAAAGTAAGAAAGAATGAAAGCAAGATTGAAAGAAAGAATGAAAGAAAGATTGAAAGATTGAAATATTGAAAGAAAGAATGAAAGAAAGATTGAAAGATTTAAAGAAAGATTGAAAAAAGGATTGAAAGACTGAAAGAAAGAATGAAAGAAAGATTGATAGATTAAACAATTGAAAGAAAGATTGCAAGAAAGATTGAAAAAAGAAAGATTGAAAGAAAGAATGAAAGAAAGATTGAAAGATAGATGAAAGAAAGATTGAAAGAAAAAAAGATTGAAAGAAATAAAAGAAAGATTGGAAGATTGGAAGAAATATTGAAAGATAGAAAAAATGAAAGTAAGAAAGATTGAAAGAAAGAATGATAAAAAGATTGAAAGATTGAAAGAAAGAATGAAAGAAAGATTGAAAGATTGAAATATTGAAAGATAGAATGAAAGAAAGATTGAAAGATTGAAAGAAAGATTGAAAGAAAGATTGAAAGATTGAAATATTGAAAGAAAGATTGAATGTTTGAAAGAAAGATTGAAAGAAAGATTTAAAGAAAGAAAGATTGAAAGAAATATTGAAAGAAAGATTGAAAGATTGAAAGAAAGATTGAAAGATTAAAAGATTGAAATAATGATTGAAAGTTTGAAAGAAAGATTGAAAGAACGATTTAAAGAAAGAAAGATTGAAAGTAAGAAAGATTGAAAGAAATATTGAAAGAAAGATTGAAAGATTGAAAGAAAGATTGAAAGAAAGAATGAAAGAAAGATTGAAAGAAAGATTGAAAAAAAGAAAGATTGAAAGAAAGATTGAAAGACTGAAGGAAAGAATAAAAGAAAGATTGAAAGAAAGATTGAAAGAAAGATTGAAAGAAAGAAAGATTGAAAGAAAGATTGAAAGATTGAAAGATTGAAAGAAAGAATGAAAAATTGAAAGAAAGAATGAAAGAACGATTGAAAGAAAGAATGAAAGAAAGATTGAAAGATTGAAAGAAATATTGAAAGAAAGAGAGAATGAAAGATTGAAAGATTGAAAGAAAGATTGAAAGTAATAAAGATTGAAAGAAAGAATGAAAGAAAAATTGAAAGATTGAAAGATTGAAAGAAAGATTGAAAGAAAGATTTAAAGAAAGATTGAAAGACTGAAAGAAAGAATGAATAAAAGAATTAAAGAAAGATTGAAAGATTTATAGATTGAAAGAAAGAATGAAAGAAAGATTGAAAGATCTAAAGAACGATTGAAAGAAAGATTGAAAGATTGAAAGATTGAAATAAAGATTGAAAGTTTGAAAGAAAGATTGAAAGAAAGATTTAAAGAAAGAAAGATTGAAAGAAATATTGAAAGAAAGTTTGAAAGAAATAACAAAAGAAAGATTGAAAGAAATAATGAAAGAAAGATTGAACGATTGGAAGAAATATTGAAAGAAAGATAGATTGAAAGAAAGAATGAAAGAAAGAATGAAAGATTTAAAGAAAGAATGAAAGAAAGATTGAAAGATTGAAATATTGAAAGAAAGAATGAAAGAAAGATTGAGAAAAAGATTGAAAGACTGAAAGAAAGAATGAAAGAAACATTGAAAGATTAAACAATTGAAAGAAAGATTGCAAGAAAAATGGAAAGAATGAAAGATTGAAATAATGATTGAAAGTTTGAAAGAAAGATTGAAAGAAAGATTTAAGAAAGAAAGATTGAAAGAAATATTGAAAGAAAGATTGAAAGAAATAACAAAAGAAAGATTGAAAGAAAGAATGAAAGAAAGATTGAACGATTGGAAGAAATATTGAAAGAAAGATGGATTGAAAGTAAGATAGATTGAAAGAAAGAATGAAAGAAAGATTGAAAGATTTAAAGAAAGAATGAAAGAAAGATTGAAAGATTGAAATATTGAAAGAAAGAATGAAAGAAAGATTGAAAGATTGAAAGAAAGAACGATTGAAAGATTGAAAGAAAGAATGAAAGATTGAAAGAAAGATTGAAAGATTGAAAGAAAGATTGAAAAAATGAAAGATTGAAAGAAAGAATAAAAGAAAGATTGAAAGAACGATTGAAAGATTGAAAGAAAGAATGAAAGATTGAAAGAAACATTGAAAGAAAGATTGAAAGATTGAAAGAAAGAATGAAAGAGAGATTGAAAGATTGAATGAAAGATTGAAAGATCGATTGAAAGATTGAAAGATTGAAAGAAAGATTGAAAGAAAGATTGAAAGTTTGAAAGAAAGATTTAAAGAAAGATTTAAATATTGAAAGAAATATTGAAAGAGAGAAAGATTAAAAGTAAGAAAGATTGAAAGAAAGAATGAAAGAAAGATTGAATGATTGAAAGATTGAAAGAAAGATTGAAAGAAAGAAAGATTGAAAGAAAGAATGAAAGAATGAAAGAAAGAATGAAAGAAAGATTGAAAGAAAGATTGAAAGAAATATTGAAAGAAAGAAAGATTGAAAGTAAGAAAGATTGAAAGAAAGAATGAAAGAAAGATTGAAAGATTGAAAGAAAGATTGAAAAAAGAAAGATTGAAAGAAAGATTGAAAGAAAGATTGAACGACTGAAAGAAAGAATGAAAGAAAGATTGAAAGATAGATTGAAAGAGAGATTGAAAGAAATATTGAAAGACTGAAAGAAAGAATGAAAGAAAGATTGAAAGAAAGATTGAAAGAAAGAAAGAAAAATTGAAAGAAAGATTGAAAGATTGAAAGAAAGATTGAAAGAACGATTGAAATAAAGGAGAACGAAAGAAAGGTTGATCCATTAACATCAGCACAACCCCATTGTGTTTATTGTTCTATGATAAGATTGAAAGAAAGATTGAAAATAAGATTGAAAGAAACAAAGATTGAAAGAAAGATTTAAAAAAAATGAGTACTAGTCACTTTTAAAAAATCATTTGTCCTATGGATTAAATGCCATACACACTTGCATCTCTCCCCTCCCACCCCACACACATTCACATGACCAATCCTCCCAACACCCACACACACATGCGTACATGCACACACACACACACACACACACACACACACACACTAGCACAGGAATAAATGTACTCGTACATGTTAGGCCCACGGCCTCCCAGCGCCACTAGAGGCCGCCCTTGCCCCATCTGCAGCTCCCTACTCAGACCCAATTGCACACACCTGGGATCAATTACCCGCACTGTATTTAGCCCCAGCTTCCTAGCCATTCCTTGCCAGACCGTCAACTAGCTTTCCCCGAGTTGCATCGCGATTGGCTCCCTTCCTAGTTCCTAGTTCCTAGTTCCTAGTTCCCAGTTCCCAGTTCCAAGTTCCTAGTTTATGTCTTGTTGTCTCGCCTTCCCTTCACCTGTCTGTCTCCGCTTGTCGACCAGGACTCTCCACCCAGCCTGGTTCCCCGTCTCTCCACCCGGATCCTGGACCCCATCTCCTGGTCATCATCGTCCCTGCCCTGCCCTGCTCCATCCCCTCCCGACCAGGTCCCCCCGGCCAGCTCCACCGTCCCAGTTAATAAACATCCCTTGCCTGCCTCCCGTGTCCCTGTGTCGTGCGTTTGGGTTCCTCCCTGTTCGGGTCGTGACAGTACGGTCTGGCCAGGAAAACATGGACCCAGCCGACACAGAAGGGCTCCGCCGCGCACTCCGGGACAGAGGAGTGTTGCTTGGGCAACATGACCGGGTCCTCCGGGACATCGCGGAACACCTCCGGACCATCTCTGCGGCCGTCAGCAGCCTGCAGGGCCCTCCGGCCCCCGTGGCCTCCCCTGCTCCTCCGACCTGCCCTCCTTCCCCCACCAGGGCTCCCAGCGCCTCTCTCGTTCCCCCTGAGCCCCACGTTCCGGCTCCAGCGCCTTACGACGGCGATTTCGGCACCTGCCGCGCCTTCCTTGTGCAGTGCGCGGTGGTTTTCCAACAGCGGCTGTCGTCGTACGACTCCGATAGTGCCCACATCGCGTTCCTCATCTCCTGCCTGAGAGGGGCGGCTCTCGGCTGGGGTTCCGCGGTTTGGAGTCAGGGGGGTCCCGTGAGTCTCTCCTACGATCTGTTTACCCGCGAAATGAGGAGAGTCTTCGACCACCCAGTTTGCGGCAAGGAGGCCGCCAGAAGACTCCTCTCCCTCCGCCAGGGTTCCCGTAGCGTCGCCTCCCTCGTCGTCGAGTTCCGGACTCTAGCCGCGGAAAGCGGCTGGAATGACGGAGCCCTGCAGGACGTGTTCCAGCGTGCCCTGAACGACGAGTTGCGGGACGAGCTGGCACGGCGGGACGAGCCCACGGACCTGGACCAACTAGTGGAGACCTCAATCCGCCTGGACAACCGGCTACGGGAGCGCCATCGCGAGAGGGAGGGGGCGAGCCTCCAGTCCGTGCCTCCCGCCTGGGCGGCCACGCCCCAGTCTCCAGCGCCCGCTACTCTTGGGCGCCGCACAAGTCCCCCGACTCTCTCCGATGCCGAGCCAATGCAGCTTGGTCGCTCCCGGATCTACCCAGAGGAGCGAGCACGCCGCCTACAGACCGGTGCCTCTCTGTATTGCGGTCGGCTGGGACACCTCTGAGCCACCTGCCCGGTCCGGCCACGAGAGGGCGACTCCTCGGTAGGGCTACGCTCCGGCCGCTCCTTACCACGTCATCGCCCCTATGACTGCGCAATCAACCTCCTGCCAGGCGCCCCCCTCCCCTGCAGTCGCCTGTATAACGTCTCCCGGTCTGAACAGGAGGCCATGGAGACTCACATCCGCGACTCTCTCGCTGCCAGGATTACTCGTCCCTCGTTTTCTCCGCTAGGCGCAGGGTTCTTCTTTGTTGCGGAGAAGGACAAGACCCTCCGTCCTTGCGTCGATTTCAGGGGACTGAACGATATCACGATCAAAGACAAGTACCCCTTGCCCCTGATGGATTCAGTCTTCGTCCCCATCCAGGGGGCCACCCACTTTTCCAAGCTGGACCTCCGCAACGCTTACCACCTGGTCCGCATCCGCAAAGGGGACGAGTGGAAGACTGCCTTTAACACCCCGCTCGGTCACTTTGAGTACCTTGTTATGCCCTTTGGGCTGTCAAATGCCCCAGCGGTCTTCCAGGCCCTAATTAACGGGAGGTTAGCAACTAGCTTTCCCCGAGTTGCATCGCCGCGTCAGCCGCGTCAGCCGCGTCAGCCGCGTCAGCGATTGGCTCCCTTCCTAGTTCCTAGTTCCCAGTTCCAAGTTCCAAGTTCCTAGTTTATGTCTTGTTGTCTCGCCTTCCCTTCACCTGTCTGTCTCCGCTGGTCGACCAGGACTCTCCACCCAGCCTGGTTCCCCGTCTCTCCACCCGGATCCTGGACCCCATCTCCTGGTCATCATCGTCCCTGTCCTGCCCTGCTCCATCCCCCCCCGACCAGGTCCCTCCGGCCAGCTCCACCGTCCCGGTTAATAAACATCACTTTATTATTTGCCTGCCTCCCGTGTCCCTGTGTCGTGCGTTTGGGTTCCTCCCTGTTCTGGTCGTGACAGTACATCCAGTATGTATACACACACAGTCATGTTAACCTATACACTGTGGTTTAAACAGGACTACGTACTACCCATATGCACTCACAGCACTGTGTATATCCTCTCCCACCACACACATTCACATAACAAACCGTCCCGGCACACACACACACACACACACACACACAATGATGCAAGTCATATCAACACAGCTGAAGCCGCCTTGTGTTATGAATTCCTCTCATGCCGCAGCCTTCAGCTCTCCAGTAGCTCTCCAGCAGCTCCTCGTGTCCCAGCAGAGCTGCCGTGCAGTTGTTCTGCTGCTAAAGGCTGTCAACGTTCAGCGGGCGGACGCTCGTTTGCCCCCACCCTCCGAGCTCCCCTGCCATCCAGGGTCCTTCTGACCCCCCCCCCCCCCCCCCCCCTTTAGCAGGGAGCTTGCCATCCTGCTTCTGTGTGTGGCCAGAGTCCACCGCTGCACACATCCCCTGGCCGACACGGCCCGTTGTGTTGTTTTTTTTTTATAATAGGGGGGATAAACAAAGTGTGTGTGTGGCGGAACAATCTCACGGGTTACAGGGGCCAAGTTGGGTTCACCTGTCGACGATGACGAAGCCCGGCATTGACGTGCAAGCTTGGCGGCGGTAGTGGAGTCGGGTGGTGGGGGTAGGCAGACTCAGAGCTTTACAAGGAGCGGGGCCGGGAAATGTGGCGCACGGCTGAAGGCGACGTAGCTAAATCACCTCCACGGGGTGTTTACGGGGAAGGATCATTAGCGAGCTCGGCTACCTGCGTTACCCCTCGCTCTCCCTCCGTCAGCGTTTCGGCAGGAGTCCAGGGAGTCTGATGCCCTCATTAATAAAGATTACTATCTTATCCTACAATGAATAGTAGTAATTTTAATAATTATGCCGAACAGCGATAAACTTAATCTCATTAAATTAATGCCCAATCGTTCTTCTTTACAAAGAATAATCCACGTATTCATAATAATAAATAATAATTTGGTTATCAAAATGCGTCATTATAGACGTTTTTTTTAATATCTTAATGGTATATTTTGTACGATCACATTAGCATGATGTAATAATAATTTTGGGAATGCATTATTAAAATATATTAAAATAATTTATTTGGATGGAGTAATTTTTTGGAGAAGCTTCCGCATTGCGGGAGGAGAACGTCTGAGAGAAGCACACTATATTTACCCTATCTCCTCATGCCGTGACTGTGCCCAATATTGAAACAGCAGAAGAAGAACGGGGGCAATAAAATGGGTATAGAGTAAGTGCACGAAAAAAAAATGTTTTAGAAAGTTAACTTTTCAATTGTTACACGTTTTTGCTGTTAAATGCTAGCAGTTTTGTGTTATAACACGATATAACACGGAGAGATTATGCATGCAAAAGTTAATGACTTTGTTTTATTTTATAAAGCCGTTTTTAACATGCACAGTATCTAGCTTTAGTTAAATGTGTGTTGGAGTGGAGTGTTAACTAGCATTTAGATTTAGTTTACTGTGTGTTGGTGCAGGGAGACGGTACTGTGAGAGAGAGACGGTTTTCAAACAGACAGACGGACCCGCTAGCTAAGTTTCACTTGATCGGTTCTCCACCAAAGCGTGCTGAGAGAGTCCGGACTGTTTTTTGCCAGTTTAGACTTTATTTGAAGGTACAATGGTACCTCGACTTATGACTGCATCTACTTACTAATCCAAGATACGATAGTCGCGAAAATTAGCATCGTCTTACGACTGACTGCTCCAAGATACGACCGTGGAAATTTGTAGTTGGCGCGTCGGCGTCAGTCAGCGGGCGACCTACATCGTGTGTGCACGTTGTTCGTGGCTTATCGATTTTTTTTTCATATTTACTGTGTTTGTGCTGTGCGTTTTGTTTTTTTGTTTTTTAACTTATGAAAGCAATATGTGCTCTCTGTCATTTGGGTGGGCCGGCTGTACAAGTGGTTGCCTGCTGAAATAGAATATTTTCTGCAATGATATCTGTTATCCTCGGGCAGTGCCTGACTTTAAGGATAAACAGTAAAAGATAACATTTATAAAGTCGCGATCATGTGGGACATCTGGAACAATCACAGCATCCCATTTTGCTGGTTCATACACATTGCTGTATGGAGGTGATTTAGCAGCATGAGAAATGTACCACTGAATTTTGGAGTCCTAAATAGTTGTAACTGGTTCTAATGTTGTGGCTGATCGGTGTGTATGTTGTTGTATGATGTTGTTGTGATTTTATTTTTTCCTATTGAAATAAAAAAAAAATGAAAGTCAAACCTGATTTTAAATTTCACTCATCCTTTGGTCATGCAATGGAAAAATAATTTTTCAATTTTGATTTTTGTATCTCCAAAAAAGCAAAATTTGAAAACCACTCATACCCCATTTTTTCCATTTCTGATTCTGAATTGAGAATAGAGTAACCAAAAGATACAGCGATTGAAAGACCTGGTCTACACTCCTAATTGTATTTGTCCTTTTACATTTCTATTTCTATCTTAGAAATCTCTGAGAGAAGGAGGTGGTTACCTGAGGAGGTCCATGCGGTGGAAAAGAACCTGAAGGCTTTCATTGAAAGTGGTAAAGTGCCGGGAAGGACTGAGTGTGATGCATGTATTAGAGCTTCACCTGAAGCTCTAAACCAGCGAAGCTGGACTGCATTGAAGTACTATGTAAAAAATCGTATCACTGCCATCCAATGCGAAAGTGCGAGAATAATTTATTAATAGAGTTGTTAAAGCATTTGCTCAAACATGTTGGTTCACGTTGCTCAAAAATGTTGGTTCATTTGATGCAACTTCATTTTTGATGATGTTTGTGTTGTTCGTTGGCATCCTGAGTACCCAGGTATACACTGGAGTTCAACTAGTTATTGATTTTATCAGGCGAAAACATTGATAATTAGTAGTTAGGTGCAGTCAAAGGCCGCAAGTCAATTCATCTGCTGATAACAACTGACTCTACGGTGGCCAACGGGAAAACTCTACAACTAAAGAAAATACATGTAAATAGACAAAACGCAAGCAAATTTAGAAAATGTCATCATCAATTTGACAACACAGGCAACAACACAATGGAAAAGTTCACGAAGGAACAAACTTAAAATAAAAACATCAAGAAATGTTTGTGTATCATATCTGATATATTCCCCAAATGAAGTGTCCGTGGTGAATTGCTTTTAAGTTTGTTTCTGTGCAAATGTTTCCATTGTTTTGCATCTCTTGCCTGTGTTGTCAAATTGATGATGATGTTTTCTGAATTTGCTTGTGTTTTGTCTATTTGCAGTGAGTTTTCCTGCCGACCACCGTAGGGTAGGTTTTTATCAGCAGATTAATTGAAAATGGATAGTTAGGTGCAGGCAAAGGCCAAAGGTCAGGGTTTACCACCATACTACTCTTCCCCCGCGTGAATACATTGCACTTTTTCTTTGTTACAAAGCATATCAGGAGACTTACTAAGCCCTGTGTGAGCCCTTGTTTGTTTTCTTGTGCCATCTGCTCCTTTTTATTTTATAATAAATAATTGTAATTTTTTATCTACCTTTTGTACAGTGGGTGTAGGTTTATTCCCCGTTCGATTAAGTTTGGAAGAAAATATTATACTGTCAAAACCATCAAATTCAATAACAATTGATTCTGTGCTCTCTTTTAAAGTATATGTGGTATTTGTCATACTTATCTGGAAATCAATTGATGAACCGGTATTTAAGTCGAAAATGATCTGCATAATATGCTCAAATTTACTACATTTACTTACAGCGTGCCTAGGTAGAAAAATAATCTTTACTTTCCAATTTTTGATATGTTTAAGTGGTGTTGGCCTGAGGCCTGATTTCTTAAATTGGTTGTATATCCTTTCAAATTAATAATTGTACTTTTGGAAGGTTTATATTTTTCAATCAGAATCTGACCTATTGATTAAAAAAAGTGTTCAGTGTCAAAGTTTGCATGTCAATAGACCATAACATGGTGGGTCCCCTGTGTAATCAAAAAGTCAGGTGGGGTTCCCATGAGGCTCAAAAATTCAGGTCTAAAATCTTTTTGAGGGTTATCATTTTTTAAAGTAGTTTTTGTATCATCAAAAAATGATCCGTGATTTATGTACTCAACACTAAACGTTTTACGAGACACAAGGACGCGTTAGCATGGGGTATGCCACGTGAAAACCCCAGCATGCAATGGGGGGCGTACCTTCGTATTCCTGTCTATTATTTGTCCGCATTTTGTTAATTGTTTATATTCTTGTTATTTACATTTACATTTACATTTAGTCATTAAGCAGATGCTTTTATCCAAAGCGACTTACAAGGGAGAATAACATTCAAGCAACAGCTATTTCTCTACATTCTGCTGGTACTTGTAGAGTTAATTGACTAACCGATATGATGGTCTATAGACCAATCAATAGAAAAAATAGTTTCACCTTTACAGCCAGCAGTAAGGTTTTTGGATGCTTTAAATTGCAGTACACTTGTTCTAGAAAATGATCAGTTTCTAAGTTATGGAGCCATTTCAAAATGTTATTGTCGAATAAGTGTCTTGTGCTGTTCTTATTTATCTATTGTGCCTCAACACTTTTAGAAGCCTCGTGGAAAGTCAGTAGTATTTATTTTGGGTTTTTGTCTGTTAAGAAACAGGTGATCACCAGAAAGTGCGCCTGTAGCCAATTTCCACCGTGACTGGACGAAGCCACAAGCTGGTCATTACAGCAGAGTCTCCAGATAAGAAGGTATTTTTGTTTGATTATTTATGAACAATACTTGAAGACAAAAGTTGTGATTTTCATGAAAAAAAAAGACTTTCTATGTTTCTAGTTTGTACTTCTTGTTGGTGACTCCCATCTACGGAGCATTGTGGATGGATTTGTGAAGATGCCAGGGGACCGAGGTACTGAATGCTTTTTTGTCTCGGAGACCTGACGCAGTTTGTGTTGTAGCCCCTAGCAGCGACTTGACGGCCAGCAGGACCATCGACGAGGCAGCAGTAGACTTTCGCAGCCTCCTGGTCAGTGTCTGCAGTCGCTGGCCAAAGTTACGCTTCATGTTTAGTACATTTTTGGTAGTATTGGTACTATTAATACTTTTGCTTTGTGAGCTCTGCAGAACATATTTTACATTTTGAAAACAAATGTACTGTAATAAACACCTTTTTTTTTTTGTGTGTTTGTATAGGTGTTTGTCCTGGACTTCCTTCCGCGTCTGACTATTTGCTCCGTGAGGAATACCATCCTGTGGCGGCATGCATGGGAAGCATATTTTAATTTTAGTACAGTTAAATGTATAACGGAGTATATATTTTTAGACAAACCAATTCAATAAATATTTCTAATGAACAAAGTTGACATCTATGTATGCATATTTCTATTCGTCCTAATCGTTGTTTTAAGGCATCAAGTACTTTTCTGCAGCCAACCACTTCCCATTGAACCACCCAGAGCTGTGAAGCAGAGATGGTGTAAGTACAATTGTACAATTTGTTGTCATGTCACGTGATGGCTATTTTATGAATAACTTTGCTATGTTGTGAAACCATGGCCCTGTGACATTGCTGTGAAATGCTGCTTATCGCCAACTGGAGACAACAGCGCCGCCAACAGCACGAAAGTCAAAGGTTTCTCCCGGCAGGTCACTTCCAACATTCTCTCCAAAAGTGGTTGTGAAGGGAGAGCTCATCGTGCCTCATCCTTCACCTAACCCTTTTGAGTGGAGACTGGTTGGAAGGGGCAGAAAGATAATCGGTTGCACACTGTTATTGTTGGGGTAAGACCCTCTGGAAACTGTGATAGTCTCTGATATTCACTCAAAGTGTACCGATTTTCATTAAACAATTTTAATATGTTTGTTATGAAACATATGGACATTAACACACACACACACACACACACACACACACACATGTCTAACACACTTTAATTAACTGAACAACTTACCAGTGAGCGCTCCGGGCTACAGTTGATTCTGCTGTCGGCTCCCCTCAACCGTCCTCTATTGTTTTGTATCCAGGAGATTTTCTGCAGTTTGTTGGTTTTTTTATTCTCTTTTTAGTTAGTAGTTTAGTTTAGTTTAGTTTAGTTTAGTAGTTAGTGCTTTTAGTTGGCCTTTTGTCAAGACATTGTCTTAAATCGACATTTTGCTCTATGATTTCACAGGTGGACACAACACCAGTAGCGTCGCCGGAATGATCCATCCCGTTATCAACTTGTTCCATCGCATCTTTCTAGCGCTGTCCAGTGTGGAGAATTTTATATTGTTTTTATATCAACAATTGTATATCAATTTTATATCAAGAAAATTTTGCTTTGCTTACATGGGAAAGCCACGGTGGGACATTGGCAGAAAGCTACTGCCTCCAAGAGGACACTGGGAACGGAGCAGGTTTGCTTTGTTCGTTGTTTTTCTTCTTTTTTCAATGACATTTTTGATAGTAGTACTTCATTTTAGTTTTATTTTGTCCATGCATTCCATTCTCTTGCTTTTTTTTAGGGGAAGGCAGCACCAACCGTTGTGGAGGTGTCTTCAAAGCCACACCTGCCAGTGATGTGCCAGTTCTTGTGAAGGAATAGCAGCGCTCTCAAACATTTGTCAAAGGTCCGAGTGATGCTGCTCCTTATTATCCTGATATGGAGAGTGCTACAGTGTTTTCTGATGTTGCAGCAGAGCTTGACGCTAGCAGTTCTGTCATGGGAACAATTGATGTCACTTCTATCAGCGGAACAGGTGATAGCTGAGAACATTTTTTAACAAAGAAAAACGTAGAACACTTTCAGTGCCGGGAAAGCATACGTTGAGTGTTTACACAAATGGTCCTTTTACGATCTAGAAAAACTGAGATAACGACTAAAACTTTCGTGACAGTGATATACAGGAATGTAAGATCTCCTGTGAAAGAGTCGGGCGTCACCAAACAAACATATGCCTCAGCATTCAGACATCACTTGGTGGTAGAATTATATCATTCATTAACATTGATCATCATTTTTCTCTCACACTCCCTTCTGTTGTTCCCAGTGGAATGATACAAAAGGAAAATGCAATAATGCTTAAGTATAATATAATTGAGGCAAAGGGATCAGAAAATGATGTATAAATTGAGTACAATACATTTATACAGAGATATTGTTTTATCTGTGTCCTTTTGATGGAGGGGCCAAGGAAAATGATGACCATATAACAAGGTGGGAAGTGGCCAGGTGTAATCAAATGTGGAGCAGAAGTCCAGCGGTGGAGCCGTCTGTGGGGCGCCAATGTTGGTGTAGAAAGCCCCTTCGATAACTGCTTCCAAAACACACATTTCTTCGGCTGTGGTAAGGGGAATGGCAGTAACCCAAGTAGCCTATGTAGGTATGGTTGAAGTGGTTCCATCGCAGTTGCAGGGTGAGCAGCGTTCAGCGTACACTCACGTTGTCTCCTCAACGAGTACCTAGAGGGGAGTAGGAACTTTCTTGCGATGAGATACGTGTATCCATATTGGTCGTTCTACCACCTTAACTGCTGCTGCAGTGGTGCGGGTCCCTAACCCTGCTGGAAAGGTCCTAGGAATCTGGCAGAGTTCCAGCTTTTCCTCTGTAAGTCGCGATCACCACCCATTCACCTGGTCAGCGGCCGTGTAGAGGTCCTTCAAGTGGGACGGGTAGGGCTGCTTTGACCTGGGCACATAGACTTAAACACTTGGGTGAGAGACACATTTTGACAACATTGTTTGGTATAGGTCCAAGATTGTTAAATGGGCGTTAAATAGTTGAATAGCAGACTACAGGCTCAGTACAAAAATGAATGTATGCACACTCGTGTAACAACAGAATAATATTATCACAATGTCTAATATGTAGGAGATAATAGGCGGCCATTTTGACACGCCCATGCATGGCACCACTAGAATATCAAATGACACACTGGGACTGACGAGTGTGCAAAGATTTGTGAATTTCCAAGTATCTTTTGGAACATGAAATTGTACGTGTTGCCACGCCCACACCGTGTGCCAAAATATATATGTATTTTAATAAGTTTTAGCTGTGAAGGTGTCTTGTAGACACTCGTCAAGTTTGAAGTCGATCCGATAAATCGCCAAGGAGGAGTTTCGCGAAAGTACAAAGCATAAATATGACTAAAAAGTCAGGAAAATTCAAAATGGCCGACTTCCTGTTGGGTTTCCGTCATGGCGGAAATATATATTTTTTCCAAGTCTAGAGAGGTTACAAATGTGTACCGAATTTTGGGAGTTTACGTGGAAAAAGGTGAATAGGTCAGAAAATTATTATTTTATTTTCTAGGGTGGCGTGGCAACACGTAAAATTTCATGTTCCAAAGATACTAATTCACGAAACTTTGCGCACTTGTTAGTCCCAGTGTGGCAATTGATATTGTATGAGTTGCCTGCATGGGCGTGGCAAAATGGCCCGACACACCCTGTTGAAAATTTCAAAACATCAAACCTATTCACTTTTTACCATGAAATTAACAAAATTCGGGACACTTTTGTAACTTCTTGGATTAAATGTGTAATTTTAGTCACTTTCCGTTCATTTTCTCACTTTGTACTTTCGTAAACTCCTCCGAGGCCATTTATCTGGCTTCAAACTTGGCGAGTGTCTACAAGACACCTTCACGATTAAAAGATATTAAAAAAAATAATAATTGTCACACGATGTGGCCGTGGCAAAGCGTTGGATTTCGTGTTCCAAAAAAAGCTGTGTTTTTGTAATATTTTATCCACTTTTTATGCTTTGTACTTTCGTGAACTTCTCCTGGGGGATTTTTTGGATTGAGACTCATTGGGGATTAAAAGTTATTAAAACATTTTTTTTTCGTCACGATGCGGGTGTGGCAACGCGTTGAATTTTATGTTAAAAAAAACAGTTTACGTGACTTTTGGGGCCTTGAGAAACTACAAAATTATTGCAAAACTTTGCACACTCTTCAGTCCCAGTGTGGCATTTAATATTCTATGGGTCCTATACATGGGCGTGTCAAAATGATCAACTAGATGCAGTTATCGTGGATGAGGATGTCGGGGTCCTGGTGCTGGGGAAAGGAGGCCCATACCTATAGCAACATAGGTGTCGCCACATTCCTTCTGTCTCAATGCCATGTACGCTTGTATTTCTGGTTTTCCCAACGCAGTCATGATGCATTTTTCACTAGAGTACAAATGCATGGTATACAACAACATCCACATACAATTAACAGAGCAGCAATGATAGCAACGTTGATTATGCATGATAAAATGAGGCCTTTTCATTTGGAAAACATAGAGTCCAACCAACCAGTGATGTGATCATCCATTCCTGCATTTTCTTTTAGTTCTACGCTCCGTGAGTGGAGTAGCAATTCCTCCTACTGGTTCCTGTGTTTATAAGCACATTACTCCATGCCCCACAATCAATATGGGTACCTTAAACCTCGTCCAGCCACCAGTCACTTGTTAGTCTAGGGTTGGTGGACCACGCATATTTCTCATTCCACTGGTACTGCTCCTACCCGGTGGAATCACACTTTATTATGGAACAGAAATCAACATTGAATGCCAGGATTTGTCCTTCATAGGCATAAATGACAAGAACTGTTTCTTTCATTCGGCCCCACTCTTTGACCTTTGTCATATACTGGTCATACGATAATTGGGGTCCCACTTGGTAAGAATATGTATACTGTGTAGGGTCCAGGACTTCTCCTAGGGTAAACAAAAAAAATATTATTTTTTTTTTACATGGTTAATTACAGAATGCTTACGTCTTTCAGCTGGATCCTTGTTTCTGTGAGAGTTCTTGCGGGTGGGGTGACAGGGGCGCAGTGGGAGAGGTGGTGACAGGGAGCACCAGTTTTATTTTTGAGCTTTACTGCATGTGAGGTGGCCAACACTACCTCCCAAGGTCCAGTCCACCTTGGCTCAGGCCACTTCTGTTTGTGGACCTTGATGTGGACCCAGTCTCCGGGGCTGACCACCAGGGTGTGGGGCAGTCTGGGGCAGTGTTCTTGACCTGTGAATACAAAACTCGAGATACTGCGGTTAGTGCTTTGACATATTCAGGTAAACCTTCCTGGAAATCATCAAAAGCGGGTGATTTAGCTGGTAGGTTGTGAGGACCTGGCATGGGGCGGCCTGTTAATATCTCGTGTGGGCTAAGATGTGTTTGACTATGGGGAGAGGTCTCGCATGGACATTAATGCTAGGGG